>NC_064614.1:403397347-404022347 GCF_023898315.1 Schistocerca nitens | reverse complement strand
GTAGAGCCTCGCTTTATATACGATACTCAGTAACGAAGCAATGCAGTATGCAGCAGCCCTTCTGTTACAATTCCCATGCGCCTGACTGACAGACTACCCATAGCACGTTGCATTTCATCGCTCGACTAAGTGCTACATCCGCTGGCGTCGGCGGCGATAAACACAATTTGCAATTCTGACAACTGTTGTACAGAATACGTGAAATTAATATCTTCAGAACTACTGTTATTTCGAATTTACACCATCACATCAGGTCACAGGTCACCACATCATTTGACGGTATTCACGAAGGTGTAGAACAAAACTACGTAGTCATCTAAGAATATTATACAGTTCAACCCACATTACTGTCAGTGTAGCATATTTTCTGTGTATCTCTGTAGACGTGTGCTGCGTACTGTCCGCCACAAACATACCTATGACGGTGCTAATTGGATTCTGAGAACCACATATTACATACAAAGGTTCTTAAACGTAAAATAGGTAAAACAACTTTAACACTTTCATTCTCAGCTAGACAAGATACAGGAACAGTAGCTAACACCATCAACTAGAAATGTCGTGTGACAGTGCTCTGGCGGCATCCTTGTAGTGCTACCTACACGAGCACGAAGTGCTGCTGCGTATCACGTCCTTGTGGACAGGTATGATGTATAACTGGCTGCCTTGGGCTTGGTTCTCCCTTACCATGCTACACTCACATCTGTAGACGTTATTTTTTGTGAGGCTTGGCATAAGACACATCCTAGATAATCTGTTCAAATATCCACACAAGCCCCCATCAAGGCCGTAGACACGAGTCACTTGCTGATGTTCAATGACCGCAACCGATAGTTGAAAATTAAAGCATTTCTTTATGGCAACTGAGGTGGTGATTAAACATACCGTAAAATAATTTCTTCATGTAAGAGTCCACAGCCCCATTGTATCATGAAAATGATGGAGCCCTTTTAACCACTGTATGCTGTCAGTTGTATTCCTCTAAAGTACCATCCACGTAAATCATGTTACTGGCCAGTTTCGGCCTTAGGCCATTTCCAAATGTATAATCTTGATGATGTGTGTGTCAGACTTAAAAATGTCTGTTTCGTGTTAAGTGGGGACAGACACTTCCCACATATAAACATGTAGAATGTTACAGATATAGTCTTGCACATGCCAACCAGCTTACAAGAACAACTTTCACAACACGTCATACAGGCAGAAACCTTAAAAACAGGTGGCTTACTAGACCTTGCACATTCGATTAGCAGCATATCGCGTCCTTCTCCGTACTCATACATACTCATAACTAATGTTATGAGTACGTATATTAAGTTTCCTATCAGATGTGAACAAGGGTACAACATGTATATTTTATATACAGTTTAGTATTTTATTTTTAACTATTATGCACTGTTCACACAGCTATTCACTTACTGTATGACAAGAGACGCTACTACGGAATGTCGTCTCTATAAATTGTATCCATTTAATGTGAACAGCCGACGAAATGGACGGGCTGTGTAAAATTTCTTTTTCTATATAAATGATTTGAACATGGCTATTTAAATTTCCTCAAACTACAGTACTGGCCATTAAAATTGCTACACCACGAAGATGACGTGCTACAGACACGAAATTTAACCGACAGGAAGAAGATGCTGTGATATGCAAATGATTTGCTTTTCAGACCATTCACACAAGATTGGCGACACCTACAACGTGCTGACATGAGGAAAGTTTCCAACCGATTTCTGATACACAAACAGCAGTTGACCGGCGTTGCCTGGTGAAACGTTGTTGTGATGCCTCGTGTAAGGAGGAGAAATCCATACCATCACGTTTTCGACTTTGATAATGATCGGATTGTAGCCTATCGCGATTGCGGTTTATCGTATCGCGACATTGCTGCGCGCGTTGGTCGAAATCCAATGACTGTTAGCAGAATGTGGAATCGGTGGATTCAGGAGTGTAATACGTGCTGGATCGCAACGGCCTCGTATCACTAAAAGTCGAGATGACAGCCATCTTATCCGCATGGCTGTAACGGATAGTGCAGCCACGTCTCGATCTCTGAGTCAACAGATGGGGACGTTTGCAAGATAACAACCATCTGCACCAACAGTTCGACGACGTTTGCAGCAGCATGGACTATCAGCTCGGAGACCATGGCTGCGGTTACCCTTGACGCTGCATCACAGACAGGAGCGACTGCGATGGTGTACTCTACGACGAACCCCGTGCACGAATGGCAAAACTTCATTTTTTTGGATGAATCCAGGTTCTGTTTACAGCATCATGATGGTCACATCCGTGTTTGGCGACATCGCGGTAAACGCACATTGGAAGCGTGTATTCGTCATCGCCATACTGGCGTATCACCCGGCGTGATGGTATGGGGTGCCATTCGTTACACGTCTCGGTCACCTCTTGTTCGCATTGACGGCACTTTCAACAGTGGACGTTACATTTCAGATGTGTTACGACCCGTGGCTCTACCCTTCACTCGATCCCTGCGAAACCCTACATTTCAGCAGGATAATGCACGACCGCATGTTGCAGGTCCTGTACGGGCCTTTCTGGATACTGAAAATGTTCGACTGCTGCCCTGGCCAGCACATTCTCCAGATCTCTCACCAACTGAAAACGTCTGGTCAATGGTGGCCGAGCAACTGGCTCTTCACAATACGCCAGTCAATACTCTTGATGAACTGTTGTATCGCGTTGAAGCTGCATGGGCAGCTGTACCTGTGCGTGCCATCCAAGCTCTGTTTGACTCAATGCACAGGCGTATCAAGGCCGTTACTACGGCCAGAGGTGGTTGTTCTGGGTACTGATTTCTCAGGATCTATGCACCCAAATTGCGTGAAAATGTAATCACATGTCAGTTCTAGTACAATGTATTTGTCCAATGAATACCCGTTTATCATCTGCATTTCTTCTTGGTGTAGCAATTTTAATTGCCAGTAGTGTGGTAACCATTGTGTTTGTTTGTGCGATGTGAGCGAACAAACTTCTGTAATAAGAACAACCGTGTCTACATAATTAGTTTTAATTTCTTTCACAAATATTAATATTAAGAATAACAGTATGACAACAATGTACTTTTAAGGAAACATTACCTCCTTTCCGGTAGGGAATAATAGACAAGAAGAAAATACGAAACCATCGGAGAGGGGCGAGCTGCCATAAGATCAATGGCGGGCCGAGAGCTGTATACCCCTGTTTAATACCTAAAAGCACGTTTCAATTATTAATAAATATTAATGTAATATCTGAAAAATTGCTGCTAATGGTACGCTGTTGAAAGAGGTACTTAATTACACAGGCATTTCTATGAACTGTCAGCCAGATGCTTTTTCTACTGAAAACAATGATAATATACTGGAGACAGATGAAGAAAAGAGGAGAAGAGGAGAAGACAATCAAATTTCATTCCAGTCTCAGCAGTTAACGTTAGAGATCTCAAGACGATGTAAGTTACTCTGATGAGAAAGGAAGAGAAATATATACGCCTCGCGATTCGGATCTGAGCATTCTGCCGCCACGACACACCGCCGATGAATATTTATTTCGGAGTCTCCGGAATGGAACATGCAAATGCACTTTGCCCGGCAGTTAGCTCGTGGCAGCGCACACAATGGAGCAGCAAATGGCCTAGGTGGAGCCGCCATTTGTGACGAGGGCCCTCTAAGAGTCTGCTCACTGGCGGCGCTTCGCTCTCCCGCTAACGATCCACCAGCCAGGCAGCAAGGCGGCCGGGCTCCTTGAGGGGTCACCGCCTCTTCACGGCAGCACTCGGAGCGTCTGCCTGGCTGCCTATCCGCCTGCCTTCAGGCGGAATGGGGCCAGCACAGCCTCTCCCACGGTGTCCAAGTGGCAGACGCCGATCACACGCACGGCACATGTGTGGCGAGTTGCCGTACACCTCGACCCAGTAAGATGGGTTTTTCAGGCTCATGGAGATTGTGCGACAGAACAAAGCTTCTTACGAGGAACTGCAGATACATTTTTACCATTATATTCATATTATTGTATGAAATTCTCTGTCAAGACCACAAAATCAGGCGTGTAGGCACACTTAATAAACAAAAACTAATGTCTAACGGAGGGGAATCACGAGACGTTACGAAACCCTTACAGAGCCAGTGGTGATTTAGAGGCGTTTTCCTCTAAGCATAGCCGGCCGCGGTGGCCGTGCGGTTCTAGGCGATCAGCCTGGAACCGCGAGACCGCTACGGTCGCAGGTTCGAATCCTGCCTCGGGCATGGATGTGTGTGATGTCCTTAGGTTAGTCAGGTTTAAGTAGTTCTAAGCTCTAGGGGACTGATGACCACAGATGTTAAGTCCCATAGTGCTCAGAGCCATTTGAACCTCTAAGCATAAATCAAGTACAGTAAGTGATAGCGCTGGTACCAGCAGACACAGTCAAAAGATTTGAAACATATTGAAGTTACTAATGGCGGACTCTAGAAAAACCACAGTGTAAACACAGCTGAAAGCTCAAATGTAAGTTTCCATCAAAGTGATAAAATTTTCTCCGACTTCCAGCAGCGACCAGTAGTTCAAAATCCACGCGCTTTCGGCCCAGTTCCCCTCGGCCATTTTCAAGCAGTGACTGTCGAATGATTGCTGCTGCTGTCGTTATATAGCCGCGCTGTCTTCAGTAATGACACTGGTGCTCGGCCCAGCGCCGTATATGGTAATTTTTTCATTGCGAGCTTGCCGTGGCCTCTTCAGCCTCCCGATGGCAGGGTTCCAAGCTGTGCTTAGTTGCGGGCCACCGTCTTTACTGAGGGCCCTGTCAGAAATTTTTAACTTGGACGCTTCTGTCCCAAAAACCAGCAGTCCACGTAATAACAGATGTCTTGGCAAATGCAGTGTGGTGTCTATTTTCTAAAGCTTGTTCCGCCACCGCTGATTTCTCAGGATACTTTTGGTGAAAACCTCTCTCGAGTTCCACAGGCGCTGTTCAATAGTGTGTACAGTCTGTCCTATACAGAACTGTTCACACCCACACAGTATTTTATACACTCCTGGCGTTGTGAGTGCATCATCGTCTTTCAGAGGCCTCATTAGCTGGGGAATTATCGTGGATTTTAAACCACACTGACACGGCTAGAAACCTGAGAAAATTTTATCAGTATATATCACCGACAAACTATGCATTCGTACATCACGTACCTCTACGGGGATGAAACGCAGCCTAGTATCAAAATGCCTGGGAAAGCTGCTTGTTAAGAAGGCTAATTTATTAAGATCTCTAGCCTCTGTATTACGCTGCCATGAAGGGAAGATGATTCCGCGTTTTGCTGCCGTGAGCCACCACATCAACGGTGCTGCGGCCAGGAGAATATCTCGTCGTTCCAGCTTCGCCTGCTGCGAGAGAGTATGCATCATATCATAAATCAGTTGGATAAGAACTGCCGCGAACTAATGCTGCGGCTGACGGGGTGCTCCCCGCTTTGGACTGCGATTCGATTTATGCAGCCACAGTAGTACAACATTTTTCATTGCAGAGGAAAACCACAGAAACGCAGAAAAGGAAATTCAGTAGGCTTTCAGGGGAACAACCTGCGACTGAAGGTAAAAGAACGGAACGCGGCGTTATAAACATGACGACGAGAAACTCTGACGCGGGTAAAATGCCAGCTCTCAAGAAGGGACTTAACTTCACGCCATCCCAAGAAGCATCCCTTTCGTTGACATCGTAAGTGCTGTGGAGCAAGCGGTTCGTAAGTTTCCCAGTGAAACTGCAGAAGGAATCCGTCACGAAACGAGCCACATTCGTTCTAAATCCAAGCCACCAACCTCAAACTTGACAAAAGCTGACTTTAATGGTTTCCGCAGTTTTACCAAAGGACAAGGGTAATGCAGTCGTCATTATGGACCGATCTGACTATGCCACAAAGATACGGTTGATGCTGGGGGAGGAGACGTATCCAAAACTTTCAAGGGGCCCAACATCCAGAATAATGAGGAAAACGTTGAAGCTTCTAAAGCTGTCTTCACTGGAAGAGAATGTCATTAAAAAGCTCATCCCTTCTCGCACCTCGTCCAACTATTTTGTATGGCCTTCCCAAGGTTCATAAAGAGCACACTCTTCTACGCCCCATCGCAAGCACCATTGGATCACCAACTTACAGACTAAGTAATCACCTGGCCAACCTCCTTACTCCGTACGTTGATCATTGTGAGCATCACATCAATAATACAACCGATTTCGTTGAATTAAATGCTTGCGGCTTGGAGAAGGAGACTTTAGATTTTCTCTCCCAGTTGTCTGCCGGCCGTGGTGGCCAAGCGGTTAAAGGGGCTACAGTCTGGAACCGCGTGACCGCTACGGTCGCAGGTTCGAATCTTGCCTCGGGCGTGGATGTGTGTGATGTCCTTAGGTTAGTTAGGTTTAAGTAGTTCTAAGTTCTAGGGGACTGATGACCTTAGAAGTTAAGTCCCATAGTGCTCAGAGCCATTTGAACCAGTTGTCTGACGACACTGTTGTGGATTTATTTAAGGGCACTCTGACATCATCGCATTTTTTGTTTGATGAAGGTTTTTTAAATAGACGGGTGGCGTTGTTATGGGAAGCCCATTAGCTCCAGTTATAGCGAATCTCTTTATGGAGTACTTTGAGAACATCGCCCTGGACACGGCTCCTGAAAATCCTACTTTCTTTTATCGTTACGTCGACGACACATTCGTTGTCTGGCCAGACGTGCGTGAAAATCTGGGAGAATTTTTCAACCACATCAACAGTATGCAAATAACATCAGTTTCACGATGGAAGCAGAGAGAGATGGTGCCTTGCCTTTTCTAGACGGCCTTGTCCCTCGGAAAGAAAATGGCTCTCTCAGCTACAGTATTTATCGGAAACCCGCCCACACAGAACCATATCTGCATGCTACCAGCCATCAATAACCTTCGCAGAAAAGTTCTGAGGACATTGGTGTATCTAGCGGAAGATTTTCAGACGGTGAAAGCCTTCCGAAGAAACTGAGCTACCTACTGAAAGTTTTCAGAGAAAACGGCTACAACAACCGCCAGATTTCGCAGGCCATCTTGCCGAAGAAACATAAGCAGAAGACCTCCGAGGAGTTCACGAAGAAGCTTGCGTTATTGTCGTTCTGTGGCTCAATAACGGGAAAGATTAGCCGGTTTCTAAAGAAGCCTTAAATCGATACGGTTTTTAGGGCACCGGCTAAAATTCGACAGCTAATGAGGCCTGTGAAAGACGATGATGCACTCAGAACACAGGAGTATATAAAATACCGTGTGGATGTGAACAGTTCGATATCGGACAGACAGTACATATTATTGAACAGCACAGTGTGGAATGCTAGAGATGTTTTTGCCTATTGTATCCTGAGAAATCAGCGGTGGACACCATATTGCATTTTCCGAGACATCTGTTATTACGCGCACTACTGTTTTTTTGGGATAGTGCTATAAAAGAAGCGATCGAGTTAAAAATCTCTGATAACACCCTCAATAAATACGGTGGCTCGCAGCTAAGTACACTTGGAACCCTACCATCGAAAAGCTGAAGCGGTCGCGGCAAGAGTGCAATGAAAACTTTACCACATATAGTGCTGGAGCGAGCACCAGTGACGTCACTGAAGACAGTGCGGCTATGTAAGGACGGCAGCAGTAATCATTCGACAGTCACTACTTGAAAATGGCCAAAGAGAACTCGGCCGGAAGCTCGTGGATTTTAAATCATTGGACGCGGCTGGAATCCCGAGAAAATTTTATCGGTATATATCACCACGATACTATGCATTCGTGCATTTCCATCAAAGGTTTATTTAATTCTAAAAATCAACGGCTAAGAAAGCAATACAAAGTCGAAATAAACATTCTGCAGTATTTGAAGGGTACTATTTCGTGGTAATTCATTAATCCATCAATTTTGGTCCATCGATTAACTAAGTAACCATCTGTTGACAAACAGTTTCCTATAATACTTGGACACTACAATTAATTTAAAGAAATCAGTTCTGTCTGTATTAAACGACGATAATGACGATTGATACTCTAGGATATCTCTTCTTATTTCTTTTATACATGCAGTACCCCAATTTTTGTAGAATTCTCTGTGTGGACAAATGCGAGTAAAATAAGCTAAACACTTCTTTCCATTTTTCTATATGTATCACATCTGTCATATTATTAACAGAACTAAAGTCCCTTTCATCTGTCTCACAGTTATTTTTAAATTAAACGTATCTTAGCTGTATAAAGTAATACGGCAGCTAGTTGGACGCCCATTTAAAGTAGTAATTAGATTACATCGCTCAGTTACCATGTCCCTTCCCCTCCACCAGTGAAGCACGCATGGCCTAGTCTTTCCGTCACAGAGACCTGGGAAAAAATTCTGGTACTGTTGTTCTTTTGATTTTCGTTGATCCCTGCACTTTTGAACTAACACATAACAGAAAATTAGATCACATACGAAAGATAATTATCTTAAGATGATTTATGGACAGACCACTCACAGTATGATTTGTCCCTTACTTCAAATTCCAGTGGTGTGTCTTTTATAAATCTGGATGCCTTGGGTATCGTCTCGAATCAGTACATGACACACATAGGATTAGGTCTGGTTGTCTTAAAAATTGCTAAAAGTTCTCACGTAATCATGTTTTCTGTTAATGAAATCTTGTTTTTCGCAAACATGGAATGAATTATCTTTTCGAAAGCAAGGTTGAGAATTTTATTGTATTGAAGTGTTTTATTTGGAGCATTATCGGTAAGGCATTTGAGGTGCATATGTCGTTTCATCAATCACTCGGCTTAAATTATACTGGAAAATGCGGAACTAATTCTGAGGCATTTCTGTTTTCAACCTGTGCTAGGGGATCGTATGGCTATAAGTGATTTAACTTGATTGGGAATGTTTCCTTGTTAGTTATTTTATTTGCGTACATTCTGGGTTTAGACATCTCTGCCTGTTCCGAAACCAGGCAATTTAAAGCTGATCACACTATCTTCTTTGTGATAGTTATATCCTTCTTCTACCGCTGAGTCTGATTTCTGTGGTTTCCCTTGGTATCCGACTTTGATAGAAGCGTAGTAGATGCTCATGCCATTCCCTTATGTATTTATGCGTCTTTTCTGCTATTTCTAGAACATGAAGCTCACACTTTTCTCTCTGTTCCTCTTACGATCTTATTTGCATCCTGTCAAACTCTCAGAAGGTTCATCTCTGCCGCTTCAAATATCTCTAACTATTTAATCGTCTAAGTCCACACTTTCGATTCATATCTGTGAAGGTACACTCATGGCGTTACTGAATTTAAGTACTGTCCTAGATTTTTTCAGAAGCGTTCTCTTAAGCATATTTGTATGTTTAAGTACTTTCGTATTTTCTTTCCAGAATTATTATCAAGTATAAAAGATATCACAGCCCAGGTGGTTGACTATATGGACTCGTTCCGGTATACTATTCCCGATTATGATTTCACCTCTAAGAAATTCTTTTCCACAAAAGGACATAACTTTAACTTTCTTTCGAGACATGGCTAAATGATACTGTTGTTCCATTGTATGTACGTGCCATACAGAATGTTTTAGAATGTCTTCCGTACCCGCCAGTAACAGACGGTCATCAGCAACAAAACATGCCCAAGAATCTTCCATTTTCTTTTGACTCAGGAAACATGTTGTATCAGACCTTATGCAGGACGCAGAAAAACAACTGTCGTATAGACTACACCTGCCAGTTGCGGCTCTTGGCTGCTTGCGTTATCTGCCGACAGTGAAGATGTTTCATATGGGAATAGTGGTTTATGTGTTATTTACAAACAAGATCATCTCTCATTTTGGTACGCCCTTCCCCTCTCTAAAGGCATCTTTACGGTGGACGATGTGTTTCCATGCATCTGTCCTGTGCATGGAGCCTCGGTTCTGCTGTACAGCTCCTGAACCTATTAGAATTCCACCAAAAAAAAACAACTAATTTTAGTTTTTACTGCAGAACTGCTTCTTATCATTTTCATACTGTTAGTTTGACCACGGTGGTTGGAAGCAAGACTTCGTGGGTGGGGGGTGCTTATTGTTTCCAATACTGAAATGATGAGAAATTTCATTACTGTTGCTGGTATTTCATGTCTTGCCTAAGCAGATTGTTATGTTCTGGTGGTATCACACCAGTTTTTCTAGGTTTGTGACCTCCGTTTTGCGTTTTGCAGTGGAATAGCTTGATGTACAGGGAGAACTTTCTGCAGCAGGTTATGGGGAAGCAGTTGTGGTCTTGGACTTATTTCTATCTAGATGGTTAGCTGATTACCACGTAAATACATTCCATTTTACAATACTGGTTTCGTTTTGGAACAAGTATTTGTACTCACTACTTGTTAGAACATACTCGTGAATTATATTGCGAACGCTGGTGGCTTAGTTACTCGCAGGATTTCTTCATTTTGACGTTTTCGACATAAGATATATATGCCTTATTACCTAAACGTACTAATTTTTGTTTCAATCGATGAACGTAGAGCGCTCACGACTTGACTGCAAAACCTCCAGAACAGTGGCGATAAACATTGCGTTATTACTTCTTGAGTCGTTTGCAACGTTAGGCACAAGTTACAGACTCCTAAGGTGGTGTGCCCTTACCACTAACATTTACAGCACTTAATTAGCTTGAGCAGGCATAACAGATGAGACTAAACTTAAAATAATTTGTTAATACTGGTGCGTTACAAGTTAATATAAATCTGGCAGATTTATCTCTGTTTTCATGAAATTTAGCGTGTTTTGAAGCTGCGAAGACACTGACTGTTCGCAGAGCAACTTCTCCTGTTATTAACCCTCAGAATACACAGTATTAACGTTCCACAATAATATTTATTTAATAGTTCGTCATGAACCGTATTTTGGCTTCTTATGCCATCATCAGATAGCTTCATACTAAAAAGATAGTCGATACAACTTACGCGACGGTTCATAACTGTAACAAGATTGTTGTACAAAGATACGTGACATTTTAGTGCTATATCGATACTAAACGCAACCACAACGTAATACCTAAAGATATTCTGAAAAATACATTTATATTACAGTTTATTTAAATATTAAAACTATCTGAATGTATAAGCCAAATATGTTCTACAAGTGAGCAGTGGCACAGGCTTCTACGTCATATGGAAAAACTGGTGAATGTGACGAAACAGACCGGAAAAATGGATGGGTGTGTGGGAGAGGGTGGTGGGTGGGGGTGGGGGTGGGGGTGGGGGTGGGGGGGAGAAAGAAGTCTGTGGGAATGTGTGCATGTGTAACAGTTATAACAAGCCTATCATCTAATGATGAGAGAAGTAATAACTGACTGCTGCTACTTGAATAAGAGGGCGTAATGGAATTGTGTTTGATCATTAAGGACGAGATCAGGATTCTAGGATAGGTGTTCATTAATGGCCAAAATTTCAAGTAATTTTAGTTTTCTGCCATTAGTTCCTTTGTGGAGAACATCACATTTCACATCATGTGAATGACATTCATTCAGAGCTTGCTCAGCAGTGGTGGAATCTTCTTTTAACAGTTTCCAACTCCTTTCATGCACAGTTATTCTAGTACTTATAAGCCTACCGGATTGACCTATTTACAATGTGTCACATAGATTGCTGGAAATTCTATAAATTCCACTCTGTTCTGAAGATATGATCTTATCTGTGTTCTTGAACAGAAGATGGCCAACAGTATTCCTAGTGCTAAAAGCTGGAGTTCCTGGATTTTAGTTAACAGGCAATTTCTGCCCAGATATAGCATAATGTTTTTGTGCTGTTTGAAGTGGGTAAAGGAGCACTTTTATCCTCTGTCTCTTCTTTTTACTTAGTATGTTGTCAATTATTATAAGGCTATAACCATTGAAGTATGCTATTTCCTTAAGTATTTTCAATTCTTTTCCAAAATCGGATTTGGTTTGTGGTATTAAATATTTTCGTGCAACATTAATACAGTGTATTCATGTTATTTAACGCGGTATTCAGTTATCATGTTCCACTTTATTCCCTGCAGAGATATGGTGTATGGGATTAAAATTTATAGTAACGGTGGTGCTGGAGAGAAAGTTTCTGGGAAGGCTCTCTAGCAGCCGCAGTTTAATGCCCTGCAGTGGGGAACTCTCAGAGCGGCGAGACAAACTACCGCAAAGTGGCGCCGCCCAGCCGCTCGGCTAATTGCTGTTCCGTTAAGAGAGCAAACAGACTCCACTAGAGCTCCCTCGACATGGCCTCTTGCGGACAGAGTCGTGCAAACCTATGTCGCTTACGTAGGGTAGGCCGCGAAAGCAGCCACGTGCCGTGTGGAGCTTATGTTCAGCGGTGTACTTCACTTCTGTAAGACGTGTAATGCGATAAGGGCTGCTTGCTAACAGGGTATTAGGGGCGTAAGTGCAGATATTTCTTCGGTGACCGAGAACAGCGTACTAGTTATAGTTATTACGAGTAGTCTACGCATAGCACAAGAAAGCCATTAATACGTATTGTCCCACTGACAGCAGGGCAGTTGTAGAAGTGTATTCGCAAAACAAGAAGTCTCTACTGACAAGTCTAGTCCACTTCCCGACGCAGTACCGACCGTATACAAAACGTCTGGTAGTAACTTACGTGATTCGGCGGGAAGATTGTTAGATGCAGAGAAAAGACAACTAACACACTGAAGTCGGTACATACCAAGGTACCAATGATCACAATATGTGTACCTATATATATATATATATATATATATATATATATATATATATATATATATATATATATATGTCGAAATACGTGAGGATAAACAAACGAGCCGTTACAAAAATGAACATTATCAGATACAGTGCAAAGTAAAAAAAAATGAGGAACAGAAAGAACATGATCACTGTGGAGCATAAGTGTCTAGTTCATCCAAATATGGAGAGAGCGAAAAACGCATCGCAGGAATATCATACTGTTTCTTGTCATGCTCTTGGACGATGTCTTTCATTGATGTGTGCCGTCACCTTTTGGTTGATCTTTCTATCAGAGTGGATACCCGCTGTTAGCTTTTCTGAAGTAGGATGTCAGAAAAAATATAATAAACAAGGAAGAGGTGCTTGGATGCACATAAAATACGTCTATCAAACTGCGCCCCCTCCCCCTCCCCGTGGTTTTCCTGAAGCATCTTAGGTGATCGCTGGGACAGTTTCATAAAAGAAAATGACATACTAATTCATTAGGTAGCTTTGTCCATCTGAGCTGTTCTCTATTACCTGACCTAAACTCCATCGATAAATCGTTAATCCCTAATATTTCTTACGTCGTAATACGAGTCAAACCGTAGGTGAATATCATAGTCTATAAAAGCAACGAATTCTAGTGTTCTTGACACAATGAACTGATTGAACTAAAGAAATCGTAGTTATAATAAAGAGTACATAGTCTTACAAATCAGATAGCCAAAGACTACAACACAACAGTAAGACGATGAAGGGGCCCTTTGGAACTAAATTATTACCTGTTACTGAAACGTGTGTTTCATAACGATGTTCCATACTGTCGTCAACAACTGTGTGACGGAAATAAAACAGCGGCATTAATCGTCTACAACAAACAATTTGTACCTACTACTAGTTCAATCGGTAATGCCACATACCTATTTTCTCGGCCGTTTATGGTTGAAAAATGCGGTGTTTGTAGCGGGAGATCGTGGAATATTCTCGCTTCAGCGCCTAAAGGTTCGTGAAGTTCTGAAAGGTGGCGATGCAATACATAGCCTTCAAAATGCTTCAAAACGGAGGTACGTGTCAAGCAGAGAGCTGTCGCTGCGTTTCGTTTGGAGGAAAACCGCAGCATCGCAGATATTCATAGACGCTTGCACAATGTCTACAGAGGCGTGGCAGTGATCGAAACCTTGGTGAGTCTTTGAGCGAGGCGTCTTTCATTATCGCGACAATGCCACAGAAATCAATCTGATCTCCCGCGTACCAGCCGACCGCATACAGCTGTGATTCCTGCAGTGCTGCAACGTGCGGACACTCTCATTCGAGGTGATTGACGGACGACAATTAAACGCTTCTCTGTCGATTGTACTGACTCGACCACCAGTTGGGATAGTCAAAGGTTTGTGCACGCTGGGTTCGTCGCCGCCTCACGGAAGACCATAAAGATCAACGAAGGACCATCTGTGCAGAAATTGTTGCTCGCTACGAGGCAGAAAGTGACGCATTTGTCGAACATCGTCACAAGTGATGAAACGTGGGTTCGTTACTTCGAACTGAAAACAGAACGGAAATCCATGCAGTGGCGCCACAGCACCTCTCATCTAAAGAACAAGTTCCAAGCCGCACCCTCAACCGATCAAGACAATGTCTTCTGAGACAGTGAAGGGGTTATTCTGTCTGATGTCCTCAGTCAGCATGCAACGATCAACTCCAAAGTGTACTGTGCTATGCGCAGGAAACTCAACACAAAAAAGCAAGTGAACTTCTCCTTCTCCAAGACAACACAAGGCCTCACACAAGTCTGCGCACGCGAGAGGAGCTCACAAAACTTCATTGGACTGTTCTTAATCGTCCGCCCTATCGCCCGGATCTCGCACCTTTCGACTTCAATGTGTTTGGCCCCACTGAGGGCTGCACTCAGGTTGAAACAGTACGTGGTTAACGGGGACGTTATTGATGAAGCAAGGCGTTGGCTCCAACGTCCACCTTTCGACCGATTCCACGCAGGCATACATGTCATCCCAGTGAGGTGGCGCAAAGCCGTTGCATTGACAGAGATTATGTTGAAAAATTAGGTTTGTTGCCAAAAAAGCGGGGAATAATACGACGTGTCCGAATCCTGAATAAAACCAACCCAAATCCAGGAAAAAGAAAGACCTTGTATTACTTCCATAACGCCCCTTATACAGGACTCGTGATGGTTAGGGCTAAGTATCCACGTTCTTATACAAATCGTTTGAAGTCACGTTCTAAAGATCATGAGCTTACGTTACACGCATGGCATAATTCCGGATAGATATCAGCCCAACAGTAACGACTAGAAGCAAATTTTATTTTTCACCTTATATTAAATGCGATGTGCGTGAAGTACTACTGAGGATACCTTACCTTAAGTGTCTTACTTCAAATTTACCGAGGCCTTTGTGTTGACCCAAAAATGTCAATATGTTATATAGGAGTAGGAAGTGCTTTGGTCTTGCGTACTGATCTAACATCCACGACATAAATTTTAGGTATAGTGCGACGAGAGGAAATTATGCCTCTAACAGTTATAAACATTATCTTTTCGACATATGAAAAAACAGTGAAAACGATGATAAATATTAATTATTTATATAATATTTTATGATGTAATTGGACACATCGATGTGTATCATACAAAGACAATGATAATTGTAAATTCCTTTTATGATCTGCGTTTTTCTTACTTTGCTTTTACCTTTTGTTGATTGGCTTTTATAGGTTCAGAACGCAAGACGCATATCAAACTGAGGTCTGTTAAGAAATTGTAATTATTTGTTAATTATTACTTGAGAACAGAGTTCATTATTTTATAAATATAAGTGAATAATTATTTGTAGCTTTAATTCCTCTCTCAGTAAGCATTATCTGTGTTAATTATTTATTTCGCTGCAAGGAGCGCAGCCATTGATGATGGCGATTTGTATCGCGTTTGTCTATGTTTTCCTTAGAAAAAAACCAAATGTTTGCTTGATGAAGTCTAAATAGTGCACAATACGAAAGTAAAGTTTAATAAGCATTTCAAATACTTATCCTATTTGCTCTTACAATAGAAAGTCTCTATCAATTGTCGCTACGGTCGCAGGTTCGAATCCTGCCTCGGGCATGGATGTGTGTGATGTCCTTAGGTTAGTTAGGTTTAAGTAGTTCTAAGTTCTAGGGGACTGATAACCACAGCAGTTGAGTCCCATAGTGCTCAGAGCCATTTGAATCTATCAATTGTCTGCCGCAATCTTAACAATTATCTCAGCGGCAAATTCAAATTACGCAACTCTGCAGACACAAATGCCGAAGGTAATAAAAGTGTGTAAAAATAAATGTGTACCGGTGGTCCCGAACTCATTTTAATGAAAATAATGCGAATCAGATTGGTTCTTTAAAAACAGTGTTCATAGCACGATCCTTATAACAAATTTTTCTAGCTGATGTATCGAGCTGAAATTAATTAAGCACGAGTTGCGAAGAATAGTGTTTCAGGTAACATACGTCAGTGTTGTGCACGGCTGATATTCGGTGGTTTTAATGATCATTTTGCTGAAGATAACTGTTTCCATCATAATCAATAGTTCTATAGAATCTGTTGTATGAACTGTGATTTAGTGACACTTACACAACTTACAGACAACACTTTAACACGACGTTAACTTGGAGTTCCTTATCAGCTTGACCAAATCTTTAGCCGGGAGAAAAATTATTTAGTAATCACTCAGTATAATAAAATAAGATTATCATTTTAATTTTCAAATTAATAAAATACCAAACCACCGAATAACACAGCGAACGCCACATTGGCGCCCAACGTGGGGCCACCAATGCACATTTATTCATTTTAATAATTGAAATCGTGATCTATTACAGGTATAGGGTACCAAAACAAACAATTAATCATTGTATATTCACTTGTTGCATGAGCATTGACATCTTCCTACCAAACTGCTGTACAAATCTGTATCTGCGCTAGTGCGAGACACAGGAGTAACTTGTATAAGCAACACAGGTAGGAACAAATGTTCATATCCCAGATCTGCGTTCAAAATGTTCTTATTCAGTAATTAAACAGCAGCCAAAAATCAACAAGCGCTATGTGTGTTTGCAGCAATAAGTAGTAATAATTGAATATTCTGGCTGCGAGAATAATATTTTAAGTGTTATTTGTGTATATGTGTCAGTTATAAGATCATGTTGTGTCAATTGGTGCTTGTCAGTGATTTATGTATTTGTTGTGCTATATTGGTGATACAATGGTTCAGCAAAAGAAACAGAATAAACCGAATGAGCATACTGATGCAGAGATGACGTCAGAGTCTCAGGTAGACCAATCTACCCATATTTCTGTCAAATTATTAGAAAATTTAATTATAAATGATAATTTAGCAAGTGATGTCCCGTGTGATAGTAAAACTGAGGAGTTGCCAAAACAAACTGACACTCCTGCATACAACCTGTTAGGAATTAATGACAATTTTTCTTCTGAGCAAGGGGCAGAAGTTAGCAATGCTCAAGCTACGTCCATACAGGATATGCTAACAGCATTATTTGAAAAGTTTTCTATTAAAGAACAGGAGCATGAAAAAGAACGCGAGCTTAAAGAGCAGGAGCGTGAAAGACAACGTCAGCAGGAAAAGGAAAAACGCAGACAGGAAAAGCTTATAGAAAAAAGCAACAGGAGCTCAGAGACCAAGAAAAGGAAATGAAATTTATGGAAAATATAAACAATATTTTTCAGGAAAAAGATAAAGAAATTGTCTGTAGGATAAATCAAGTGTTGGTCGATCGTGATAACGCTATTACTACCTATTTTAAGCAGGAGATCGATGCAGTAAAAACTATTAAACCGTTAACAAACATTCCAGTTCAGGTCAATAGCCTTCAAACTGAAGTAGATAGACTAGAGAACCAATTCAAAGCTTTGGCTACCGCTGTGGAAACAATGCAAGAGGACATTCCCTCGGAAATCCGAAAGCAAGTCCGAACAGAAGTAGCCAGGGTACTGAACTCTGAAAAACAAAACTTTGAAAATCTGACAGTATGCAGTAATGACAACACTGGTACTGACAGGCAAAATATCGCAGATAATCTAACGGCGAATTTTAGTGCACCACAAGGCAGACTAAATTTTGGTAATCAACCGATATTACCAGAGCAATATGTGACACCAAGGAACAATAATAGTGGAATAGAATGTACTTGTAATAAAGTAACGACACCACCTGCGAATGATAGCAATTCCATGCACTTAACTACTTTGATGCATGAAGAATGCGTGATTAAGCATAGACAGTTGCAAATATTTAACGAAGAAAGCAAGAAAAACATACATCCAGTAGTTTTCATTCGAAACTTCAAAAGTGTTCTTCCAAAATCATGGTCGGAAGAACAGAAAATACAGTTTGTGGTTTCACATATTTCTGGGGATGCATCGCTCTGGACATTAAATGCAGCAGAAATTTGCAAGACTTTCCACGACTTTGAGAAGGCGTTCCTTGATCAATTCTGGTCAGCGTCTACTCAAGAGCCACTCCGTAAAGTTGTTTAGAATGCAGAAATATACAATCCGAAGTCAGGTTCCTTAAGGAAGTACTTTGAAAAATATATTAACATGATCCGGTAGTGGGATGAGCCAGTAACCACGAGAGACTTATTGCGAATGTTAAAAGCTTGATTACCCATACATATTAGAGAAAAATTATTTAATGTTACAGACACCGATCTGAAAGAATTTCTGTCTGTGATTGATACTCTGGATCTAGAGCGAGAAGACGCTAGAAACAATTCTGACGTGATCAGCAATACCAATAGTCCTAAAAGAAAAAATTCATGGAATGGTAATAATGGAAATAGGGGCGAAGGCAGTCCAAAGAAAAATAAAAGTAAAGATTATAGTAACGGAAAATACAATAATAATAATAGTAGTAGGAATCCATGCAACCAAAATATTGGTTATCCTAAAAATAATAACAGTAATTATCAAAAGGCCGAAGAACACCGACAACCGAATGGTAATGACAGGCAGTAACACAATGAAAACCCTAGCAATAACAATAGCAACCGAAAGAGACGAAATTGCAACAGGTCA
Organism: Schistocerca nitens; assembly: GCF_023898315.1. NCBI lineage: Eukaryota > Metazoa > Arthropoda > Insecta > Orthoptera > Acrididae > Schistocerca > Schistocerca nitens. Next base: position 404,003,586 of record NC_064614.1, on the reverse strand, counting down.
GACAGTCCTTATAAAGACAAACCCAAAAATATGTGGGGTGACAGTGAATATTGGCGACAGCCCGGGCCAAGTCATTGGCAGCGGCAGCAAAATTCTATCAATTCAGGTCAGCCAATAAATTATGTACAGGCTGTACCTATACCAAGCAATCAATATCCACCGTTGTGGGATCCAAGCAGGCCTCCTCCGACTGAAAACTCGGAAGCAAAACAAAACACTCAGAGGCCAACAAACTAATTTCGATCCCTGTAGGCCTTCGCCAGGTGACCGAGGCCAACAATGAAGGCAATAGGTCGACGGAACAAAAAATAAACATGATACGGTATCAGGATGGCAACAGGATCGAAGATGAGCTATATTAGGAACCAGCTGTCTCTGATAAGCCACAAGGGGAAAATATCCAAGCAAGTGTCACCGGAGCTGTAAATGGTGTAACAACTACTATTCTGATTGACACAGGTGCGAATGTATCAGTTATGAACACGATGTTTTTCAAGAAGGTATAGGAGATAAGAAGATTGCCGATTTTGCCGGTTGCAAATTGTAAGGTTATAGGGTCATTGGGATAAAAGGCACAGAGTATAAAATACCAGAGACAGGTGGAAGTTTCCTTGGGAAATGATCGCTTATTATGAACGTCCCTACTAATGTATAACTTGTCAGTACCGGTGCTTCTGGGTCTTGAGTTTCTTCGGGAAGGGAAGCTGTAATTGATCTCGCCCGTGGGAACCTTCCGTTGATGAGAAAAATGAATCTTTTTGTCAGTAAAGAGAAGTTGTTAGTGTTGGATCATAAGGACCCAAAGATGTGTCACAAAAATCGAAATAACGATGCACCCAGCAACGTGAGTGACATCGTCACAACAATAAAAGAGGAAGTACAGGAGGCCACTTGTATTTATGCTTCAGAGGCTAGACAATTAATAGAATTATTTTCTGGATACCTCGAAGTATTCACTGAACGCCCTGGAATCATGAAAGATTACCAGTATAATATGAAAGTATATCCACACAAGACCTATTGCAGAGCACCTTACTCGGTCTCCTGGACTAAGAAAAACGAAGTGACCAATCAGAAGTGCAAGTGCACTATCCCATAACTGTAAATATAATGTTTATGGTAAAATAATTAGCAGTAATAATGTGATAATATTTTGCATGTATTAGTTTATAAGCTCTTATGTCAAGTATTACACGGTAATATTCTTGAATTATTTGAACAAGGAGTAGAAAATCCCCATAAAAAATGTATTTTACTCTAAAAGGGATCAATAACTTGACAATCACTTGAGTGTTATTGCATTAAATGTGAGAAATTTTACCTTTCTATACGTAGGATAGAAATGATTAAAATGCTTAAATAATATATTTGTTCATGTGTAAGAATGGATATAACAAAAATATTTTCATAAGATTGAGTCATGTAGTCCCACACACCTAGCGAGTGTTGGTGGTGTGTGAGCTGTGTGACTGTAAAATAAAAAAAATGCTTTCAGCACTAGTTAAGCGAAATCTGAATGTGTACTGATTTACGTACATGGTTTCATTACGAAGTCATTTAAAATGGTCTTATGAGCAACATTCCGGTTAGATAAACCGAACATGGACACCTGTCCCAAAAACATGGTAAATAACAATCCCAATAAAAAAAATAAAAAATAGAAATATATAAATGTATGCATCTGTAATAAAAATGGAAATGTACTGTTATCTGGACAGTTCAGTAATGATCTCATGGTCATGATAATGTAGCAGATTCTGAAAGTTTTATATTGTCTCATGTTTATGTGACAGTGTAAAATTTTAAATTTTGTTATTCAATCACGGTAATATGAACTCATGTGCAAGTGTACCAGACTTCTTTACTTGAAAAGTGTCATTTGCATATAGATTGTCTGTTAACTACTGTGGAAAACTACTGACAGCAATCCGAACAATGAAACGTGTTTCGCAGGAACTAGTGGGCGCGTAAAGAACTGAAATATTTTCTGAAAAATGATGAACAGTGATAAAAACTGTGATCACGTAACCTTATGAACGATCTTGGAGTATCAAAGTTAGCAGCAACGCTATGAACGTTGAGTACTGTTGACTGTATTATAATTAACTTGAACTGATAACCTTTAGTAGTTTGATATGAAGCGTCTTCGCGTGCCAAATTTAATGTGACAGACTGTACAGCCAGCCGCAAGGCAAAACAATAATGCAACGTTGGCTATGCAGCGCGTCGCGAAAATATTTGCATTCCACTGAAGTAAACGAAGCACACGACAGACTCTAGTATGATTAACGGTGCAGTGTTCAAAATGTGCATATTGTGATAATCTTGCAACGTTGGCTACGCAGCGCGTCGCGAAAATATTTACATTCCGCTTAAGTAAACGAATCACACTACGGACACTTGTATCATTAACGGAGCAGTGTTCAAAATGTGCATATTGTGATAAAGTTACATGTGAATCACTACATTCTGTTGAACAGTGTCAAAATACAGAACATACTCCAAAATCAGTCTAATTCCATCCGTGCGAATGCGAGTGAAATGCGAATGCGAGTGTAATGGACACTAATAAACTTTTCCACAGGATGAGAATAGTAATTATCTTGAAACTGATGCTTATATTTTGACATTTCATGTTCCCGTTTTAAACTGAAGGACCTGGGAGAGGAGAAACAAGACCTGCTGCAGCGCGACTTCTAGCCAGCAGCAGATCCAAACCACGGTGCAACGGACGGCAGCCGACGCCCCACCGACTCGGCCGGGAGCGTTCCAACGGCTCGACACGGGGGCGGTCTTACGGCGTCAGCGGCAAATTGTTATTACGTTCGATAAATGAGTGGCTTTGGAAATTATGATATACCACAATGAAAAAACATTCATTATCTCAGATGCTTACAACAGAGTCATAAATTTGCATTTCCCAGCATATTTTCTGACAATCATGTCATCCTGTCTGTTAAAAGTAGGTGGCTGTATTTTCTTGAAGCCCCTTGGACGGTTTTATTCCCGGTTTTCCGAGTCCAATGAACCCAAATGGGGGGTGGGGGGTGGGTGGGGATAAGTTAATCTTGAGAGTAGCAAATCTACGTGGATTACGTGGACTGATAAAAAAATATACAATAGATAAACTAATTTTTTTCTCAGCCAAAGGGGCATTGTAACATCCACAAGATAAATTTTAGGTATAGTGCGACGAGAGGAAATTATGCCTCTAACAGTTATAAACATTATCTATTCGACATATGAAAAAACAGTGAAAACGATGATAAATATTAATTATTTATATAATATTTTATGATGTAATTGGACATATCGATGTTTATCGTACAAAGACAATGTTAATTGTAAATTCATTTTATGATCTGCGTTTGTCTTCCTTTGCTTTTACCTTTTGTTGGTTGGCTTTTGTAGGTTCAGGACGCAAGACGCATATCAAACTGAGGTCTGTTAAGAAATTGTAATTATTTGTTAATTATTACTTGAGAATAGAGTTCATTATTGTCATAAATATGAGTGAATAATTATTTGCAACTTAAATTCCTCTCTCAGTAAGCATTATCTGTGTTAATTATTTCTTTCGCTGCAAGGAGCGCAGCCATTGATGATAGCGATTTGTATCGCGTTTTTGTCTATGTTTTCCTTAGAAAAAAATCAAATGTTTGCTTGATGAAGTCTAAATAGTGCACAATACGAAAGTAAAGTTTAATAAGCATTTCAAATACTTATCCTATTTGCTCTTACAATAGAAAGTCTCTATCAATTGTCTGCCGCCATCTTAAAAATGATCTCAGGGGCAAATTCAAATTACGCAAATCTGCAGACATAAATAACGAAGGTAATAAAAATGTCTAAAATTAAATGTGCACCGGTGGTCCCGAACTCATTTTAATGAAAATAATTCGAATCAGATTGGTTCTTTAAAAACAGTGCTCATAGTACGATCCTTATAACAAACTTTTCTAGCTGATGTATCGAGCCCAAATTAATTAAGCACGAGTTGCGAAGAATATTGTTCCAGGTAACACGTCAGTGTTGTGCGCGGCTGATATTCGGTGGTTTTAATGATCATTTTGCTGAAGATAACTGTTTCCATCATAATCAATAGTTGTACTGAATCTGTTGTATGAACTGTGATTTAGTGACACTTACACAACTTACAGACAACACTTTAACACGACGTTAACTTGGAGTTCCTTATCAGCTTGACCAAATCTTTAGCCGGGAGAAAAATTATTTAGTAATTACTCAATATAATAAAATAAGATTATCATTTTAATTTACAAATTAATAAAATACCAAACCACCGAATAACACAGCGAACGCCACACTGAGTTGCCAACATCGCCACCGAAAAAAACTAATACATCAGGTTGTTGATCACCATAGATGTATTTTCTGTACCTTTCATTCATGACAATACCTAGTCTCTTGGTGACCAACAAACTGTGTTCGTGGTAAACGAATACCTGAACTCTGTTCAACGAATCAAACTTTCCTTTTATCGATAGTTGTTGTCTCCAGATTAGGTGATTCGGCCAGCACTGATATAGAGCTTATAGTACCAAAAAGTATCACCTTTTGTATAGTCTGATAGCACTGGAGCGCTCCTATATTTTGAGCAATATCGATGTAAGAATTATAAATATGAATTAATTCCATACATTAGAGAACTGACTACAGCTATTATGTGTGTGATTGGGGCAATTTTTCACCTTCTAAATGTGCGAAACAAGGCACAGGCTCACATAAATCGTAAAATGTGTGTAATTTTGAGACAACTGTAGTGCACGTATCATCCATTCGGAATAATAAGTGACAGTTCATTTCAGGACATGATACTATTCACATTTAAGAGTTATGGTAGCAAATTCGAAAAGTAAATTAGAAGGGAATGATTTATTCAATTGGAGGGAACAGTTGTTTCTCGATGACAACTGTGCTACCATACCAGGGTCCAAGTGAGCGATATCGTCGCTACCAGATTACCACAGAGGCTGCAAAACCATGTTAAGTGATGACTGTCTCAAGAATGGAATAAATGATTTACAAGTCCAGAGTCAGATGTGGTAAACGAAGTAGTTACAGAGTCGTTTGGTATGAATTATTTTTCGAATGACTTTCCAACATTCCGGTAGCGTATCTCTAATCAAACTGTTGTGGACTAGAATTTAATATCGTAAATAGTTACAGTACGTTTACTTTTCTGGTTTCTGAAACACCTGATAATCGTGAAGGACACTTACAACGTTTAACAAAGGTTTAGCTCCTCAGTCTTTACAAAACTAGCTTCCTCCCGTTCAACCCACACCTCACCTCACACGCCCCCGCACTCTGTCGCGTTAAGTGGGTGGCTGAGACGTTCGTTTAACGCCACTAGCGAGTACCATTCCCGACTGGAGCATACGACCTCATAAGCATGTTGTTTCTGAGTTGCCTCGAATTACCGTTAGTCTGCACTTGCAAATGAAGAGACAACTTGGCTGAACTCATTCGCGAAACTAAGGTAATGAGATTAACATTTATGTGACTTTATTCTGACTTTTAGGAGCATAAATTTCTCTTTATGCCGCAGATAATCTCATCCGAATTCCTAATGTCTTGCTCAAAACGTTTCTTTATGTCACAGTACCTCACTTGTCGAGTCTATATACGTACAATACAGTAATAGTAACACAAAAGCAATCACCTACATTCGTACAACGTGCAAAGGCGATAATTCTCGTTAGTCTGAAAATATAATTCTGCATTACTACTATTGATCACAAAAAAACAAAAATACCCAACACCTCGTCGCTAACGCTACTAATGTTGTCATTTACAACTAAATGAATATACGTCCGTGAAGGTTAGTCTTCGCAGTATTTTCTCATGTAAAGGTAGCGAGCGTTGCTGTCAGTAATCCATTATTGTTATCAAAGACAGTCCAAGAGTATCCTCCATTACAAATCGCACTACACTGCCTTTATGGCACCACCTACCATCAGGCACCAGACGGTGTGGGTAAGGAGCGTATAGCGGATGTGAGGTACTGTTAGACAATCGACATATACGTAGTCTCCATCGGCAGAAGCAACGTCGACACCCGGAATGTTTCACAAAACACAACAAAAATCACTGGTCATTTTTGCTTTCTGGCGCCAGCGAGGCTCTGCTCAGACGAACCGAGTACTCTCTGGTAGGTACGACAGTAAGGGAACAATATATAGCCACACAGGATCAGAGAGCCCCCTCACATTATTACGCCATGATTGTCATACACATTATAAAAGAATTACAGATATGGCTGGAGCTTTCGTTAAATTACAGTATGTCTGTTCTCACCTTAACAGTATCTTCCTTCGTTTTCCAGTTTGTATGCTGCAAGGACAAATGGACCATTTAAATGTGAGAAAGGTATTATCCTGACACTTCCTCCTTTCCATTACGTTCATGCAACACACTGTTCTACTGTTAACAAACGGGATACGTGTGAATTTCAGCCACCGATTCTTTTGAATTTCAGTTTACATGTAAGACGTAGTCTTAGGAACTGGATGTGGTACGAGGGAATTTTTTTTGTGAGGGGTGTATCATAATAATGTCCCATTTATTTGATGACATGTGATTTCTTGTGGTGCATAAAATTTTTCTATCTGAATTTCTCACGTGAGACGAATCAATTTTTGTATAATTATGTATTTTCACCAAATATCATATGCAACCGAGAATTACCGGATTATTTTAATTTTTTATGTAGCACTACAGATATTTACAAATCGTATGAGTTATTTGCAGTACTTTTGTGGAACATATTTTTTATATTATTACGGGTAAGACTATTGCTGAACTATCCAGTTCCAGCAACATTTTTTATTTTACCGTTACGATACTTAGGATCTTAATGCAAAAGGGGATACGAATCTGCGTGCTAGCTGCTTTTTTGTATAAGGATTAAATCAGGAAGATAAGCGAAATGCTTCTATTTTCGTTGCTCTGAAATGCGGGATTAATACGTGAAAACCAATGACCGAACCTGTGTTTTACTTTGAAGTGTGTATTTTATGAAACTATTGTGCGTCGGCGATGTGCGTTGCATGAGCCACACGCTATTTTCGTATAATTACTCGTCGCGGTCATCGGTTTACTCTTAAAATTACAGCATGTTGTTTTTCTCTCGCCGATACCCAAATCGATGGCCTGTAATTTCATGAGAATAACATAGGTAAATTAATTACAATCGTTCGGTCATATTCTGTTGTCCGGGGCAAAAGTGAAAGTTCACTGTTTGTAATAGTGGTACCACAGAAGGCCGGCCGGTGTGGCCGAGAGGTTCTAGGCACTTCAGTCTGGAACCGCGCGACCGCTACGGTCGCAGGTTCGAATCCTGCCTCGGGCATGGATGTGTATTATGTCCTTAGGTTAGTTAGGTTTAAGTAGTTCTAAGTTCTAGTGGACTGATGCCTGAGTTGTTAAGTCCCATAGTGCTCAGAGCCATTTGAGCCATACCACAGAAGGTGTGTGTGCGCGCGTGTGTGTGTGTGTGTGTGTGTGTGTGTGTGTGTGAGAGAGAGAGAGAGAGAGAGAGAGAGAGAGAGAGAGAGAGAGAGAGAGAGAGGAGATACATACAAAGATGTTTGTTAATCCAACCTGATTGATGGTACCTGCAGTGTTTTTTCCGCAGACGAAATACAAACACATCATCATTTCACCAGAGAGTAATGCTTCTTTCTGGAAACTTACTATGGATTACTTGCAGTGACCCCACAACAAAATTTTCGAACACTTTGTAATAAAATATTTTCCTAAACTGCATTCTTTTCGTACATAATTTTGGAGTAGCTACCCCAATCATTCAACATTTTGACCTATAAATGGTGTAGAAGTTTCCCTCGTTGCTCTGCTTTCCACTAGATTACGATTTATATCATCATCATCATCAGGATTCCTTTCTAGCGAGCCGGGTAGGACCTTTGTGAACGAATGCCTAGATTCATTTCTGCAATGGTACAGCTCTTCTCTTTCACTGAATCTGAGACACAGCAATGGAGTGGTGGTGCTGGGTACAGGCATACGTAATTCCAATAAACAATGTTTCATGTTTTTATTACGCACAGATATTTAAACAGAAAACTCAAGAGGTGAACCACCAGTTATCGTTACAAGAGAGTCGATAAAAAATTTTATCACACAATGTTTTTTGAAATAAACCTTTTGAGATCAATGTGAAGGGAAAATCTGAATTTAAACTTTCATTCCCCTTTTACCTTTAAAAAACAACTAATATTAATTCAGCACCCAATGAACCAGCATGTCATAAACGTAACTGAAACAACCAAACCAAGTGTAGAATTAATCACTGGGATCACCTTCCTGGATTTATGACAAACGATTTCAAAGTGCCACTGATAATCTTTACATAAGGAACAATTCCCATTAACTGAAATGGCAGACGGAAATTGCACAGCTCTCACCAACAATTCACAAGAAATATTTAAATGTACGCACTGTATTTACGGTCCTGCATTTCAGAATAAATTATATTAAAATGACCGCAGGGTAACGCTTACAAAATAGACAATTCTTTTACTACCTTGAATTGGCAGCTCACATGTTGACATTACCTATTTGTAGCCCTCTTTTCAAAATGTGGACTACACCGTTTCAACAATAATCAAATGTATAACAGGATACACAGTGCTCAACATAATGTTACAAATAGACAGTCACGTGGATCCAAACCCACGTGGGCTTAATGCAATAACAACGATTTGCACCAGTAACGTACTTCACTACAGCCAAGTCACTCAATCGTATGAGCAGTAAAGCCGTTTGTACAAGTTGTAATGGTCATACGAATCCAGACAGCTAGAGTAAGCCCAAACAAATAGTGCATATCACATCTTTCAAGCGATTCCTAGTATCGACGTAAAGAGTCGGTTTGTTTTCATGTAAAAACAGAATTATTGTTAAAACGGAATATTACGTGCCCATTATATAGATCGGGCACAAATTAGTCTAATGCGATATTCGTTTTTCGGTATGTATCGCGAGTGACAGAAGAACACGAAGAATTGCCAGTACTCCGGCAGCAACTGCACCGCAACGGCCGGCGCCAGGAACTACTGCCGCGCAGCAGCACTGCTCAGTCTCTACTGTAGTGCTGGTTGCTCACTGGGTTTTGCTGTCCCTGTGAACAGATATCGACAAAGCAAATATCGTACTAGACTAATTTCGAAACAACCTATTAAATGGGAACGTAAAAGACCGATTTAAAAATAATTTTGCTTGTAGCCGGAAAGAGATCGTCGCTTTCCGTCGACGCTGAGCATCGCAAGTAAAACCTGATGGGCGGTGACTCCTGCTATACAGCACCAAAACTAAATTGCAAACATGTGCCGAAACGGCAAAGGAAATGTGCTTGACGACTCTTAGTAGGGACACCAGTTATAAATAGCAACCATGTGTTTGGTGAAATCGATATATCGATGGCAAGCAATGAAAATCTCGTAACTCCATTTTGTTAAACTTTGTAACTGTATAGTGGAAACATAGCTGTTCATAAAGTAGAGTAATCCATGCACTTTCAAATCTCCCTTTGATCATGAAGTTATTCGTTACTGGCATTACGAGTTTTCACAGAGGGAGTTACGAGGATTTCTGTGCCTACCTACAGTATGCGAGTGTATGTACACACACGCACACACACACACACACACACATACACACATACACACACACACACACACACACACACACACACTAAATGGCTATCTGAGGGAACATGGAACAAAGAAGACAGATTAAAAGAGGTATAGAGGAGAAAGGTTCACGCAGTGCGGCAGTAGACCAGAGACAGAAAGTTAGATAATGTGCGAGGCATGTGAAGCGGAGTTCGACGGAGTCCAATCAGAGAGGCTGGCAAAATAAAGCAGGCCCCGTTGTGCAATGGAGGGCACCACCACATAGTGACGTGCGACTCGGCTGGCCCTGATAGATGGCCGCCGTAACTCGGCGTGCGGCGCTGCAAGCGTCCATAACTCACGATGAACAGCTGATGGACTGCAGAGGGCGCCGGGGCCGGCTGATGGTTTGCCAGGCGGCGGAAGCGATTGCAAGATGGCGTAGGGAACCGACAGCACATCCAAACGACCTCTGGATTCAGAACGAGTGTGCAGGGTTGGTTTCTCGTCGTTCCCAATTAAAATAAATTATCCAGTTGTAACACCGAAAATGCAGGATGCATGGCACCTGCCACTGATATATAATTTTCTTTTAATTGTATGTAAATATCTGTAATTTAAATGCTTTCTTTTAATAAGTAAGGACATTGCTTCACTGTATGTGTACATTTAGGTAGAAGTCTGTTGGCGTGTGTTGTATTTATCTGTGTTTTACTGTGAAACTTATAAGTTCTGGGAAAAAACCAAAGGAATTGTTATTTGCATCGACCAGCAACTATAACAGTAGTGCTTGTGAGTTGTAAAATCTTTGGGAAGGGGTTGTTGCATAGAGCTCGCGGAGAGAGAGAGACGGGTTCCAGCGCTTATGGTCTGCGGAAGTGTGGCGTTAACGCTCTCGCAGAAGAGACTAACACTTCGGCGGCATCAAGTACTCGCGCCGGCCAGGTGACTAGTAACAGGACAGTGGACGGGCGGAAGAGGCTGTATTAGTTACGATTGCCCGTTCCTGTAATCAGCCGTAGCCCCACATGATGCTACCGCCTTCAACAAGAGCAGCAGTTCCAGCAACACAGATTCGTGGTCGGCTCCGAGTTCCGTCGCACGCACAGCACTGAAGTAAGATTGTTCATTAGTAGAAAGTATTAACGGCTAACCCAGCAGCACAACTGAATGTGATTTGATTAATGAAGTTTATTTAAATAATAATCAGTTAAATTCAGGGCGATTGTGTCCTCATTGCCCCCAGATATTGTTACCAAGCAGGGTCCTTGTTCCCTTTTTTCCTTATATGCAAACGGAAGTTTGAGAATCTATCACTGGAAAAAATCAAAATCTAAAGAAAACGCACAAATAAAGAGCGCGGAAGTTTTATTTATTTTACATATAGCTTGGAGCACATGGCTGTTTGGTTTGGTACGTATTCTAGTATTTAATTCTGTTCAAGTCAGCAAAAAAGGCTCAGTTGTTCAGACAATAATATGAAATCCAATATGAAAGTTAAGTAACTGCAAAGTAAAAAGTGATTGCCTTTATCTACATTTCTTTGATGAAAGTCATTGTTCACGTAACGAAGTTCAATACTAACATACAGTTTTAGTGGATATTTTCAAATCATTACTCGATTGCCTTTTTCAAAATTTAATGACAAACTTAACGTAAAAGTGACTTCTCAGTTTTCTTTATCATTACATACTCACTTAAAATTAGTGTCAAAAACGTGACAACCTTCAATTGCCAAGTCAGTGTTTAATAATAAATGTTTTTCTTTCCCATCATCTTGTACAGGATTTGGATTCATGATCAGTGGTACCCTTTTTCTGTCCAGTGTTGTTCGTGAGTGAATGCATAAAATAACTTTCATTTTTACAAATTGTAGCCCTGTTCGATTTAATTACTTTTTTATTTTTAGTAGGATTTTCTGTCAGAAAGATCGGTTGTACACTTTCCCCCAACTTATCGGTATTATTTCTTCGGGAAAGATAGCCTAATCTAATTAGAAAAATTCCATTAGGTATACACGCGATCCACAGTCATATTTTATATCGCAAGCACACTAGGTCGATTAGTAAGGGGAGGTTGCACAGTCTATCTCCTCTCCTAAAGGCGTATTTAGCGGTTTCAGGCTTGTGTTCTTTCTGTGGTGGCGACCTAATGATACTTACTGGAAGAGTCTCGGAGTATTGGTGGCCACCCGCCACACACTACCAATCTAAAAGAGCGGCAGTGCCACGTAATCCTGCAGTGACGCCTTGTAAAACAATGCCCATCAAAACCCTTTCTCAGAATCAAATGATACCCAACAGAACTTGCACCACCGCGTGAAAGCGTTGTTACCCTGGTGTACCTACTCAGTTAATAGAAGACAGCACTCAAATCATTCTGAAGGAAATGTTTAAACGGTTCTTTGAATGAGCGGTCTGTTTCTTGTTTCGCTGTCAATTATTTCTCCAGTGTCCTTGTAACGGTACTATGAAATTTTTCTACATTTTATGGCAACAAAGATTGTTCTTTTTTTTCTTATGACAATCAGTTTCATCGAAAACATTTTATGTAATTTTATGAAGTTACAATAACCTCAGTTTTGTGGGTAATTGCTGTAGATTTATCTGCGTACCAGATATCTAATGTAATAGAACAGATAAAAAAATCTACTCACCAAGTGTAGTTGTAATAATAGTGTTGTACAGCTGGTACGAAAACAGCAATGATGTGAGTGCGCAAAAAACGAGAACCGCGCATTACCGTAAAGAAAGGTAAAGAATATTGCTACTATGGCACGATTGGAGTAACACCATTTCTCTGTATGTCCATCATTTAAACAGAGCAGTGTAGCAGGACCAGTCTGATAGTACTAAAAACTGCATGGAAAGACTCAGCATGTATCTGAGCAATGATAAAAGTAATTTACCTAATCGTTAAGTGAAATTCAATATCTGAAGTTGTGTAAAGAGTAACTGCGCAGTTGTGTGTTCTTGTACTCACGGAAGATTACACGAAGAGAGGGTAAGGAAATGGTGAGGGCATTATTGCTCTATAAAAAAATAATTAACAGCTGGAAATGGACGTTTGCATAAGAATATTTGAAGAGAAATATAATTGTAACGCTGGTGGAGCGTCAAGAGGAATATTATCAAAACGTTTGTAGCTTTCACACCCAACAACCCTCAGTTTAATCTTCATCCTTACACGAACACTGCTAAATACGAGGTGCATTCAAGTTCTAAGGCCTCCGATTTTTTTCTAATTAGCTACTCACCCGAAATCGATGAAACTGGCATTACTTCTAGACGTAATCGCCCTGCAGACGTACACATTTTTCACAACGCTGACGCCATGATTCCATGGCAGCGGCGAAAGCTTCTTTAGGAGTCTGTTTTGACCACTGGAAAATCACTGAGGCAATAGCAGCACGGCTGGTGAATGTGCGGCCACGGAGAGTGTCTTTCATTGTTGGAAAAAGCCAAAAGTCACTAGGAGCCAGGTCAGGTGAGTAGGGAGCATGAGGAATCACTTCAAAGTTGTTATCACGAAGAAACTGTTGCGTAACGTTAGCTCGATGTGCGGGTGCGTTGTCTTGGTGAAACAGAACACGCGCAGCCCTTCCCAGACGTTTTTGTTGCAGTGCAGGAAGGAATTTGTTCTTCAAAACATTTTCGTAGGATGCACCTGTTACCGTAGTGCCCTTTGGAACGCAATGGGTAAGGATTACGCCCTCGCTGTCCCAGAACATGGACACCATTTTTTCAGCACTGGCGGTTACCCGAAATTTTTTAGGTGGCGGTGAATCTGTGTGCTTCCATTGAGCTGACTGGCGCTTTGTTTCTGGATTGAAAAATGGCATCCACGTCTCATCCATTGTCACAACCGACGAAAAGAAAGTCCCATTCATGCTGTCGTTGCGCGTCAACATTGCTTGGCAACATGCCACACGGGCAGCCATGTGGTTGTCCGTCAGCATTCGTGGCACCCACCTAGATGACACTTTTCGCATTTTCTGGTCGTCATGCAGAATTGTGTGCACAGAACCCACAGAAATGCCAACTCTGGAGGCGATCTGTTCAACAGTCATTCGGTGATCCCCCAAAATAAGTCTCTCCACTTTCTCGATCATGTCGTCAGACCGGCTTGTGCGAGCCCGAGGTTGTTTCAGTTTGTTGTCACACGATGTTCTGCCTTCATTAAACTGTTGCACCCACGAATGCACTTTCGACACATCCATAACTCCATCACCACATGTCTCCTTCAACTGTCGATGAATTTCAATTGGTTTCACACCACGCAAATTCAGAAAACGAATGATTGCACGCTGTTCAAGTAAGGAAAACTTCGCCATTTTAAGTATTTAAAACAGTTTTCATTCTCGCCGCTGGCGGCAAAATTCCATCTGCCGTACGGTGCTGCCATCTCTGGGACGTATTGACAATGAACGCGATCTCATTTTAAAACAATGCGCATGTTTCTATCTCTTTCCTGTCCAGAGAAAGAAAATCGGAGGCCTTAGAACTTGAATGCACCTCGTAGTTCGATCAAACGCCATGTCAGCAAACAAGGGAGGAACTTTCAAGTTTTATTTAACTGTAAAGGTGGATTTTGTTTTGATAATAATAGTTCTTGGGAAAATATTAAGTAAGAGGTTACTTATTTTGTTATTTCGCAACTACGTTAATCAGAATCATTGTTAAGTATGTAAAGACATCGCGACAAAATTAACCTCATTGCCTCTTTAAATATTTAAGCAATGAAACCTGAACTTCTTATACAGAACAAAGAGCCATTAATGTTGATTGAAATGCATCAGTTGATAAAAATGTCCTGTTAATTCTACATGTCTTTACAGAGATATTTTATGTGTAAAACTATATTTATTTTTGAACTCATAGTCGACTTGTATTACTGAATGGTAGGCAATAGAAATTTCTGGATTTTCCAGATAACAACCTCATTACTTTTCAAAGCAACCGTCTTAAGAATAAAGGAATAGTTTTGCTTTGGAATTAAAGGCTTGCATAATCTGATTTTGGTTCATAACTTTAGTAACAAGAAGCAATTTTTTCAGTGTGTTTATACGGTGCCGGCCGGTGTGGCCAAGCTGTTCTAGGCGCTTCAGTCTGGAACCGAACGACCGCTACGGTCATAGGTACGAATCCTGCCTTGGGCATGGATGTGTGTGATGTCCTTAGGTTAGTCAGGTTTAAGTAGTTCTAAGTTCTAGGGGACTGATGACCTCAGATATTAAGTCTCATAGTACTCAGAGCCATTTTAGCCACTTTTTATTAGGTAATAACTAGATGTGCTTCAGAACATTCCAAAAATAATGTAAATTTCTGTCAGCTCAATATTTATTATCAGAATTTCATAAAGTCACTGTATGTATTTGTAAAGCCTTAAAGTTGTTCACATTAGCATCATTATACATTACATTATAGAAACAGCACTACATAAAACTACATTGTGTGCAGCTTTTCTCTAGCATTCACAACAGCCTCATCAATCTGACAGCAAGGTAGCTAATATCTAGTCACTATGAAATAAACTATCCAGACTATACAGTGAAACAAAGTTAGATTCCCTATTTCACAGCTGAATTTATTACACATGGTTTATTTTAATTACTGCATATGAGACTGCTCTTGAAAGCCTCTGAGCTTATGCTTGTTTCCCACAGCAAAATAATGTTTTTATCAAAGAGCTCTAACACTAAATCTAGATTCAGACGATGTAAAACTTTCTTACAAAAAACAACAATTACAAAGCCTAGGGATTTCAGGTTTGTGGGTGGAAATTCTTATGGTGAGTAATTGTTCCTATGTAAGCTGTAGTTTCTGTATTGTCCCGTTAAAGTGTAGCTTTGAGGAAGAAATTAATGGGCAGATAGAAAGTAAAATTTTGTGAAATGAGTGAAATTACAACTGCATTGTTCAGTATGCGCTGTCTTCGGATGCTGATAGTCTATTTTTTAGGTAGGTTACGGTAAAAACACACAGCAGTTGTTCAGATATTATCTGGTTAGTGATTGTGTGGTTTGTTAAATTAAATCACATTGGTGTCATTGTTCAGAAACTAAACAACAAAAAAATTTTGGACTATTATTTTCATTTTACACACAAAAGTATGATGTGTAAATAAATATTAACAATGCGACCGTTTTATTAATTTTACTAGAGAGACTAACATTTTTAATGGCAGACTGTGCTAATTAGGTAATTGTTCTTTAGAGATTCTTTCCAAATTATTCTGTAAACAGTAACAGTAGAATCGGTAGGCATTAGTACAGTACAATACAGGCGAGAAGGCAAGGGTCATTGCGTCATCATTTCAGTAAAATTTATAAATGGTTCAAATGGCTCTGAGCACTATGGGACTTAACATCTATGGTCATCAGTCCCCTAGAACTTAGAACTACTTAAACCTAACTAACCTAAGGACATCACACAACACCCAGTCATCACGAGGCAGAGAGTAAAATTTACATTTCATACAAATAAATATTCCGCAACGAAGTCATACAGCTGTATATGTGTATTTATTTGTACAAAATACGTTAAAGCTGTTTCAGGAGGACAGAATTTGCGGGTAGAAATAGAAAGCCGAGAAACTGAAGATTCAGTTTTCATTTCTGTCAGCCAGTTCAGAGATCGTGCTGTTCTCGAGAATGTCTCTGCGAGTCGTGCATGAAGTAACTATATGGACGATTGCAACACAGTTCCTTCCCTGACCTTCTGCCTTTCACGCTTGATTGCAGCAAATAAGAAACTTTATCTGTCGTCCACACAGCTAGAGACGAAAATATTAACCACGATTCTTGTGGTTTCTCAAAACTGCGGTTGTACCGCTTACTTCACGCGAGCAATCTGATTCGGTATTCTAGAGTCCGTCTGAAAATATCCAATAAACGTTTCTCATTTCTTGACGGTGGGCTAGTCAAATATTTAATTACCGATCTGGAGGTGAGGATTATCAGCATAATTACGTAGTCCGTTTGCTTGCTCTCATAAGAACTTTCGTTACGTTCACCAACTCGTAACTGACGTCTTAATAATTCGGTTCGTAAATGCCTTTTTAAATACGGAATTCAGATAAAGATGATAGAATGGAGACAACACCATCACGCAACACTGGTTGTAAGAAAGGTTCCAGTTCACAAAACATTAAACAAGCAGCAAAATTTAGTACACTTAAATGTACATTAACCCTTTCCACTCCGTTTTATTTCAACGTGTGCTGCCTCTGCATTCTTAATATTTGCACTGAAAATAATCTTCATTACATATAATGAATGTATGCTGAGGCTAATTATAAACTAGAACAATAAAACAAATTACAAATACATTATGACACTGAACATATCACGTTTTGTCTTTCATTTCGTGTATTTCAACATCACTCAAGCCGTGCATTTCTTTAAGGTATGGTACTGTCCGAAGCCTCCACCCGGATGGAGCACTGCCCTTTTGAACATGTGTTGCTGTAGTAAACTATTTCCCTTGTACAACGTTTTACCTTCCTGTAACAGCACAATCCCTACTGTTATTCTTTTCTTTGGAGGAAATGAAGTGTGGCTGTTATGATAGTCTCTCCTCGTCATCGAAAGTGGATGATCTTCCTCTCTTTCTTCCGTTTATATTACGCACATTTCCAACCAGAGTTTTCAGAAGTGTCTCTCTGTATCTCTTGCGGCTCAGCTTGGGTTTCTGGTTGGAAGTAGCAGCCAGATTGTACAGAATCAAGCTTCTGACTACTCCTACCTCCGACAGCTAGAAAAACATCTTGCGCCTCCACTTCTTTAACTTCCTGATGAAGCTGTAGGATGCATGATACTGGACACTACAACTATAGTACTTGTCGACTCAGAAAGTTTTCGCTATCTTGTGAACTATAATTACTGTTGTCTCCTCTCAAATTACTCATATCACTAACGCTTTCGTCCAATATCTCCAATATTGCTTTAGAATTATCACGCGAATTATCCATTTTTTGCTGTTAAAGTTCAGAACATCGCCTTCAGAGTGAACTGGGAAAGTGAAAACGAAACGATAGCGTTATGAATTCGACAAATGCATTTCCTCCTAGCTGTAGCGCTTGCCAACACATGTCAGAAAACTTCAGTACAAGCCATACTGTGGTGAGAGCCCCGCCTTAGGAGTTACATCGAACTGAAGTTTGTATCAGGCGACGTCCAACATTCGAGCAATTGCGATATTTACGCGGCTGGGGTTAGCCTGTTGGTCAAGCGCTAAGGGATACATGCAGCAATAACTGTGCCGTGCGCTAAATGTATCATTGACTTGCTTTGCTATCGATATAGTCCGCTAGGCTGGAGCCTCTGTGACGGGTCGCCTGGCAATTCGCTGAGATGCGTCTGCAAGGTGGCGTCGTTGTGACTCAGAGGGGATATAAGGGCAGGAACGACACGTATGAGGGGAGTGGAAGTTATGGTACCACTCCGAATGGGGTAGATTGCCTGACGTAAGAAGGCGACGATTGGTATCCACGCTTGTGGCGGATGTTTTTAT
Organism: Schistocerca nitens; assembly: GCF_023898315.1. Classification (NCBI taxonomy): domain Eukaryota; kingdom Metazoa; phylum Arthropoda; class Insecta; order Orthoptera; family Acrididae; genus Schistocerca; species Schistocerca nitens. The sequence goes on along the minus strand of NC_064614.1, from coordinate 403,985,414 downwards.
CTTTGATCGTGGCTGAACAGAGCGGAATTGTGGGAGCTGTGAGCAAGGTCAGCGTATGTCTTTAACGCAGTTACTATTTGAAAGGGGCTGAACATTCAAAAGGGCAGCGCCTCAGCTGTCATTGCTTGAAATTAAAAGTGAGCAGATTTCTCGGTGATCTTAAGTGTTTCTGTGGATTGTATCTCACCATCCTAGTTACCTAGTGGCTGATTTGGGGACGGTGACTAGACTGTTAGCTGCAGCGAACATCTTGGCTTATTACAGGCGTCAGTACACGTTGTTCATAGTTCTCTTTAAGGTTAATCGGCAAGTGGCCAAAAATTTTGTTATCATGGTGTGTGATTCACCTTTGCGCTCAGGTCACGCAACTTGCCTTCTTTTGAGTGAAATTTGCATTGATTCGAATAGTTGTTTATCACTAGCTGTTATGTGTTATACAGTGTATTAATTATCTAAAATTACAGAATATTGGTTTCTGGCCGTCAGTAATCTCATTTCCGTTGTGTAATTGCTAACATGCAACAAACCGTTGCGCTTTGGCGCAGAAACATAAGCTTTAAAATTGACTTTTTCAGTGTTGATTGGTAAGCTTCAAGGTGGCACGTACCGTGCATGGGCTCTATTCTAATATTGATTAGTCTGATAGATTAAAACGTGATTCTTCTTGCTGTCAATTAATTGTTATGTCTATTACTTGCTTAAATTATGAAACTCTGTTTTGTGTGTCTATTCTCACCCCTAGTTTATCGAGCTTCCATTTAGTTGTTATTAGTTCAGTAAGTAATATATATTTATTATAGGCCAAAATTACACTTCAGTTGCTAGTAATTTTCTTAATTCATTCCATGACCAGTTTCGAAGCTTGAAGCTTCATCTTCAGGTGCCACCAACTGCGAACAAGAGGAGGGGCTACTAACGTACAAGTACTATGGGGTTGACACACTAAAATGAAAGCTACGTTATCGAAAGTGATGCACTCACATAAATATGATAATATAAATGTGTTGCGGTTGGGCCAGTCAGTCATAAAGGATCACATCCGCATCAAACAAATGCATGGATCTGGAACAAAAACGCTAACTTTGGGGAGGATTCCGGACAGAAATTACATTTTGTGTTTCCAAGCTGACGTTCCCATGTATCTAAGTTCGTTTACGTTATTTCATTTCAACGACAATGTCGTTATATTAATTCTATTTTACCTTAATCACAGTGATCCCATCCACTTCACGTAGGCTTAACTTTTTCATTCTCTTTCCGTAGTCTGTTTTACTGGTTTATTTTTATGTGGTACTGTGTGCTAAGTGTACAGTGGTCTTCCTTTTGCGTTTATCATGTTAAGCCTAACCAAGCTTTTTACACTAATACGTTTTTGCTTTTTAAAGACGAGTCTTACAGTCTGCATCTAATTTCTTAATTTTTAGATACATTTTTATACATCATTTGTATCCACTACTTTAGTTGTATTTTTATCTTATATCTATTTGATCTGACGTACTCTGTCATGTTGGTTTTTTATATTTTTGCCAATCTCACTTTTCTGTGGTACTTTATTATTCCTATATTTGCAGTTTTAGCACGTATCGATCTTGTGAACCACGCTTATGTAAGCTGACGGGCCAGTCAGCCCCCTTTCCCCGCTCTTTTGCGGCTTTCTGCTTCGCTTCTCCAACTGTTTGGCTCCCACGTCAGTCGTTTCTGCCGCTGCGGTCAGCTGGCTTGTGGGCCATTGTGCCGTAGCCGCTCCGTGTCGTGCTGTCCAGACGGGCGCTCCTGTGCTTGCTGCTCCTACGTGTGCGTTCTATTACTTATTTATTTACAGTATTATTGAGTTCATTTCTGTCCGTAACCCTCTCCAACATTAACGTTTTTATTCCAATTCCATGCGTTTCTTTGACATAGGTGACATCCCCCATGACAGACTGGTCCGATGGCCATGCATTTATGTTTTCGTAACTACACAACTTTCCACAACTGTATGTCTCACTTTAGTATGACAACCCTACAGCCATTGTACTTTAGTAGCCCCTCCCATTGTTTACAGTTGGTGGCACATGAGGATGAAGCTTATAACCTTCGAAACCAGTCGTGGAATAAATTAAGAAAATTACTGGCAATTGAAGGGAATTTTTGTTCTATATGTATGTTCCTCCGTTGCGAATGTTCACCTGATCAAATATTTTGTAAGAGTTATTTTGTTTAGTGGTGGGTTCGTATGGTTGATGGTTACCAATGTTGATTGAAAGTGGGGCGTCTTTACTGAACTTTCATTTATCTGCTTATCCTGTACCTGAGTTAGGTTTACCTCCTTCTTCGGTTAACGAAGCGTAAGTGCTATTTTCTTCTTCTACTGCTTCGTAAGGTTTCTGTAGCTACCGGAGTGCCTGACTTTTCATTTTGACGTCATAGAACTGGCTTGTGTATCCTCTGAGGCAGCGGTTAACGGCTTCTCGCTTCGTCAGTGTTGCCTGGGGCGGATTTTCCATGTAAACGCACTTGTCAAAGACTCAGTAATGCGGTCAAACTGTTAGGATTACACCACCAAATAAATAATTTTTGGGGACCTGTGACTAGTTAAACCATTAACTAATTCTCAACATTTCTTTGAATAAAGCAGATTTGTGTCATCGATTATTTTAAATGGTTCATTTCATCATTTACTAGTTTTTGCCTGGATTTCAAAGTTTGGTGTGGTAAATTAATTGAAAAGTTCTTCTGCCACTAACTGTTGACACTTTGCTTTAACATAGAATGTGGCGGATTATTAAAAAATTAACCATCGTAAAAGTGGGCAACATTGTAACAGTTTTTGGCAGAACTTCATAACAATATGTGCTGAGATATGTGATTTCTCCACTTACGGAATTTTGTAATTTTTTTCCTTTAATTTTCAAAGCAGTATAGTTTATTTTTGTGCCATGAGCTGCGCTGAAAATGGAATATGAATTGTCAAAAGGAAAACACTGCGACAATAAGTCCAAGACATGAAAAGTAGACTGAAATTAATTTTTCACGAAACCGATCTGACACTGTGTTTCTTCACGATGCACAATTACAACTTGAACACATTTGCCAAGTTTTATGAGTTTTGAAAGTCTCTTCGGGTTTGCTGCCGGATCCTAAAATCAACTTAACTCGATATTTCGGCGATCCAACTGGTCGCCATCTTCAGGATAATACTGTTTCTGCTGATGAGTCCCGCTGAGAACTGACGCCTGGCTGCCAATCGACTTCCTATATAGGCCACCGTTCAGTACACGGCGCATGCGCCGGCCATCACGGTTGCTGCCCTCCAAGACAGGGAGGTGGCTCCGCCCTTAGTGGAACACTGCTGGCAACGATATATCGCACTCAGGGCAGCACCGAAGAACGTTCAGTTTTGATGCGAGATAATACAGGATTCCACGTCTTGCTAAGAGGAAACCCATTGTCTCTCTTGATTAAATTATCCGTCAACCTAATTTCAATCGCCTCTTTATAGACACTGTTCCAAAAACCGGAAATGTTGGCAACTACCACAGTTTCATCAAATTTCATACTGTGTCCCTCATTTAAGCAGTAGCAGAACACTGCTTAAATGAGGGACACAGTATGAAATTTGATGAAACTGTGGTAGTTGCCAACATTTACGGTCATCAGTCGCCTAGAACTTAGAACTACTTAAACCTAACTAACATAAGGACATCACACACATCCATGACCGAGGCACGATTCGAATCTGCGACCGTAGCGGTCGCGTGGTTCCAGACTGTAGCGCCTAGAACCGCTCGGCCACCACGGCCGGCTTGATTTTAATATCCGGCAGCAAACCCGAAGAGACTTTCAAGACTTATTACGCCGGGAAAGCCTACGTCATCACTTTATGAGTTTTATTTTATCCATGCTCGGAAAAACATTTGTAACAAAGTTTGCAGCTTAAACGTATGAGAAGAAAAGGTCACAACAGTTACAGTGAACACAATATTCTCTAAAGAAGGTAACTAAATCAAAATGTTAGACACTTACAATCTTAGTGCTATGAAAGAAGAAAATAACAATGACACATTTAATAAAATATTATGAGCTAGAGTGTATTTGAAAACAAAGTTATAATAGGAAATTAAATGTCTTTTTTGAGGAACCATTCCCAAATGGTCCTAATTTCATTAATGAGACATGTTTTCTACAATTTCAATGACTATGCTTGAAAAAAGTTAGCACTCTAATCAATGGAAATAACTTCTTTTTGCTTTTCAATGGCTGAGTAAACTTCCAGTAAAATTGAACATTTTTAGAGAATGGTCAGCACATACAACTTATTTACATCGAAATACGTTCAGTTCATTAGCTTTTCCAAGTTACAAGCGGTGGAAAAGTTTACAAGAAATGTAGAAACACACTTTTCCGCCTACTAGCAAAATAGATTTGTGACCATCTCAGGTGTAAGGCATCACGTCGGTTCTTGGATAAACTGATATCTTTATTCACTTTGAAATATTACAAGTATGAAATAACGGGAACGGACAGGGCGAGTGGTCAAGTGTTGGGACAGCAAAGGTCATTGACAGAAACACAAGAGGAAACTCCAGCCAGGAATGGCAGCGCCACGAAAGAATACACTGACAGAGAGCTATCTGCTTCATGGTAACCCGGATTACAGCATTTAAGAATAATAAGCTAGAGTGGGCTGTTGCCACAAAGTAATACAAACATCAAAAAAGTTTTGCATCACCTCGGTTCCGAGTGTTCCGGAAACTGTGCACAAAACTGGAATAGAGGTCAACGTAGACATCATTTCCGCCCTTTTTATTGCTCATGACAACCAGACATTGCATGTAGTACCACCATACGGCGATATCTTCAGATGTGGTGGTCCAGACTGCTGTACACACCGGTACCTCTAATACCCAGTAGCACGTTCTCTTGCATTGATGCGTGCCTGTATTCGTCGTGGCGTACTCTCCACAAGTTCACCAAGGCACTGTTCATCCAGATTGTCCCACTCGTCAACGGCGATTCGGCGTAGATCCCTCAGACTGGTTGGTGGGTCACGTCGTCCATAAATAGCCCTTTTCGATCTATCCCAGGCATGTTCGATCGGGTTCATGTCTGGAGACCATGCTGGCCACTCCAGTCGAGCGATGTCTTTAATCTGAAGGAAATCATTCACAAGATGTGCACGATGGTGGCAAGAAGTGTCGTCCATGAAGACGAATGCCTCGCCAGTATTCTGCCGATATAGTTGCAGTATTGTCGGAGGATTGCATTAACGTATCGCACAGCCGTTACGGCGCCTTCCATGATCACATGCGGCGTACGTCGGCCCCAAAATGCCACCTCAAAACAGAAGGGAAACTCCACCTTGCTTCATTCTCTGGACAGTGTGTCTAAGGCGTTCAGCCTGACCAGGTTGCCTCCAAACACGTCCCCGACGATTGTCTTGTTGAAGGCATATGCGACACTTACCGGTGAAGACAACGTGATGCCAATGCTGAACGGTCCATTCACCATGTTGTTGGGCCCATCTGGGAATGGTGTCGTGGTTTCAAAGATGGACCTCACCATGGACGTCGGGAGCGAAGTTACGCGTCATGCAGCCTATTGCACACAGATTGAGTTATAACACGACGTCCTGTGGCTGCACGAAAAGCATTATTCAACATGGTGGCGTTGTTGTCAGGGTTCCTCCAAGCCATAATCAGTAGGTAGCGTTCATCCACTGCAGTAGCAGCCCTTGTTCGGCGTGAGCGAGGCATGTCATCGACAGTCCCTGTCTCTCTGTGTCTCCTCCTTGTCCGAACAACATCGCTTTATCGCTTTGGTTCACTCCGAGACGCCTCGACACTTCCCTTATTGAGAGACCTTCCTGGCACAAAGTAACGATGCGGACGCGACCTAATCGCTGTATTGGCTGTCTAGGCATGGTTGAACTACATACAACACGAGCTTGAACTGATCGGCCGACGGACCCCCTCCGTCTAATAGGCGCTGCTCATGCATGGTTGTTTACATCTTTGGGTGGTTTGAATGACATCTCTGAACAGTCAAAGGGACTGTGTCTGTGATACAGTATCCACAATCAACGTCTATCTTCAGGAGTTCCGTGAAAGGGGGTGATGCAAAACTTTTTTTAATGTGTGTACCCTAGCTGTCCACTTTTATAGTAATTTCATTGACATCGAAATGATGCGTTAAGAAGGCGTCTGTTCTTTTCTCATGGGTCATTGGCAGTTGTGGTAATCACTAGTCTTTATTCACGCACTCTAATCATTGTTCGAAACTACCAGTGTGTTGACGGTTTTAACAAATTCTGAACTGATTCAAACAGTTCAAAAATGGTTTGAATGGCTCTGTGCACTATGGGACTTAACTTCTGAGGACATCAGTCCCCTAGAACTTAGAACTACTGAAACCTAACCAACCTAAGGACATCACACATATCCATGCCCGAGGCAGGATTCGAACCTGCGACCGTAGCGGTCGTGCCGTTCCAGACTGAAACGCCTAGAACCGCTCGGCCACGCCTATTCAGACAGTTGTGTATATGTTGTAACGTCTAAATTGTCAAAGTCTTGGTTGATTAAATTGTATTGTCATTTTGGTAAATGCCTCCACAAAATTTTGATGTTTATGCATTGTGCAACTTTGCCTCTTGGGTTTCTGTAAATGAATTTTTTAAATTTAATCAGTGTTTTGCTGTACCAAGATTTTGCCACTCACCTCAACCGCTCCCACTATTTCATACTTGTAACATTTCGAAGTGCATAAAGATGTCAGTTTATTCAAGAACCGACGTGATATTCAACCTTAAACTGCGCGACTGACGGAGATACACTTTACCTCCGGTTTATTATGCTCTTTACCAAAAAATAGTTTTCTGCACTCGGTGACTTTATTAACAGACTCTGACATGCTCATGTCATCGACAGTTCCTGTCTCTCTGTATCTCCTCCATGTCTGAACAACTTCGCTTTGGTTCACTCCGAGACGCCTGGACACTTCCCTTGTTGACACCCCTTCCTGGCTTGAAACTACCTGTGTGTTGAGCAGTTAACGGTTTTAACAAATTCTGAACTGATTCAAACAGTTGTGTATATCTTGTGCAGAATATTTAATTTGAGTAGATCAGTGGATTAAGATTTATGTTGCACAGAACAGATACAAAAAAAGCCAATCATTAGCTTCACTTCTGGCACCTGTTGCACAATGAACACAAGAACACAGTGGATGAAAGACGAAAAGCAACGGCATCCATATCATCTACATGCATACCCTGCAAACGCCTATGAAGTGCACGGCAGAGATATTTCCTATTGTACCTAGCATTCCATTCACTTATGGAGTGCGGGAAGAATGCTTAAATGACTTTGTGCGCGTATTAACCTAGGAGGCTAAAGAATATTCCTAGATTATTCAATATTGATTCTAGTATATTTTGAAGTAGATTTTCGAAGAAGACATTGTGTCTCCCTTGAAGCTTTTGCCAGTCCACGTACCTTCAGCATTTTTGAGTCACTGACTCGTGAGTCAAACAGACCTCTTAAGATTTCTGCTGCCTTTCTTTGTACACAATCAATATCCCCTGTTTGACTTGTCTGGGATGGGTGCCACTCACATGAGTCACATGAATCTTTTGCAAGCAGTCTCTTTTGTTCATTGTCAGCATTTTCCCGGTACCTTGCCAAGATATCGAAGTTAGTCACCTGCTAGACCTTCAACAGAAACTATGTGATTGTTTTATTTCATCCCCAAAAAGTGCATTTGTGTGAACTGATGAATTCAATCACTTTAGAGATGAACGCACAGCCTTGTCACGCGGGGTTATTTGAGACAATGCTCGGGACTTCCCCATCTCACACCTCCCCCTCCGGCACTACAAATTGTCAGTCACAAAGATCGTTCATTCGAGCTATAGCATGGCCTCTAGTCATCGTAAATAAGCATTTCGCAAACTTCTATAAACAATGGATCATCTTCAAAATGAACTTTTCTCATAAACCCAGTCACACAGTTTTTTCTCCCTAAGTTTTCCTAAATGATTTTAGCTTATCGTGGAAATTTTCGTCATGAACAGAATTTCGGGTAACTGACTGCTGGTGCAACGAGAGGAATAGTATCAATTGTTAAAGCATGTCCACCATTATAAAATGTAACAGGATATAGTTTACATAAAAAGGAACACAAGACACACGTCTAACTACTTAATAATTCCACAGCTTCATGGCCTTCGTCTCAACTTGCAGAGGTTAAAGATGTCAGTCACTACGACAACGCTGTGCCGGCAGTGCACCCAATTTTGTAGTAAGGAAGTACGCGTCCTCAGACTTCGCTACCTGCTTGACTGACGCCTCGAGGCCACACAGTCGCGTCTTCACTGCTGCGGGACTGCTGCTGGTTAAAACATGAGGCGCGCCGCACCGCATCTGCGTGTCTTTAATATTCATGTGCCGCTAATGAAGAGTTATTGCTGAAGTTTGTAAAACAACGGGTACGCGCTTGCACTTTGTTACTACGTCACAGGAAGTAGCTCTTCCCTACAGAGAGTCTGTAAAAATGAGGACAGAATGTTTTCCACCTGCAGAGAAAACGAAGTTCCTCAGATGCGGTACGGACGACACTCTTGTAATTTAAGCTCTATCCTCGTTCATTAACTAGAGACGGAAAGTGAAGCAACCAAGTAGTCGACATGGCACTCTCACTTCTTTCTCAGCGATAGGGGAATCTGTAGGTCTCGGTGCTAGTCACGCTGACATCTCCTGCCGCTCAGGGAGTTACTACTCACTTGGTGTCTATGTCTTCCCAGTTCTCGGCCCCCAAGTGTCCCCTCTCAACTTCCACTCCGACTGTGTACCTTAGCGGCTGAGCGGACGTGATACGATAGAAATTGGAAACACCACAAGATCTACAATTTTTTCAAACAACCTTCCATTCTTTGCTTGTCCCTGATAACTCTGTACATCTGACCTGATTTCTAGGAGGGGAATTCTGGTATTGGAGTAAGGCAAAATTTTTCTATTGGCTTGCCGGTGATTAAGGATGATTTGCATATTTGTAGCCCCACGTCACGATTGCAAAAGCTTCTGGTGCAGAGAACTGTTATATCAGCAGAAGACTGCAGTACGTCCATAGCAGATGCACCAATAACGACGATAATTTCATTTTCACATCAGATACAAATTTTAAATTTCTCTTACAGTTCCGTCGGTGCAAATTTTAACAGAAAATGTTGTGCTCTGGAAGTATTTCGTAGGTTTTATATCTTCACTGAGCTTACACTACAGTAAGCCGACAAGCATCTGTAACAATATTGCTGAAATCATTATCTTTCAGCTTACGTATGTATCTCTTTGCCAAAATAGAATTGTAGACATTGGATATTTAATGTTCTGCGAAGATAATAATTTGTCGCATTAGGAGTACGTGTCTCTACCACAATGAGTGTCAACTATAAAAACTGGCATGCAACGCATAACTTGAGATAACCGGTAAGTAGAATGTTATTTCACTTTACATTTGGAATACGGTGAATTCTCAGCATCTAGACTGGGACGTAATTTAGATTTTGTTGTTTGTGACTACAGTTCAAAAACTCATACAGGAAAGGTTATCACCTTATGAGATTGTATGTTGTTGTTGTTGTGGTCTTCAGTCCTGAGACTGGTTTGATGCAGCTCTCCATGCTACTCTATCCTGTGCAAGCTTCTTCATCTCCCAGTACCTACTGCAACCTACATCCTTCTGAATCTGCTTAGTGTATTGATCTCTTGGTCTCCCTCTACGATTTTTACCCTCCACGCTGCCCTCCAATGCTAAATTTGTGATCCCTTGATGCCTCAAAACATGTCCTACCAACCGATCCCTTCTTCTAGTCAAGTTGTGCCACAAACTTCTCTTCTCCCCAATCCTATTCAATACCTCCTGCATGTCCTCGGGAGAAATTACGGCTGTAGTTTCCCCTTGCTTTCAGCCGTTCGCAGTACCAGCACAGCAAGGCCGTTTTGGTTAATGTTACAAGGCCAGATCAGTCAATCATCCAGACTGTTGCCCCTGCAACTACTGAAAAGGCTGCTGCCCCTCTTCAGGAACCACATGTTTGTCTGGCCTCTCAACAGATACCCCTCCGTTGTGGTTGCACCTACGGTACGGCCATCTGTATCGCTGAGGCACGCAAGCCTCCCCACCAACGGCAAGGTCCATGGTTCATGGGGGAAGATGAGATTGTATATGGACGCAAAATGCCTGTGATACAGGTAATGTTGGGAAAGGAAGTTGAATTTGTTTAGATATTCGCAAAACCTTTAAAGGAAGCTTGACAAAAGGTAAAACAAGTTAACACAGAAATGCTTGAAGGTCGAGAGCGTGTGGGGTTAAGTAAGAGGAATTTACCACTGTATCAAATAGGTCAGTGGGTATCAATTGCAAACCCTTATACTCCCAAAAGGTAACACAAAACAGTTTTTGACAAAATTTCGTTGATTGAGATAAAGGCGCCTGTAAACGTAAAGATAAAATTAGCAATACGAACAAAGCAGTGCATGCCAGTAGAATTTAACCTATTCAAGAGGCCACAGACTCCTTTCCCCAAATACCAGAGGAGATGCCACATACTACGATTAAGATACAAAAGAGTAAAGAAATACCACAAAATAGCCCATATGGCTTGAGACTAAGGGATACTTGGTTGAAGATACATGGGCAGTAGTAAGATTTTTTTCTTTGTTTCATTGATTCATGTAGTGTACTTCGTAATGCAGATAGTTTTGATGTATTCAAACTTTTATTCTAAGGAGGAAGGGAGTATGTATAGATGATTTCTTTTAGGTGATGGCAAGGATGACGCCTAGATGGAGTATTGCGAGTGTTATGGTCTTGCTCAACGTTAGTGCAAAAGGAATTGTCAACTAGCCTTTACGGAATGGAGTTTTGTTCGTACGGCAACTGGATGTAGTCCTCACAATTCACAGCTGGTTGTTGAAACTGACATTCGGTATCTGGGGCGTAATGAACGGAGTAAGAAGATTGCAAAGTATACTCTTAGAAGTACTAAAGGAGGCAAAAAGGGGCAACATGATAGAAGGTGTACGAAACGACTATTATCAACTTAAGTTCTCTTATGATTAGCTGAGAGAGCATTTGCAGCAAGTGAGAGGTGCAATTCCACATTCTCGTGTGCAAGGAAAAGGGGATGGCTGAATGATGGTGGGAAACAACTGAAATATGTGTCTTGTACAGCAGATAGTGATGATATTTCAAGTTTGAGTAGTATAATAGGCCAAATATAAGAATTACCGAGACATACAGAAACAATAATGGATTGGCATACGATGCAAATTATATGTATGGATCAAGGATTGTTAAACATAACTAAGACAATGCATAAAATATCAATGGAATTACAGCAGTATGCTAATCAGACAATGATCACCGTAAATAAGGATTTAGGTATAGTACAGAATCACCTGAAGACATTATACAGCGAAGTAGGGCTAGCTAACCTAACGAGGGAATTAGCAAACAGTGTGAGTAATGCTATAATAGTACTGGGAAGAATTCAGTGAGATATCCACCATGCTATGCATTAACAGTTAAGCACTACACTGCTAACACCAGAGAAACTTTTGCAAGGACAATTGCAAGCTAAAAATGAGTTTTCAATTGCAAGCTAAAAATGAGTTTTCAACAGGTATGCAGCATGTTATTTCCATGTATGAAAGCAGTATAGCATTTTACTATGTGTCCGTAGATATAGTTACCCTGATAAAGCACACACACACACACACACACACACATATATATATATATATATATATATATATATATATATATATATATATATATATATAATTCTCAATTGGAGTGTTCTACAATTCATCCACATCTAATCTGATAGAGTCTTATTAACAAGTGGATTAAATTTTCGCTTAATGAAGTCTCACTTGCATCTGAACAACAGCAAATGCACATAGTTCTATCAGTAACAGATATTGGTAAATGTATTAATGAAATTATTACAATCTGTCCTTCACGGATAACCGACCGTATGAAGTTTAACTATTCTTGGGAATTATGAATGCACCAGAGTTTAAAATGTGGTTATGAAGCCACGGACAAATTTTTAGCAAGCCAGAAGTCATTGGATTTATTTTGTATACACAGCTATAAACGGTAATGGTGAACTGTTATAAAACAAGACTTTTACAGGGATGACAAGAGTAGAATTACGGCTTATCGGTATATTAATCAACAGAACTGAACGTGATACAGTGGGAGTAGACTTTCCTCTACCATCAACCATCACGGGTACTATAGTAATTACTAGTGTACAACCGACACTGTAATGGCCAGAAAAACTCTTCATCGTTTTACCTATTCGGAATATTTCCTTTCTACTCGTAAATTACACATTACTTGTTAGTGTACTACAGAGCATAGGAAGACTGATTGACGCAGGAAAGGGACAAACTGCCGTCGATCAAATATTAAGACATGTTCAGGGATATCACTATGGGCGACACCACAACACAATTACCACCAATGTAACAACAGTACAGCCGCAGTACTAGCAGCCATTTATGCAGTTTATGTTTTCCTAAGGAGTAAAATAACGAAAGCACAGTTAAAAGCTCACCCACGAGATCCCTCTGGAATGGGTTGTACCAGAAAGGAGAAGAGAAATTGAACATAGCTTATGTTAATAAAGAATCATATAAATCGAAAGATCACTATATTAAAGGTTAAGATGCTTTTTCTCCTAAAAATTCGGGTCTAATTTCTTGTTCTATTTTTTATTTTATTTAATTTTTTTTAGAGAATCCGGGTATCTTGCATGCCAGCCTTACTTAGGGCAGTAAAATGGGTAAGGTTTTCAAAGTCCCAGAGAGAAGCTGTCTCGCTACATCACGACAGTTTTGTTGACACGAGGCGGCCGCAATGAAAACATTTCGTCACCAAGACTGAATCAGGGCAAAACAAAACATAATCGTTTCTGGCGAGCCAAAGCCAAGCAGCAGAGTTCAGCTGAATTTAGTGGCTCACAGCAGTCAAAGAGAGTCAGGCCACCTTCATGTGACAAAAGAAAGGCTAGGGCGAATGCAAACGGCCGCTACCAAGAGCTTTTACGAACCAGTTCTATACTATAACAAAGTAGTTAATCAAGCACGGCAGAAGGAATAGTGCTGATACCTTCGTAATAGACAGCCGTATGCAGTCCTGACGAGTGACGTCGGGTAAACATTAGTCACGATTTCGCTCCATAAATACCCCACGAGTTTAGCTTGTATCGCAGCCGCTCAGTCGAATCGAAGGGATACATGATGATCGCACTCGATTCCCTGATTTCAGTGAAGTGACGTCTAAACACAAGTCTGTTGTAGATTTCCTGCACGCAACAGCCCGCATCTCGTGGTCGTGCGGTAGCGTTCTCGCTTCCCACGCCCGGGTTCGATTCCCGGCGGGGTCAGGGATTTTCTCTGCCTCGTGATGGCTGGGTGTTCTGTGCTGTCCTTAGGTTAGTTAGGTTTAAGTAGTTCTAAGTTCTAGGGGACTGATGACCATAGATGATAAGTCCCATAGTGCTCAGAGCCATTTGAGCCTGCACGCAACAGACCACAGTCGCTACTGGGAGAGATGACTACCTCGTTATAATAACTGGTCGCAGAGTTCAACACCAAAATCTGCCTCTGTCACAGACGGGACCATGAGTCAAGACACTACCTGTATCTTTATGGAAATAAGTCACTAATTCTGAATATCTTTCATTGCGCCTACTGACGATAACAGTCACTACCAACCTTCCGAGGGAAACTGTCAAGCAGCGAACTATGAGTGTGCCTGCTAACACATAGCAAACTCGTCTTACGTCCTCCCAATAGTCGCTTCTTACACGTGCTACATGTCTTGAGGATTTTTGGCTCTTTGAGGTGGCGCCATCTGCAAGCGGTTATTGTGTAGATTGACAGGAGTAGCTTGGGGAATAGACTGTTGTGAGCTTCTGACGAGGAAAATACCGCCAGTATTTGTCAACTGCTGTCAGTGATAGCTGGCAGAGCTACGGAAAGTGTGCATAACTCGTGGGCCTGTTTTCTATAGCACGTTGTTGGGCTGCATTTGTATTAGAATCCGGATTAGCGCCGAGCACGGTGTGAGTTGTAACCATCTACGACACGCTACAGTATTATACAGGTGCGGCTAAAGTTCCAGAGTGAGAGTAGGTTTTGTGAATGGATACATAGCATTTTAGGGAATATGAAATACAAGCACTGCGTATGTTCCGTTACCTAAAGTGGCTCGTTTAATCTACACTGTGTTCGGGTGTATGAGCTCCTCAAGATTGCATCTCATACTGGCTGTTTTGAGGTTTGCCGGCCGGAGGGGCCGTGCGGTTAGAGGCGCTACAGTCTCGAGCCGAGCGACCGCTACGGTCGCAGGTTCGAATCCTGCCTCGGGCATGGCTGTGTGTGATGTCCTTAGGTTAGTTATATTTAATTAGTTCTAAGTTCGAGGTGACTAATGACCTCAGAAGTTAAGTCGCATAATGATCAGAGCCATTTCAACCATTTGTTTTGAGGTTTCGTTTCCGAATTCATACGGTTCAGCTTAAATAAGTAGGGTTCTCCAGACCTCGTAGTTAGTGCCTCCAGTTTGCTAGTTGCTGTTACTAACAAGTTAGTCACTGGCGTTTGTGTTTATGAATTTCTTACCCCTGTGGGTGTTTGATGATATCTTGAAAGAACTTTTACCTCTGTGCTACCTGTATAAAACTGATTTAATATTCTCGACTACATTGATGTCCACAGAGAGTGATGTAAAAGTTTTGTGTGTTATAATCTAACACAGGTAGAGAAGGGAGACGAAAATTTAATAGTCATGGCTGACTGGAATTCGACAGTAGGAAAAGGAAGAGAAGGAAACGTAGTAGGTGAATATGGATTGGTTCAAGAGTCATGAAAGAAGGTTGTATACATGGAATAACCCTGGAGATACTAAAAGGTTTCAGATAGATTATATAATGGTAAGACAGAGATTGAGAAACCAGGTTTTAAATTGTAAGACATTTCCAGGGGCAGATGTGGACTCTGACCACAATCTATTGGTTATTAACTGTAGATTAAAACTGAAGAAACTGCAAAAAGGTGGGAATTTAAGGAGATGGGACCTGGATAAACTGAAAGAAAGAGAGGTTGTACAGAGTTTCAGGTAGAGCATAAGGGAACAATTGACAGGAACAGGGGAAAGAAATGCACTAGAAGAAGAATGGGTAGTTTTGAGGAATGAAATAGTGAAGGCAGCAGAGGATCAAGTAGGTAAAAAGACGAGGGCTAGTAGAAATCCTTGGGTAACAAAGAGATACTGAATTTAATTGATGAAAGGAGATAATACAAAAATGCAGTAAGCGAAGCAGGCAAAAAGGAACACAAACGTCTCAAAAATCGACAGGAAGTGTAAAATGGCTAAGCAGGGATGGCTAGAGGACAAATGTAAGGATGTAGAGGCTTATCTCACGAGGGGTAAGATAGATACTACCTACAGGAAAATTATAGAGACATTTGGACAAAAGAGAACCACTTGCATGAATATCAACAGCTCAGGTGGAAACCCAGTTCTAAGGAAAGAAGGGAAAGCAGAAAGATGGAAGGAGTATATAGAGGGTCTACACAGGGGCGATGTTCTTGAGGACAATATCATGGAAATGGAAGATGATGTATATGAGGATGAAATGGGAGATATGATACTGCGTGAAGAGTTTGACAGAGCACTGAAACACCTAAGTCGAAACAAGGCCCCGGGAGTAGACAACATTCCATTATAACTACTGACAGCCTTGGGAGAGCCAGTCCTGACAAAACTCTAACATCTGGTGACCAAGATGTATGAGACAGGCGAAATTCCCGCAGACTTCAAGAAGAATATAATAATCCAATCCCAAAGAAAGCAGGTGTTGACAGATGTGAAAATTAACGAACTGTCAGTTTAATAAGTCACAGCTGCAAAATACTATCGCGAATTCTTTACAGACGAATGGAAGAACTGGTAGAAGCTGACCTCGGGGAAGATCAGTTTCGATTCCGTAGAAATGTTGGAACACGTGAGGCAATACTGACCTTAGAAAATAGATTAAGGATAGGCAAATCTACGTTTCTAGCATTTGTAAACTTAGAGAAAACTTTTGACAGTGTTGACTGGAATATTCTCTTTCAAATTCTGAAGGTGGCAGGGGTAAAATACAGGGAGCGAAAGGCTGTTTACAATTTGTACAGAAACCAGATGGCAGTTATGAGTCGAAGGACATGAAAGGGAAGCAATGGTTGGGAAGGGAGTGAGATAGGGTTGTAGCCTCTCCCCGATGCTATTCAATCTGTATATTGAGCAAGCAGTAAAGGAAACAAAAGAAAAGTTCGGAGTAGGTATTAAAATCCATGGAGAAGAAATAAAAATGTTGAGGTTCGCCGATGATATTGTAATTCTGTCAGAAACAGCAAAGGACTTGGAAGAGCAGTTGAACGGAATGGACAGTGTCTTGATAGGTGGGTATAAGATGAACATCAACAAAAGTAAAACAAGGATAATGAAATTTAGTCCTATTAGAATAAGAAATGAGACACTTAAAGTAGTAAAGGAGTTTTGCTATTTGGGGTGCAAAATAACTGATGATGGTCGAAGTAGAGAGGATATAAAATGTAGACTGGCAATGGCAAGGAAAGCGTTTCTGAAGAAGAGAAATTTGTTAACATCGAGTATTGAGTTAAGTGTTAGGAAGTCGTTTCTGAAAGTATTGTATGGAGTGTAGCCATGTATGGAAGTGAAACGTGGACGATAAATAGTTTAGACAAGAAGAGAATAGAAGCTTTCGAAATGTGGTGCTACAGAAGAATGCTGAAGATTAGATGGGTAGATCACATAACTAATGAGGAGGTATTGAATAGAATTGGGGAGAAGAGGAGTTTGTGGCACAACTTGACTAGAAGAAGGGATCGGTTGGTAGGTCATGTCCTGAGGCATCAAGGGATCACCAATTTAGT
The DNA here is from genome assembly GCF_023898315.1 of Schistocerca nitens. Lineage (NCBI taxonomy): Eukaryota > Metazoa > Arthropoda > Insecta > Orthoptera > Acrididae > Schistocerca > Schistocerca nitens. The sequence goes on along the minus strand of NC_064614.1, from coordinate 403,968,417 downwards.
ACTGGAGGGGGGCGTGGAGGGTAAAAATCGTAGAGGGAGACCAAGAGATGAGTACACTAAGCAGATTCAGAAGGATGTAGGCTGCAGTAGGTACTGGGAGATGAAGAAGCTTGCACAGGATAGAGTAGCATTGAGAGCTGCATCAAACCAGTCTCAGGACTGAAGACCACAACAATCTAACAAGTTGACCCTCCATACAATAAATCACGGATTTTGTTGCGCTTCAAATATGTTATAGAGGCACTTCCCCTGAGTACCTGGTTATCCGGTTTTTTAGCGACGGGCCTTGATTTTTGAGAAAATCGATTTTAAAGTTCATTGCGCGTTTTGTATACACATTAGGTATATTCTGAGCAAGTCAGCGTCGCGCAGCGGTAATGATTGACAGCTACCGTTCTGGAGGTACCGTGTTCGAATCCTGCTGGTGTACTTTTTTTTCAAAATCGACCGAATTTTTCAATTTTATTTCAGAGAATATCAAAAAACAGTGTAAGGTGTGCGATTATAAATATATATTCAGTTACGAATTTTTTTCAAATATTCATTCCGTTTGTGGTTCGCATCATATTCTCACAATTCATATTCTTCGTTGAAATCTATCGATTCATCATCAAAAACCATCTGTCTTTCGTCCAAGAGATCCTGTATTGCGATACATATCTCATCGCCAATTGCAACGGAATTGGAAGAGATCACGCTAAACGGTGTATTCGTTACGAGATTCAAATCACGGAGTAGATTTTCGGCGTATTTAATGGCATTTGTGATATCGGCTTTTGATTCTTCTTTCAACTCTTCTATTTGTGGATCCTCTTCTGGCTGCACTACTGCAGAAACTCTTGGTTCTTCCACTTCACGGAATTTTTCCAACACACGGCACTAGAGACGCTTTGGGAGCAACTGACGCTGTAGTTAGATGCGAATGCAACTCGCATCCTCATTGGCCGCAACTATGAGCTGGGGTTCCCGTTACGGCTAACGGTATTCACGGGAGAGGGGACGATAATGAGCGTAGATCGATTTCAGGTTGTACAAACATTTGGTACTCCCACTGCGAACCACAAACGGAGTGGATACTTTAAAAAATTTATAACTCAATATATCTTTATAATTTCGCACACCTTACACTGTTTGTTGATATTCTTTGAAATAAAATTGAAAAATTCGGTCGATTTTAGAAAAAAAGTACATGAGCAGGATTCGAACACGGTACCTTCTGCACATTAGCCGTGAACCTTTACTGCTGTTCTACGCTGACTCGCTCGGAGTATATGTAATGTGTATACAAAGAGCGAAATGAACTTCAAAATCGATTTTCTCCTAAAAAACCAAGGCCCGTCGCTAAAAAGCCGTATAGCCAGGTACTCAGGCTAAGTGCTTCTACAACATATTTGAAGCGCACCATCCGTGATTTGCAGTATGGAGGGTCCCCTTGTAAGAAGTTTCTCATATTGGTTAGCAGTTCGGTCTTGTAAGTAATTTTATGTATGTGGAGCTCCTCATGATAGTTACCCAAAGAGGTGCTGTTTTAAGTTGTTCTATTGATGCGCTAATTAAGTGTTGAGTCTTGATAGGAATGAGGTAATTTTTAAAGCATATTGTATAAGTGGCACTCAAAAACTTTCCATTTGAGGGTGCTGCTCCAGACTATATGCAGCGTAGCGCGACTACGGTGTAGGTGTATAACCACCAACAAGTAGGCAAGGTACCTGTGTGGCATTTGCGTCTTGAGACGTGCGTGCAGGTAAATGCGGAAAAGTGAACTATGGTGAAGTTACTACCCAAAGCGCCTTAACAGAACCAAAATGTTATCATTTTCTTGGCTATGGGTGGACAAACACCGGTAGACATCCATCGGAGAATGAAGAACATGTGTGGGGCAGCATTTCTGTCGAAAACCACCGTTGTATAATGGTGCGCCAACTTCTGTACTGGTCGCGGCTCCACGTTAGACCCCAGTCGATCTGGGAGGCCAGCCTCATTCATTACAGATCAAGTCAATGGGAGACAACTGAGCACCCACGCTATAGTCCTGATCTCTCTCCATGCAACTGACATGCTTTCGGTACCTTCAAAAGGACCTTAAAGGGTCAGCGATACCTGTCAGACGAGAATGTGCAGCAGTCAGTTACAGACTTCTTAACGCAGCAGAATACGGTGTTTTACTAAGTGGGTATCATCAACCCTGTGCGTTGGTGGGACAATTGCCTCAATGCTCACGGTGCTTTTGCCTTATTGGCGTACCGATTTTAGATTATACGGTCTTGAACAGGAACTTTCTCATAACCCCTAACATACTATAATTATTGTATTGAGTATAGTTTGTAACAGTGCTATTCATTGTATATTTGAATTAAGTAAACTGTTTTACGCTGTTCCATGGAATAAAACTGTATGAGTTCCTGGGGTCAGATACATCACATGATCACACTGACAAAACCACAGGCACATAGACACAGGCAACAGAGCACGCACAATGTCGGCACTAGTACAGTGTATATCCACCTTTCGCAGCAATGCAGGCTGCTATTCTCCCATGGAGACGATCGTAGAGATGCTGGATGTAGTCCTGTGGAACGGCTTGCCATGCCATTTCCACCTGGCGCCTCAGTTGGACCAGCGTTCGTGCTGGACGTGCAGACCGCGTGAGACGACGCTTCATCCAGTCCCAAACATGCTCAATGGGGGACAGATCCGGAGATCTTGCTGGCCAGGGTAGTTGACTTACACCTTCTAGAGCACGTTGGGTGGCACGGGATACATGCGGACGTGCATTGTCCTGTTGGAACAGCAAGTTCCCTTGCCGGTCTAGGAATGGTAGAACGATGGGTTCGATGACGGTTTGGATGTACCGTGCACTATTCAGTGTCCCCTCGACGATCACCAGTGGTGTACGGCCAGTGTAGGAGATCGCTCCCCACACCATGATGCCAGGTGTTGGCCCTGTGTGCCTCGGTCGTATGCAGTCCTGATTGTGGCGCTCACCTGCACGGCGCCAAACACGCATACGACCATCATTGGCACCAAGGCAGAAGCGACTCTCATCGGTGAAGACGACACGTCTCCATTCGTCCCTCCATTCACGCCTGTCGCGACACCACTGGAGGCGGGCTGCACGATGTTGGGGCGTGAGCGGAAGACGGCCTAGCGGTGTGCGGGACCGTAGCCCAGCTTCATGGAGACGGTTGCGAATGGTCCTCGCCGATACCCCAGGAGCAACAGTGTCCCTAATTTGCTGGGAAGTGGCGGTGCGGTCCCCTACGGCACTGCGTAGGATCCTACGGTCTTGGCGTGCATCCGTGCGTCGCTGCGGTCCGGTCCCAGGTCGACGGGCACGTGCACCTTCCGCCGACCACTGGCGACAACATCGATGTACTGTGGAGACCTCACGCCCCACGTGTTGAGCAATTCGGCGGTACGTCCACCCGGCCTCCCGCATGCCCACTATACGCCCTCGCTCAAAGTCCGTCAACTGCACATACGGTTCACGTCCACGCTGTCGCGGCATGCTACCAGTGTTAAAGACTGCGATGGAGCTCCGTATGCCACGGCAAACTGGCTGACACTGACGGCGGCGGTGCACAAATGCTGCGCAGCTAGCGCCATTCGACGGCCAACACCGCGGTTCCTGGTGTGTCCGCTGTGCCGTGCGTGTGATCATTGCTTGTACAGCCCTCTCGCAGTGTCCGGAGCAAGTATGGTGGGTCTGACACACCGGTGTCAATGTGTTCTTTTTTCCATTTCCAGGAGTGTATTAATATTTTAAGAGTCGTTCAAAACTTTAAAATGCAGATCTCGCTCTGCTACACCCTGTGTTACAATTTATTGACTTGTGATATGTAGTGGTCAAACTAGAACTTCTTTCTCGTCGCTCTTGTCTTTTATGATCTCCCTGTCATAATTAGAATATTGGATGCTATAGGCGTTTATAGTGATGTCTTCATTCTGCTTTTCTAAAATGTGAACATGTTTTAGCTCTGTAGGAAATGATATGTTGACAAAAGATTTATTTATTTACACTTGCCAATATTTAGACTCTAGTAAACATTTTATCTACAGAACATAAACCTGCTAGAAGCGATAACATGAAACATGCATTGTCCTAGGACGCCACATTTGTAACTATGTTTCATGTTTACTCCCACACAAAATACCTTATTTTCATTTACATTAATATGATGTTCATGTAATTTTTTAATGCCCAGACAGAATCTCTGTCTTGAAAAGTTAAGGTTTCTCTAACACTTTATAAATGAAATCAACTGTGTAACAGTCATAAAATGGTTCAAATGGCTTGGAGCACTATGGGACTTAACATCTGAGGTCATCAGTCCCCTAGAACTTAGAACTACTTAAAACTAACTAACCTAAGGACATTACACACATCCATGACCGAGGATGCCAACCTGCAACCGTAGCAGCAGCGCGGTTCCGGACTGAGGCGCCTAGAACCGGTCGGCCACAACAGCCGGCTAACAATCATCACTAACGTCGAATGGCACTACATTCATTGTGTTGAGAAAGATGGAGCTTTCTTCACCTAACTTGAGTCATAAAAACATGCAGGCCAGCGCAAAAGTGATATTAAGAGGATAGTTAGACAAACTCTGTTCTCAAGAGACGTGTAAGCACACATCCAAGATGTGTCCCTTTAAACCCAATCCTGCAATCAACCACACTTGCACATTTCCGACTTCTCAATGCAGACTCAGCAGCAATCCATTCAAGATTATTGCTTGAATCTAGTTTAATGCATTTTGGTGGCACTTCCTCCATTATTATCTCGACACTAATGCAATAATATTACTTGGTTGGTCTCAACTTTAGTGATGGCGCGTCCACAAAGTTTAGCCAATTGAGAGATATTGACCTTTTATTCTTCTTCTTCTTCCCCCTCCACTGGTTACTATCTGCTGCACTCTTTCAACCATGCCAGGTTCTCTGATGCTTAATCAGGGGTACTAGACTGCAGCTGCTTCCAGATCCTGCAGTACTGAATGAAAAGCGTGTCTGCATTACAGTAAGTACTCGAATTTGGTTGCGTTAGAGATATGGGTAAAATATTCCGGAGGTAAAATAGTCTCCCATTCCGATGTTTGGATGGGGAATACTATGGAGGACGTCGTTATCAGGAGAAATCAAACTGGCGTTCTACGGATCGGACCGTGGAATGTCAGATCCCTTAATCGAGGAGGTAGGGTAGAAAATTTAAAAAGGGAAATGGATAGGTTAAATTTAGATATAGTGGGAATTAGAGAAGTTCGGTGGCAGGAGGAACATGACTTCTGGTTAGGTAAATACAGTTTCTTGTGCCATTTGTCATAGGCGAATGGTTTTTCCAGGTCGACAAATCCTACGAGCATGTCTTGATTGTTCTTCAGTCTTGCTTCTATTATGATGAACAATGTCAGAACTGCCTCTCTGGTGCCTTTAACTTCCCTAAGGCCAGACAGATCGCCATCTAACAATCCTCAATTTTGTTTTCCGTTCTTCTGAATATTATTCTTGTCAGCAATTTGGATGCATGACCTGTTAAGCTGACTGTGCAATAATTATAGCATTTGTCGCCCCTTGCAGTCTTCGAAACTGTGGATGATGTTTTTTCCGAAAATCAGAAGGTATATGTTACGATTCATATGTTCTACACAGCCGGCCGAAGTGGCCGTGCGGTTAAAGGCGCTGCAGTCTGGAACAGCAAGGCCGCTACGGTCGCAGGTTCGAATCCTGCCTCGGGCATGGATGTTTGTGATGTCCTTAGGTTAGTTAGGTTTAACTAGTTCTAAGTTCTAGGGGACTAATAACCTCAGCAGTTGAGTCCCATAGTGCTCAGAGCCATTTGAACCATTTTTTTGTTCTACACAAACATGAGTATTCATTTTGTTGCCGGTTCCTCAAATCATTTTATAAAATCCAATGCAACGTTATCTGTATATTATATTTAGCCTTCCAAAGCTGTTTTAATTTCTGAGTCAAGTACTAGATCCCCTATTTCTTCTATAACGACACTTTTTTTTTCTATCTCATCAGACAAATCCTCCCCCTCATAGACACCTTCAGCGTACTCTTCCCACTTATCCGCTGTCTACTCTGCTTTTAGCAGTAGAATTCCCATTGTACTCTTAATGTTACAACCCTTTCTTTTAATATTTCACCGAAGGTTGTTTCGATTTTCCTAAATGCTGAGTCAGTGCTTCCGACAATCATTTTATCTTCGATGTCTTCACCGTTTTCATGCAGCTATTTCGCCTTAGCTTTCCTGCGCTTCCAGTTTATTTCATTCCTAAGTGACTTGTATTTCTTAATTCATGAAATTTTCCTAAAATTTTTGTACTTCTTTCATTGAGCAGCTGAAGTATTTCTAACGTTATCCATGATTTCTTCTCAGATACCTTCTTCGTATCTATGCTTTTCTTTCCAGCGTCTGTGATTGCCCATTTCAGAGATGTCCATTCCTCTTCAACTGATCTATTCCTTATCGCAGTTTCTATAGTCTCAGGGACCTTCAAGCGTCTCTCTTCATTCCTTAATACTTCTGTATCTCACTTCCTTGTGCACTGTTTCTTCCTGACTTCTCTCATAAACTTCGGCCTACTCTTCATAACTACTAAATTCTCATCTATATCTGCTCCTGGGTGCGTCCTACAATCCAGTATCTGATTTCGGAATTTATGATGTAATCTAACACAAATATTCCCGTGTCTCCCGGCCTTTCCTAAGTATACCTCTTTCTTTCGTGATTCTTGAACAGTGTGTTCGTTGTTACCAGCTGAAATTTATTACAGAACTCTATTAGTCCTTCTCCTTTCTCATTCCTAGTACCTGTCACATATTCTTCCGTAACCCTTTCTTCTACGCCTTCCCCCACAACAGCATTCCAGTTCACCATGTCTATTAGATTTTCATCTCCTTTCAGGAGCTGAATTACCTGTTCAATATCCTCATATACGTTCTGTAGCACTTCATCTTTGGCTTGCGACGTAGGCATGTATACCTGAACTATCATTTTCGGTGTTCGTTTGTGTCGATACTGGTGAGAACAAACCTACCACTGAATTGTTCGCAGTAACTAACCGTCTGCCATACCTTTCTATTCGTAACGAATCCTACTCCTGTTACCCCATTGTTACTGTTAATGTTACCCCACACTCGTCTAACCAGAAAGCCTTGCGATATTTTCATTTCACTTCACTGACCCCAGCTATATCCAGATTGCCTCTTAGCATTTCTCTTATCAGATTTTCTATCTTTCCTACCACGTTCAGATTTCTGACATTCCACACCCCGCCACGTAGAGCGTTGTCCCTTCAGTGGTTATTGAAACTTTTCCCCATGTTCACCCCCCCCCCCCCCCCCCCCCCGCCTGGCAGGAACTTCCCGAAAATCCAAATGGGGAACTAGTCTGGAAGCTTTTGCCAATGGAGAGATCATCGTGACACTTTTTCAGTTAAAGTCTACATGTCCTCTTGATACCCAATAGGTGTGTTTAATGCACTGATTTCCATTGCCTTCAGCATCCTCATGCAGTTAAAGTCTACATGTCCTCTTGATACCCAATAGGTGTGTTTAATGCACTGATTTCCATTGCCTTCAGCATCCTCATGCAGTTTACAGAGGTTGTTTGAAGTGATGACCATTGGTATCAATGCAGTGTTGCAATCTTCTGATCATGGACTGAGTACATGCCACATTTGTGACCTTCGTTTACCTTCAAATACCATACTGTTACACATCATTGGATTCTTCTCGATAGCCGTTATCAGAAAATAAGTACCAAACTATAGCATCCCATTAAAAAAAAAACAAAGTTGACCTTCACATCTCTGACGCGCCCCAACCTAGCAACAAAAAACCAAAGTCATATTATGGGCCTCATTGTCCCATGCAACATTTGTCCCACAAAACTTTCAGCTACTACATACTTTCCGAGTTATTCTAGGTGTGGAATAGTTAGTGGCTCAGCCTCTATATTGATTACACCCACCTGGATAGCCGTGCGATTCAAAGTGTTGTTTCCTGGCCAGGGAGGAGCACCGGCCCCCGATCCCATCCGCCTGACGGATTAAGAACGAATGTCGGTGTGCCGGCCAGCCTGGCTACGGTTTTCGGGCTGTTTTCCACATCCGACTAGGTGAATACCGGGCTGGTACACAAGAACCGCCTCAGCCGCATAATTCGGAAACGTGTAAAAAACTTTCACCCACTTTTACGTGAAAAGTACGCGCAAACAGGTGGGTACATATATTCCGTTTCGGGGCGTGGAGGGTAACGGGTCGGTGACAGAGAGGGCAACAGGCCACTCCTTAAGTTAACCATGCCACATACTGTTCATAGTCCTACCAACCCTTCACCAGTGCTGTACAAAGGCACAAGAAGAAGAAATAAGATATTACATTATTGCCATTTTATTTTTGTCTTGTTTTAGGCACGCAATGTCAGTACGTTCGCCCAACTTAAATTCGCATGCTATCCTACGGCCACATAAGACTCCTTTTACTTTGGAGTGGAATCTACTACATAGGAAACTGGGTAGCCTAACGGTACTATCGTAGACACTCGTTGCGAAATTGAAAATTATAAAATACAGTCTAGGCAATACAACGAGAGAAAGAGAGACGGGCACTTGTACAATTGTAAGATATATTCGTCAGTATGCTGCGTTGTTTTATTGGAGTGGATTAATAACAGTTATACCGAACAAAGGTGGTCTATAGCATTAATTTACTGTGATGTGTTACCTGCGCGTTTCATTTGCTGAACGATTCACACGGATCATGCAGCCGTATTAACACGGGCGCAAATATCAGTTTCCGTCCTCCACTCCACTGGCTCCCTAACCTCTTACCAACTCCACTGATTGCTATTTCCACCTACTCACCGATTTCTCTTTCAAGAAGGAACATTATACTTTTGGATACACGTACCTCAGCTTTCAGTAGCAGACAGCGGTCAGTAACCAATAGAAATAATGCAGACAGTGAAGGCCAAACTGTATTCCATGATCCCTAAATAAGCTGTCTACCTCAGTCTATTTTACCAAGGCCTTAATTCAGAAAGCCCTAAGTGCGGTTGGTTCAAAAGCCAGCAGCAGCACGGCATTGTGGGTGCACGAATTAGCGAAATTTTAATGTGGGTTGGCAGAAGTTGTCATGTGCGACCAAACTGACTAGAATACTGGTACAAATTGTGATCACTTCCTTGGTTACAACCATCACATACAGCCTGACTGATTGATTAGCACCACTGCGCATGTTACATCCTTATTAAGAACAGACATCCAAAGACCAAAGACTGTGGGCATTTCTGTAAAGTACGCACCGTTCATTACGGTGGAAGTGTTGCAAATACAGCAAAATGCGAAGCAAAAAACAGGCTTGAGAATATAAACTGCCCCCTTACGTTAATGTGACCAATTGTCGAAAGCCTGAGGAACCACATTTAGCAGTGCGGACTACCGCGAGACGTGCTGGGAGCCTGTCAGTCTCGTTCTGGAAGGTACCGACAGACATGTGGAGCCATGCCGACTCAAGTGCCTCTTCAGGATCCATGGCGCGAATACCCCGATCAGGGTGGTCCTATAGATTCTTGATTGTGTATAAATCGGGAGAGTTTGGTGGCAAGGGGAGTACAGTAAACTCATACGGGTGCTCTTCGAACAACACACATACACTGCGAACTGTGTGACACGTTGCATTGTCTTTCTGTTAGACGCCATCGTGCCGAGCAAAGACATCTTGCATGTAGGGATGAACATGGTCCCCAATCATACATTCATACTTATGATGATCCACTGTGCCTTCCAGAGTGCCGAGATCACAGGGTGAACGCCCCGAAAACATTCCCCAGAATATGACGCTCCCTCAGCTAGACTGGGCCTTGCGACGATTGTTGCAGGGTGGTTTCTCTCATACATTTCAAGATGTACACACCAACAGTCACCTATCCGATGGAGCATGAAAGGTGGTTCATCTCAAGACTATCTGCTCCCCTTCAGTAGATGTCAAATTGCGTTATTGACGTGCAGACTGCAGCCTTCGTCGCCGATGAACCGCAGTGAGCATTGGTGCATGAACCAGACGCCTGCTGCGGACGAGCAACGTTCGCTGGACGGTCCCCGTGGACACCCTGCTGTTAGCCCCTCGGTTCATGAGGACGGTCAGCTGCTGAACAGTTGCACGTCTGTCCTCCTGTACACCTCTCCGCAGCCCTCGTTCACCTCCGTCGTCTCCGGCATTTGGTGCACCACAGCTGCCTCAGCGCCGGTTTCAACTAGCGCGATTTTATACTTTAATCACTGCGGCCCGTAAACACTTCAAAGATTTAGCCGTTTCGAAAATGCCTCCACCCTTGGCCTGAAATTCAATGATCATGCCCTGTTGGACGTTAGATACATCGCTCCGTTTCCGCATTACGACAACAAGTACGCACGCTGTTTTCCGCGTCTTCTTTTTTTCCTTCATTGATTTTCAATTCCCCCCGAAGGGGGCGGGCTGGCTGGCAGCAGCTTAGTACGCTGCTCTGCAGCCTACAGACTTTTTTAAAAACGCAAGAAGAAAAGAAACAAGAAAAACAGGCGAAAAAACGGTGACTTAAAATGTAAAATGGCGGATAATGTGGAAAGTTAAAACAGAAAGAAAAGGGGTTAGCAATGTTAATAAAATACACAGGAATCAGACAAGTAACATAGTAGACACACAATTAAAAAAACTTGGCGACAGTCTGGTTTCTGTTCACAAGAGATAAAAAATCACACCCAGCGACAGTGTGATGGCTGTTCGCAACACTTCCCAAAGAACACACAACACGGAACACTCACTGTAAAACACTGCACGAAAAGGGCGGCACAAAGATGACACTCCCGAGCCAAGGGCAGATGGGGGGGGGGGGACCTGGAGGAGGCGGAAAAACAAGGAGGGAGGAGAGGAAAAAACGAAAAGGGGGGAACCAAGGAGGGAGAGGACTCATAAGGGGGAGAGGGGCAGGGCAGACGCGAGAGGGAATGAGAAAAGGCAGAGAAGGACTCGGGGGAGAGAAGGGGGCATAGAGAGGGGAGGTGGAGAAAAAAGACGATGGAAGGGGGGGGGAGAGGGAGCCCGGGACAAGTACAGAGGAAATGATGGGGAGGGAGGATCAGAGTTGATAGGAGGGATAAATGGCGGGGAGAGGGCATCATCTGGGAGGGGGAGTTGATGGAAGCCACCTTGGGAAAGGAGATGAAGGATGTAGAGTTGGAGGGCAGGGCGGACACAACAGTGAAGATGTGGGATGGGGTGGGGATGGGAGAGGAGAGGAGCAACCAGGGGGTGAGGGGGATCAAGGCGGCGGGAGGTGTAGAGGATGCGGATATGTTCGAGGAATAGGAGCAGATGGGGGGAAGGAATGAGGTCATAGAGGATCCGTGTGGGGGATGGGAGGCATATATGGAAGGCGAGGCGGAGTGCATGACACTCAAGGATCTGGAGGGACTTATAGAATTGGGGGGGGGGGGGGCAGATATCCAGGCAGGACTGGCATAACAGAGGATGGGAAGGATTAAGGATTTGTAGGTGTGAAGGATGGTGGAGGGGTGCAACCCCCATGTCTGGCCAGAGAGGAGTTTGAGGAGTTGGAGGCGGTTGTGGGCTTTGGATTGGATGGAGCGGAGATGAGGGATCCAGGTGAGGTGACGGTCAATGGTGAGGCCAAGGTATGTGAGGGTGGGGGTTTTCCGCATCTCTCCGAAACCCTTCATATACTATCCAATCATAATACTGTCACCGGTAGTCTGTGAATGGTTATAGCACGTTGCCGTCGAACATAAGCGGTGATCACATTAATGTGACCAGAGCGCGTATGAAACAATTCTCTAACTGACGTTTATTTGTATATTTCAAGTAATACACCAACAAAATTAAACAGTTGTAAGTAGGCTGTTTAGGTATTTACGTTGGTAACGCCAAGTAGTGTTCTGTATGAAAATCGCTGACTGCGCTGTGTGCAGTCTGTGGCTAGTTGGACTCACTGCTGGAATATTCGCTTGTGTAGTGTTGGGCAGTTGGATGTGAACAGCACGTAGAGTTGTGCAGTTGGAGGTGAGCCGCCAACAGTGGTGGATGTGGAGAGAGATATGCCAGAGATTTGAGATGTTACTATAAGCGGACGATCTGGACGTGTGTCCGCCAGAAAATGGAAATTTGTAAAGATGGATGTCATGAATTTATATATATATGTGTGTGTGTGTGTGTGTGTGTGTGTGTGATGACTTTTGAACACTATTAACGTAAATACATTGTTTGTTCTCTGTCAAAACGTTTCATTTACTAACTATGCCTATCAGTAGTTAGTGCCTTCAGTAGTTAGAATCTTCTCTTTGGCTGTCCGCAGCTCGTGGTCTTGCGGTAGCGTTCTCGCTTCCCGCGCACGTGGTCCCGTGTTCGATTCCCAGCGGTGTCATGGATTTTCTCTGCCTCGTGATGACTAGGTGTTGTGTGTTCCTCATCATCATTTCATTATCATTGGCTCGTAAGTCGCCGAAGTGACGTGAACTAAAAAGGACTTGCAATACGGCGGCCAAACTTCCCCGCATGGGGCCTCCCGGCCAACAATGCCATACGATCATTTCATTTCATTTGGCTGGCAGTATTGGCGCTCCCCGTATTGCAGTAGTTCGAGTAACGAAGATTTTTGTGAGGTAAGTGATTCATGAAAGGTATACGCTATTCGTTTGTAGAGATTATTGAAAGTCAGACTGTGTTGCGCTAAAAAAATATTATGTGTCAGTTTAGTGATGATCAGAATAAGTAAAGAGAGAACTGTCTGAGTACGTTCAGTTTTGCTCAGCTGTATGAAAATCAAATAACTTAGAAGTTTACCAGCACAGCCATTTTTAATTTTCAAAGGGGACGTTTCGCAGTGTTTAAGGAAGTACAACGGCACGAGCTCCAAAGAAAAGTGCAAAGAATACCTGGCAGCAGCAAAAGAAACTTAGATGGTCGTTCACATTGTGTGGGACTTAACTTTCCTATGTTAATAAACTCTTTTTACGGAGCTTACTGCAGTAATAAACGACTAATACCTCTCATGTCATGCTTAATTTCATCATTAATTTCCCTGAAAAGGTAATCGGCCAAATGGATATGCGAACCTAACACCCCCTCTTAATAGTTTCTAGCCTTTTTGCTAACATCAAACTACTGACGAATCAAAATGCCAAGAATTTTCAATCTCACCGCCCCACATAGAACTGTGAGCTTGGTTAAGAAGAAACAAAACAGATCATTCCACCACTAGGACATCACACACATCCATGCCCGAGGCAGGATTCGAACCTGCGACCGTAGCGGTCGCTCGGTTCCAGACTGTAGCGCCCAGAACCGCACGGCCACTCCGGCCGGCACCTCTTTCTCCAGACAACCTGTGCTGATTATATGTTAAATGACATCTGGACGAGGAGTATTGTCATAAGGTGTGTTGAGGTGTGGAAAAGGGTCGCCGGAAATAATGAGCGGCATGAAACAGAGGAAGTGAGGAGTCCAACTCACCAGCACGACAATTTCTAAACCTGACGTGGTATTTTTATTCAGTCTGACGTATGCGATAAAACTGCTCTGATGGTACATGTTCTTGATTGATTAGAAGTTGTCACTTTTGATGTATTCTGCGATTAGGATATCACACGTACATCCGTTCGGTATTCCGTTAAGGTCTTACTGACAGCAAGTTCGTAGTAGTATATCATTCCTACCTGTAATTTTACTGATCTAAGACTTTTTTCTCGATATTATCTTGCTTCAGGAGCGTCACATGGGAACTCTGAACGTAGGGACATCGGGGTACTCCGTCGCACTTCAGTACTCCGGTGCTGTTCCAGAGAAATGCGGTAAGCGTTCGGGTAGGCCTGTTCTTTCCACAGCCTCTGTCTCAGCTGTTGTCGGAAGAGATGAATGTATCAGCCAGCCCCCAAACGTCTTACGATGTCTTGCTTACCACAAGTAAATCTGTTCCGTTTATTCTCCATCGTTTGTGGCCGGTTGTTGCTGAACGGTCATGCAGCAGTACGATTCACCAAGCATTTCGGTGTCTCGTGGAGTCAGTTCTATTGCGAGTAGCCGAATGGACAACACGAAATAAGCCGCTAACTATCAACTATGGAACAAATCCCAATCATCGACTTTGACCTCGTTATTTCCTTTACTTATTTGTCCTACATCCGATTGGGCCGGATACATCGACAAGTGTCTGATGATGAATACTTCGTTCCTGAAACACCTGCAGTTTTCTACGAGTTCGTGTGTGCTGCAGGGCTTCGTCGAATAGGGAAGTAATTCGCAGCGCTGGCGTTGGAAACGGCGTGGAAAATTATTTGAGCTCAGTAACATTGTGATCGTGGTGCGGCGACTAATGGGTTACCTGCGAACAAAGAGAATTCATTTAGTTCGGTGGAAAACAGAAGCCGGCAGCAAACTTCTGGAGCGTAAAATTGTTTCGGCAGCGCTGTGGGACTGGCAGAATAGGTGACCGTCGACGCTTCGAGCCAGAACGAGTTTTCACAAGCAATGGGGTAGACGGATGACTCTGTGGTGCTGTTTTTATTTTATATACACTGCAGCTGGTATCATATTTATATATATTCAGTGAAAACAACTGCTTTCATTCACAGTGTTACTGCATGGGGTAGCTACCGTTTGTACTATGAAATGTTTGTAACTACATGACGCCTATTGTGAGTGATTTCCCTACGTTTATACATAGTGCGCAGTACGTGTTCTTTCTATAGCGGTGCAGTAAAAATCAACATTACAAAATGAGTCTTGCCTCGTTTATGATAGTATAAATGATATTTATTAGAATATAAAAGTTTTAGTAAAGTTATCATATTGTTGATACACATATTCCTCAGTCCTGCACTCAGTTTCTTTTCTGTTTCGGGCACATATTGTTTGTTAGTTGTTCTTGATGACTGCCTGGAGTCACGGTGATATACGGGCAGTGTCTTTCACTAGTACCCAACACGAAGTAGTTCCCAGACTCGATCCCAACCATTGGTTGAATTCTGAATACAATTCATTACCTGTGGCTACCGAAGACTTCCGATATAAGGAACCAGACGCCCGTTTGCCAACAGCCCTGTCAAAAATGTCGAAGTAGCGGACAGTCGTATGGCGTATCTTCTTGCCCTTGGAGTCGGTAACTACCCCTAAGAGGCGAAAGAATCAGCAATGATCAACGGCATGAGGAAGAAGAACGCAGTGGAAATCGCTGCATTACAGACGCATAACGTTTATCTACAGGTCTTGTGGCTGCTAAATGAAACACTTGTCGTGATAATCTCTTAACTGGCAAATGATTCCGTACTAGTCTCCCATTGGGATCACTGGTAAGGGGGAGGTGACCATGAGAAAAAGTTAAATAACCAACGAAAGGGTAAATTACAAGGCTCAGTCTAAATACTGGTGTGGAATGGGATGAAACTCAGGATATCTGATCGGCTGAATATATTGTCTATCAACAGCGGTTATAGTAGTTGACGCACGGAGGTCGGGTCGAGGTCTGAACTATGCAAACATTTGACCACCCTAGAGACATTGGTACGCTATCTGGTATGGTAGATGGCTGACTGAGGCCTGAGGGCGTGATTAAAGCAGTATTACAATATTAAACACTTATTGACAATAAAATACAATATTTGATGCCTCAATGTTCAGGCATCCAGTGAGAGCAGGGCTCGTGGTAGCGTACTGCCATCGAATCCACCAGTCGACAGCTTGACGGCTCAGCAATGACGAAATCACAAGACCAGTCATCTTGCCTACGTTAGTGCTCAGCGGAATCCGTGTCAATTAAGGCTGCACACAGGTTCCGGAAGACAAAGGTCATGTCACTCCGTCTTCAGACCACGAGTGGCCTACCGTGACCATCCGACCGCCGTGTCATCCTCAGAGGAGGATGCGGATAGGAGGGGCGTGGGGTCAGCACACCGCTCTCCCGGTCGTTATGATGGTATTCTTGACCGAAGCCGCTACTTTTCGGTCAAGTAGCTCCTCAATTGGCATCACGGGGCTGAGTGCACCCCGAAAAATAGCAACAGCGCATGGCGGCCTGGATGGTTACCCATCCAAGCGCCGACCAGGCGGGAACCGGTGCATCCACTGCGGCAAGGCCGTTGCCAAGGTCATGTCACATATGACCTTATTGTTGACTACACATACGGAAGGTGTCCACAAGTTCTGCTCGGAATACACGAATTCACGCAGATAAGTGCCGTGAGCTTCCAACAGGAGAGAAGGATCGACTCAACTGGTGTGTGCCACAGGAATATAGGCGAGTGGCAGCAGTGGCTCGCCAGCACGACCACAGATGACGATCTGCTTCCAGGACCTGCCGGTTAGGCCTCCTGAAGGCCTACCAGACGGTGATGGCCACGGCTCTCCATCGGTCTATGCTTTGCCGATGGTGCTGCAGCTACCAAGTCCGTCCGTACAGAACTTCCTGCACCATAGAGATCGAAAGCTTCTAGACAAGCAGAAGGTCGACTGAATAGGCCTCCTCTCTCAACCGGATAGCTGTAGACTTAATAGAACTCCACCAGGTCAGAAGTGGTATTAATACAGAAAGAGGTCATGTGTTCTGCTAGGGTGAGGCCACTTCTGAATTTCACACCTTTCAGACGCTCTGTTTATGCCACGTCAGTAAACTGAATAATTACCCATACACCCACCTAAAGCTTTCTTGTGACACTTTGTGCAGTCACCATCATTATTGTAATATCCCTCTGCTGCCATCATGTTATTTTGCTACATTGTTGTATCAGGCACTGCCGTGTGCCTACATGTATCGCAGTTACCAGGAAAAAGTCAATTTTTTCACTTCATTTTTGCTGTGATCTTCTCTATTTTGGCCTGTGGTTAGGAAGTGCTAGATATTGGTCATTTTTTCAATTTGTGTTCACTCTGTTCGGCCTGAACGTGATTTTAGAACCAGCTTATCAGTGCTAGATTTCTGTTATATTGGTAATTCTGCTGTACCTTATTCGTATTTGTTCGCTGTCACGTGCATTTACATCTGAGCGTTTAGCGTTAAGCAGCGAGTGACTGTGTATTTGTTCCTGCATACTGTACTGATTTTGCACGTGATTCTGCTGTACCTTGAGTCAAATCTTATTTATGGTTGTTTACGGTAGTAAGTCCTGAGTTTGGCACATCATCCGGCAGTTGCAAATCTGTTGATTCTTCGAAGTTGAACAGCAAGAGATAGCGTACCCATTCTGTTCTTCTTTATTGACTGGATTTATATATATATGTGTTTCAGTTGTTTTACTGTGCGATTGACAAAAATATCACGTCTGTGTGAGGTAGGAGTCTTCTGTTCAAACAGCGCGACCGACACTCATTACTAGCAACACAGCTGTGGAATCCAGTATAAAGGCAGGGTTCCTAAGAAAGTAATAGTACTATGTCTGCATAACACCGTATGGAATTTAGAAGAAAGTAGAAGATACATATAAGACATAAACAATCGTGACGGAATTACGCAGATTCTTTCACCATATGATTAACAAAACAAGGCGTACGCATTTCCTGTGCAGGAATTGATATACAAGGTGAGTCACTTACTGTTGCCATCAAGAATAACTATGAAAGTATGATAGCAACTGTAAAGTTTGTATGACAAATGATGCATGGGACAACGGGGGCCATTATATGATGTTGGTTTTTTGTTGCTAGGTGGGGTCGCATCAGAGATGTGAAGATCAACTTTGTTTTCTTAAATAAGGCGCTATAGTTTGGTATTTATTTTCTGATAGCGGCTATCGAGTCGAATCCAGTGATGTATAACAGTTAGGTCTTTGAAGGTCAATGAAGGTCACAAAGACGGCATGAACGTCCATTTACAGAAGGTGTTCGAAGTGATGACCATTGGTATCAATGCAGTTCCGCAATCTTCTAATCATGGATTGAGTGGTATTCCTTACCACTTCGGCACTTATTGAAGCACATGCTCTGACAATTCCCTCTCGCATATCTTCAGGTGTAGTTGGAACGTCTTTATAAACAATGTCTTTTACGGATCCCCACAAGAAAACATCCAGAGGCATCAAGTCTGGTGAACGAGCAAGCCACGACACATATCCTCCGCGTCCAATCCAACGATTTGGGAATTGTCTCTGCAACTCATTTTTCCCATAAGCCAAAAATGTGCCGGACACCCATCGTGTTGATACCACATTCTGTTCCTTGTATTCTTCCAATAACAGACCTAATGTTCCCAGAATGAGATTGGAAGGTATTCTTCCAATAACAGACCTAATGTTCCCAGAAAGAGATTGGAAGGTGGGAGACGAGGTACTGGCAGAAGTAAATCTGTCAGGACGGGGCGTGAGTCGTGATTGGGTAGCTCAGTTGGTAGAGAATTTGCCCGCGAAAGGCAAAGATCCCGAGTTCGAGTCTCGGCCCGGCACACAGTTTTAATCTGCCAGGAAGTTTGAGACCTAATGTTTCTTGCAGGAATGTGGTGTACCTCCTACCATTAAGATTTCCTTCGATGGAGTAGTGTCTTGTAATTCTGTCCTCCAGAATCCCACAACATACATTCCCCGACCACGGTTTTTGGTGTGCAACTTGCCGCAGCCAACATGGATTCTCAGTTGCCAATAATGCATGTTATGCAAATTAACATTTCCATGGTTTGTGAATGTAGCCTCGTCAGTAAATAAAATCAAATTAATAAATGTGTCATCCCTCTGAATCTGAAGTTGAGCCCACCCGGCATAGTTCAGTGAGACGCATACAATCCGTACCAGTTAATTTTTGGTGGTATTTATGGCGATGCAGAACACGAACAACAGTACAATGGCTCCTGCCATATTTCTTTGCGATTTGACTCGTACTAAGTCAAGGATCTCGAACTACAGTGGCACGAGCATTAATTTCCGTTTCCTCGCTAGTAACTTTCCTATGCAGGATATTTTACCGATGCGTTAAAGATCAAGTTGTTCTAAATTTATCATACACATATTGAAATGCACGACGTGTAAGGTGAGTACGTTGAGGATGTTTTTCAGCTATAACTCTCTAGCTCTCACAGAATTTCGTTGGCATTCTTCGTAAATGAGAAGCGTATCAAGTTGTTCTTCGAAGGTATATATCATTCAGATTCGCCTGATTCGATGATACTAGTCTTACCGTTTCTATTAGTGTGGTATTGCAAATGGTGTTTACATGTCAATGGCACGTTAGTTGGACACGCTGTATTCGGCGAATATTTACTGTTTGCTCGATATACGAGACATAATTGTCGGAGCATGTGCTTCGATAAATGCCGAAGTGATAAGTAATACCACTCAATCCATGATTAGAAGAATGCAGCACTGCATTGATACCAATGGTCATCACTTCGAACCCCTTCTGTTAACGGACGTTCATGCCACCTTTGTGACCTTCGTTGACGTTCAAAGACCTCACTGTTACACATCATTGGATTAGTCTCGACAGCCGCTATCAGGAAATAAGTACCAAATTACAGCATCCCATTTAAAAACACAAAGTTGACCTTCATATCTCTGACACAACCTCAGCTAGCAACAAAAACCCAACGTCATATTATGGCCCCCGTTGCTCCATGCATCATTTGCCACACAAACGTTTCAGCTACAATCATACTTTCAGAGTTATTCTGTGTGGCAATAGTTAGTGAGTCACCCTCTATAGTACTGTGTGTCTTGTTGTGTTATTTCACTGTTAGAACTTTGTCAAACCTCCATTCTGCCTAATTACATCAATACTTCTCCTCGGCAATGATTTTTGGAGTTTATACCCGTTGCAGTGAAACTGTCGCCCACTTTGTCCTTTAGTATCGCACTTTTCAGCTCACATACGGCCCTAAATTGTCTTCGATTGCTAAAAGAACACCTTACAAGTAACCCGTAACGGTTTTCCATGAGGTTCATATCCGGACTATGTGCAATCCAGTGCAAGATATCAATACTTTATCTTGAAACTACTTTTGGTTTTAGCAGAAACATGCTCAAATGCATTATATTGTTGAAACAGACTTTCGTCGCCTAGGTCCTCATACATTCCAATCGGTTCTGTCTCTAGCATGTGAGTGTACATCTGACAGTTCATTATAGATCTTAGCCAAGCAACTCGTGATTTCCTTTTGAGTAGTAGGCTGCCCAACTCGTAACACTTCCACCACCAAAATTTCTGCTCTTTCCTACCTGCTGCTCTGTTCTCAGATCATGCTAATAATATTGAAATCCATCCAGCCCATCTTAATTAAACGTCTCATTATTGAAGATCACTTTATCCCATTCAGAAGTATATGCCATACGTTTTTCAGCAAATTCGAATCCAGCCTACTTATGTCTGGGTGTGAAATCAGGTGTATTCTATTATTTCTTCAATGTAAGATGTTTGTCCTTGACAAAATTTGGCGAACACGTCTGGCAATTTCTGGCAACTGTAAATCAGCAACAAGTTGAGAAGAATAACGGTTTGTGTCCCTTGCTTTGCTCAAAAGCAACCTTCTCGACGCCTTAAATAATTTGCTGCTTAGCCCATATATTATATTCTGTCAATATCGTGCGCCCAATCTAACGAAATTTTCAATCACTGTACTTGAACGACTCAACTTCTTGGCGTTTTGACGATTAGAGAAAGCCATTTCCTTGTACGCACCAATTTCTGTTTCATCATCTCGTGATAACTGTCTCCCGCGTGGCACTGTCACTATCAGGCTTAATGGACACAACACGCACTGTTACCAATGATATGTTTCGTATCAGCAGTAAAAACTTATACCCACACACTAATATGACAAACAGCTGCCTGCCTTTATAACGACTTCCACACTCTGCGACCTGAATCGTTGATATCTTGATATACTGTATTATTGACACCTAATGCGATGCAGTTTGACTGCATTTTTCAGTGTACTAGATCTCATACTACTGTATGTTCACTGTGCACATCTATTGAAGTCGACATTGTTAATGTTCGCACAAATTTTCACTACCGTAGAGTTTAGAGAAACTGTTCAGTAAGGACATCCAAAGCGGACTTGGCATTTTCTGTTTGAAATTACGTTGCTGATTCTGTAGTGTACCAAGTGGCTGCTCTAGACTCAAATACGGATTTTTCTACGTGGTATTTGGTTTTGGCAAATTTAGATTGCAGGTTCTGATTTACTTTTGTGTAACCTGAATTTGTTTACGTTTTAGTTTCTTCAGTTGTACGTGTAGTTATGTTACTACCAGTGGAGTCTTGTTGTGGCTTAAACGCTTTAACGCTTTTTACTGAAGATTGTGAAGCATTAGGTACTGAATTACTTTGTAAAGAGCAAGCGTTCGTACCAAGAAGAACACACCCGTGGCAAAAGAATGTACATTTTGTACTCAATTTCAGCTTCCGAGTGATTTAACTCTGCTTCGAAACACGACTTGCTATCTATAGATTAGTATGCCACCCTGCTTGGATACTGGCTGGCCGTTGGAGTGCTTATCGTAAACTGGTACTAATTTTTCGGCGTTTTAAGCTTGTGGACGCTTGTTTGTTCTTGTTTTGAAATATGGTGGAGTTCCGTTATTAGATGGCTGTTAGTGTACCTTGAAATTTTCTGCGTATATGCATTGATGTACAGTTCTTGGTTTGCGTTCTTACGTTTGTCCTTTTATTCGCAGTCTAATTTCTTGGTATTGTTCTTGATTTCTAAATAAATTATTTGAACATTTCTTGAGTTTCACAGTCCTGGCTTGTGTGGCAGTTCGGAAGACGGTTTACGCGTATAATCAACCACAGTTTCTTATAAGCACCTTGGTGAATGGAAACTTGACTATGAATTTTGTTAGTTCGAGGCCTGTGGTGATCTAATTACTTTAAAGGTTCTCTTACTGAAATTCTTGTTACGCAGTCCGGTGCCAGCGTTAAATATAGGAAGTTGTAACTTATTATTACTGATTACTAGTTACGATGTAAGCAATCTGACGTAATCTGTACTGTGGGTTGATTGCATTGAGACTTGTTGCTTTGTGTTTCAGATTAGGAATACTTCGGATTTGTGTTGGCTGCCTATGAACCCCACAAAGCGGTCGTTCTTATTTGTTTTACTTCCTATGGTAGTTATTGTTATTTGAGTTGTGTTATTTGATCATCCTGTCTCAATTTGGACAGAGGTTAGTTATTGTACTGAGGCTCCGCAATTTAAATTTTTCGATTTCAGACAACTAACTAAAGAATTTGGTAAAGTGTGGCCGCACGGTAAAGTCAAACTGAGATTTATTTTGGCTGTCTATCCTTTTTCGGGTAAAAATTTGTGATCTGAAACTTGTCGACATCTGGAAACAATTTCTTTTTTAAAAAAATTGTTAATAAATTAATTGTTATTATTAGACTATGTGTATTTCCATCCCAGCACTTTACCGCTCAAAACCTAGCTCCCTATCGCCACACTAAGCTGTCCAACGACTCCGTTAAGTTTGATACAGGATATGCATAGGTGACAGTTCTTGCATTCAGATACACGCAGTCGCAGCAAAACGTATACTTTCTGGTACCATCTGATGATTTCCTTGAGACGATTACAATATGTGCACACGATGGGTTATCAGTACGTTCAATGATGCCATCAGCCAACTGTTCGTCGATAAATTCTTCCGTTATCAGTTACAGGTGTTTTACGACTCTGTATAGTTTCGTGTGTACTGGAGCGTTGTTTCCCACTGGTGTTCTGTCTTGTGTGAATGATGTCGCTGCAAATGGCCCAGCAGGACTGAACAGATCCGTAAATCGCAGTAAACAAATCTTCCATCGCTGCTCTAAAAAAAAAAAAAAAAATGGTTCAAATGGCTCTGAGCACTATGGGACTCAACTGCTGTGGTCATAAGTCCCCTAGAACTTAGAACTACTTAAACCTAACTAACCTAAGAACAGCACACAACACCCAGCCATCACGAGGCAGAGAAAATCCCTGACCCCGCCGGGAATCGAACCCGGGAACCCGGGCGTGGGAAGCGAGAACGCTACCGCACGGCCACGAGATGCGGGCATCGCTGCTCTATATTTTCCTTGTAACTGCTGTACCTTTCACGTAACACAAATGCCTCTACTGTTCGTTTGTCTTCACTAGACCTATACTGATCATCCTGTGCTAAGATATCGAAGTTCGCAAGTAGTAAATCCTTTGATAGACATTATGTAAAATGAGGGTGGAGGGGGGAGTGGGGGGGAGGAAGAAACGGAAAGGAACTGATGGTACCACCTACTACGAGACTTAATGCGGAACTGGCAGCGACGAGTGAAAATGTGTGGCAGACCGGCACTCGAATCCAGCATCTCGGGCTTACTAGGCAGTTATGTTATGTTACGTTAACTGGGGGCCTAGAAACGACGGAGAGGCTCCATCCCCGCCGCAGCTGCAGTGGTCCACAACCCCTCGACGACTACCGCAGTCCTCTTCACCCCTCCGCAGCCCCACACCGAACCCAGGATTATTGTGCGGTTCGGCCCCCGGTGAACCCCCCCAGGGAACGTCTCACACCAGATAAGTTTGCGTGGAAGAGTAATGGTGGTGTACTCGTACATGGAGAACTTGTTTGCGCAGCAATCGCCGACATACTGTAGCTGAGGCGGAATAAAGGGAACCAGCCCGCATTCGCCGAGGCAGATGGAAAACCGCCTAAAAACCGTCCACAGACTGGCCGGCTCACCGGACCTCGACACAGGTCCACCAGGCGGATTCGTGCCGGTGACCAGGCGCTCCTTCTCGCTCCGGAAATCCTTGCGTTTCACCGCTCGGCTAACCGGGCGGGCTACTAGGCAGTTGCTTTACGCACTGCGCCGTTCGGACACAGTGGTTCTCGCAAACAGGCGGACTACCTCGGCATGCTATCCGGCCGAACCATGTTCCCACCAATCCGCAGTCCCTGTCAATGTCCTCTATGCTCGCTAATTTTAGATTCACGCTAGAGGTCGAAAGATATTGTGCATTCATTGCCCAACGAGCTGAATCAGTTATATGAATGCGTGGTGTCTCCTCTTTCAAACATGCCCGAACGGACAGACAACACGCATTCACATAACCCTTTGGTAGACTTACGACGTCTATGTTCAATGGAATCATATAACCATCATCTGTTTTCCGTACTTCTGCTACATTTCGCTATACTGAACAATGCTACTTATCTACCTTGTCACTGCATTCCAATGTCTCTACAGGACGTAATACTTCGTTTGGCAAGCCAGTATCCACACTCGCCCAGACTTACTTCCAGTACGTCTCGATACTTTACTATGCGAATTGGTTTTTAGGGCGGTGAACTTTGCGACGATGTGGCGCTTGCAGTTCTAGCCACATCCCTTGGAAACAACGTGCCATTGATTTCGATTCTATACCGCGAAAGGTAACTTTTTAGTGTGATGGTAACCGAGAAAATCAGTTTCTAGGTTCAAAAAGTGCTCTTCGGCAATATGTCGACACTTCCACATTCTGCAAATGTCTAAACTCCTCAAAGTGAAATTAAGATCTAATGCATCCCTAAAGCTCACAAGGGAATCTCCCCATCGCACCCCCCTCAGATTTAGTTTTAAGTTGGAACAGTGGATAGGCCTTGAAAAACTGAACACAGATCAATCGAGAAGACAGGAAGAAGCTGTGTGGAATATGAAAAAAATAAGCGAAATATAAAAACTGAGTAGCCCTTGGGCAACATAGGCAACAACAAGGAGAGTGAGAGTTCAGCAGCGCCGTGGTCCCGTGGTTAGCGGGAGCAGCTGCGGAACGAGAGGTCACTGGTTCAAGTCCTCCCTCGACTGAAAAATTTACTTTCTTTATTTTCGCAAAGTTATGATCTGTCTGTTCGTTCATTGACGTCACTGTTCCTGTAATAAGTTTAGTGCCTGTGTTTTGCGACCGCACCGCAAAACCGTGCGATTAGTAGACGAAAGGACGTGCCTCTCCAATGGGAACCGAAAAATTTGATCGCAAGGACATAGGTCAACCGATTCCTCCACAGGAAAACACGTCTGATATATTCTGTACGATACTGGTGACGGCATGTGCGTCACATGACACTAATATGTTGTCGACCCACCTAACTTGTACACTTGGCGAATGGGTAAAAAGATTCTTCTACCTTGCCCGATTTAGGTTTTCTTGTGGATGTGATTATCACTCCCAAAAAAGTTATCGCATCGGGCGGACAGACGGACAGATAATAATTGTCTGAAAACAAAAAATTAAAATTTTCACTCGAGGTAATACTTTTTTTTTTTTAATCTCATTTTGTTCGCTTTTGTTCGTTGTGTCTGCTCGGGGCGGACGTCGTAAGTCATCCGTTTAAAGTTCGTTGATGATCAATTAACTCAGTTTTTTTATTACAGAGGGCACGTAACCCTCTGACCCAACACGCTGAGCTACCGTGCCGGCGTACTTGAACCAATGACCTCTCGTTCCGCAGCTGCTCACGCTAACCACGGGACCACCGCACTCCTGACCGCGCAAGCCCATTGAAGATGTATATCTTGCTCACAGACTACTCAGTTTGTATATTTTGCTTATTTTTTTCATAGTTCCACAGAACTTCTTCCTGTTTTCTCGATTGATCTGTGTTCAGTTTTTCAAGGCCTATCCACTCTGCCAACTTATATATCCGAAGGGGGTGCGATGGGGAGGTTCCCTTGTCAGTATTACTCACTTGGCAGTACTAGAGAGTGATTTTTTTTCCACCGTGTACAAACTCTAGGGGTTGATCGATGAGAGGATACGGAACAAAAAATATCTAATCGACTTATATCCATTAATCCATGGTTTCGATGCTACAGGCCATTTATTGAATCATACATTGTCACAGAGACTGCGGTCTAATACGCACTGTACCATGCAGCCACAGTTACAGTATGTGTTCAAAATAGTTTCCATGTGCCTCAACACATGTGCGCCGAGAATGTTCTTTCTCAAAAATTCACATCGGCTGGCTGCATCCGAACAGTGTCAAAAGCAACGTGAATACGCTGCTCCAGTGTATCCACATCTGGTATGGGCTCTGCATACAAGATACTTTTGAGATGGCCTCATAACCAGAACGCGCACGGGTTGAGATCCGGTGAACGAGCAGACCCTACGATCCAACGGCCAGGGAAGACACGATTGAGAAGCGTCCGGACGATAACGGCAAAGTGGGCTAGAGCACCATCATGTAGCAGCAACATAACCCTTCGAATCATCAATGGCACTTCTTACGGCAGGGAGGCAAAGTCACCCGCAAGAAACGCCGATAGTTCCGGCCTGTTGAGCGACGTGGAAAGAAGACCGGTCCCAAAATATGGTCCCCAATTATCCCGGTCCACACAATCCGGCTGCACCGATGCTGATGATACGCTGTAACCATACCATGGGGGATCTGCTCACGATACCACAGATGATTGTTATGAAAGTTGAAGATACCACTCCGCATAAAGGTGGCCTCATCTGTGAATAGGAAGAATGGCACAAATATCCCGGAATGGTGGTTGCCTGGTGCAGAAACCACTGATAAAACTGCTCCCGATGTGAAAGTCTGTCGCTAGTAACCGCTGCACATGCTGTAAGTGATAAGGGTAATCTCAATTGTGGAGAATGTTCCTCACGGTCGTCTGGCTTACCTGGTACTCATGGGTCAACTGCCTGGTACTGACATGATGGTCAACTTTCGCAGTATTAATCACATTTTCCTCCAAGTCTGGTGTCCGAACATTTCGCTCCTTCATGATTTCCTCCTTCCTAAAACCATTCTGTCCCAGGCAAACGTTGCAAACATTGAATGCTTTGGTTTTTATGGCGGGCGTAGGTCACCTGATGTAACCGCATTTCCCGCCACCCGTTGATATTTGCCTTTCCGTAAGTAAACACCATAAGGTCTCTATCCGAATACGGAACCATCGCTCTATCACATCCATTACAAAGTGAGTCAGCAAGACAAGTGAATCGACACATTACCAATTACTATGGCAGGAAAGGGCATTAGGGCATGACGTGTGATGAACAGTACCATATTCTAGGAGGAAATCAAGCATAGTACAGCGCGTATTAGAACGCAGTTTGTTTAACAAAGTATGATTGAATAATTTCCGGGTATATATTCATTAGACCTTTTTTGTTCCGTTACTATCTTCGTTCCTTTCCAGTTTCTTTTTCAGCTTTCTTCAGCTTTCGGCATGCAATATTTAAGTGATAGCCATTTGGGAAAGAACATGGCTGGCCAACACCATGCACGTTTTGCAAGAATGTGGTTTTTTTTTTTTTTTACATCTTCCTTGAGAACCAAGGTATCAAGTTAATAATGGGAAACTGTTTATCGCACTGGACTGTTAAATAAGGAAAGGTATTCCAGAGTGCGTAATGGAATCATAGAGTGTTGCTTGAGTGCCTATTGGTCAATGGGGATTTGCTTGGCTCTACTCGTTCTGACGTTCAAGATTTTTATGGGCTTCTGTCTGATCCTGCAAAGCTTTAAGTGGATCTCTACTGACTGTTTCTGCATCTCCTTCCATTTCAATATGTGTAGTTGGCACCTCAAAACTTAAGTACAACAACAAGGGGAATCTGCACCTCAAGAAGAAAACACAGCCCTCTTCGCCGAAAGCTGTTGCATTCCCTGTGTCATCGGCTGCACAGGTTGGTAGCTGTAAAACAGTGCTTTAGAGAGAATTGTCCTGATGTCGATATTGTAGCGACAGGATGAGGTAGAAACTCAATCACCTCTCTCTGGCCCAGACAGCTTCACACGTGACTGTCGTAGCACATATTCGGCATAAATTTACCGTCCCCTTTCAGACTGAACGGTGCAGGATCCCACCTCCGAGACCAGTCTGTACAGGCAAAGATTTCGTTCTGGCCAGGCTGGCGAGGATGTGTGAATCTGAAGCAACTGTTTGCAATGAGAGAGTGGATTGACAGTGGAGAACAATATATTCCATGCATGAGGTGCACACGAGATTGTCCCAGGTAGGTTTGTAAAGCAGGTAGCTTGTCACGGCAGCCACAAGTTGTACTTAATATTGTATTAGAATAAAGTTCTAAAAATGGAGTGGAAAATGAATCACAAGATTTATAGCTAAATTCCAATTCCAGTGAGAGGTTGTGGCTGGTGCGTATGTGCCACAGCAGTGGGCAGCGGTCAACGCATGATGTCTCTCCCACGCGGGTGTACAGAGGGCGTACAACATTCCGCAGGTGCAAACAACCTCTGCTGAAGCGACAATCCTACTTGGCACATAGGCTGCAATGTATTACACTTCAACGTTACAGTAATTTATCAAAGTGGACAATTAAAACTAAAAGAAAAATTTCAAATGTCATTAAGGCTGGCTAGGCGACCTTCACATTTCTGACAGGTCATACTATAAAATACTATAAAATTAATACAGAGATTACCATTACATTACCTGCAGCAAGCCTCAAAACAATATGAAAAAAGTGAGGTATATTTTCTTGAGACAGTCCTTAAACAATAGTCACAACGAAAATTACCATTTATAGTTACAATACATGGCCTTCATGCTATGCCACAATTTTGTTTTTCATCTTACTATAAAAAATTTGTTACGTTATCTCAAGACATTATTTATACGTTTAACTTTTATCTGTATGAGCAAGCTTCCGTCAAATATATGATTTAGGTAAAATACTGCTTATATCTGTTCCCTCTGTGCAGAATCAATGAAGCTTTACAACGGAGGTTTGCGCTTTACTCCGTCTCTTACATCAATTCAGACAGTATTGGTCACTCTCATGTATGCTCTCGCATCACATAAAAAGACCAAAAATAGATATCAATAGTAGGACATTATTGCAATTATAAGTACCGTTATTAGTTACCTTATTATTTGTCGGCCCATAGCACTTCCTTTCATGGTAAACAGGTGTCTGAGAATGGGCACTTACACTAACCAAGTTCATCTGAGGAATTGAGCCCTTATAATTTCCAGTGCAAACGAAATAAAACAATGGAGTTGGGCGAATGACTACTATGGTTTTTTTTTAAATTAAATAGCTAAGTATGAAATCTGACTTTTGAAATCTGCATCATCTCCATCCATGGTTGCTCTTCATGGAGAACTGCATTTGAGTACAGCTGAAGAAATCTACAAGGACAAAGCAAGTACCTGTGACAGATAATAAATATTCTATTTTTTACTAGCATCGTAAGAATTCACAGCTTGTAAAACACACACTAATGTAGATGACGAAGAAAAGTGTCGTACTTGTACAAGATACAGGAATAATCCAACGTCAGGTGTTGCGAAAATTTAAACTTCCAAGATCCAACAACGCACAACAACCAAGAAAGAATAAACCAGCGTTATTCTGTCTTTGATACATTGAACTGCACATCGATGAAGTCACTGACTTACTTATTGCACTTAGTAAGATATACATAAACATATGTTTATGTTTTTCTAACAGGTACATCATTTCTCACCCAGAATTTTAAATTCTTCATTTCTTAATGGTTTTCTTAGTGTTTGCCTTAAAAGTAAGACAAATATATGTACTTGGAAATCGCTTTCACATATTTTAAATTGGGAACCCTATTCTCTTACTTTAGTTTAAGTAGGAACGAATTCCCATTGCAATGGGTAGCTAGTCGGAAGTGGCACATAGGTCGAAACAGCGAATTAACGGAGATATATGATGGGACCTTGTTTAAGATACTGCCTCTACATTCGTTCCACTTAGTTGACGGGAGACACAGAATATCCAAAAGGATATTTAAATTACATTCCAGCGTAAAAGTTTTTATTACAGTGCGAGTAAAAATCAAACGTGACGTCCACATATTTCGTCAACTATCGAACAGTTTGTGTGTGTTATTGTCAGCAGAATAGATAGTGAATGGTTACAATCGTCATCACTGCACCATGATTTGGGCCCATTTCGCAGCACTTTTCGCCAAAACATAAAAAAATGCCGTGCACTTGTTTCAGTACAAACGACATTTCCTTGAGGCATGGAGGAATGAAACAAGTGAACTGAAAGCATTTTAATATTATTATTATTATTATCATCGTTATTGTTATTACAACAATATTACAAAATAATATCCAAGTAATTTAAATATTTTATCATGAATTTTGATAGTTCCTGTAATAAAAATGTTGTTATTGCACACCCAAGATGTTTTCATTTCATTTTACCGTATAAACATTGCCGTGAGAGTTTTTCAGACATTACCTGCACGAGAGGATAGACGGTAAATTACACGCATACGAAATAATGTAGCGAAATAAAGGAATAAATAGAAAGTCTATTACATGTCACACAGTCGGCAAAAATATTCAGCTGTGGACTGTTTCCCATTCTAAATGAATTTCACGCTGCCGAGACTTCTCGATATCCCTTTGAAATAATGCTTTCTGTTAAGTAAGTGAGACAGTACCTGGACAACTGTTTGAAATTTGTTTTTTGGCACCCTGACAGTGGTCCGATGAGTTTTCGCTGTGGTTATAATTAATGTCTCGCAGTGATCAAAACTCCAGTGAATTCGGATTTCCGAATCGTGTTCTCAACCCCGATGAGGACTGAGGACCTCTCCGTATTCCCTAACTGCGTCAATACCAGCGAAGAGCCGCTGTTGTTATGATAAAACAGCCTTACGAATAAAACCCTCTCACCTCTTCCAGATCTGTGCTGTCAGCAATGCAACCTGCTGCTTGTGTTTTAACTCTACGACACCATACCAGTGCCGTCGCCTAAAGGCAATTCATGACACAAACACTGCTAACAACGAAAATCGTGCACGCACAGCCTGAACAACATTCATATAAGGCTGGGTATCCATACTGTAAATAGTTCAGCGTCTACATGCGTTCAAATAGCGAAAGTTTAATTGTAAGCACTCTGTACACAGATATGCATTCTCTTTGTAATACTGCGATGAGTAGGTTATATTGATGTGTCTCAAATTAGATAACTGTTCATGTTGTTTACAGTTCCAAGATATAGAACAATGTAACATGAATGGGATGCGTAGAATGGTAGCAGTGCTGGAAAAAACAATTACCTTCCTGAGAGTAACTGGGGAACAGTGCGAGAACTTGCTTTGTAGTGATGAATTCTGCTGCTAGATAATTGTTCTTAGGTCATTTAAAAAGAATTTGAGGCGCTGATGTTGGAAAGCATGTGAGTCACAAAAAGAGAGAAAACATAATGCAATTTTGTCATATGATGACATGTTGGAGACCGTGGCTGTTTTTGAAGACAAATGTTGATGGTGTTAAGACAGCAACCAGCCACAAATTTACTTTGAGTTCCTTTATTCAAAGGAAACCGTTACCGGTTTCGAATCGTTGCGATTCATCATCAGACGGTTTACACGCTTTCTTTCTACATTTGGTGTGTTTTTATAGATTAATTGTCCTAAAATATAAATAAAACATAATTACAAACACGCTACACACAGATGGTTGCGTTGCAGATTTTCGTTGTATGTGACTTACGTGAAACGTCGGTAAGTACATCGTACATAAAATTAGTCACCCCGGGAGACATCACATTAATGAAGTGTAACACTTTCCGTAGTCTCGGTAACCGGCTCATTTCGGCGAGGAAGAGAGTCCACACATTTCTTCGGTAAGCCATATCCAACTAAAGCCAGTCATTGATGATTAGTTCTTGCAGAACTACCAGACGGTGACAGTCATATTTATTACGTCTGAAACACTGTTGAAAATAGTCCTTGACAGTTTCTGTTGGACTAAGATCGCGTGATATGGTGAGCCAGTTGAGGTGTATTAGGGCGCCTGAAAGTTTGTCAATCCAGGAACGTATGTGTGCAGCCCCTGTGATGACGGCTGTTCTTATCTTGGAATACGGGACTATTTAACAGGATATTCATCGTGAAGAGATTCAACAACTGGCGAAAATTGCTCACCGACAATCCTTAAATAAACATTCTGACCCATATTCACATTAACCTGAGTGTGTGAGACTGAGTCACGGTACAAAAACATACCCACAATAGACAACAAAACCTCCTCCAGCTTGAAGTGTGCCTTCCACGTTTTACACGAGTTGCACGTACTCATCCGTCCGGCAACATGAATTGCCATGTTCATGGAGTGCGGCGCCGTTTCTGTGGTGTCGCCCTCACACCGCAAGGTTGGCACGCGGATGTTCCAGGCCGGCATGGCAGTCTCGCGAGGCTGAGAGGCTGTGCAACTTTTGAAGGACAGCGGCAAGTCTGCAGTAGTGAGCGTCAGAGGCGGCTTCATTAGATCAGCAGGTCCCTCCAGTCCACTTAGGGCGATGTGGATGCCCAAATCATTCCCTCTAAATTTACAGAATGTTCTTCAAACCTGTCGCGAACAGTTGTGGCCTGGTAACGTGGCGCATTGTCTTCCATAAAAGTTGCATTGTTATTTGGGGACATGAAGTCGATCAACGGCTGCAGATAGTCTCCAAGTAACCGAACATAACCATTTTCACCCAGTGATCGGTTCAGTTGGATTTAAGGACCCAGTCCATTCTATGTAAACGCAGCCCACACCATTGTGGAGCCACCATCAGCTTGCACAGTGCCTTGTTGACAATTTGTATCTGTGGCTTCGTAGGGTTTGCGCCACACTCTAACCCTACCATCAGCTCTTACCAACTGAAAGCTGGGCCTACTGACCAGGTCAGGGTTTTCCAGTCCTTTAGGGTCCAACCGATAAGGTCAGGAGCCCTGGAGAGGCACTGTGGGCGATATGCTCTTATCAAAGGCATTTAGTTCTGTGGTCTGCAGCCATAGCTCATTAGCGCAAAATTTCCCCACACTGTCCTAACGGATACGTTCGTCGTACGCTCCATATTGATTTCTGCGATTATTTCTTGCACTTTCTTACCTGTTATCACTGACTACTCTTTGCAGATGCCACTGCTGTCGGTCGTTATGTGAAGGCCGTCAACCATAGCGTTGTTCTTGATGAGAGGTATTGCCTGAAATGTGCTTTTCTCTGCACACTCTTGACACTGTGGATCTCGGAATATTGAATTCCCTAACGGGTTTCTTCATGGAATTTCCGATGCATCTAGCTCCGACTATCATTCCGCGTTCAGAGTCTGTTAATTCTCCTTCGTACCCATAATCACATCGGAAACCGTTTCACATGAATCACCTGAGCACAAAAGACAGCTCCGCCAATGCACTGCCCTTTTATACATTGCGTACGCGATACTACTGCCAACTGTACATGTGCATATCCCTAACCTACGACTTCCATTCCTTAAGTGTAAACAAACATTCCTTCCACTTAGTTGACGGGAGACACAGAATATATATATGCCCAAAAGGATATTAAAATTACATTCCACCATATAGTTTTTATTACAGTACGAGTAAAAATCAGCTGCAGAGTATTTTACTCAGTATTCTGCTTGCAGATGTCTTAACACATTTCAGCCACATACAAGCACTAGCGATTTCAATCTTGAAATATGAACACAGATGGTTAAATGACTGATCATCCAAACATTGTACCACAATCAACCCCCATCAGCCGCTCTCTAGGGCGGACTGAACCTAAGCCCTAGCACAACAGTGATCTGGAATCGACTTTTTCATAGCCAGGTTAGAAAAACAATTTCAGAGCGCGGGGATAATGCCTACCGAGAACTCAGGCAAATTGCTTGGATAAACGCTCCATACCAACGATGTCGCGTAGTAATAAGTAATACACTACCTTACCTGAGCCGTCTGTGGTTAGAGAGAATTACGCATTTAACGACAGTCAGTTTAGTTGGCAGTTATACCATTGGCTGATTAGGGAAAATGTTCATGTAGAGCATTAATTCTCATAGCTATAACATCATTCGCATCATTAGCCATCTCGTAGCAGGAAGGTATTAGCACACACAGAACTTTATTATCAGTTGAATAAGCAACTGCCCAAAGCAACTACATAATGCAGCACGACATCCACAATTGCAGCGGAACAGGCTTGATTCCTGAATCTGAGCAAGTATAAGTCCCACAACCAAAGCATCGACTCGAATTCTAATTCAATGATGTAATAAAGACAACAGTAACCTACACTGGTAACAATCAAGATAAAAGACAAGCAATCTGAAAAAAACACCCAAGATTCAGTTTCGCTGCTCACTCTGTTCATCAACGCAGTCACTGCAAGATCTAATTATGCTGTTAGTTCCACAGCCGCAGGAATCGAACAACCTATGCGACATCCTAACATTTGTGGGAAATAATCGAGAGGTCAGTTCGTGCACAAAATCCGGCACCGAAAACAATTAAAAACGGCTGTAGAGAGGGCATGGTTCGGTATTTCTGTAGGGAGTTTCCAACGATTTTTTGAGTCCACGCCATGTCGAGATGCTGCACTACGCCGGGCAGAAGCATGTCCGAAACGATATTCGGAGGTATTCCATGACTTTTGTTACCTTCATGTATGTCCTAAGTGCCGACTGTTGCAAAAGGCATTAGTCGCCCGTTTACAATTGTGGATATGGTTACACATAATAAAGCCCCGCCCTTCTGGCCCTTAATGTAAGCTGCAGGTGGCGTCGAAACATTCAAATACGTTGAGTGAGTTCTGCAGTTCTAGCCTAAGGTTAATTAACAGTTTAATATGTGAATGGCGAATAGGGCAAGCCCATAATTACTAATTAAATATTACATATTGAAGTTTTTCGTCTTTAGGCTAGCCAGGTTACTACTTGCTTAAGTTATTATTAAGACCAAGGCTAGTGTTCAAAACGTAGAGCTGTCTAGGGGTAAGTTATTCGTAAGGCGCTGTCCAGTATTACTAACGCTTTTACGATGTGGATAAGTAGACCGTTAGGCCAGACTCGGTGTCGTCTGAGTGGCTGATATAATTTGTCATCTATTTACACGTGTAGTCACGTGTGTTTTCGGTTGTACTGATGTCTTGTATGTGTCCTTGTGTTCAATGGTGATCGTATGTATAATCATCTAAATCTTGCACTGTGAATATTGGTAAATGGAAAGTGCTATTGATACGCGTTTTTCACAGAATTGATTGATAGACAGGGGCTCGTATTGTTAGCGAATCAACAGATTGTAATAACATTGTAGAAAGTGTATTTTTTGTGCAAACATGCACTTTTTTATTGGAACCGTGCTTTTTTATATTAATAAACCAAAAGTGTGGTACATTAGAAGGTTAGTGGTGTTTGTCGCAGGATTCTGGTACGAGTCATTTAAGAGCTATTGTGTTTTGAAACGTCCCCCCACCGACACTTGTACAATACCTATCGTAGCACGCACTAAAGAACAACAATTGTATGCACTGGTTATGTTGTTTCTGACCAGTTAAGAGACAATTGACCATTACAGGTTGCGTTCAGAATGACCACAGGCAGCGACAATACACGCTTCCCGTCAGGTACGGAACGACTGCTGCATACGTGCTAGCATATCAGTAGAGATGTTCGAGGAGACTGCAGTAATATATCGTTGTATATCATCGAGTGTAACTGGTATGCCCCTGTGGACGGCTTCTTTTAGCTTTCCTAAAAAAAAAAAAAAAAAAAAACTCGCGTGGGCCAACCAAGGTACAGGTCATCTGCGTCCAATCCAGCAATTTCGAAACAATTCATGAAGACATGCTGTAGTACTTCGTGCACTATGGTCTGGACAGCCATCATGTTGGTTCCACAGATTCCTCCTAGTATGCAATGGAACGTCTTCTTGCATCCGTGGAAGATGGCGTGTTAAGAGGCTGTGATACTTGTGCGCATTTAGTATATGAAAAACGGGCCTATTAGGTGATGTTTCACCATCCTATACGACACGTTTACACTCCATGGACGCTGTCGTTCCACCAGAAGAAGCCAATGGGGATTGCCAACAGACCGATAATGCATGTTCGGAGGTTTACCTGGCCATAGTTGGTAAATGTGGCTTCATCACTAAAAGAGATAAGTGATGCATCTGGTATATCCTGTCTTAATGCCCATGTGTAGAACTTAACACGACTCTCATAATAATTTCTATGCAGCATTTGATGGAGAGAGATGTGATAGGAATGGAACGTACTCTTACACTATGTGATCAACAGTATCCGGACAACTGGCTGAAAATGACTTACGAGTTCGTGGCGCCCTCCATCAGTGACGCTGGAATTCAGTATGGTGTTGGTCCACCCTTAGCCTTGATGACAGCGTCCACTCTCGCAGGCATACGTTCAATCATGTGCTGCAGGGTTTCTTGGGGAATGGCAGCCCATTCTTCACGATGTGCTGCATGAGCACAGGTATCGATGTCGGTCGGTGAGGCCTGGCACGTATTCGGCGTTCCAAAACATCCCAAAGGTGTTCTGCAGGATTCGGGTCAGGATTCTGTGCAGGCCTGTCCCTTACAGGGATGTTACTGTCTTGTAACCACTCTGCCACAGGCCGTGCATTATGAACAGGTGCTCGAACGTGTTAAAGGATGCAATCTCCATCCCTGAATTGCTCTTCAACAGTGGGAAGCAAGAAGGTGCTTAAAACATCAGTGTAGGCCTGTGCTGTGACAGTGCCACTCCAAACAACAAGGGGTGCAAGCCCCTCCATGGAAAACGCGACCACACCATAACACCTCTGCTTCCAAATTTTACTGTTGGCATTACACACGCTGGCAGATGACGTTCACCGGGCATTCGCCACACGCCACACGCCACCCTGCCATCGCATCGTCACATTGTGTACCGTAATTAGTCACTCCACAAAACGTTTCCCCACTGTTCAGTCGTCCAATGTTTACGCTCCTTGCACCAAGCGAGGTGTCGTTTGGCATTTACCAGCGTGATGTGTGGCTTATGAGCAGCCGCTCGACCATGAAATCCAACTTTACTCACCTCTCGCCTGTCATACTACGAGGGTGAGTCAAATGAAAATCTTAAATATTTTTTAAATTATTATTTATTGTGCAGAAGTGGTACAAAGGTGTATCACTTTTCAACATAATCTCCCCCACGCTCAATGCAAGTCCTCCAGCGCTTACAAAGTGCATAAATTCCTTAGAAAAAAATTATTTTGGTAGTCCGCGCAACCACTCATGCATGGAATGGCGTACCTCTTCACCAGAACGGAACTTCTTTCCTCCCATTGCGTCTTTCAGCGGTCCAAACGTATGGAAATCACTTGGGGCAAGGTATGGTGAGTATGATGGATGAGGAAGACACTCAGAATGCAGGTCTGTGATTGTTGCAACTGTTGTATGGGCAGCGTGGGGCCTTGCATTGTCATGTTGCAAAAGAACACCTGCTGACAGCAAATCATGTCGCTTTGATTTGATTGCAGGCCGCAGATGATTTTTTAGGAGATCTGTGTATGATGCACTGGTGACAGTGGTGCTTCTAGGCATGTAATGCTCCAAAGTGACGCCTTTTTCGTCCCAAAAGAGAGTCAGCATAATCTTCCCTGCTGATGGTTCTGTTTGAAACTTCTTTGGATTTGGTGATGAGGAATGGCGCCAATCCTTGCTCGCTCTCTTCGTTTCCGGTTGGTGGAAGTGAACCCAGGCTTCGTACCCAGTAACGATTCTTGCAAGTCGCAGGTTCGAATCCTGCCTCGGGCATGGATGTGTGTGGCGTCCTTAGGTTAGTTAGGTTTAAGTAGTTCTAAGTTCTAGGGGACTAATGACCACAGCAGATAAGTCCCATAGTGCTCAGAGCCATTTGAACCATTTTTGATTCTTGCAAGGAAGCCGTCAGCTTCTCGTTCAAAACGCCGTAGAAGTTCTTCACAAGCATCAACACGTCGTTCTCTCATTTCAGGAGCCAGCTGCCGTGCCACCCATCTTGCAAGCACTTTGTGAAACTGGAGCACATCATGCACAATGTGGTGTGCTGACCCATGACTAATCTGTAAACATGCTGCAATGTCATTCAGTGTCACTCGGCGGTTTTCCTTCACTATGGCTTCAACTGCAGCAATGTTCTGTGGAGTCACAACTCGTTAAACCTGACCTGGACGAAGAGTATCTTCCACTGAAGACACACCATTTGCGAACTTCCTACTCCATTCGTAGACTTGTTGCTGTGACAAAAATGCATCGCTGTACTGAATCTCCATTGGTCGATGAATTTCGATAGGTTTCACACCTTCACTGCGCAAAAACCGAAAAACAGGACGCTTTTCTTCCCTGGCGCTAGTCTGCAAGTGGGGCAGCCATCTTTATACTGATACTGCGTCGGAATCTATCTGCACTATGCTGCCACTTACAGGCCGTTCTGCACGCTGTTTGTAGCACGCTTACCAACTTACAGGATAAGGGCGCGAAATTTAGATTTGTTATTACAAATTTAAGGTTTTCATTTGACTCACCCTCGTACTTGCAGTGGATCCTGATGCAGTTAAGAACACTTGTTTGATGGTCTGGTTAGATGTCTGCCTTTTACACATTACAACCCTCTTCAACTGTCGGCGGACTCTGTCAGTTAACAGACGAGGGCGGCCTGTACGCTTTTGTGCTGTTCGTGTCCCTTCATGTTTCCACTTCACTATCATATCGAAACAGTGGACCTAGGAATGTTTAGGACTGTGAAAATCTCTCGTACTGACGTATGTCACAAGTGAAACCCTATCACCTGACCAAGTTCGAAGTCCGTGAGTTCTGCGGAGCGCCCCATTCTGCTTTCTCACGATGTCTAATGACCACTGCGGTCGCTGATATAGAGTACCTGGCAGTAGGTGGCAGCGCAATACGCCTAATATTAAAAACGTATGTTTTTGGGAGTGTCCGGATACTTTTGATAACACAGTATACAAAGTGTTACAAAAAGGTACGGCCAAACTTTCAGGAAACATTCCTCACACACAAAGAAAGAAAATATGTTATGTGGACATGTGTCCGGAAACCTTACATTCCATGTTAGAGCTCATTTTATTACTTCTCTTCAAATCACATTAATCATGGAATGGAAACACACAGCAACAGAACGTACCAGCGTGACTTCAAACACTTTGTTACAGGAAATGTTCAAAATGTCCTCCGTTAGCGAGGATATATGCATCCACCCTCCGTCGCATGGAATCCCTTATGCGCTAATGCAGCCCTAGAGAATGGCGTATTGTATCACAGCCGTCCACAATACGAGCACGAAGAGTCTCTACATTTGGTACCGGGGTTGCGTAGACAAGAGCTTTCAAATGCCCCCATAAATGAAAGTCAAGAGGGTTGAGGTCAGGAGAGCGTGGAGGCCATGGAATTGGTCCACCTCTACCAATCCATCGGTCACCGAATCTGTTGCTGAAAAGCGTACGAACACTTCGACTGAAATGTGCAGGAGCTCCACCGTGCTTGAACTTCATGTTGTGTCGTACTTGTAAAGGCACATGTTCTAGCAGCACAGGTAGAGTATCCCGTATGAAATCATGGCGGTGAATCGAGGAAGTACAGTACATACTGACGAAACTAAAATGAGCTCTAACATGGAAATTAAGCATTTCCGGACACATGTCCACATAACATCTTTTCTTTATTTGTGTGGGGA
Organism: Schistocerca nitens; assembly: GCF_023898315.1. Classification (NCBI taxonomy): domain Eukaryota; kingdom Metazoa; phylum Arthropoda; class Insecta; order Orthoptera; family Acrididae; genus Schistocerca; species Schistocerca nitens. The sequence goes on along the minus strand of NC_064614.1, from coordinate 403,928,971 downwards.
ATGTTTCCTGAAAGTTTGGCCGTACGTTTTTGTAACACCCTGTACGTCAATGGAGAATGCGTATGACCCTTGGTTGACCTACACCAGTTGTGCTGGTGCTCACATGTGGATGAAGTGCAACACCAGCAAGAAAATTAATTTCCCCTCTTTTGTAGTCATTTGTTTCCTTCTTTTACGTTATCTAGGTGCTACAAAACAACTTTCACGTAACTGGTTGAAAAAGTTGATAAAAAAATGCCGAGGTGGTTGACGTCTATTGGGGTATCTTGCCGCATGCACCGTACAAGAACGAACTGAATTCTTGCTCCATTCTCCACACCATGAGGATGTCGGCTCTTTCTGCATTTGTAAATCGCTTGTATTGTCACGCACAAGGAACACAAAAGCACACTGTAAGCAAACGTAACGTCGTACCTAGAAACTACGCAGGCTGAATGACACAGACGAGTGTCGGCGTCATAACTTCTTATGACACGATATCTCGTAAACGACTCGCACCAGAATCCGGCGACAAACAACGCTTACGTTTCTGTTTACCGTACTTTTAGTGTCTTAATGTCAGTAGGAATTGTTACATTTAAAAAAGTGTATGTTTGCACAAATATACACTTTCTAAGTATTATTACTAACTGTTTACTGGCTGTCAGTACGAGGCCTATCTATAAATCCATTCTTTTAAAACCGCACATCACTAGCACTTTCCATTCCCGCAATATTTGTGGTGCAAATTTAGGTGATTGGACCTGTATATACATATATAATTTCAACCAAACTTTGTACACATACACCTTACTCTCAGACAACAATCGAAGTGGGGATACCTACCTATCATAGTTCAGGATAGACGGCGTCATACACCAATAGGTGCGTGAAGAACTGCCGCATTACGCATGCAGTTGTAATACATTTATTCTTTACTACTAAGGCACCCCTACTGTCCAGTTAACGTAAGGGAATCCGTCAACTGAGAGTGGTTTTGACAGCTTTCAACTGCGGAGGGCAAATGACTGTAGGCGAAAACGATAGCCGTCTATAGAGCTGTGAAGATGCGTTGCCATAGAGACGTTTACAAAATCGCGGTGTAGACAAGGGAAGCAGCTGTACCCAATCTACAGAAAGTGGCCAGGATCATGTTTCTTTGTTTGCATAGTGTATTTGTACGAGTACATTTGTATATTACGCATATTTGTTTGCATGACTATTTCATAATTTCAGATACACCGAAATGAAATTTCGAAACTTCACAACAAACACAGTTCATTTTTTGTTTTCGTTTCTAACAGAAAACTGACAAATGGATGTCCAGACAATAGCGGGTTTATCAGTTAGTATACACACAAAGGGTTTTCTCCTGCGTCACCAAGCGCATCGTCTCTGGTGTTTGGGCAAATATTTACAGTTTCGTTTTTGCAACTTGTAGCAAGAAATTCTGCTCATCGCGTCTTTCATACACCGACCAACTTCAGCGGAAAGTGTCGGTTTCTTTCCCATTACAAACAAAATTATTTTTATTAATTAAAACTTGTGGGCTAAGTGGCCGTGATCGAACGGTAGGAATTCTAGCTCCTGACGTTTCGCCGCCAATTGCGAGCAACATCTTCTGAGATGAGTCAACAACTGACTCACCTCGGAAGATGTTGCCCGTACTTGGCAACAAAAAGACAGGAGGAAGAATTTCTACTGTTCGACCACAGCCACTTGGTCGGGAAGTTTTAGTTAATGAAGACGCCGGCTGTGAATTCGTACACATTATAAAAATAAGTTTCCAAGTAGAATTTTACGTGCCCATTCGATAGAGCGGAACCAAATTACTCTGTTGCGAAATTCCCTCAATATGTATTTTAAGAGGCACAGCGAAATACGAAGAACAACCAGTATTCCAGCAGCCATAGCGCAGCCTTGGCCAGCGCTGAATGGTAACGCCATGCAGAAGCGCTTCCCAGTCGCTTCAGGACTATTGGTTCCTGTTAATACATATCGACAAAACGAATACCCCACTTGACTAATCTCGGACCGCTCTGTCGACTAGGTACGTAAAATTTCGCTTTAAAGCTAATTTTGCTTGTAATGCGAAACAATCCGACGCTTTCTGTCGATGTTGGGATGGATTGCCTTAGGCTGATTCCAGATAAACGTTGCAAAATAAATTGCGAATATCTGTCAAAATATCAGAGAAAGTGCGCCTGACGACGCAGGGATATACTGATGAACTAAAACATTCTGACCACCTGCTTAATAGCTTGCTTGCCCACCTTTGGAAAGAAAGATTCTGCGTATCAGGGATTCGATAGTTTGTTGGTAGGTTTGTGGAGGTATACGGCTTTAGATGTCAACGCACAGGTCACGTAATTCACTTAACGGACCGCTCATTTGGCACCCGATTGCGATCCAAATCGTTTACATACGATGTACTTCAAGCGAACTTGGTCTTCGAGACATCAACGTCAGTTCACTGTAATGCTCCTTAAAGCATTGTAGCATGGTTCTGGTTCCGAGACATGGATAATTATACTGCTTGAAGATGGCATCGCCGTCGGGGGAGACATCAAGCGTGAAGGGATGCAGGTTCGCAGCTGACAACGTGTCTTCGATTACTACCAGAGGTCCCATGCAAGCGCAGGAAAATGTCTCTCATTGCACAATACATCTTCCACCAACCTGCGTCCGTGGCGCACTGCACGTTTCGAGCCGCCGTTCACCTCGATGATGGCGTTTATGGAGACGACCATTGATCTAGTGTAACATAAATGTGATTCACCCGAAGAGCCAACTTGTTTCCATTGATCGATGGTCGAACTCCGATGATCCCGTGAAGATTGCAATCGTAATTGACGGTGTCAGTGGGTCAAAATGTGAACACACAGGGTTGGGCAGCTGTAGGACTGCATGTTCAACAATATACTATGAACGGTGTGCTCCGAAGCACTTGGGGGTGCCGTAGCAACATATTATTTCGTCAGAGATGCCACTGAGCACCACCTATTACCTTACAGAGCAGACAAGCCTCCGAACGCCACGTTCTCTGAAGAGTCGTGGACGTCCAACCATTTAGAGCCTGGTGGTAGTTTCACTGTCCTATCACTTTGCGTAGATTCTCACAAGAGTAGCACGTGAACATTCGACTAGTTTTGTCGTTTTCGAGGTACTCGTTCACAGGTTCTGGGTAATAATAATCTGCCCTTCGTCAAAGCCGCTCCGGCCGCTGTGGACGAGCGGTTCTAGGCGCTTCAGTCGGGAACCGCGCTGCTGCTACGGTCGCAGGGTCGAATCCTGCCTCGGACATGGATGTGTGTGTGATGTTCTTAGGTTAGATTTAAGTAGTTGTAACTCTATGGGACTGATGACCTCAGATGTTAAGTCCCATAGTGCTTAGAGCCATTTGAATCGTCAAAGTCGCTTATTTCAATCGATTTTCCCATTTGCGGCACATACCTTCGCTAAGGTGATCCCACGTCCGTGCCTGCTCCGCTTTCATACTTTTGTTCCCGTGTCACATGCCCTAAACTCCACCAGGCGGCATGGAACGTCGCCGTGGCAGTATTCGTAACGTTTTGGCTTATTAGGGTCAACATACAAAATCTACAAACTGCAGGGACGGATTCCTGCCAGGAAATGGAGGAAAAATGTAATATGAACATGTATCCGGAAATGCACGGTGAACATGCAACGAAAACAGATCGTCAGGGAACACAGTACAGATCTGCATCGCATCCACATTACAACTGATGTTCAAAGTTTCCTCCATTGGATTGTTGGTGATAGGGATATAAACGGTTGCTTTGTAGGATACACATAATCGTACTTTGGCTTACGCCTTGTTGGCGGGCCATTTGCCTGGAACTTTTACTAGAGTTCGTCTCAATATCCTCTAAAACCTGGTCCTGCAAATCTGGTGTATGCACAGTCGCCGCCTCCCTGTACGTTCGTCTGTCTGAAAGGACCCATGATCACACAGACGCCTAGAACCGGCTTGAAACGCTATGCGATGTGATTGGTATGTGTGAGTACTTGTCTTCGTATAGCCATACTGCCACTTGACTGTTTCCATCTGCTTTGCCGTACACCAACACCATACCAGCTTGTTCCCGAAATGAATACCGAACCATTCTGCTGCTGACAGTATACTGCGTCAGTCTCAGAGCCTGCAGCACACAAGAAACACACTACACGTGGGCAGAGGAACTGTCATTCGTCACTTGTTATTCTATGCATTCAAGGCACAGAGTTCCATTTCAGATTATCGAAACATTTCTTGGATTGGAGTTCATTTTAAAGTAATACATTTTTTAGAGTGCAAAAACGCTGTATTAAATATCTTAAGTTTGAATTCTAAAGTACCATAATTTTAGCAATGATACGTTTTAAGGTGCAGAGAGAATCGTTGTACGTCACAGCGTCTTTGATAGGTGGCTATAGCATGCCTCCTGCTTTCTAAGGTGAGTGCCAGAAAATAAACTGTCGGCGCTGCCAGTTAAGAGCCTCCGACCAATACGGTTCTCTGTTTGATAACACACTGTCGGTCCTTATCGCTACACTCTATTGCAGCTGACTTCATACGGCGCAGTTATTCCCTCACTGTTCGACAGAGATGAGCCAGACGTTCTGACGCACATTCTACTACCATTACGGAATTCGAATATAGGCAGTTCAGTTTAACCACCCTTCCCTCAATAATCATATACTCGCCACACAGGTTGTTCTCCTCCGTAACTGAGTGGCTATCACGGCTGACTGCAGCGTGGAGGATCCGGGTTCGGCCCCCGGTACTACCAACGATGTTCCCTTTATGGTAAGACGGAATCGAGGTGCTTTCATCCTTTTCAGGTCAGTTGAGAAGCTACATGATCGAGTAGTAGCAGTAGATTCAGGTCACGTAACGGAGAGCGATGTGCTGACTTCACGGCCCCTTCATACCGCATCCGGAAACTTCGTTATTGATGGAGGATGACGCGACGGTCGGTGAGTAGCAATTGTCTCGCCAGGACCAGTGACGTTTTTTACACATAATGGGTCGCACACTTCATTGGCCGTCGGTGCACCCGACACCTTGAATCACTTAAGGGAGGCAAAATGGCTATTCGTCGGACCACACTACACACCTCCACCATTCGGTGCCCAATTTACTTCTTCTTTTGTCCAGTGAAGAAGTGCAGCACTTTGCGCCGCTATGAGCAATGGTATTTTGCGAGATACTAGAATACTTATGCTTGGCCACACTTGCTTGTTTCCTGTGTACCAAGATGCACAGCTTTTATTAATTCACAATTAAACACCCACAAAACAAAACTGAAGTCCGTAGAGCCCGACCAAGATGAAGGAGACAACTTAATGGTGGAGAAATAATACCAGAGACTCGTTAAACCTGGGAAAGTCTTTATCAGCACAGTAACTAATAGACCGTATAGCAACTCGTCGTGCAATCCAATAAATGTCAGACAGGACACAGTAGCACATTACGGGAATTATGTGCATAGTATTTACACGGCAAATAATGTGTCGGTGGAGATCCCAGCCGCTTCTGCTCTCCAGGTGGCGGGAATAGGCCAGCCGACGAGGATGCAGTCTACCGTGAGTTGCTGTGTCCTGCAGCCGCCTTAACTAGACAGCATCGATATCTTCCGTGGCAAAATCGATGTTATGGAGCAGCGTTCACTGGCAGCAACAGGTCGTATGGGGTTTGAAACCGAGTGTCGATGGTAAATCCCTCTAAGTCAGGATCTTTTTACGGTCACTGTCTTATCATCATTTTACGTGGCTGCGAATGGTAAACAATTCTTTGTAGACTATATGGACTGCGCACGTCGATACTCAGAGAACTACACTGCCGAAAATAAAATATAATACACTCTTTTACTGGCTGCCAATTCACTCAAGATTATTGCTGCATGTGGAGTACATGAAATGATTACATTTGCAGATCAACAACACAAGCTGTTCTGAAGCACCAAAAATCAAGCCATGCTGAAACACCGATATCGGTACGTAGTGTAGCCTCCACGGGCGGCAATGCAGGAATCCAGTTGATTATACAGATGCCGAATACTGTCCTCGGATATGTTATTCCACACGTGCTCTACCTGTTCAAGTAGTTCTGTAAGAGATGTTCTATGAGGAGTCACTTCTCGTCCTACCATATTCCACAACTACTCGATTGGAGACAAGTCTGGCGATCGTGCTAGCCAGGGAAGTTTCAGTACGTCTTGCAGAGCACTTTGCGTTTAACGGGCAGTGTGTGGGGGAGCATTATCCTGTTGCAAGAACGGCCAAAAAACCGGTCTAACAAAATTCTGCACGTACCGAGCGCTGGTTAGCGTCCCGTCCAGAAACACCAAACGTGAACAAGAGTTGTAACTTATCGCACCACAGTTCAAGCGATACGAACAAATGACCAATCGCGTGCAGGCAAAATCCGCTTTCATCATTGAAGACCACGGAGCGCATTCCAACTTCCAAGCGATCCTCTGACGGCATCAGTCGAGCCGTTCATGTTGATGCTGTGGGGTGGAAGACGGGTTGAAGGTGTGCATGTCCGTAGTCTCATTGCCAATAATAGGTTCCCAAAAGTTCGTGTTCTCACGTCTACGTTCACAATCAGAGCTGTAGTAGCTGTACGATCTGCCACTGCTATCCTTACAACATGACGATGCTGGCGGGCGTCTGTTCTGTGCGGACGTTCCGAACCTCGTCTACAGGTGAAATAATGTTCACGTGATTACTTATACCACCATCATTGGACAACTGTTGCTGCACGTCCAGCTCGTGTTAATTCTCTAAACGGACCATTCCATCATTCGGAAGGGCATAATTTGACTTCTTTCGTACTTGCTCAGTTGGGTGCAGGAAGCACGAGTGAGTCTCCGTGGCATGGTTGCCTGCTTGTTTAATACGTTTGCACAACACCGAAGCTTCTGACTGTCAGCAATCGCTGTTAAAGCGTAGACAAAGACGGCGCTCTGGTAGATATACCACTACGCACTTCCTGGCGGACGACGTCGAATCAGTGATCACCATTTGTACTGTCCTTCAGGCGGCATAAGCCATCATCGGATCAAAATTGACGTCGCCTCTCCAGGTCAACTAATTCCTTTTCTGGCAGTGTACATTCTCAATACGTTCGTAGCCACTTGTAGACACGTTAGCTCCTACCTGCAATTCTGTTACACCTCCAGGTTGTCATGGTACTACGCTGACTCCATACAACCGATTCGCATTTACAGCGCACTTTAGTCCCATCACATACTTCAAGCGTGAAGGGTCAAATGACAGATTGATACCAGTTCTACACCATATACAGCCATCCAAAGTGAGCACCGCGCTCTTTCAAGGGGGTGAGTGTAGTGAAGACCCACGCCAGTGACATGGTAAAGCCAACATGGCACTTGAGAGAATATTTTAGTCTCAGAGTCTCCGGAGATGAGATTTCCCGTAAAAGTAGGGAGCCCTTCACGCAGGAGAAGGAAGAAGTTCACGTCACAGGAGCGAGCACGATCTGGCCAATGGGCACAGTCAAACCTTTAATTGTTGTCATGCTTCTCTTTTGCAGTTTTCGGTTATGTGATCTGGAATTTTGCCTAGTGCTAGTCGCTCAGGATATCAACGAAAATGATTCCATCCAAATTTGTAAATAGGCACTTTATACTGAAATTCTGGACAACTCTATTTCTTAAACATACACTACAACTGTCGAGACGCAAAAGAACACCATGGGCTTAATCCGCACAGTTAATTTACAGAACAATTGTCTACAGAACCAGAAGATTTTCTGTTTGGGCTAATGCATCAGAAACGAGAACACCTGCTCATCAACCAAAATCTCATTCCTCATAGAAGACAGGTATTAGTCAACTATTCTACACCAATGTGTCGTGGTCATATACGAGACGTGTTTGGTCCCTTTAGCAAATGTGACATGGACTGGAGGCGACAGTCACACCTTGTCAGCGAAACTGATTTCAATCCCGACAGGAACTGCCCCTGTCACTGAATACTGGTCCATCTGAATTCTATCTCACCCAGACAACGACATCGATTCCGGGACAGAAGATATCGGCATTATCGAGTTTTCCGCCACCCAAGATACCGGCGTTATCGAGTTAGAGGGGCTGCGGGGCACTAAAGGCGGGGCTGCCGTCTACTCGCTTGACCCCGCCACCTAGAGGCCTGAACGCCTTTGTAGGTAGCAGCCAGGAGCTCCATTGTCATATTTTCAGCGAGTGAAGGCTACTGACATCATACTTGTAACTCGCTAGTGGAATCTGGCTGCTCTACTGCATTGAGGTTTGTGCTGATATGTGGACTATTAATTACTTTCACGGTGACAAGTTTATTACGACTGTGGAGTCTCTGGTATTGTGCTTTCTGCATCAAGATTTCTCGTTCAAGCCGACGCATCTCGTTCAGATTTTGTGACTTTAGCTTTGTTCTATTGATGTTCAATCCTGAATTAATAAAAACTGTGTCCGTGGATATAGAGCAACCAAAGAAAGTGTGCCCACAGATTTGGGTACCTTGCAAACAGCCACTGCTCACAGCGACACAAACAACTACATGTCTCAAACAGACAAAACAACACAGAAATCTGTGACAGGAGTCATGCAGTGTGATCCGAGGAAACGTGATTTTATACCTCTCAAATGATCCAGCCATCGAGTTCACCATCAGAGCAACGAGGCATGTTACCCATAATGGATGGATTCATGCCAGACGAGGTTCGGTAAAGTTTTGAGGATAGTTTTCATACCATGACTTAGTCTGACCCATACCTGCATAAATATAAAGAAGAAAGGGGACGTCATTTATCAAAACCTACAATGAATCACACCTGTTTTCATTGCCACGAGATAAAATACGCCGAATGTACAGGCTATTTTGGGTATAGGTACAGATATTGTGACAATTGCGCTTAATATGTACTCACTAGTTTCTGTTTGTTCTGTTGTTTCCTGTTGTTTCTTCTCTGCGTCTACAACTTCCCCAGACACACCACGCAAGTTATTTCCTGATAATTTCCGTACGGTGGGAACAGCGGCGTGAAGTGGACTATGCTTCTCAGTACAGACTACCCGTTTTGCATGCATGTGCCCACATTTCAACATCTGACCTGTCGCCCAGGAAAATATAGACATTAATGGCTTGCTTATGTTATGCATGCCTGGAGGTACTAATCAACCTAGAAACATACTAATTGTAACTGCAACAATTATTATTCAGCAAATGAAGTAAATATTGACCCAATGTTGTTCATTACACTGTCCTTAGTCAACAACAGATACATCTGCACTTATACGCCTAACGTCCTGTATGTTGATTTAATCAAAACTCACTTTCCCTCTTTTACGAAAATACATAGCAATTTTTCTTAATACAGCTCAACCACTTTCTTCTTAAATTCCGATTTAAGCATACACAGGATTTCTAGAATGAAATTTCCACTCTACAGCGGAAGGGTGTGCGCTGATATGAAACTTCCTGGCAGATTAAAACTGTGTGCCGGACCGAGACTCGAACTCGGGACCTTTGCCTTTCGCGGGCAAGTGCTCTACCAACTGAGCTACCCAAGCACGACTCACGCCCCGTCCTCACAGCCTCACTTCTGCCAGGACCTCGTCTCCTACCTTCCAAACTTTACAGAAGCTCTCCTGCGAACCTTGCGTAACTAGCACTCCTGAAAGAGAGGATATTGCGGAGACATGGCTTAGCCACAGCCTGGGGGATGTTTCTAGAATGAAATACCCACTCTACATTTCATTCTAGAAACATCCCCCAGGCTGTGGCTAAGCCATGTCTCCGCAATATCCTCTCTTTCAGGAGTGCTAGTTACGAAAGGTTCGCAGGAGAGCTTCTGTAAAGTTTGGAAGGTACGAGACGAGGTCCTGGCAGAAGTGAGGCTGTGAGGACGGGGCGTGAGTCGTGCTTGGATAGGTCAGTTGGTAGAGCACTTGCCCGCGAAAGGCAAAGGTCCCGAGTTCGAGTCTCGGTCCGGCACACAGTTTTAATCTGCCAGGAATTTTCATACACAGGATTTACTGTTCATTTGAAACTGTTAATTTGATTAGAAATATTCTGGGTTTTCAGAAAACAAATCAGGTATCATCTTATGCACTCGTTCAGATTCTCTTAATACTCGTGATCTCCTGATGACCAGAGAGAAGATAAGTGTGCGACGGAAACCTATAGTTAAAATAACTTCACCTACCAAAAGCAGTGAAAGCCATCAGCATCTTTGAATTTGGTAACGGTGAACTCTAGTGCCTTTCAGTGACATATGTACACTTCATATGGAAATGTGCAAAGTAATACCATGATAACGTTGACGAATTCTAAAATGTAGCGGATAAAATAGTGAAGATCAATGTACAGTTACAACCTGTGTCAGAAAGTTTCAGATAAATGTGACTGTTTCAAGTATTTGCAGAATGAGCGCAATGCAGGACCACAGGCACCGAAGTAGCTTCGAAAGTTACACCATCACTTACATTGAATCCTAAAAATTCCTTCCATGTTTGGTGTCATAATAATGCAGAAATACACAAGAATTGTGTGGTTCTTACCATATTTGTTTGTGTTGTGCCTAATAACTATCTCGAAATAATGAATCTCTGATGTATAGTGGTCTTGAAATGTCTCGTGACAGAGATTTTTCCACCATCAAGAAAACGAAGACTATGTGCAGATAAGGTGCCACAAAAAGGTACATATCTGCTACGAGATACAAAGTAAGTGCAACAATTCCTTTTCGGCTCCATGAAACCTGCCTAATCTCTTGATGTGGCAACGGCAAGTTAGAAGCATCTTAATGCAACCATCTGGAAGTCAACGGCCCCTCTCGGATAACAAACTAGTTTTTCCTTCATAAACGTGCGACCTAGCGAAATAGAAAAGTGGAAGGAGGTCAAGATTGCGAAGAAAGAAAATTTCCTGACTACCGTCATTCAAATGGGAACTCTTCCCCATCTACAGCCCAGAACTTCGATTACTAAACTTAAAAGGAAAGAGTTGTTTATCTGTCGACCCAAATCACCCAATTGCAAACTAACGAATGTATCCAAAACATGTTCGTAGTAATTATTTGTTCAAGTTTTTATTGTTAACAACGTACACTAGTATAATTTATACCATTTTTGTCCCATTCTTTCACATGAATTGTGTGTATTTGCCTACTAGTCTATCCAAACTATAATATATGACTTAGGTGTACGACGCCCGCTGTAGTCTGAGGTTTAAAATTATGAAATTGGTCGCAACAAAGGTTAAAAACATTCCAAACGAGAAACAAAACTAAATAATAATATGTTACCCTTTACTTTTGTAGAATATAAAATTAGACGAAGTCTTATGCGCTCTATATTACAGTAACTGAGCTCTCAGCAATAGCGAAATTGCTACACCAAAAGTCATTTCTGAATGTTAAGCAAAAATTATTGTATCACGGGAATGATAGAGACGTCAGCTGTAATACGTCGCAGCTTTGCAGGAATACAGTAGAAAATGAAAGAAAATTAAGTTTGATACTTCTCATTAAGCAATGTTGAGAAGGAAAGTTCATTATTTCAAATTGTAGGTGACACGGTCAAGAAAGAAGAGATACAACACTGTGGCTATTAAAATACATCGAAATAATTTTCCTCATGTGCTTAACCCACTGTCTGAGGGCTTGGTAAAAAGATTCAAGAAACTTTGCTCACCTTTAATTAAATATGAAGGTACCAGAACAGATTCAGGTATCAATTACAATGATTTTTGTAACATACTTCTAACTTTCCCAGGTCAGTAACACCGCTGTGTCCTTATTTATACTGAATAATTACCGTACAGTACAACGGCGCCTGTGGGTGCCACTACCTGCATAAAATTCAAATTATTTGCTTTTTATTCGAATCACATGAGAGTTTTGACCTCGTAAACGTATGAACATTGTGTGAATATAGTTTTCCAGAACTGTTCAGATGTACATGTGCCAATGCCAATAATATTCCATTTCATGCATAAACTTCCAGGTATATAAATGTTATATATTTACGTAATAAGAAGAACATTGAAAAAGTGTAAATAATTAAAGAATATAATAAGATATTTACGGGCAACGTTGTTTATGAACGTACTCATCTTTGCATTACGTGAGTAAAAATTCAGTTAATAATATCAACTGAATCGTATTAGGTACAAATGCATCCAGTCTGTATAAGTCTTTTGGAAGTCTATTCTTACTACTTCTAGTAAAATAGTTTTTCTTTCTTTTACAGATAGTTTCACTTATTAGACCAGCGTATTACATGTAGTGGTGGATGCGGTAGTCGTTGTGTTGTTGTTACATTCCATCCTGCCAGTAAACTACTCAATTGGAACTATACTCTGGAAATGAACAATAATACTGAAAAACAGGGCGAAATAAGGCAGTCCGACGAAATGCGCATTCCGGAAATTGATTACAAGTCGCCAGTGGAAATTAAGACGATACGAAAAAGCCACGAAAGTAGGCCAAATGATAACCGTATCTTAAACTCAGCACAAACAACAAATAATGGTTTGTCGAAAATAAATGATACAATGATAACTTACGACAAGTTGTCCACAATCGCTTTCTCTCCGCGATGATTTCTATCGAAATGATTTACATGAATCACATACCTTTCCTAGTCTACAAATAAGTCAACAGGAAACCCCACTGAAAAGGAACAACAGCAAAGAGTAGGAAATCCTGTATTATCAATATCTGGGGGTGACAGTCTTGTCCTACAATATCTTCAGTAGACGTACATGCAGTTTGAAAAAATATTATTTGAGCAATTTGAACAAATATCGTCTAAACAATTGGAACAAATGTCAAGTAACAATGAAACAGAATTTTCGAGTTTGAGCAAAACCTAGAACAGAAGCTTAATGAAAAACTTTCCGCGGTTGTAAATGAGTAGAAGAAAAACACTCACCGGTTAGATGAGATTACCATAAACCAAACACTTTACGTACAGGACAAGATAGCTTGGTAAAGGCGGTGTCTGTGGTGGAAGCTAGCATGACAGATTTAAGAAAACCTACATTGATTTACAGGATAAAGTCAAAAAATTTCGGAGGGTATGGGATTTCTTAAATAAGACCGGAAAGGAATCAGTAATGATGCACAAAAATTAAGCGATTCTGCTGATGTTTGGTTATCTGAAAGCGGTATTACACTTGCAGAAAAGGTGATAGAGGACATTGCACTCACCTTCAGGAAGTGGAAGGGATAGTAACGGAAAGGGAGGATAAGATTGACACCAATTTGAAGAAAACTTTTCAACAAGTACATAATGAAACAGAAGTTGGAAGCCAGGGTTCAAGTGAACCCTTTGTTCCTAATAACCAGAAGACAAGTGGTAAAACGCTAAGTAAGCAAAATGCTGTTTGGAATTTGATGAAGAGATTTTCTCAATTGATTAGGTTACGACGAAGGAAAGTCGTTCTTTAAACAGGAATAAAGAAGATTTTCATCTTATCCGTCCTGAAACACTTTTAATAAATGAGCAGTGCAGCGAGGAGGTGTTGGTTATCCCTATGTCACATCCTGCTAACAAGGAAAAGGTTAGTGGGTTTGGTTATTTAGCTGAAGCACACAGAGAGCGTTTACATAAATTACTCATACAGTACAAATTGGTGTTTTGTAACAAATAGGTGTTATATAAGACTGCAGTTACGAAATGGACATATATCCACATGAAGCTTCTATCATAATTCTTACGCAATCCCTTGGGTGAAAAAAGAGGTGTTGAATGAAAAATAGATATATTGTTAAGAGTAAGTAAAAGAACATTCAAATTCTTCATATTGATGCCTGCTGTTGATTGTGAATAATGCAAATGTTAGTAATCGATTAGTACTAGATGCATGACCCATAAAAGAAAATCAGTGTTCCTGTAAGGAGGAACACTGAAAATATCGACTAACAGCTCTTAAAGATCACAGTGTTAAATATTTAACTTTCTGGATCTGCACCCTCGTACTGGCAGGTGTCACTGCATACAGAAAGTAAGAAATACACCGTATGTTTATTTTTTGTTTGCAGTTACCATTTTGTGTATTACTTTTGAGACCCCGAGTTAGTGCAGGTGTCTTTAGACTGGCATTGGGCACGGTATTGGAACCAGTGCTTCGCAAGAGAATCACCATGCATGTCGACGACATATTGATCACAACTAGTGCATGGAGGAAACAATTAGATTTGTTAGAGAAAGGACTTAAAAAGTATCTTGAGTATAATATTACAATTAATATACTAAAGTCCAAATATGGAAGAGAAAAATAAAATTTTAGGGTCACAGGTATCTTAGCTGATCCCAGAAAGATTGCAGCCATCAAGCAGCACAAAATAGGAAACAATAAAAGACTTTTCTAGGATTAACTTCGTTCTTCAAATCGTTCGTACCTAAACATTGTTAAATAGTGATCCTCTCATGAACCTGTTAAGACAACATTATACATGGTCATGAACTGAAAGGTCCCAAAGAGGCTTTCTGGCCATAAAGAGACTTAAGAAAATGCATTACTTCTCCGTAATCCAGACACGACATAAGATTTTTGCTTCAGCACAGATGCATCGTTTCAGAGTGTCGATGCTTTTCTGTTTCAAATAAGAGAGGGAGATGGAAGAATATTAGTTGTATGATCAATTTTTTTTAGCTAAACACTCACCAAGCGTGAAAGATCATAGTCAGCTACTGAACTCGAAGCATTTTCCATTGAGTGGACCATACGAAAGTTAGGACAATATTTGTGGGGAAACCACACGAAAGTTTGATGTGACTACCAAGCTTTAACTTTGTTGACTTCCAATTTCTTATAACTGATGCACCTAATAGGCTCTGACAGACCTAAGATTTTAGAATATTATTAATGCAAGCCGAAAATTTTAGATGCTGTTACATAAAACTATGCAAAGAAATACGCAATTTATGATAAAAGGAAAATCGTTGGAGGAAGGTAAAAGAGAAAATGAATAACGAAGAAGATGGAAATCTAGGTAAGTATTACACAATGTACAAAGGGGTGCTATTTCATCAGCGAGAGCCGGAATCGAACTGTTCGTCAGTCTGTATACCTGAAAATTATGTAAATGGTTTTATTAGCTTTACGCACCACACATGGGTTCATTATGGAGTAATGAAGTGTTGTGGAAAAATTACGTCGTATTCTTACTCTCCAAAACCACGCCGCGAAAGTGCAAAGAATAATAAAAACGTGTATCATTTGTCTGAAGGTCAAACATTCGAGTCGGTGTCACCTGAATGAATTACATCCTATCAGTAGTACGAAACCACTAGAATTAGTATCACTTGACACAGCTAGATAATTTCCTCGAGGAATGGCAAGTGTCTAATATTTGATTGCTATGTACAGATAGTTCAGATGGCTGTAAGCACTATGGGACTTAACATCTGAGGTCACCAGTCCCCTAGACTTAGAACTACTTAAACCTAACTAAGCTAAGGACATCACACACATCCATGCCCGAGGTAGGATTCGTACCTTGCTATGTACAATTTCGTCACAAAATGTGTATGCATGTGTGCTGCGAGAACTGCCGTAGCTAACACAATTATTGCGAGGACAGTGGAGAACTATTTTCGTAGAACGGGTAAACCTTGGGCCCAATTAACTTACACTGCACCACATCTTACAAATTCTAAATGGAAAACGTTTCTCCAAAAACTGTAAGTAAAACACATTTTAGTAGCCCGATTTCACCAAGAAGCAAGTCCCGTTAAACATATATTAAAAGAGTTTAATCCCTTTATTAGGACTCGCATATCAAACAAGTGAACGGAATCGGTAGAGAGCATTACTCCTTTTCAACACATAGTTAATAGTTTATCACACTCATCTACATGACAACTTCCGAAGTAATGGGAAAAATGTACTTGACGAGTGGTCAAAATCTTTGCTGCATATACCTGTGCATGAACATTTAGTTACAGAAAAATTAAGACAAGCTGCAATTATTCTGAGTGAGCAAGCACAAAAAAGGAAGGCTAAGTACAATAAGAATTTAGGCTGGACTTGAACCTTCCGGATAGCATATCATGTGTTGTTACAAATACCTCCGCTATCTAGTAGAGTTGAAAAGGTAAACAAGGAGTGGGAAGTATTATATTCAAGACAATTCCTGATAATGGAAGTACCACACCCAGGATGCTATGTATCCCAAATTGGGAGAGATCAAAGGACTATGTGAACACAAAGATACGAAGAAGTTCCTTCAGTGGACATGTGAACGCATGAAGCCTGGGATAGAAGGAAGAAGAGTTTAAATATGACAGTAGAAATGAGTTTGAATGTGGTTAGTAGTAAGTTTAAATTCTGAGCATTGTCTTGAAGGAAGTCACATAGATAAAGACCCAGTTTGTATCCCTACGAGGGTTGGTTGGTTGATTTGGAGGAAGAGACCATACAGTGAGGCCCTCGGTCCCATCGGATTAGGGAAGGATGGGGAAGGAAGTCGGCCGTGCCCTTTCAAAGGAACCATCACAGTATTTGCCTCAAACGATTTAGGGAAATCACGGAAACCCTAAATAATGATGGATGGATTCATCTTTGAGCTGTTGTCCTCCTGAATGCGAATCCAGTGTGCTAACCACTGCGTCACTTAGCTTGGACCATAACTAAATTATTTACATAGTATATAACTTTGCTAGGAATATCTTACGGGAGGCCGTCGATGCACATTAATTTTGTGGCTTATTTTTAGGATACAATACAGCAAATACAATTATGTTAAGCTACAATATACATGGCAGTACATATGAATACTGTATATACAGCTATATGCAACAACGATCTACAAATATAGACAGCTATGTACAACCCAAGAACCAACAAACTAACTACACCCAGCTACATACAATATGTTCGCTGACTCGGAGTTCACTACTACACTATAATTAAGGTAAATTACCTACAGCTATAATCTTATATACAATACGATGCTAAAAACGAGCTACTTACAGGGAAAAGCGAACGATATGGAAGAAAAACTGTACATTCAAGGGACAACAGGCAAGAAGCATAAACTTAACTGAAATACTTGTAATCTGAAAGGACACAGATATAAACACGTTAATTTGTTGCCAGAAATTCATTATCTAGGTACCCTCTGTATGAATGAGAATGAGTGTATGAACAGCTGGTTCACTTACGGGAAACCAGAATCTAACTAGTTAATTAAGCTATTTTGTAAATACGTAAAGCTATTGGAAATGATACTTTGCACGTTCCATTTTCTATTAAGGGAGTATGTGGCTAGAGAGGAGGTACAGGTTGTGAGCCCTGATTGTAATGTAGTTATAAGTATTTTGTGTGAAAGTGTTTTACGAATGGGAAAATAATGGTAAGGAATCTTAGTATATCGATATATTCACCTGTAAATGAAAAAAACAAATATGCCCGCTAGTAGAGGCAGAAAGAATGTTTTTACCTTAGCCCTGAAGGAACACGAAACACCATCCCAGTTACCAATGTGCTCTAAACCTTATATATCTCCACATAAGCACAAATGCGAGTACACCCATATACATGTATCTTATACAGTGTTATGACAAGAAATTATTAGATGAAGTGAGTATACGTTGTTGTAACAGATAATCTTTGCTGCATTGACTGAAACCACTGAACACATCAATAATTACATGAATCAGTGCTGTTTCCGACATTATGATAGGCGAATTGGTACATGAAAGAGAAACAATTAGTTTTACAAGGAAATACATTTTCATACGAGAAATTGTCGTGTACGGATTAACAATGATATCGCCCACTCGAAAAAAGAATGCCTTTTCCTGACGTACATCTTTGAAACAACATTTATGTCAGACATTATAGTGCAACGCTCTAGAACACATAATAACAAAATGCGCAGTTATATCAACACATGGGTGCAGCAAGATGCTGGACAGCCTGCATCAGCAAAGTACTGAGAATCAAGTAGGTAGGCACTGACTGATGATTATGAAGTAAATTCATTTTCAGATATATTTTATTCTCCCTTGTGAATAGTAATTCTTTCTATTCCTTCTAATCTCTGTGGTTACAGTCTCCTATACTGAGGAAAACTGTATGCTCCATAGTTAAATACAATGGATGCAAAAGCGTCTGTTAATTTTTCTGTTGGGGTGCAGAATCTGGAGAAGACGCGCAGGTGCGACCATCGGGATGAGCAAACCTATCCTTGCCTGTAAGACAGAAGTGTAGAATTACCGTATTTTTTTTAGTGTCTGATGATAAATCTAAGCAGATATGTAATTGTGTTTAAAATATTATTTTGACTGTAATTATTTTACTGTATACAATATATTATAATGTACTCGTTGTAAGCTAATGTTCCAGAACTAAGAAAAGTTTCAGGACCAAAAGCTACAAGCAAAGGCTTCGTTCAAAAGGGACTTACCGTAGTGCTATGTCAAGCGAAAAGTGAAGTTCCGTTAGAAAAAAATTACTCATCGGCGCATCGACGCCGTACGAATGCACATTTTAAGGAACTCCCCGAACACGGAAGACAATGATAAGAAAAGGAAGAGGATGATGTGGATACTTGTGCAGCTGATTGCTGTGCCTTGGTTACCCCACATATGCCGTCGTACGTCTTAGGATAGAACATTTCCACTGGATTCCATCAAGCCATCAAGCCCTATAAACTGTTCACAGTTATTAACCGTTCACATCGCTGAAGGAACCCGTGTGAGCGAAGAGACCGCACTCAACAATGAGAGTTGAGAAAGCACAACGAACAGCAGTAATCCAAAAAGCGCTTTCGAGAATGAAAGTAACGAAATGTGTATCAGCTTAACAGTGTACTGAAAATTCTATATAAACTCTATGTGACGATTTTTTGAAGCTGGAAACAGTAACATATGTCTGGACCTACTGTTTTACTTTCCTACATTTTTCTTTCAATTTGTTTCAAGTACATAAGTTAGTTGGAAGATGTACCTTAAACTAAATGGTCCCTAGTAAGGAATTTTGCTCTCCATGGCCCAAATGATAAAAGAAAATTTTAAATATAAGTAAAATTTTAAAATATGTAACAGAAACTCATAAATCTAACTTTTCATAACCTCTGTGAAGTATAGAAATGTAACGGACATACCTATTGTCTGCCATAATCCGTAAGAACGCCAATATTTCTTACATCAAACAAGGGGGTGAATATAATACATAATTTAAGGGTACAACGCCTTTAGTAGGCTGAAGGTTAAAATTATGAAATTCTTCTAACAATGGCTAAAACATCCCAAAATAAAAACAAAACAAAGGCTAAAAAATCCCAAACGGAAAGCAAAAACAGATAAGAATATCTTAATATTTACTTTTATAGAATATAAGAATTGCTGGGGCTCGAGCCTAAACATTAAAGGTCCAAGAATAATTACCGGCAGAGAATGTATTACACTGTAAATGCTTACACATTAAAGACGTGTTATGAGATAATCTCTTATGAATCCTGTATTATAGTGTTAGAAATATTTTCGTGACCGGTGGTGAAAATTTATTGCACCACGAAAATGATAAAGACGTCAACTGAAATATATCGCAGATGTACCTATATCAAGAATACAGCTTAAAATGAAAGAAAATACAGTTTGGTTCTCCTCATTTAGAAATGCTGAGGAAAACGTTCATTACTTCAAATTATAGACGACGCGGTGAAGAAAGAAGATATATAGCATCATGGCTATAAAAAGACGTCGGAATAATTTTTCTCGTATGCGAAAGTAAAATCACAGCACAAGGGCTTAGTAAGAAAATAGAAGAAACTTTACTCGCCTTTAATGAAATACGTGGGTTCCAAAACTGACTCAGGAATCAATTATAACGATCCTTGGAACACTTGTCTAACTATTCGAGGTCAGTCACACCATTTTGTCATTATCTAAACTGTAAAATGTGCATTATAATACAAAATTAACAAGTTAAAAACCTTTTTTGTTTGACCTGTAGAACTTATCTTTAGTAACTTACATGGTTTTCACTGTCAATGCTTCAGTTATTTCATTCAAAAGCAGTTCAGTGGCCGCTAAATCAAGCTTGAATGTCTGTTGTGATCGTGTCGGGATTGTAGACACTATGTTGAACCAGGATGGTCGATTCATAAAGTCGTGTAGAACACGGGGCAGTACTACCAGTTCCTCGGTGGTCGTGAAATCACAAATCCTCGCGCAGCAGTTACAAATTTTTATTCTCTGAGACCGTCTCGCAGACGGGTGTTTTCTCTTTAGCAAACGTCAAGTCCGTTGCAGATACTTAGCGTACATAACCTGTAGAATGTGCACAGACATTTTAGTCTATTTTATCGTGAACCAAAGGATTAATAAAACTTTGATCTGTTTTTACTCTGATGTGACATTAAGAATAACAATCCAGAAAGAACTTACCACATAACAGTGGGATTTCGTTGTTATGAACCAACAACAGGTGATTAAAAATAAAAAAAAAAAGAGAAGCCGATGATATCCAAAACAAGTAACTAAAACATCTGTTTTCTAGAATATCTACTTTTAGTTTACTACTGGATACTTTCAACTACCAAACAGCATCATAGGTGACGATCTTATGGACTCCATCACAGTTACTTCAGTTGTTTTTGTTTGTGCTTCACTTTCAACTTATCTGCAACTACTGGGTTAGCTAAAGGCGGATGTAACATGGCATCTGTAACTATTCGACACCTGTTGAGCTTCACAATGCTAACACAGTTGTGAAAGCACGCGTTGAATAATTATTGCACTGAAGATTTGTTTTACGGGAGGAAAATTTTCTGTTTCCGTTTCAAGTCAACAGGCGCTGCTTAGATAATAAAAATCCAATCCAATAAATTACGGCACGTCGTCGGTTGTGCAAGCCTTTGTAGATTATTTTATATTTCTCGCAAGACGGTAGGCACTTTTGCTACTATTCGACAGCCAGGGTCTACATGCTGAGTACCACACAAGTCTTCTCGTCGACAAAATATCTTGCACTGGTCAGCATATGAGGATTTCTCCGTATTAATGAAAGAGGGAGACTTACCGACAGCAAAGGTGGAGAACTGCCATCAGTGACCTCCCAAAAATTTTGTAAAAGACTCTCACATTACAAGAAATTTCTTTAAATGCCGAAGGCAGGAATATCTCATACCGCTCCTGATTCAAGGTCTTAAAGTGTCATTTTCTTCGGAATATAAATTGAGATTGCACACTAACACACAAAAAACGTTCCTAATTAGAAGCTACTTCTGGAATCTTAACGTAGTTACGAAGCTTCGATTAGAAGCAGAAGCTGCGGAGTGGACAGGAAGCTCAATCGGTTTTCACTTTCACGGCTCAGTTCAGCCCGTTATTGGACAAAAACCGATTGCTGCTGGCACAGACTACGCACTAAATTGTTTCCCTGAGGAGAATGCTTAGAAAAACACAGCTTGTTGTTCTTCACTGCTGGTTCACCGTATTTGATAGAATCTGACAATGAGAGCAATTCGTAGTTTATTTTAGTTGAAAAAGATATCGCTTGGAACAGGAGCTAATTTCCTATGCATGTAGACATGATTAGTGTGTGCCTTTGAATTTCCGCCGCCCATGTTTTATCTTGGGGAGATCACACATGGATATGGGATGGTTAACAGAGAGAAAATGCTTCGGTACTACAAGAATATGAGCGTGATGGTCAAACAAAAAAACGTAGTGATCATGCCGGATAAATAATTATATGAGATAAAATGTTACCAGAACAGACGAAACATACGCGATGAATAAGGATAATAAACGATGAATTGAGAAGCTAAAAACTGTTATTTCACAAAATAATATGTTCAACCAATAGATCGTGAGCCCCCTTGTACAACTGCATGAATAATAAATTGTAAGTCACTCTTTATAGGGTCTCCGAAATGTGTGGCTGGATTTTTAAGTGCTGACTACGCTACAGTCTAGGGTGCAACCAGTATATCTGTTGCATTAATCCTAAAAAATTCTGTCCGAGTTCTAATAAGTATAGGCATGAATTAGCAGTGACAATAATGTTTACCATTCTTACTCACAGGATTTTAAATTTAAGGAAATCTGGATTTATTTCAACTATCACTGTTAATAATTGTACATGACTGGGAAGAATGACACCTTAAATGAAACGAAAGGTTATCTCACGTTCCCACAACATTCTGGAAAACATCAGGGAAAAATAATTAAAGTTCCTTTAATTTAAGTCTAAATTTAAAGTTCCGGATTAGTAAACTAATTTCCGATTGCCGCTCTATCACAAAACAGCCCAGAAAATATTCTTTGAGTTCAGAATTCGTTTGCCTATGTGAAATAGGCAGGGAGCACATGTTGAAAATATGTTAGAGTGGTCGCCAACGACTCACACAGTAATCGTAAGTCCACCACTTAACCAGTTTGCCTGATGTGAACTATTCTAAGTCGCAAGTCGAAACGTTTCAGAGCTTTGATTAGCGACACACGGGGATATTACAAGTCCATGCTTTCACACTCCAAAATACACTCCTGGAAATGGAAAAAAGAACACATTGACACCGGTGTGTCAGACCCACCATACTTGCTCCGGACACTGCGAGAGGGCTGTACAAGCAATGATCACACGCACGGCACAGCGGACACACCAGGAACCGCGGTGTTGGCCGTCGAATGGCGCTAGCTGCGCAGCATTTGTGCACCGCCGCCGTCAGTGTCAGTCAGTTTGCCGTGGCATACGGAGCTCCATCGCAGTCTTTAACACTGGTAGCATGCCGCGACAGCGTGGACGTGAACCGTATGTGCAGTTGACGGACTTTGAGCGAGGGCGTATAGTGGGCATGCGGGAGGCCGGGTGGACGTACCGCCGAATTGCTCAACACGTGGGGCGTGAGGTCTCCACAGTACATCGATGTTGTCGCCAGTGGTCGGCGGAAGGTGCACGTGCCCGTCGACCTGGGACCGGACCGCAGCGACGCACGGATGCACGCCAAGACCGTAGGATCCTACGCAGTGCCGTAGGGGACCGCACCGCCACTTCCCAGCAAATTAGGGACACTGTTGCTCCTGGGGTATCGGCGAGGACCATTCGCAACCGTCTCCATGAAGCTGGGCTACGGTCCCGCACACCGTTAGGCCGTCTTCCGCTCACGCCCCAACATCGTGCAGCCCGCCTCCAGTGGTGTCGCGACAGGCGTGAATGGAGGGACGAATGCAGACGTGTCGTCTTCAGCGATGAGAGTCGCTTCTGCCTTGGTGCCAATGATGGTCGTATGCGTGTTTGGCGCCGTGCAGGTGAGCGCCACAATCAGGACTGCATACGACCGAGGCACACAGGGCCAACACCCGGCATCATGGTGTGGGGAGCGATCTCCTACACTGGCCGTACACCACTGGTGATCGTCGAGGGGACACTGAATAGTGCACGGTACATCCAAACCGTCATCGAACCCATCGTTCTACCATTCCTAGACCGGCAAGGGAACTTGCTGTTCCAACAGGACAATGCACATCCGCATGTATCCCGTGCCACCCAACGCGCTCTAGAAGGTGTAAGTCAACTACCCTGGCCAGCAAGATCTCCGGATCTGTCCCCCATTGAGCATGTTTGGGACTGGATGAAGCGTCGTCTCACGCGGTCTGCACGTCCAGCACGAACGCTGGTCCAACTGAGGCGCCAGGTGGAAATGGCATGGCAAGCCGTTCCACAGGACTACATCCAGCATCTCTACGATCGTCTCCATGGGAGAATAGCAGCCTGCATTGCTGCGAAAGGTGGATATACACTGTACTAGTGCCGACATTGTGCATGCTCTGTTGCCTGTGTCTATGTGCCTGTGGTTCTGTCAGTGTGATCATGTGATGTATCTGACCCCAGGAATGTGTCAATAAAGTTTCCCCTTCCTGGGACAATGAATTCACGGTGTTCTTATTTCAATTTCCAGGAGTGTATTTTGACTCACTCAAAAAGAGTCCTACTGCCGAACATAGATACTTTCTGTTTCAGAGCATAAAAGGATATAAAGCCTCATGCAGAGATGGGACCCGCTATTTAAACCCTTATCTTGATGTGAGTCAAGCACATACCCTTCCAGGCTTTGGAAAAATACCCAATTGTGCCTACTATATAGTGCTGCCATTACTTTCAGTTTTTCATGTCTTTTTTTTGTAGAAATTTACGTTTTTATGCGTGTACTGTACATTCCGTCCTGTAACTGAAAATAGTTTATCTACCACGATAATCCGATAGTAACCTCTCAGTGGACACTTTGCTTGTAAAAATAACATACGACTTTATCAATATATTAACTTTTAAATTGCATTTTGTACATAAACATTTAAAACGAAACAACGTAAAAACTAAACTTAATATCGACTGCACGTTTCAAACGACGCACTCGTTTTAAATTTGTCTTTGTAACCATGTCCCTAGCTTCTGTGTGTCTAGTTGGGTATAGGTTTTATTAATTTAGTCTTATTTGATACTTGTTCCGGGCTGAAAATTCTGCCTTGGCATCCACCTTTATATGTTTCACGCCATTAGCCTAGTTTTCCCTACCACGTGGCCAGAGCCTCAGTCTGCAATCTGAAATTCTCATATTGAAAGCGTCTGCCAACCACCGCGCCACAAAATGGGTGCCGCCATCTACTGACGAAGTCGCGAGTTTCGTACGTTACAGAGCTCCCCTTGGTTCAGTCAGCTCACCCTCCAGGATGTCAAACCACTCGCTGCTTCGGTTGCAAACGACAGGATGTGCGTGCATGGCTGCGTCTGTTTTTATGAAGATTCTCTTTACCGTCATCATGTACACCGTCTCAGTTTCCTCACTTGTTAGTCCATACACATGGTGGACAGTGTCACAAGTAGCACCAAACGCTGTGACGTACCCACAAGGTATTTGCTTCCGTATATTTAACCACAAATATTTAAGAAAATCTCATCATCTAATTTATGCAGCAGCATCTCATGCTTTAAACATTATCCTAAAGATATTTAAATATTTTTATCCTTTCGCATATCAGAGAGTCAGTACATATTTTTAAATAAAACAGATCCTAAATAAAATAGATGTTTCTAACGTAACGATTCTGAAAGCCTATTTTTTTTTGTTTATGCGTTAGTAAAACATGTTAGGCAAACATAACAAACAAAACGAAAATAAGAAATTAGACTTGTAGCTGAAAGACCCATCACCAATCTATTTAAAGGTCTGTGTAAATGTTCTTTTTCTATGTTATTGGAATAACTTACGAATTTGACCATTTTCATTATTGCACTTTTCATATACATCTTCGTAACACAAACAAACACTGGTTATCACAACTTGCTGTTTTCACGTGAGCCTCCCAAGCTCGTTACAGCGATCACCGTCAGATCGTTGGCAAATTTTTACTCCCATTCCAGCCAGTTGCCATCACGCTAGCAAGAAACAAAAGTAACCCAGTAAGTCACCTAATACTTACATGTGCTGGTCAGATCGGAACGACCCCTGCCACCTCTGCTATCTAGACACGACACAATCAAAGAGTAAATTTTACAGTGAAATTTGACACAAACAACGAGATAGTAGTGCTTGCAAGTAATATAAGCTACGTACAGACTTATTTCCGTAGCGACAGTTTGCTTCATTCAAGGTCAGCGTAGTTCAAGCGGTTGTCCCCTGTACTACATTGAGACAAAAGTCCTTCAGCCAAAATAAACAGAAGATGTGGCGTAAATAGTGCTCAGAACGTTAAACTGATGATTGGTGTCATGAACAAGCACCAGCAAATAAACTAAATCTCCTTTCAAATAAATCTAACAGAATTTGACTCCTGCTACTCAGTACTTCAAACCAAGCTAAATGTTATGAACAACGAAAAATATATTAGGTTAAACTGCACAGAACATTGTAACAGAACCTAAACAAACTCCAATGAATAACTGACGCAAAAATATTACAAAAACACATCCACTAACCCTTTCCCAGTTCACAGCTAGTCGCCCACTTACCAAAGAAATTTGGTGCGTGACCAAACGAAACCACAATTCATCCAACAGTAGTGTAGAAACTCATGCCCTTTGCATACCCAAATTAGACACCATGAGATAGTATACAATAATTACAGCTGTTCCATCTTGTCGAACAACAACTTCACTCTTTCTTTGTTTCGTAGCTCTCGATTTAACTTCCACATTTACATGAAACACACCTCGATACCCATGCAAAATTCTTGAGTCTAATAATCCCATACCAGATATTGTCCCCCAAAATACACACACTATCACAGCAAAATAACACTCAAAAAATATTAAACTAAATATAATATATATAATAAAATGACCCTAGAAACATGAACCTAACGCACATATCCAATACGAACCCAAAACTTTTAAACTAATATTTGAAAATATTTCACTTCGCGTTGACCATCTTAACTCATCATCATAACACTATAAGCAGCGCTGCTTGTATTATGTGATATCACTCTCACTGCTTCACTTACCTGCAACAACTTGTTACCTGCAACCTACGTCCTCAATTATTTGCTGCATGTATTCAAATATCTGTCTTCCTCTACATCTGTCACCCTCTACAGCTCCCTCTACTACCATGGAAGTCATCCCTCGATGTCTTAACAGTTGCCCTGTCATCATGTCCCTTCTACTTGTCAGTGTTCCCCACATACTCCTTTCCTCTCCGATTCTGCGCAGGACCTCCTCATTTCTTATCAGTCCACCCATTTTTCAACATTCATGTGTTGCACCAGAACTCAAATGCATCGATTCTCTTCTGTTCCGGTTTTCTCACATTCCATGTTTCACTACCATACAATGTTGTGCTCAAAACCTACATTCTCAGAACTTGCTTCCTCAAATTAAGGCCTATGTTTGATATTAGCAGACTTCTCTTGGCCAGGAATGCCTTTTTTGCCAGTGCTGGTCTGCTTTTGATGTCCTCTTGCTCTGTCTGTCACCGGTTATTTAGATGCCTCGGTAGCAGAATCCCTTAACTTAATCTACTTCGTAATCAATAATTATGATGTTAAGTTTTTCTCTGGTCTCATTCCTGTTACTTCTCATTACTTTCGTCTTTCATCGATTTAATCTCAATCCATATTCTATATTCACTAGATTGTTCATTCCATTCAGCAGATCATGTAATTCGTCTTTACTTTCACTCAGGATAGCGATGTCATCAGCGAATACTGCGTCCTCTATCTCATCTAATTCGACTCCTGATTCGTCTTCTATTGCATCAGGTTAATCTTCCCTCTCATAGAGGCATTCAATGTACTCTTTGCACCTATCCGCTCTCTTCCCCGCATGTAACAGTGAAATTCCCGTTGCACTCCTAACGTTACCACCATTGCTCTTAGTTTCACCATCAGTCCTTCCGACAAGCATTCCTTTTTAGATTTCTTCTCATTTTTATAAGCCCAATTCGTCTTAGCTTCCCTGCACTTCCTGTTTACTTCATTTCTCAGCGACTTGTATTTCTTTATTCCTGAATTTCTCATAACGTTTTTGTACTTCCTTCTTTCATCTATAAACTGAACTTACCCATAGTTTCTTCACAATTACCTTCTTTGTACATATGTTTTTCCTTCCTGCTTCTTTGATTGCCCATTTTAGAGACGTCCATTCCTCTCCAACTGTACTGCCTACTAAGTTTTTCCTTATTGCAGTACCTATAGCCTTAGAGAACTTCAAGCGTGTCTCATCGGTGCTTAGCACTTCCGTACCCCACTTCTTTAGGTACTGATTCTTCCTGACTAATGAACCTCAACCTACTCTTCATCACTGATGCACTGTGATCTCAGTCTGGATCTGCTCCTAGGTACGCCATGCAATGCGGTCTCTGATTTCTGAATCTCCGTCTGACAGTAATGTGGGTTAGTTGGTTGGATTAAAAGAGTGGGGGAAGGGACCAAGCTAAGAGGTCATCAGTCCCTTGTTACGAATAAAACAATGCCACAAGTATGAGAATAAAACAAAGGAGACTGACATCTCAAAACGGAATGAAAGGAAAAATCAGAAGAACGATGAAGGGCAAAAAACATGTAAATGGACAATAGCGGACAAGAAAATCACGGAAGCACTATGGTGGAGGACACAGAGAGACAAAGGACATGTGCTAAAACTTAGATCAAATGATGAAACCCAGCCTCACGAATAGAACGTGAAACTAAATCAGCCGATAATGCGCTGTCAAATAAAATTAACGGCAACGAGTTCGGTAACCCAAGATTTCGTCGCTGGGCAGTCAAAGTGGGCCAGTCCACCAGATTATAGACGACTGTCAACCGGGCGCCGTACCGACACTCACGTGGGTCTTCACGGCACAGGAGGTAACCGTGGGTCGCCCAAGCGTGGCCAATGTGTAGCCGGCAGAGGAGAACTGATTCCTGCGAGAGGCCTGCATGGAAGACTTTCACACATTCGTAGTCTCCTTAATGACACGCAGCTTCTTGTGTGTACTGTTATGTCATTCCGTCTCCCAAAGCCGAAAAATCTACGGCGAAGTCAGAACGCAGGTCAGGTTCAGAGACGCCCATCCCCAGAAGTGGTTTCCGCGTAGCCTGTTTGGCCAGCCTGTCGGCAAGTTCGTTGCCTGGGATGCCGACGTGTCCTGGGGTCCACACAAACACCACTGAACGTCGGGACCGGTCCAGGGCATAGATGGACTCCCGGATGGACGCTACCAAAGGATGGCGAGGGTAGCACTGGTCGATAGCTTGTAGGCTTCTCAAGGAGTCAGTACACAGAAGAAATGATTCCCCTGTGCATGAACGGATATACTTAAGTGCACGAGAGATGTCCACCAGCTCTGCAGTGAATACACTGCAGCCATCGGGCAAGGAATGCTGTTCAAAATGGCCTCTGTGGACGTAGGTGAAGCCAACATGACCGTCAGCCATCAAACCGTCGGTGGAAACCACTTCAGAGCCCCGGAACACGTCAAGAATCGAGAGGAATTGACAGCGGAGAACTTCAGGAGTAACTCCGTAGGGTCCGGCGAAAGGTCCAGAAGAATTTGCGGCCTAGGTGTACACCATGGAGGTGTACGCGAACAGACCTCGATGGGAAGTGGTAAAGGGAAGGACTCCAATTCTGACAGAAGGGATCGCATCCGAACCGCAATCGTTAGTCCTGACCTAGACCGAGATGCACTGCTGCGGGTGGAAAAAGGAGACGGTAATCCGGATGATCAGGAGAACTATGAATGTGTGCAACGTAACTGGCGAGCAGTTGGGCACGTCGGATCTCCAATGGAGGGACTCCGGCCTCTAACAGGACACTGCTCACCGGACTCGTTCTAAAAGCTCCTGTCACTAGGCAAACGCCACAGTGGTGCACTGGGTCTAGTACACGCTAAACTGAAGGCGCCGCCGAGCCATAAACCAGACTCCCACAGTCAAGGCGGGGTTGAACAAGGGCTTTGCAGAGCTGCAGCAGAGCAATCTGCACCCCAGTTGGTGTTGCTCAGGCAGCGGAGGGCATTGAAGCGCTGCCAGCACTTCCGCTTAAGCTGACGAAGGTGAGGTAGCCAAGTCAATCGGGCGTTGGAAACCAGTCCTAAGAATCGATATGTCTCCACTACAGTGAGTGGATCGTCATGTCATTAAGGTAAGGTTCTGGTTCCGGATGGACAGTACGACGCTAAAAATAGTGATACACTCAATACAGAGCCCTGCGCCACCCCATTCTTCTGGATGTGGGGGAACTATGGGAACTATGGAAGGCACTAACTTGGAAACGGAAAGCACGGAGCGATAGGAAATTCTGGATAAAAATCGGGAGCGGGCCTCGGAGACCCCACCTGTACAATGTGGCGAGGATATGATGTCGCCATGTGGTGTCATACGCTTTGCGTGGATCAAAAAGACGGCAACAAGGTGATGGCGTCTGGAAAAGGAGTCAATATGTCCTTTAGAAAGTTGTCATCAACCTCTGGCGGGAGGTGAACACTCTAAGATTGGTATAGTCAATTTCAGCACCTGTGAGTGATACCATACTAACGGAACTATCGCGATGCTTGAATGGGACTTGAGAACCATGTCGCGACAATAATCTTTCAACGTGAAGGGAATCCATAAATTTGACGTAAAACAGGTACTCGTCGGCGTCAAAATAAGCGGCGTGCACCTGATCAGTGGCCACATGAATTGTATCGATAAACTAATAGTGGATTTCTAGAGACCCAGGCTGCGCATGTCGCGCTGTTTTATCGTAAGTGAAGCTCACAGTAGCTTTTCGTGGAATACACGTGTAAACCATGGCAGCCATAGCGGAGATGCCGACTCCACTGCAAGTAGACGAACACAAACAGACAGTAAGGCGGAGCGGAGGCGCTACGACTCACTCGGCAGACCGAACAACACTGACAAGGGAAACTTCACACAAGCCACGCTGCGGCAAGTGAAATAAACAAGAACCTTCCCGCTCGAAGCAGAACTGCCCCTAGACGAAGGTGGATAACCACAGCGACATGTTAAAAAAATAAAGCAAGTTGTAAACTAACCCTTAATCCACCATATACAATGGTGTATCTTCCAGTTTCAACTTAGGCAATTCCTTTATCTGCTGACGTTTTGCCACACATCATTTTGACACACAAGGTGGCCAGCGTGTGCTTCCCAGTCAAATCACTATTCAACGTAAACTTCCTTCATGGCACCTCTAGAATGTATTGCCAGTACCTTTACATGTTTACTCTGGGACTCTGAACCCCGCACTACATCTATGATCAGATTTGGTAGCACAAGAAAAGCTTCATTAAATAATTCTTCATGAGTGTTTACATATAAAATCACTTCCTTATTGAAGTGCTGTAATCCCTGGTAACACTTATTATTCTTACTCCTGTTAATATAAATTCAACTCCTTTTCTCGTTCTTAGCATGCTGCTAAAAATTCACTGCTATACAACAAATGGAACTCCTAGTATCCGACAAAGCAGTCTTATTATCGCTCTTTAATATTTATTATAGGCTGAACATTTTTAATAAAATTAAGTCTTAATTCAGCTTCAGTTAACGGATCCGCCTCCACCACATGTACACAATATTTCATCAATGTATAAATCTGATTTACGCTCAATTGTATTATATCATCAATCCCTGTAAATATTAAATCAAAAACTTTCATAAATTCCAAAGTTTCTGTACTTAACCCAATAATTTCTTGGCAGTTCCATATTTTCTCTATCCTACGATTCTGGTATTAATTTCTTGTGAAGTTCTGTAAAGTCTACCCAATCCTTGGCTCCATAATTACATTCATATTCCCCCATCCGTCTCGTATCTAATCCACTCTCATCCAGGCTTATATACAGTTCATCATTTAAAACCAAGAAATTTTGGATTTCATCATCATCGTCATCATTTTCACCAACTGGCTATTATACACTGTATTTTCATTCCGCTTCTTATATTTCGCCATCATAAATAAATTTTCCCTACAGTAATTCAGAATATTTATCCCCGTCAAATATGTCTCCCCCACAAACCTGACGACCACGAAGCGCTATACAAAGCTGTCGCCATAACGACCACAACAAGGACAAGAGCGACAGAGACACAAATCCAAGACGTGACTAAAGGGAATAACCAGTTGACAATCAAGGTAGTGATCAAGCAATTATAATAGTACAGCGAAGATAGATCCCAAAGTAGCAGGTCTGAAGCAAGAGGTTGAGAGGAGCGGTGTGCCTGCCAGCCACTAGCTATGATTTACATGAGGTTATAAACGGATGTACAGAGACATCAGCTAACTATTATAATAAGAGGAACTAATATTATTGAATAAATTTTTTCAGAAACTCAAGACTATTGAAGGTATGTTTGCGCATTCCTAGTTGTAAGATTATTATAAAAAGTAAGTCCCATTTGAAGGTTTGTAAAATCATTTCATTCAGAATATAATTAACTTTTGCCAGCAATATTGCATTTTCAATTATAATCCATCCCAAAAACCATCAACGTAAAACTTTGCAAAATTTTATTGTTGTCAAGAAAAAGTTTAACTATGAATTACGTAATTTCAGTCAAATTAATTATAGAATGACGTCAGCTTTGCTATTAAAGAATAACGTCAGCTTTGGTAATAAATACAGCCACTTATTATGAAAGCCCACCAGCAGCTAATAGAGTATAATAAGAGTAAGTGTATTCATGTCGCAGTTCGATGTAGCAGTCAGATGGCGATCCAGTAACAGTAAAAAAGGTAAGGAACAGTTTTGGGTTATTGCAGATAACGACTGAGGGCCACGACGACGACACATTCAATGTTTCGTCGAAATAATCAGAAAATCACTTTTAATAAGCAGCAATTAAATTTGTATGCGAAGATAGAGAAAGAGAATAAATTTCAAAGGGAAGATTTCTTTTGTTATTATTAAGCAAGAGATAGAAATCCTAAGAAAAGGTTACATAGTTTGTTGTAAAAGGGAAGGTTACCAATAACACAAGAGGTATAGAGGAGACGGGAAGGTTTCACATGATAATGACTAAGTTCATCTCTTCTGATGGTTCAAATGGTTCAAATGGCTCTGAGCACTATGGGACTCAACTGCTGTGGTCATAAGTCCCATAGAACTTAGAACTACTTAAACCTAACTAACCTATGGACAGCACACAACACCCAGCCATCACGAGGCAGAGAAAATCCCTGACCCCGCCGGGAATCGAACCCGGGAACCCGGGCGTGGGAAGCGAGAACGCTACCGCACGACCACGAGATGCGGGCTCATCTCTTCTGACAGTATCAGATATAAGGATTTACAGAATCACAACATCTACCACATACCACCATTATCTGCAGCTATATTATGTTCATTTTAATCATCACCATCAAAAACATTTGACACAGAATCACTGCCTGCTGACAAAGTCAACTACATCGTGCAGCATGCACCTTCTTGCACATCTCCTTTGACACGTACACTAGATTCAGGCAGTGTTGCCTCCACGTAATTAACGTTTACTTCCACTGAAGCAGATTCGATTCTACCAAACTCAGTATTATTACTGTTGCAAACCACGTTATCATTTTCAACACCAAAACACACATTAACTTGCTTAGGCTGCACAGCTGATTACGATTTATTATTTAATATAGTTACCAAATCAACACTGTTTTCTTCTACATTTATATCACTCCCATGCCCTTCATTAAATTGACCCTCTAGTTTCGCTGCAGAAAGTTCTCTCGTGAGCATTTCTTCTATCATACTGCATAAACCAGCCTCCAAATAAGCTATCATATCCCATGCTCTCTCTATTTCGCATATCCTTTGTTCCATTACTTCTCTGCTATTATTGTTGTAAAACTCCTTGTTATTCAGCCAATAATCATTATCTCATGTCTTGGTCCTATGTCTTACCTTATTTCTTGGTCAAAGCGGACTCCATTTCGAACGAAATTTAGTTTTCTGAATTCTGTCCCTGTCACTCTCTATTATTCAATTCAATAACCCTAGTTCTATTTTCATGCTTTGGCCTTCGTTCATTCTTGTAATTACTATTCTAAGGAGCCCTCTGATTTCTGTTCTCATCATTAAACCTTCCTCTGTTTCCTCTCCAGTTCTCACCCTGATTCCTACTTGTGGTCTGGTGATGGTGGTTACTCCCACAATTTCTCTTATTCCTATTTTCCTGGTAATTCCTCTGACTTTTTCCATCAAGAACAAAATTCAATGGAATTTGTGGGGCAGTGTATTAACTCCCACTTTAAATTCTCAGGTAACATTCTCCTTAATGTGGGAATTTCAGGAAGTACCCCCAATGGGCTATCTTAATGCACCAATTTTCTCAGCTTCTCCTGAATAAACTCTTTCATGGTACATCTGTCCTCCATGTACACTGATCCATTAAGAAACTCAATTTACAATCTTCTTGTACATTGCTTGGGTTGGGTCCAATATCTATTTAAAAACAACTGTTCAAACACAAGATGTGATTTAAGCCAGTTAGGAAACTGATCTGCCTGTGGCTTAGCAGAACCTTTTATTAATCTCTTAACAAACTTTATTCTACTTTGATCACTTACGCTTTCAATGAAACAGTTTGTCCAGGCTGCAAGGAAATCCACAGCTTGGTATTTGCTTTTTCCTGCAAACATTTTTCCACTGGGTAGCTGCTTAGCCACCCCAGATTCCACAAACACTGCACAGTTCCAGATAACTAATTCTATGTTCATTTCGTTAATTTCGACATTATTCTTTGCAGTAATAGCAGCCTTAAATTGTTAACTACGTCTGCCAGTTCACCCATCAACAAAGGTATTGTTTCACTATCGTGAGCAACAATCTTCCTGTCCACCTCAGTCAGAGCTTGCTTAGTCTCTTCACCCCTTCAATGCACAGCTGTTTGCCCATACCAATTTCACCACTCCATTCAGCGTCAACCATGTCACTTCTGGCAAACATATTATTTTCTACGTTTCTAAACTTTACAACTATATCCTCCAATTTATTGTCCAAAACCCTGATTCAACAATGCAAATTCTCTTTTGAGCTACCAATAGAATTACCACTTTTATTCCGAATAGAATTTTTTAAACTCCTAATTATACCGTCGAAATTCCCGTGGAACTATCTACTTTATTGTATATATTACTCGGATGCTTCTAAATTAAAGTAAGTATTGATTCTGATGGCTTTTCTGTTATTATCGCCTGTCGCTGCGGGCTTTGAGGCTCACTTCCTTTAACCATAGACTCACAATAATTAGCTGACCTCTCGGTTTCGTGATCCATCGCTTTTGCCTAGCGAGAAAGGTGCAAATCATATATAAATGGGCCTGCTCCAAACACTTAATTATCTTGGGTGTTTATAAACGACTTCAGCTGTATTTTTAAAAACATGGTAAATTTTTAAAACATTTGCACAAAACTATAATATTTAGAATTTTAAAGTTGTTTTTTTAAGTTTAAAGGTTTATTTGGTGGACACTGCCGGTAGGTCTGTTCCTTTACCGTAGTATATGCATCTGATGTTCCTCTTCTAAGTCATTAAAGGCCCATCCTCCAGGACTTCCCTTAGGTTAGCATAACGTACGGGTCTCACTAATGAAAATAACTGTTAACTGTCACTGTTATAGATTCATTTTTTTCAAAAAAAAAAACGTTTTTGTACGTGCTATCCCATTATACATTGTTCTCGTTCACTATTTGTACATTCGCCTAAAAGACCACCGATCATTCCATTGAGCCCGCACATCATCAGCGCATGCGCAATCTATTTATAGGCAAGCTGTTTATGTTGAAGCAGTCAGTAAGATGCAGCACATGGTCGCAACCCCTGTTCTGCTATTGCTTATAAACCGAAGAAACGGCAAGTTTGCTAGTCTGGTTCTACTTTTCTATTAATAACTATTTACTCAATACATTTTGTCTAGGTTACTTAGAATGCTCCTCCATTTTGCTGTAACCACTCCTCGGTTTTTTCATGATAGCTGCAAATTAGTTTTTAATAGTTTCTCTCCTGACCAATAGATCACTATGGTATATGTTTTTAGGCCCCTTCCATCACAATGGATTGGAATTCATGCATCCGACTGAATTCTGCAATGATATACTGTCTTTCAGTGGTGTTTTATTCTGATGGACAACGAATTTTGGGTACAAAGTTCCGAGCATTTTTGCTCTAATATTTCAGTTATGTGAGTACAAATATTTTGTATTCTTAAGTAAACGTTATTTAAAAATTTTTAAAAATCTTAAAATTAGTTCATAAAGTTGTCGTATCAGTGGATGTCTCAGGGTTCTTGTCCCATCTGGATTTATTGTTATGTAAATGCTCACCCTAAGATGTGGTTCTTGGTACCATGAAACCGGCAGTGATGTAAAATAAAAAGGACTAAATACCGCTGAAGTGGTTTATTAATACCCCAAGGTGATTTCTCATAGATGTGGTTGCCTTGTTTGCAAGACTGTCTGCACTTAACTTGCTGACCGATTGCCGACACGTTGTTTGCAGATCGTTGAACTCGTTTCACACGCTCTCCTGCGTTACGATTCTGACTCAGTTTACTATGAACTACGCCGGATGAGCACCCATGTCCGTCTATGCCAAGTAAATAAGTATGAGACAGCATGTTCTCAGGCAAGAGCAGCCATATACGAAAAGTATGGATAATAAATGATGAATGGAGAATCTAAAATTTGTTGATTTCCCAAAATAATTGTCTAACCAATAGCTCGTGAGCGTCCCTGTGCGACTGCATGAATAATAAATTCTAAGTCAGAAAGTCACTGTTAATAGGACCTCTGAAACGTGTCGTCGGATTCTTACGTGTTGGCCATGCTGCACTTTAGGGGTCAACCAACGTCCCTTTCGCATTAACCCTAAAATGTTCTGTTGCAAGTTCTAATAAATACAAGTAGGAATTTGTGGCGAACATAATGTTCGCTATTCACAGTGTTTTAAATTTTAACAAACTGAGTTTATTTCAAATATAGTAACACTTACCACAGTTAATAATTTTTCAAGACTGAAAAGCATGATATTATGAGTAAGGGCTTATATGAAACGGTAAAGTATCTCACATTCCCGTAAACTTCAGGAAAAAATCAAGTATAAAGCTACAGTTCCACAATACTGAAATAACTTCCGAGTGCCACTACTCACAGTAATAACCACAGAAAAACATTTTAGGGTTCAGAATGCGACATATTCAGAGTCCTCGAGTTAAAAATATTTCAGAATTTTTTCACTACCGACACAAAGGAATATTACAAGTCCACCCTTAGAAATATTTAGAATCAATCGAAATGCAGTCTGCTGCCACACATAAGTACGTAATTTCTGTTCGAGCCCGTCCAAATCTCCAACCCGAAGATGGTCTGGGGTGCCATTCCTTTGCACAGTAGGACGCGTTTGGTTGTCACCCGCGCTGCCCTTACAGCACAGCGGCACGTCGACGTTTTGTTGCCCTTCATGGGAAACCTGCAAACGGTGAGAGTTTCTACTGCTTGTCTTCGTGCTACCCAAACCCTAGCTTGACCAGAAACCCAGTTGATAACGTTTGCATCATTATGGGCAAGGCGCTCCAACGATCTCGGGATTTTGACCATCTAATGTGCCAGTTGGACAAAAATTGGCACGATACCGCTCAGGAGCACATCCAATAACTCTGCTAACCATTGCTAAGCCAAATAACTGTTTGCGTCAGGCCCTGAGGTGGATCAAAACATTACTGTCTTGCTCAGTTCGTGGAGCTCTTTCTCTTGGATAAATCATCCAGCTCTTCTGATATTGTAATAATTTTTCTGTAAAATTAAATCACCTATACAGATTTTCGTCTCTTTTATTGTATTAGAGTGCATATGCATACTACTACGTGTACTTTTCCTTCCTTACTCTTTGTGTGAGATGTGCACATGCTCTAAAAGAATCTTCAATCGTCAAAGTCATAAAATGTGACAAATATTACAATAACTTCTCAATCAGTAATTCACAAAATATGAAAGTAGAATACAGGTCTTTAAAATAGTAAAACCTACTTATAAGAGGATGAGGTCTTTACAGCAAAAGAGACAGACTAGCAGGCCTTATGCTACAATTTCCCGGTGCGTTATGGGCGCTGTACCTCAGGCTGATAGACATTTACACCACAGCACAAAATCTTAGGACAGGCGACATGGAGTGGACGACCAGGCCAGTTCCCTGTTGCAGCTAGCAGGCATTCTCTTCCTGTTTATGAGGTGTTTGTGTTATCTGGGCAGATGTTAGAAAGTGCAGACGCTGCCAGGATGGCACGGTGCGGCACTCTTAGCTGGAGCATATATGCAGACCCCAGCGACTACCTGAGCTAAACAGAGTGCCGTAACAGCTGACATTGTCATTAGATGCACACTCATTCTGCTCGATGAGGAGTTTATATCGTTCCATGCGTCTCGTGATATAAATCTACAGTCCTTCTTAAATGTTCAACTGTTTATAATTTTATCTGTTATGTAAAATTTGTAGTTTGTCGTAATTTCTACCAATATTATGTCTCTCCTTAAGAGTGCTCTTTAAATATCAAGTCAAAGGGCCTGCCTGTCTAGATGATACAGCTCTTATTACAGTTACGGCGCGATACTTTATAGATCTCACATTTTACGTATTTATCATTTCTATGTGACAAGCTGTATGCACTCATGTTTTTATGTTGTCTAATAGCCTGAAAGCAATTTTAACTCCCTTTCTGCAGAATATGTGCTCATTCCTACCTACCTATTTCATAATGGCGTAACTGAACTTATCTGATGCAATTAGTACAGGTAGTTTATTTCTCTTCTTTACAGTCTTCTTAATTCTGTGATATATGGTATTCACTATGCCCCGGTCATATTCATTTTCAAAAGCGGCCTGCCTTAATATGTCCAATTCTTTCTTCACTTCCTCTTGGCATAAGGGAAGCCGTATTAGTCTCTGTATTGCAGAACAGCAACCCTGTTCCCGGGTGCATCAATAAATTTTGAAACCTCTGCTCGACACAGATCATAAAGGAACCAATTCCGACTCTGACAGTCTGTCACAAGCATAATCTAGAGCACACAGAGCGATCCAATATTGCAGAAGCAGGGCAACGCTCGTAACTCATTGCCGCACAGTGAACAGAGCCACAGCACGGAGCACTAGCGATGCAATATGACGGCGTCAAGAAAGTCGTCCTGAAAACTGTACAATACAGAGTAATAGCATGCAATATCTGAGCCCTGCCATTCCACGGTGTTCTGGTAGTGATGAGAAGTGCAGAGACAGGGTAAACCGTCAGTAATTGGCAGTCTCGCTAGTTACAGGTTAAATGTACTGGTGAGCCGTGACGTTCTGCTTGCTGCCTGTTTCAAGACTTCAGCTTAGAGACTACAAGCTGACGGCTGTGGTAAGACTTTATCGATCCATGCTACCGTTACTGATGAATCACAGCCGTTATTGATAATAGACCCGGACCTACTGCACCTTCCTCTGCTGAAGCGCCAAACCGATTGACTGTGGGCTGCCATTTTTTGTTTTTTGGGTGGGCATCTGATTGCCAACCCCCAGGCTACATACCAGGGTATGTACTGCCTCCCTGGCTGCACGCTGCGCGTGCCGAG
The DNA here is from genome assembly GCF_023898315.1 of Schistocerca nitens. NCBI lineage: Eukaryota > Metazoa > Arthropoda > Insecta > Orthoptera > Acrididae > Schistocerca > Schistocerca nitens. The sequence goes on along the minus strand of NC_064614.1, from coordinate 403,889,935 downwards.
GGATCTCTGCGGTTCCACCTTCACAACGACCGCTATTTGGAAGATGCAGTTGGTATAGGTTGTAACATTCCAGGCTTATGGTTACCACCCCTGCATTATGTATTACATGATCAATACTCTTACATTTCCAGCTATAATTAAATTCAATAACTTTTCGATAATAGGAAAATGGTTCAAATGGCTCTAAGCACTATGGGACTCAACCTCTGAGGTCATTAGTCCCCTAGAACTTGGGACTAGTTAAACCTAAGTAACCTAAGGACATCACACACATTCATGCCCGAGGCAGGATTCGAACCTGCGACCTTAGCGGTCCCGCCGTTCCAGACTGCAGCGCATAGAACCGCACGGCCACTTCGGCCGGCGATAATAGGAAAAAGGCTCTTAGTAGAATAATAGCAATACCAAACAATACCCTTTGTAACGTAAACAATCAACATCAGATTCAGGAAATTAATGTATGGAAAATGTTTAGATAAGAGAATAATATATTTCGTTCTCATCTGTAAGTGGTAGGAATTAAATCTCGAGCTTAATTAACAAAATACAGATAACTGATCTTTAGCATTGTTAGAATGCTTATTTCTGCAATTTCAATATTAATGTGATTTTTATGTGTTTAGAAAACGACTTAAACTTGTTCTAGCAAAGTATGGAATATTATAGAGTGTTTGATAATGTTATTAAACTATTTCATATTATAAATTATGTTTTGCATTTTCATAACCAGTAGTACACCGTAGGAAGAGTACAAATACTCGGCCTCAAGTATTGTTAGGGCAGATGAGTGTTGGACCCTCTAGAGGACAGATCTGTGCGTACAGTTGAGATAAGTTCGTGGTGCATGATTCAGGTTTGGACTTACAATACAGTAACACATGTGCTGGATATTGTCTAAAACGGCATATTAGACCAGTGCAGCGACGGATTATTTTGGAGTGTTAAACAGTTTGATATAACATCGCAAATGGTGGAACGATATGTGACTTTACATTCATACTTTGCTGAGTATTAGCGTTGAACAATGCAATGGACCTCACACACGCATTTCTATCAAATTACTGCATCTGGACTATTTAATATCGCCAGTGTAGTATGTGCTACCATTGGTTAGCTGTAGTAGTAACAACGAGGCTTATTACACCGAAGATTGATCATGAGTCCATAAGATACAGGTTTTTAAGTGAATAAATCTACATACTTACTTCACTTCAGTTGTGCCCTACATCATTGTGGTGAAATACATTATGGTATCCTATGTTTATTGAACAAGGGTATTTTAGCTCGTGTATTCTGTCGTCGAGGAGCACCGAAGGCAAGATATTCACTGGTATTTAAACCATTTTTAACTGCTCACTAACTGGTGGGACATTACAAGTTTAAAAAAAGTCTATCTTCCAAATCGCTGAGGACCATCGTATCCACAGGTGCGCGCCCGCGGACCGCCTTACTGGCCCCCTCTGACGCAACCCGCGCCGCCTTGCTGCCATGCAGAGCTGTGTCTAGTATTTCTCGCCCGCACCTGAGCGAGCAGCCCAGCATGTTTGCCGCGCGCCGGAGAAGGCAGTATTTACTGCAGCAATCATGTGGATAAATTGCTATTTCCGACACTGCTGTTTCACTGACGCCTTCAGGCTAAAGTTTGAACACTCACCTGCCCTCAAAGCTCTACTTCCGACGCTTGTAACGCCACCGCCTCATCTGCCAAACTTCGACGCCCGCTGACCTCCTGACCCGATGAATGACCTTTGCAGTATCGATAGTAAAAGTGCATGTTTCTGACGTATAGGATGATTGGAATGTTCACTGATAATCACGTCATTACATGTCGCTTTTCTATATATCTGAAATACATGTCTGAACGTTTGTTATTTATTCTCAGACCTAAAAATTTAATCTTTCCATCTATTTCATTTTCCGCCGCGAATTTGGTCTTGGCATGCATACAAATCAATTTTTGGGCCAAGTTCTATACTTTTTCGAATAGTATGGAAAAAGATGCCGTTAAGGAAAATGGGCGATATTTAAAACATTCTTCTCACCTTTCCTATGAAGAAGTTTCACAATGGCTTACTTTAACAGGTAGGAACTTTTACGCACGTTCAAGGAGCACTGTAATGCAAGTGTATCTCAATCTATATTATCCATGGATCTTGCGCTTAATGATCACAGACTGGGTAATATTGCGGACGATCTTTCATTACTGTGTGTCTATCCCAAGGACTAGAAAAGACAGAGATCTTCGAGGCTAGAACCAGAAATCCTCAAATTGCCTGAACGAACCAGTAGTATTTAATCATAAAAATATTCTGATAAATTTTTTAAAATGCTTGACATAAACAATTAATTTTGTACTCATTTTTCTTTCGTTCGTGCTGTTCCGTGCCCCTTCAATGGCCCCTGTCCTAATTTTCTGTATTCCTTTTTATGACTGTTGGTCATTTACTGTCCGGTTGTGTGGGTACCGGTTTGGTTACCCATAGCAACTTTAAAGTTTTTGGTCGTGGTGCGATGCGGTTTTAGATAACTTCATTACCACTTTTTATGGCACCGTATTGGCAGTTTATTATTGGTATTTAATATACAATAAGTTTTAATTAATTGACCTAGTGATTTTTTCAGCATTATGTGTACTTTTTACGATGTTTATATTTGTAATGCTTCTGCCCTGTATTTTTACTGCCACAATTGCTTCTGTCCTGTTATTACAGCCGTTATTTATTTGACTTTCATATATGTCTTGCATAGTGTGTTGGTTTGATATTAGATGTAATCTGCGAAAATTTTGGTATTTGTTGACGTTATGGGTTTTACCTCGGGTTCTTTTACAGTTTTTATAGTTACTTTGGACTTGGTCACTATGTTTTTAAGGGGTGCCCATTTCTCGTACATGTGCCATTACCTTTAGCTGCTCATTACTATTTTCGTGGCTTTGAGCTTGCTCTAACTTTCTCTTTCGGTCTGGTAGGGTACTCCTCACACCATCTTTACTTTACTGCAGCTTGTAGGTCACATTACTCAGTCCTCATCTCGTTCATATGTGGGAAAACTTACCGCTTTCTACGAGTAATTGATATGTGGCAGACGTAGCGGTTATAATAATATGGTGTGTTATTGTGAATCATTTTGTTAAGAGAAATTTTTTCACACATAAAACTGCAAGATGAATGATCTTTTCATTTGTTTAACGGTTTTTATCAAATGTATCACGGAAACTATTTCAGATAGTGAGAGCAAGCTACACGTCTGTGACCACAGTGCGATTGTGGCTTTGCATCAGAGACTCAACGAATACGGACGTTAGCAGCAATTTTTACGTTTGTTGGCCTCCGTTATTTCCTGTATGCGTTCAAAGTCAATTTTACTCGATAGATAATCTCAGATTAATGTTATCTCGATTTGAAGAAATCTAATGTTTTCAAGGATATAGAACATCACAAAATTAAGGTACAACGAATTTTTTTTTTATTTTTCAGAAGTGACCGATCTGAGTTATGGACATTGAATACTGCCGTAGGATATTCCGACACTGATTTATGGATGTTTCCCGGAGAGTCTGCAAGCATGGTCTCTTAGCCAGGTGAATTTGTAACCCGTTATTTCACCTATATAGCTAGGAAACCCATAAGTCAGATGACCGCTGTAATTGCACGAGTACAGGCTCTGAAGCGAAAGTGTACATCCAGTTTCAGGCGACCGTATATTACTTAGCAGAGTTGCGGGTAACCGGCGAGATTTTCACAGCCCAGTGCAGCGGCTTCTGGAAATTCTCTGAAATTTTGTGAGCTATTCAAAACCGACTGAACTCACGGCACTGAAATTGATTAAATGAATAACAGCTAAATAAGAGAAGACGTAAAAACTTCTTGGCAGATTAAAACTGTGCGCCGGACCAAGACTCGAACTCGGGACCTTTGCCTTTCGCGGGCAAGTGCTCTACCAACTGAGCTCCTGCTTGGGAAGCTCAGTTGGTAGAGCACTTGCCCGCGAAAGGTAAAGGTCCCGAGTTCGAGTCTCGGTCCGGCACACAGTTTTAATCTGCCAGGAAGTTTCATATCAGCGCACACCCCGCTGCAGGGTGAAAATTTCATTCAAGAGAAGAAGTAAGTAAACTGGCACTTGCATGTGGCTAACTAACAAAAATAATTACAACAATACTAATTATAAACCATTTTAATATTAAACTTAAAATCGAAGATCTCAGTGACGTGACACAGTTCACTTATTTTGCGGTCACGTCCTCTTTCAGATGTTTAGTTCCTTAGTAACTGAAACTTGAAGAGTGTATCCGTCTGCTACAGTTTAGTCAGTTTGTCAGCTGCCTATCATTGACGGCGCTGTGCAAATTTGGCACTAGTAGGCCTTCCGTACGTGTAGCTGTTTGTGGCTCACTTTTAGATTTACTTTTGTAGCTCCAGCCCTTGCGTACAGTCTCTAGTAAGGGTGTATTTGGATTTGGTTAGACTCTACGTCCTCGCCGGCGCTTGCAACATACGGCGGACTTGGGTCAGGCACATTTGAAATGTGGTTTTAGTATATTCATTTCTTCATGCTCCCTCTGATGAGCCATGGACGGCAGACAGGCTGCCTTTAACTTGGAAATGCACACTTTGTACTGATTTTAGGTATGTTCATTGTTCGCCATATATTTTCTGACCTTATTTGCTTTAGTACTTTTTCATGGGTCTCGCTTTTTAGACATGGTTTCATTTTTAATTTTCCTGTCTGTATCTTTTAAGAAATTTACATTGAAATTTCCACAAATTACTGTTTCTTGTTGTCTTACACGTAGCGCAGTAACGTAACTAAATTTCTAATAAATAGCTGAAAGTTTCCTAGAGGTAATCTGTAGACTTTTACAATTATCGGAGAAATATTGTGCAGTAATGACTCACAAACATATGCTTCTACGTCCTGATCAACACAAAAGGAATTTGATTCAATATTTTTGATCTAGTGTCCAACTTCTGCATATGCAGCAACTCTTCCTTTTAGCCTTGTTGACTTCGAAATGATGCAAGTCCATAATCCCTGATATTCAACTTCTTCATCACTGTGGTTAGGTGGTGCTGAAAGAGGCGTGGAACATCTATCACCTCCACATCTTTTAGACTTAGAAGAAGCTCATTTATATCTTCTTTCAACTTCTTAATTTCCTGATGAAAGAAAATTTTATTTTTCTGTAAATCATTACATTTATTATGGCCCTTTTCTGCTCTAATTTATTGCAATACTGTCTGTCTGTAACTTGATTCTAACCTAAAAATGTGCATCTTTGACTCCAGTAACCAGAGAAATTATGGCTTGTGTGCCTGTAACACCCCTTACATTCTCTGCAAGATGCTCAGCTAATCTTTCCTCCACTTCCTAGTCAGCCATAGGCCACAATTTCTGTATTCCCATCTCCAAAATGCAGAAAGCACGACACAGATATGAGACTTTGTTTAAGTAAAAAGCAATCCGCTCAGCTCTTCGTTAGACATGTTAGACAGGTCTCGTCATGACTCAGTAAGACTTCCACGAACCCCATCTCTGTGTTTGCTGTTGCTGCTCCTATTTCCTGCTCCTATTTCCTCCACGTTACCAATATTCTAAGTTGCTAGTCACGCTATTTCCTGCTCCTCCAACTATACCTGATCCTCTCCACCAAAGTCTCTGCACAGGGCCGCTATGTTCTTTGTCACCTGGCTAAGCTTGGCGCTGTGTGTCACTGTGCTTGTGATCTGGTAGTCCACATCTAGCTTTTCCTGTAGCTTTTGACCGGCAGTTCTCTGGTGACTGCTACCAAGCGGCAGGACTGTTCTTTACTTTATGTGCGACTTTTCTTCCAGTCTAGCCTTACAGTCGTTTCTACGAGTCTGCTGGAGTCTGTTCAGTAACAGGCTGAGGCTCTTCTCCTATTTCAGGTAACAAGACAAACTGCTTGCTAAGCGGAATCTGAAATGTCATTTCTGAGCTTCCTCCTTTTGCCTATTACTTGTCACCTTATACCAGCTTCCACTGGCTCTTTGCTTCAATTTGTCTGAATCAAAATATTCCATTTCTAATTTTACCTGAAGACGATAAATATTTCTTCTCTCTTCTTCTATTCTCTTGTCTCAACGACAACACCACGGGAGAGCCTCGTCTGACACTTCATTGGCTTCCACGCTACACTCACCCAATTGAAACATCATCTCACAGTTCTAAAACGTTTCTCTCATTCTAAATAACCTACTACAACATCGACATTTCTCACACAAGACGATACTTTCGTAGTAAACTAAAATCGACCATGACCAACTTAAACTGTAGTACAGCAATAATTAGTAAACATTTATCTTGTAGTGAGTTGTACAGCTATTTTCTATGTGTCAGGCGGACTTAAAAACACGAGAATATAAACAACACACATATGTTTGCTGAAGTTAAGTTTTAGGTAACAAGAAACACCAAGTGAAATAAAATTAAAAAGCATACTCTTTTCCAACAGCAATCTTAAACCGACACTATCAAGAACCTGTGTAACGCACTGTAAGGAATCCAAAACAGCACTTAACAATTAGATGTTGTGAATTCGTTAGTATTAGACAGTGAACACACCACCGAAATTTACTGAAGTTTTAAATCACAGAAGGCAAGAAACAAATGAAAACCCGAAAAGCACGCTAATTTAACCAACAGTATTAAACTGATACTCTCCGAAAATTATGGAAAGCACTGCTATGTGTTTTCATACCAACACGTAGCGTTCCGCAACTGCTGGTGTTTATGCCGAGAAACTTGGAGTGCGACCTTTTGCCACGACTGGCAGATCAAGTGAGTGGACTGAACTTATTGAATTTCCAGCCATTCACAAATTCCACTTGCGAGTATACTTTCAGCCTGATTTCAGAATGGTTTGTAACACACCTCACTTCGTCATTTATTTGCTCTAACCGTTTCCTCAACACGGCGGTCAACATTCTGTTGTATTTCGTTTAATTTTCACGTCTCATATCTGTTGAACTATTTGCTCCAGTTTATTACGATATGCTTCCATCGCCTTTTGAATACATACTTTCATCTGAAGTACATTTTTGGAATGCGTTGTTGTGTCTACCTTACTTAAACATTTAGTATGTGAAGTATGTGATATTTTCCACTACGGCCATGTGTTTCTTTTGCCGTTTCCGTCTGAGCTCAACAATTACCATTTTTTGTTATTCTTATAAGACTGCGATTAACTGCTCTTGAGTTTCTTTAAATTGTTCATAATTCCCGAGCAGTTTTTTCATGATTCTCCTTTAATTACGATTTAAGTTCCTTCTTGGTTCTCACTAGATTTTCCTTTGTGTTTTCTGTTATTCTCTCAGAGTAGCGCCGTCATACTCAACATACATGGAGGCTGCGGACGATCGGTTTTACTGTTAAGTAATGTCCGCTCTAGCTCTTACTGTTTTTGTATCTGTGGTGTTTTAAGTCGCACTTAATTCTATCGTTACTTTGATGTCTACAGATTATCTAGTGGGGTCCTCAGAATTGGTATCTTAGAATCTAGTACAATCATATTCTCTCTTCTCACCGAGCCAAGCTCCCACAACCTTTTCTAGCTATATTACCTCTTTTAGTGGAGACGTTATTACAACTGAAAATCAAAAGAACGGAACACAAGTGTAACTATCTCCTGCCACTCAGATTTCGTCACAAGGCAAATGGTTCAAAAATTCCACCTACAGAATCAAAGTCTAACTACACGCATTTGGCATTTTTGTGGAACTTGCTTTTCTTTCTGTGACTATTGGTTGCTGTGCAGTGTTGTGCTGCTGGAACTGTGCTGCTCCATTTGCGTTCTTGTGCTGGTCGTCTCGAACTGCTGTAATCTAAAATGCTGAAGATTGCCTTCAAACACCCGATTTTATTTTATTTTACCTTTTTTCGACGATAGCACACTTCTTACCCTCTTCACACATGTATTTCACACTCTAAATTTCGTAACTGGTTTTCATTATTGTGATCCAGAATACACTGTTTTGAATATTCTTCATCTAAAACATCTTGCTTAGGCGATGGTCAACATCATGAAGTAATTTTTAAAAAATTGTAAGACACTGTGCTGTCTGTCATAATGCTATTTTATTTTGCTACCGGCTTCGGTTCTGAACCATCATCAGCGGCAGGAAATTATCACAGGTATTTCATATTACTTACAGTCCTTAACATAAGTTACCACAGGAAATCATAATTGCCAATGTGAAATAAAATCAAAAATTGTGACAAGATTAAAATATGGTGGCACATTGACACAAGGACTACTGTATATTAAATACAAGTCTTGACCTTTTACACGTAACACAATTCCTAGCAATGCCTAGAGACAACTATGGCGGTATTAACAGTTAAATTTATTCCAGTTCGACGTCGAAGTTTGCGTTGCTGCATCGTTAACCAAAATTAATCTTTCACTTGATAGCTGTACACGGTAGCCTTTTTATAACTTCTCAAATAATAATACGTTTTGCCAACGGAATGTACTGAGAATGGTGACACTATTCATCCACTGATTTCATACGTACTTACACGCACATTCTGTGAATAAACTGAGTCATTATCCAATATTATCGTACCAACGAAAGTAATTATTCAAAGGTCTTAATTCAACACTTAAGCATATGCTCAAATAGTTTAGGTGCGACGCAACTCCATACGCCCATTCCACACGAAATCCGAACGACTATACTCCCTTACCCCTTGGCGCGTGACATAGCGTTTGAAAACCGTTGGACTTAGTATAGCAAGACAACGCCCATGCCAGACGAAAAGGCGCACTGGCTCGGAAGTTCCAGAGAACCAGTGATGCGTAAGCAGTACGACTTACCCCACCACACTACTTTCGATAGTAGATCCCTCTACAACCTCTTCTTATGTTAACCGATCAAACTATGTAATCCCGCACATACATTTTCTGCAATACGTTTCTAAAGATATTTCTACTCATATAAAATGTATTTCGACTTGATCGTTAAATTTTTACCAGGATGACCAGTTTCGACTGATAAGGCAATCATCTCCGTAGAGTTGGATTGGAGCTGGACGCATTTCATTGAGGGAAATTATTAGCGAAATCAATATTCCGCCATCCACAGTGTTAAGAGTGTACCGAGAATAGCACATTTCAGGCGCTACCACTCACCACGGATAACGTTGCGGCCGACGGCCTGCACTTACCGACCGAGAGCAGCGCTACTTGCGTAGAGGTGTCTGAAATATGGAACTTGGGGAAGGCAGGCAAAGGTGAGGACGGGGCCTCACTCAGTTACAGTTGGTTCCTCGGTCTTTTTTTTAAAGTCACGTACACTTTATTTGAAACCAATTGCATATAAGGTTGACAACAAGGAACAATTATGAAATTTTACTGTTAAGACAATATCTAACTAAAAATTTCTTAGACAAATTGCATTCACAGCTGACCAGATATTCAGATTATTTGTCGGCTGAAGGTCCCAATAGTAATTACTCAAAAACGATTTGACGGCAGAAGGCCTAGATAGCAAATTCTTACTAAAATATTATAAAAAGGAGAATCATATTAAGAGACAACATTTAATTAAAATTTCTTAAGTCGAAATTGCATTCACGGCTGAAGACCTTATTAACAAGAAATTCAAATTATTTGTCGGCTGAAGGCCCCAGTAGTAATTACTCAAAAATAATATGACGGCTTAAGACCTAGAAAGCAAATTCTTACTAAAATATTATAAAAGGAACTATCATATTAAGAAACAATATCTAAATTAAATAAATTCTTAAGTCAAAATTGCATTCACGGCTGAAGGCCTTATTGACCAGATATTCAGATTATTTGTCGGCTGAAGGCCACGAGCAGTACTTCAGAACAGTTAACGGTTGAAGGCCTGAATTACAAATGAGAAAGATAGCTACACGTTGAAAATACCAAAATCATTTTTTAAAACAATCATATTAATTAAAATTGACTGTGACACAAGCTACACTGAAGGCTGAAGGCCTTATTAAGAAGAATTCAAATTATTTTTCGGCTGAAGGCCACAAGCAATAAGAATAATGTAAACAAAATATTATTTTTGAGCAATTAACACAATCAGACCAAATAAAGAAGGGAGTGATCCACAGACAGTGCTCCAAGGATCGACCTGAGAAATGGTCCCTACCGCTGCGTAAGCGCCCTACAGGCAGCCAAGAGTTATGCTCACTTAACAGGATGGCAACTCAAACGAGGGACAGCTTAAACGCCGACCAGCACACTCGCAAAATCCACCTAAGATACGATAACCAATACCACTATAGAATAACAGTTAACGTCGTCAAATGACTAGCATTTAATTACACAAATTGGCTCCACCAAATCCAAGTACGCATACAGGGTTAAGACCAAACTGCCTATTCAAAATCTGACTAGATGCACATGGAACCGCAAAAGACAATTCCACAAACAACTCAAACAATGCTAAAACAGTCATTATACAGCAAGAAGACGAATTACAAGTAGACATGAACGCTAAGAACACAGAAACAGTCGAAAGACCAGATACACGTCGTCCACTGAGACGATCGACCGAACGACCAACCATCGGTTGTTGCCAATCAAGACAGGAAGGGGAAGCGTCGGAATACAAAACCGCCAACTGACAGCTTGATGGTATGAGGTCACTTCGACGGACGGACACACACACATGTGAAAGTTCCACTACTCGAATATACCGATTCACTCAACTTAAACTCGCTGAATCCGGACCTCGACGTGGTCGTGAACTCTCGCGACCACATCCTTCCATCGGGAAGTGCATGTATCGCCAGCTGCCCTTGCGAGTACTGGCGCTGTGTGAGGACCTCACTGCTGCTCCGGCCCAACTCAGCTGACCTCTGACACACGACGACCCGGAAATACTAGAGGTAGCTCCAAAGATAGTACCACACTACTCGATATCGATAAACGCCACTGCTGCCACTCACAGACAGACAAAACGAGCAAACGTAGTGGCGCCAGTGACCGCACTAAGGAAACGAGAGGTCACAATCCGAATACACGACGCCAACCTGTCAACGGCAGAAACGCGAGCCGGAACACAGCTCAATGTCAGTGCTAACACCCAAGCAACCGTGCCTGAAATAGCCGCACAAATCAATGTGGGACGCAAGAAGCGTGTATCTGTTAGGACAGTGAGGCAAAATTTGGCGTTAATGGGCTATGGCAGCGACGACCGATGTGAGTGCCTTTGCTAACAGCACGCCTGCAGCGCCTCTCCTGGGTTCGTCACCATATCGTTTGGACCCTAAACGACTGAAAAAAAGTGGCCTGGACAGATGAATCCAGATTTCAGTTGGTAAGAGCTGATGGTAGGGTTCGAGTGTAATACAGAGCCCATGAAGCCATTGGCCCAAGATGTCAAAAAGGCTCTGTGCAAGCTGATAGTGACTCCATAATGGTTTGGACTCTGCCTGGAAATATATATGTTCGGCTACTTCGAGACCACCTGCAGCGATTTATGAACTTCACGTTCCCAAACAACGATGTAATTTTTATGGGTGACAATGCGCCAAGATACTGGGCCACAGTTGTTCGCGACTGGTCTGAAGTCCATTCTGAACATTTGGAGTGAATGAACTGGTCGCCTAGATTGCCTGATATTAATCTCATTTATGGGACTATGGGACATAATCAAAAGATCAGTTCGTGCAGAAAATCCTGCACCGGCAACATTTTCGCAGTTAAGCATGGCTATAGATGCAGCATGAGTCAGTAATTTTTGCAGAGGACTTTCGAAGACGTGTTGAGTCTTGCCACGTCGAGTTGCCGCACTACGCTGGGCAAAAGGAGGCCCTACTCGAAAGCACTAGCTATCCCAAGACTTTTGTCACCTCAACGTACTTTTCTCAACTAAATTTTCTAACATGCCCGTCTTTCCTTTTGACTAGAGCTGATTCCCTATTACAATCTAGTCTTACATCTTGATCAACCTTTTAAGTAGGCATGTTTCTTATCTTCAGTTAGACTACGTATTTCATCATCGCAGTAGTGCTGACTCCATTTGAAAAACCTTCCTTTCTTGTGCCGCTTGCTTCTGTTGCTGATTTCATTAGTACTTTCTGTACATATTACGTTCCTGGTTGATGTTAGCTGCTTTATTATTTGAACTTCTGTACTCCTCAAGCCTTTTCTGATATATTAAGTGGGTACTCTCGTCTTGAAGTAAACGTGATTTACATTGTTTAACAGCATTGTTTTGTTTCTGTTTGGAACATATCTTCTATATTATAAACAGTTTTTATTCTGAGACTAGCAAGAAAGAATCTAAAGAGACATCTGGACCTCTGAAGACCTTTGTGTCTGGCGCTAAATGCCAATTCTTCTTTTTGGCAGTTACATAGTATATAATTGTGGCATAACCTGTAGCTGACCAGGTACATTTGCGGATTTGTTTACGGCTGAAGAATTTGTTTCTTACCCTTACCTAATCACTTAATGAGAACACATTCGATCTATAACCATTATTATTTGTTACGTTTTCCCCTTCAGAACCAATAAAATTTGCCATATGAGTGGTATCAGTCCATGCCTTTAAATCTCTTGCTATTATCAGAAAATTATGTTTGTTTATGTTATATAAAGTTATTTGTAGGAAATCATAGAAATCTTCAGAGTCACTATCCCGTCCCTAGTTTTGGAACAAATACTCAAATCACTGGTGGATAACCTTTTGGTATCTTTATTCTGACCACGGTTAGTTCACTGCTGGAGGTGTAAGAATGTATTTTGTTTGCCAAAGTCTTCTCCCAGGAACAGCAACTCTAGCACAGGTTCTTCCATTTTGAGGAACTCCACCGTGGATCGTGTCATATTTGTTTATTATTGTGGAGCCTTTTGATTTAGTTTTGGTTTCTGTTAGGAGGAACATATCAAAATTTCGTGAATTACTTCATTTCCGACCTCTGCTTCTTTATGTTTCAGACAGTGGAAATTCCAAGTAGCCAGCTTGACTACACTGTCTATTCCGAGTTCTTTGTCCTTGTTGTATGCCTAGGCTGCCTTAAATGTATTCATCTAGCTTACTTTTCTGGAGCTTTTGAGTAATATTGTAATCCTCCCTTAGATTATACCGGCCTGTAGCCAGGGTAGCCTTGTGGTGGGGCTACCACCTTCACTGATCCCAGCGCAGCTGTTTCTCTTTTGGGGTTGTCTACCTTAGATGCTTGCATTCACTACAGCTATGGATCCATGTCTACAGGTTTATGTTTCTCATCGACGTCTGGCCTACCTACTCCTAGCAGCCCTTTCCCCGTGCCCCCCACACTGTATCTGTACACTAACGAATGAATGTGCACTTACATGACATGATACCAAGGTTATATGTTTTCTATAAAAAAATATTGTCTGTGTGTGAGAAAGCTGACAATATCGATTTTAAAACCTTTCTCCTCATGCAACATGCACTTAGGTACCGTATTCTGTTACTGAGCGAAACTGACTATTGACTGGCTCTGTGTTGCGCATGTGAACAGTGTTGTGAAATAAAACTTTAAACTTCATGAAAAGTAAAATTTGAAATAAAGAAAATGGATCTAATTAAATCCTAAAGAAAGTAATTCTGTGCTCAACGAAAACTGATTAATTGAAACTCAGTGCCGAATTACAATATGAACGTTGCGTGATATGAAGTGCAATGTTTGATTTGGAATATCCACAAAAATAAATTATTCCTTTATTGGGGTGAAAATAACTGTTTGAAATTACTAACACTGTTCACAGAAAATTAATCTACTTGCTGGCACTACACCTGACTACACACTGTTTGCTCAGGAATGCAACGTGAGACCGGCCCTGAAATAAAAGTGACTTACCTCGTGCTCACGATACGTTTTCTACATCTACATGATTACTCTGCAATTCACATTAAAGTGCTTGGCAGAGGGTTCATCGAACCCAATCATACTATCTCTCTACCATTCCACTCCCGAACAGCGCGCGGGAAAAACGAACACCTAAACCTTTCTGTTCGAGCTCTGATTTCTATTTTATTTTGATGATCATTCCTACCTATGTAGGTTGGGCTCAACAAAATATTTTCGCATTCGGAAGAGAAAGTTGGTGACTGAAATTTCGTAAATAGATCTCGCCGCGACGAAAAACGTCTTTGCTTTAATGACTTCCATCCCAACTCGCGTATCATATCTGCCACACTCTCTCCCCTATTACGTGATAATACAAAACGAGCTGCCCTTTCTTGCACCCTTTCGATGTCCTCCGTCAATCCCACCTGGTAAGGATCCCACACCGCGCAGCAATATTCTAACAGAGGACGAAAGAGTCTGTCTCTTTAGAGGACTTGTTGCATCCTCTAAGTGTCCTGCCAATGAAACGCAACCTTGGGCTCGCCTTCCCCACAATATTATCTATGTGGTCTTTCCAACTGAAGTTGTTCGTAATTTTAACACCCAGGTACTTAGTTGAATTGACAGCCTTGAGAATTGTACTTTTTATCGAGTAATCGAATTCCAACGGATTTCTTTTGGAACTCATGTGGATCACTCACACTTTTCGTTATTTAGCGTCAACTGCCACCTGCCACACCATACAGTAATCTTTTCTAAATCGCTTTGCAACTGATACTGGTCTTCGGATGACCTTACTAGACGGTAAATTACAGCATCATCTGCGAACAACCTAAGAGAACTGCTCAGATTGTCACCCAAGTCATTTATATAGATCAGGAACAGAAGAGGTCCCAGGACGCTTCCCTGGGGAACACCTGATGTCACCTCAGTTTTACTCGATGATTTGCCGTCTATTACTACGAACTGCGACCTTCCTGATAGGAAATCACGAATCCAGTCGCACAACTGAGACGATACCCCATGGGCCCGCAGCTTGATTAGAAGTCGCTTGTATCTAGAGTTCTGACGTTCCCGAAAGCAAATACAAATCAGCAGATGCAGCAGCTGAAAATAAGCAGTCCACTCTAAATTTGTTTGTCAGAAACAGTCTGTGACTTCGTGTAGCGTAAGGTGCAATGCAAACACGACAAAATATTGGCAACTTTACTATGAATTATGGAGATGGGTTTTACTCTAAAGATAATTCATTCTTAAGAAATCAAACTCAGATTATTGAGAAAACGCAAATCGTAAGAAGACTAACAATTACAAATTCTCCCGTTACAAAAAATACAAACATACCTTTAAATTCCCCCAAAGTCTTCTCCATCAATATAAACATCTCCACAATAAAGTATATCAGACAGTTTCTCCCAGATTCACAAATAACATATCTCTTCCTCTAAAAACGTAGCTGCACGCTGGTAAGCTTCAGATAAGAATGTCCCTGTTTTGCACAACAACCACAGATAAGACTAAACACAGAGTCAAGGATCTCATTCACTACTTAGCAGTACGCTCATGTCCCAGCACTGTAAAGGCGAACTACTTCCAGTAGCAGAAAACATATAAGAATTTTAAAAGGTAGACACAGCCTCATCATTCTTATGTAATGTCATGTAAGTACACAGTTATTTGATATTATACACAAAAATAAATTTTTAAATATTTCTTATATAAAGTTATATTCGTAGTTTGCAACATTGCTGACTTCACCTTTCTCTAATAGTGGCGTCATTAGAGACGGAGAACAAATGCAGATTAAAGAAAGATGTGGATGGAAATCGACCGTGCCCTTTAAGCTGGAACCATCCCGGCACTTGTCTGGAGCTATTTAGTAGAGTCACTGATTGACCGGACGGGGATTTCAATCGTCGTCCTCCAGACTGCGAGTCTAATGTGCTGACATCTGCGCCACGTCGCTCTGTGTGTTGTTAAAGTGCAAAGGCTGTAAACAGGTCATTTATTTCTTCGGCGACATTTCTTTACTTAAGAACTATTGCTAGGCACTTGCAAAAGAATTCCGCAACGGGCTTACGTTATTGTAATGGATGTGGGATGAAAGTGATGACGTTTCTACTTTTGCATAGCGTTTTCCGTTTTAATATGTTATTCAGTGCGTCTCAGTGGAATTTCCGTCTCGCTGCTGGTAGCTTGGCATCTTCAGCTGAGCTTTTTCTCTAAGTCCCTAACGGGTTCTTGCGTGGGCATTTCTCATCACTTAGGCCGCGGCAGCATACCTTGAACTGCTGGCTACTAAGTACTTGCTGCCCCAGCTCAGTTCAATAGGCAACCCACAGCATTCCGTTGCTGGACATTCCTGTATCCATTCATACACTTGCAGATAAGTTTTCCTTCTCCTTTCCTACATGAAAATCACGCTATTCACCACGCTAAACTCTTTCTAGCATGTCTGGGCACTCGTAGTTACGTGACAGTCAGCCTATAATTGTGTAAAACCTCCCTTGCTTGAATTTCAGAGCACGCTCAAGGACGATGCGTGTGTTCACTATGGAAGAGGCCAAACAATCTTCAGAAATCTGCAGCACTGCCCAGCTTTCTCAAATTAGTTTCAGCTGTAATACTGTATACTTACAGAATCCAAAGTCTAGTACCTCAGTTTTCCAATCTCCATATGATGGACAAGAGTGCGGGGGGAGGGGGGGCGATAGGATGGTAGAGGGAGTGGAAGTAAGTTTGCCACTTAAGTTTAAGACGACGGGCCTATAATGAATATTCATCTAGAGCGAAAACTGATGGCACAGGTGACAGTATGACAAGGTATAATTACATAATTTTAAGCCACTCGTGCAGTTATACATTGCTGGTATTGAATTTTGTGGATAGCTAGGCAATTAGATTTCAGTTGTTTTTGTTGATTGCTTCTTCTTGAGGCATTATATGTTTTGTGCATTCCGCTTGCGTTTTGTTTTTGCAATTACTGAATTGAGTCGCATGGTTACTCTGCAGTTCACGCTTAAGTGCCTGGCAGAGGGTTCATCGAACCATTTTCATACTATTTCTCTACCATTCCATCCTCGAATGGCGCGTGGAAAAAAAGAACACATAAATCTTTCCGTTCGTGTTCTGATTTCTCTTATTTTATTATGATGATAATTTCTCCCTACATAGGTGGGTGTCAATAAAATATTTTCGCATTCGGAAGACAAAGTTGGTGATTGAAATTTCGTAAATAGATTTCGCAGCAAAGAAAACCGCCTTTGTTTCAATTACTGCCACCCCAACTCGCGTATCATATCAGTGACATACTCACCCCTATTGCGCGATAACACGAAACGAGCTGCCCTTCTTTGCACTTTCTCTATGTGTCCGTCAATCCTACCTGGTAAGGATCCCATACCGCGCAGCAGTATTCCAGCAGAGGACGGACAAGTGTAATGTAGGCTGTCTCTTTAGTGGGTTTGTCGCATCTTCTAAGTGTTCTGCCAACAAAGTGCAGTCTCTGTTTCGCCTTCCCCACAATATTATCTATGTGGTCATTCCAATTTAAGTTGCTCATAATTGTAATTCCTAGGTATTTAGTCGAATTGACAGCCCTTAGATTTGAGTGATTTATCGTATACCCAAAATTTATCGGATTTCTTTTAGTACCCATGTGGATGACCTGGCACTTTTCTTTGTTTCGTTCTAATTGCCACTTTTCGCACCGTACAGAAATTCTCTCTAGACCATTTTGTAATTCGAATTGATCGTCTGATGATTTTACTAGACGGTAAATTATAGCGTCATCCGCTAACAATCTGAGGGGGCTGCTCAGATTATCACTTAGATCATGTGTATAAATCAGGAATAGTAGAGGGCCTATGACACTACCTTGCGGAACGCCAGATATCACTTCTGTTCTACTCGATGATTTACAGTCTGTCACTACGAACTGTGACCTCTCTGAGAGGAAATCACGAATCCAGTCACACAACTGAGACGATACTCCATATGCACGCAATTTGATTAATAGTCGCTTGTGAGGGACGATATCAAAAGCCTTCTGGATATCTAGTAATATAGAATCGATCTGAGATTCCTTATCGACAGAACTCATTACTTCATGGGAATAAAGAACTAGCTGTGTTGCACAACTACGATATTTTCTGAATCCGTGTTGGTTATGTATCAATAAGTCAATCCTACTGCAAATTGAGGTCAGTGATATGGGTCTGTAATTCAGTGGGTTACTCCTATTTCCCTTCTTGAATATTGGTGTGACGTGTGTTACTTTCCAGTCTTTAGGAACAGACCTTTCGCCAAGTGAGCGGTTGTATATGATTACATGATTGCTAAGAAAGGCGCTATAGTGTCTGCATACTCTGAGAGGAACCTGATTGGTATATCATCTGGACCAGAAGACTTGCCTTTCTGAAGTGATTTGAGCTATTTCGCAACACCTAAGATATCTACTTTTATGACACTGATGCTAACAGCTGTTCTGGTTTAGAATTCAGGAATATTTACTTCGTCTTCTTTCGTGAAGGAATTACGGATAGTAACTCCGCTTTAGTAGCACCATCATCGGTAACATTTCCACCGCTATCGCTCAGTGACGGTATTAACTGTTTTTTGCCACTGGTGTACTTTACATACGACCAGAATCTTCTTGTGTTTTCTACCATATTTGAGACAATATTTCATTGTGGAAACTATTAAAAGCATCTCGCATTGACGACCGCACTAAATTGCGAGCTTCCGTGAAACTTAGCCAGTCTTGGGGATTTTGCGTTCTTCTGAATTTGGCATGTTGTTTTCGTTGCTTCTGCAACAGTGTTCTGACGTGTTTTGTGTACCATGGTGGATCAGTCCCGTCCCTTATTAACTTATGCGGTATGAATCTATCTATTGCTGTCGATACTGTATCTTTGAATTTGAGCCATATCTGGTCTACCCATACATATTTGGCTTGGAAGGAATGGAGACTCTCTCTTAAGAAGGCATCAAGCGAATTTTTATTGGTTGTTTTAAATAGATATATTTTGCGTTATTTTTAGTGGTTTTGTTTGATATGGTTTTGAGTCTCGTTACAATGACCTTGTGTTCACTAATCCCTGTATCCGTCATGACGCTATTAGATCAGGATTATTTGTGGCTGAGAGGTCAAGTGTGTTTTCGCAACCATTTACAATTCGTGTGGGCTCATGAACTAAATGTTCAAAGTAATTCTCAGAGAAAGCATTTAGTACAATTTCGGAAGATGTTTTCTGTCTACCACCGGCTTTGAACATGCATTTTCGCCAACAAATCGAGGGTAGACTGAAGTCACCATCAATTATAACAGTATGAGTGGGGTACTTATTTGTAACGAGACTCAAGTTTTCTTTGAAGCGTTCAGCTATTTTATCATCTGACTCAGGGGGGGTCGGTAGAAGGAGCAAATTATTATTTTGGTACGGCTGTTGAGTATAACCTCTACCCATAGTAATTCGCAGGAACTATTTATTTCAAATTCACTACAAGATAAACTACTACCAACAGACACAAACACACCACAACACATAACCGAACCGTAGGCTGATGTTCCTGAAGATAGGCAGCAGCTGTTCCAGTAGTTGCACATCTGCCTGTCGACGTCACAGAAGGCTTGCTGTTAGTGCCATATGGCTTGTATTAATTGTGACCAAGGAAAAAGTTGAAGCATCTCTAGCAGGTGCGGCGTCTCAACAAGTCTGCCTGGGGACGAGGAAGTGAAGAAACTGTCTGCCAGAGTTGGTCGCCGAACGGACATTCTGAGTACTGCAGTCGCGAAGGTGCGACCGCTGAGCGTTGAAGGCAGTACGGAGGTACAGGCAACAAGTGAAGGCTGTTTGTCTGTTCCCCTTCCTCGCTGCCGTGTACGGAGTACGGAGCCCTGGTGGATTAGTTTCAACTGTAATACGGAATACCTAAGAATCCATGTCACGTTCCAATATGCGTGAATGGTGAAGTGACGGCATTATGCTAGCAGGCTCCTCAGCTGTTCTTGTAAGAAGATAATTTAAGGCCACACCACTCCAGTGATCAGCAGAGCTGAATCTCTATGTAAACAGTTCAATACACGTGAATCCAATTTATTTTTGTTTGTTTTTGTATTTGTATGTCAAAGAGCGGTTTTGAAAGAAATCGATAAATAACTGGTAAATGTCTTCAGTGATTGGCAAGGGGAAATATTTGATTTCCCTCTCAGCAAATGTGGTGAGATGCTGGTGGCTATTAAACCGTGTTATTATCTACAATTTTGTAATTGCTCTTACCACGATCTGTAATATGTTGACTGTGTGTTTATCAATAACTGATGGTTTGAAGTATGTCAAGTAAAACCACCTACATAATCCACTCCCAGTGCCCGCGTTCCCTGCTGACATAGCTTGATATGCTGGTGATACGACATGGCTAAGAGCAAGAGATAACTACAGATGAAGATAAAAAAATACTCCAATTCTGTTCTCATGGCGGGGATTACCGTTTACTCAGGAGGATGGTTTCCTGAGCCATAGAGTGGAATGTTACAAGAAACACTCAAATTTAAAGAAGAAGACGGAACAAATGAGTAAACTGTTTCTCATCTTAAAACTAACCTCCGCAACTGTTCCTATATTTATTATACTTCCTATATTTATTATACTTCGTGGAACAATGTTTTAGGATGCCTACGGAATCAAGATTGTAGGTAGGCGTGCACCTCTTCGTCCGAAGCAAATCGACAGCCTCAAATGTAGTTCTTTAAAAATATGGAAATCCCACGGGGAAAGATCGGGACTGTATGGCGGGTGTGTGAGAGCTTTCAAGCGAAGCACTTGCAGTGTTGTGGAATCGACAGGCACGACAGTTCCCGGATAGTCATGATGACCCTTTTCTTTGAGTGCAACGGCACGCAGAGGTAAGTGAACACTTGGCAGAAACTGAGGCGCGACATTAAGTCCAAGTGCCCAGGAATGTTCCGTTGGTGTTGTTGTAAGATATATTCTTTCAATTAAATGTTTTCCTGGCAATAAAAATTTTCCTATGGACAGCAATTCACAGGCTTCAGCTTCGATTTATGTGGAAATTACATCGAGTTGACGCTCAGGCGTAAACTGCAGGATAATGCGTAACATAAAAGTTTGCTGTTTGTTCCAGAATCTAAACCATTTTGTGTTCAAAAAGTAATATAAGTTCCATTTTGAGGGCACTTTCAAAATGATTTCACGATGTTTCGTCACCTAACTCTACACTGAACTGCAATAAACCTTCAGAAACACCATTTTAAATGTTTTTTTTTATCTTAAAGGCAAGTCAGGTGCCGCTAATCAACAACACAATACGAAAGAAACAACTGAATTCAGCTTAGCACGCTTTGTTTGTACTAATCTAGGAAGATTCTAGATTCTCATTAAGGAGTTCCTCTACGTTCTTAATTCGATTTGTTATTATGTTAAAAAAGATTACCTGAATTTTCAAATGCATCTTTAGGAATTCGTATGCATCTTTGTAGATTCGTGACACATTTTGAAACTGGTGAAAGGACGGCTTGTGAATGCGCAATGATGTCTGCCATACCACCGGGAAAACGCAAACAATGTAGAAAGTAGACCACTAAACTGTTTAGATTAACCCAACCATGAATAAAATGACACCCAGTCCAGTAGAAACGTGTTCTCTACGCCATGTACAACGAATTAGAAATTATAATTTTAGTCATGGGAAATTCCGGCCAGAGGGCTACTATGCTTTTCACCAAAGCGAATGAACCCACAAGAGGTACTTAATAAGTCTATATTTTCTCCTATTTATTTCCTAGAATATTTAATAAAGATGCACTGCTATAAAGAGGGCGTCGATTTTGTTCTGATAACGTCATATGCCACCTGTAGCGAAAATGGTTTTAACGTCGTCCGCCAACAGATAGTGTAATGGTATACCTACCAGAGCACCATCTGTGTCTACGCTTCAGTAGGTATTTCTCACAGTGCGGAAGGTTCAGTGTCGTGCAAACGCGTAAAGCAAGCAGGAAATCATGCCACAGAGAAGCACTTGTGCTTCCTATAGCCAACTGAGCATGTTTGAAACAGATCAAATTGTTGCCTTCCGAGTGGCGGCATGGTCCCTTCGGAGAATTGTTAAACAAGGTGGACGTGCTGCGTCAGCTGTCCAGCGATGCTGGTTGTCAGTGGTCATCTGAACACTCACTCGTCCGTAGACGATGTTCTGGACGTCCTCGCAGCGCAGACCCTGCCAGCTTCGTCGTATTCTAAGAGAATCAGTGGCAGATCGTACAGCTACCACAGCAAGGATAAGAGGGGTTATGAACCCAGACCTAACAACATGAACTGTGCCTCGTCGGTTATTAGCAGTGGGAGTACAGGCAAGCACACCTCCAGTCCGTCTTCCATTCCACAGCATCGACGTGCAAGGCTTGACTTGGTGCCGTCAGAGGGTCACTTGGAAGATGGAATGGCACGTCGTGGTCTTCAGCAATGAAAGTAGATTCTGCTTCCGCGCAAGTGGTCGTTTCCGTGTACAACGTGAACCTGGTGAACACTGTCTTCTGGAGTATTTCGTCCAAGACACACTACACCCCTACCTTATCGTGTGGAGTGCCATAAGCTACAAATCTCTTTCATTTTTTATGTTTATGGAGAGGACACTAACCAGCGCTCGGTATGTGCAGAATGTTGTTAGACGCGTTCTCTTGCGGTTCATGCAACAGGAAGTTGATGCGTTGTTCCA
This sequence comes from Schistocerca nitens, assembly GCF_023898315.1. Classification (NCBI taxonomy): domain Eukaryota; kingdom Metazoa; phylum Arthropoda; class Insecta; order Orthoptera; family Acrididae; genus Schistocerca; species Schistocerca nitens. Next base: position 403,867,372 of record NC_064614.1, on the reverse strand, counting down.
ACAATATAATGCTCTCCCACACACTGCCTGTGAAAATGAACGTGCCCCTGCGACATGCAGCACATTCCCTGGCCAACACTATCGCCGGATTTGTCTACAACTGAGCACATATAATATATTATGGGACTTGTCAACCAACAACTCTTTCAGAACTACGCGAAGAGGTCGAGCAGGCGTGACATAACGTATCCCAGGACGGTATTCGGCATCTGTACGATCGTCTGGATGCCAGTGTCGGCACCTGCATTGCTGTCCGTGGAGACTACACTACGTACTACCATCAGTGTTTCAACCATTGCGTGTGATACATTTTTCGAGTTCATCACTTCCGTTTACGGTATTTATTCGTTACTGAAGTACAAAAACTTACGAATGTTGGTTTTCCACTCACTTTACTATGCTTGTACACTTCACAATGCACAAATTCTAAATAAACCACATTCATGCACTACTGGTCACTTACAACCCATTATCAACTGCCGCCTCCCGACTACACTCTCGGTACGTACCGAACAGCTGACTTTCGTGACAGAGCATTTTGGAGAAGTCCTCACACTTGCAGCAGTGATTGTGAAATTAATTAAATGAAGGCTGTGTTACAACAACTCATCAGTGAGTGTCACCAACTGTTAGATCGCAAATCTTGGCAATAGTACCAATAAAGACAACTTTCTTCTTATACCGGCAAGCACCAATCGGCGGCCACACAGTAATGATGAACAACCCTTCAGCACATTAATACAAATGTAACAATCTGTTACTTTAAATTACTGCCTGACATTCGTTAGCCATTATTTGAATTTTGAAAGTGTAAGCTTTTGTCGAGTGTGTTTTCTCGTCCAATTATTATGTTACTGGAATAGCCATTTGTGGTTTATGAAGATGCGCACACGCAGTGATGTGGGAACTAGGAGGGTGACTTTCTGGTTCGCTAGAAAGGCAAATCCCACCGTGGATATCCTTCCTGAAGGGAGAAGTTTGTACCCAGTTAGTGCATTATGGACGAAAAAGACTCACCGTGGTTTAATAAAAAAAATTAGGAAAAAATTGAGGAAACAGATTCATGCATTCTCAGTTTAAAAAAAGAACACGGAAAAGCAGACAATGAAACATCAGTAGAAATTCGCATGTCTACAAAATTATCGATGAGCGAAACATACAACACTTCTGCCGTTGTTCGTATCCTGTTAAGCACCTCAACCTAACAAAATTGTAATCATATTTTGAGCTCGTAATTAAAAAGCATTTAGCAAAAGATCTTGCCTAGAACCAGAGAAATTCTGGTCCTATGTAAATCACTAAACGGGTAAAGCCTTTATTTACTCATTCCTCGACCAGATTGATGTGATAACAAAACAGGGCAAAGGGAAAGCTGAAGTTTTAAATTTCTCTTTTAAAATAACATTCACGCACAAGGATCGTACGGACATACCATAATTTGAAATTCGCACGGACTCCCATATGGAGGACAGAAATAGTCATCCCAGGCGTTGAGAAGCAACTGAAAGTGTTGAAAACAATTACGCTATCAGATCCGGATGGAATCTCAATTTCGTTTTACAGAGAGTACGCTTCGGTATTAGTTCGTGAATTTCTCACCCACTGCCAAGTCGAATATAGATAACAACGTCCTAGGAACTGACCCTCAGAATTTAAGAGCAGTATCCTTGACATCGGTTTGCTGCAGAATTCTTGAACGTATTCTCAGTTCGAATTGTCATTTATATACACTACTTCTCAAGTCAACATCCATTTTTTCCAACACATACTAATCGTACAGAAATGAGTGAGGTATTGCGTCTTGCCACGGTCCGCGCGGCTTCGCCCGCCGGAGGTTCGAATCCTCCTTCGGGCATGGGTGTATGTATCGTCCATTGCTTAAGTTAGTTTAAGTTAGAGTAAGTAGTGTGTAAGCTTAGGGACAGATGACCTCAGCAGATTGGTCCCATAAGACCTTATCAAAAATTTCTAAATTTTACAGTTATAGGTAATGTGGCTGTACTGGCAGTCTCTGGTTTCTGCCCGTCGTACAATCCGTGACAGACATCCCGATGGAAAACACATTTCTGGACACATGAGAATGTATATGGAAGGATGTATCATCAATTCATGATTATTATTTCGCGTCATTCGGTTCTACTTTTAAGATGTTTCTTTCTTCATTCTCACATCTACCCTTATCCCAACGGCTACATTTGTTCCAAATAATGTTATTATTTAAAACTATAAAAACGCGAAACTTTCACGGGTCTACCGGAATACTAAATTTCTTTGAGACGGCAAAGATCCTTTCCCCAAAAGGAAATCTGGTTGTCCCTTTCTCACGGGTTATCGTGCAAAACATGCATACAGAGCAACAAGCTGATTCCACATTACCAGATTTCCAGAAAGCCTTCGGCACAACGCCCCAGTTTAGACAGTTAACGAAGCTCCGGGTGTATGTAATAGATTCCCAGGAATGTGAGTGGCTCGGAGACTTTTTAGATTAACAGAACCTGGTACGTTGTCCTGGACGGCGAGTGTTTGTCAGACACAAGTGTAACGTCAGGAGTGCTCCAGCGAAGCATGATAGAAACACTCTTGCTCTCTACTTACATTAATTACCTGGCAGACAGGATGGGCAGCAGTTTCTGGTTGTTTGCTGATGGTGCTGTGGTGTACAGGGGAGTGTCGTCGATGACTGACTATAGGACGATGTGGGATGACAGATTGAATTTCTGTTTTGTCTGATGAGTGGCAGCTTGCTCTGAAGACAGAGAAACTTATGTTAATGCAGGTGAGTAGGAAAAACAATCCTATAATTTTCGAATAAATTACTATAGTCCGATTAAAATTACTCGATAGTTTATGTCTGTCACTCGCCGCTACAGTGTTGTTAAATCGGCTGCCGGCCAGCGCCCTTTTATAGATGACATATAAACCACGACGGGTCACTTCACAAAAGCTGTTAATGTGTAAAGCGGAGCCATGTTGGAAGTGGCAGCCGCGAGGTATGTCAGACGAGCGAGATGGTCTGTCTACAGTTGATTTTAAGTGAAAACCCATACCCTAAGCTAACCACAACCTCTTCATGTGCTGTGTATCAGAGAAAACGGCGGTCAACGGTCTACGACAGAATTAAAATCAGTATCGTTTTGTTCACGACGATTAAAGCCAATCTCTACGAGCAAATTAAAGACAGAAAAAAACAGATTCAGATCTAAATGCAGTCCATAATTTCTCACTATCATTGGTTGCCTGGGACTATCCTCACACAAGAGCTGCCACATTATGAAACCATGAGCAGTCCTCGTTTACACTTGGTTGCCCATTAGAGACGACACAACCAGATTCCAAACGAAAAACGAATGATAGGAAGAAAAATAAGACCAAATAAAAGGGTCACTAGGATGACGAACATGATGCAACAAAGAATTAGAAATAAATAAACTACATTTTAACCATTTAATCGAATAAAAATAATAATCAAACTCTTTTGATAAAATTTAAAATAAAATAATATTTTTCTACTTCCGACGAATTCGAACCTTCGACTTTCTACACGTCATGTTTACTGTGTTTATACGCTAACCATCGCACTAAGCCACAACACTGAGTTAAGTAGTTTAATTTATGACTATAGCGACCCACTGTCAAAGATAAATTACAGCCTTAAAAAATTGGCTTCACGCAGTGTCGTCCGATGCTTATCTACTGTAGGTCGATCTTTCTGATTATGATAACTGTATATGTGACGCTGAATCGCATCTTGTGTGGAAGTGTCCAAATAGTGTTTTGTTAGTGCAGTGTATGATAAGTGTGCTTTTCATTAGCATCGTTGTGTGTGTGTATTTTTTTTTTTCTGGCGTGGTTATCATGCGAGATGAAATACGAAAAATACCAAGTAAAAGTGCCAGGTCAATGATTCGTGATCCAAATACATCACGAAAGAATGCCAGATAGGGAATGGGAAGTGAAACAAACAATTGCTACGGCAGTCTAGCAGCGGCGAACGGTTCGGGGATGACATTGAGTGCTCTGACTGGAGCAAACCTGCTCCAATGTGTGAAGTGAAAACTATCGAATAGTTTTAATCGGTCTGTATAATGGCATGCTGCTTGACTAGTCACGTCACTTAAATATCTATACGTAACGTCACAAAGTGATATTAAATGGAAAGAGCACATAAGGTCGGCTGCAGGGAAAGAGAATAGATCACTTCAGTTAACTGAAACAATTTTAGGGAACTGTAGTTCATCTATAAATGATACCGCCTATAGAAGACTAGTGCGACCTATTCTTGAGTACTGCTGGAGTGTTTGGTACCCTCTCTAGGCCGGATTAAAGGAAGACATCTATGAAATTCAGAGGTGTGCTGCTACATTTGTTACCGACAGGTGCGAATATTACAGAGATGCTCCGTGAACTAAAATGTGAGTCCCTGGAGGGATAGCGAAGAGAAACAGTGTTGAGAAAACTTAGAGAACGGGCATTTTTGGCTAACTGCAGACCTATTCTACTGCCGCCAAAGTATATTTCGCTTGAGTACCATTTAGATAAGAGAAATTAGGATTTCTACAGAGGCATATAGACAGTCGAGTTTGCCGTGCTCCATTTGCGAGTGGAACAGGAAAATCAATGGCTTGTACTGAAGCTACGTTTCTATAATTACTTCCTTAATTACTACTATTGTCACCGTTAAATTAAGGTATTTGTATTAATTTTTTCAGCATGCGAGAAAATGGCTGAATATTTCCTTTGTGTTATTCTGTCCATCTAATTTATGACAGTGTTTCTTTCACTTGTAGTCTTGTCCTCAAAAATCAAGCCGTTCAGTTCACTGGCATCCATCGTTTATCACGTACGAATGACCTCGCTTGATACCAGTCAGTCTCACCCTAAACACGACTTCGTTAGATATTTTAGATCGTTTATCGTCCTCTTCCCACCTACTGGAAAAAAGCTCTCCCTTCCTTTGCGGAAGTCTCAAAATGCCTTCTCCACCTTGGCAAAATATAATCCCCAGCTCTTTGAAAGTATAAGGAGTGATCGAAAGGTTTCCTTTCGACGGCCGTATGCATTATGCCAACAGGTATGGCTGTCAGATATGCATATCAGGTAAAATTGCCGTGAGCAATGAGACAATCATCCTACCGCCGCAGTAGGTGGAAGACAGCCGTTTGGTAAAAGACGCTGTCCTGCTCCGTATAGAAATCCGTAACTGCCTGTTGCACATCCTCATCTGACAGGAATCGTCGACCCTTCAGGTCTTTCTTAAGTGACTCAGGCGTGACAATCAGGACTCTAGGGCGGGTGCTCGAGAGTCTCCCACTTGGATTGGTGTAACTGTCGCGTTACAACATTTGCGATTTAGGGACGTGCTGCGCCGAACTTCGTGCACCATTCTGCAACTGTTATTTAAGACAGACATGCTGTCCTATGCACATTCTTTGTTCTCCAATGGATATATACTGGTGTTAGTGCTTCGGTAGCCAAGATAAGAATAACAGCACGTTGGTCCTATTAGGACGGATTTGATAGTAACGTCGCCATAGTTACGTTTACACATTTACCGCATGCAGGTCGGAAAGACATGAATGCCACACCAATCCGTTGCCTGCATGTCGGTGTTAATGTACCCGCATCACAATCGCATTACGTTGGATTTAAGCTTCAGCAACGCCCTCGAACGGAAAATTTTTGAATGCACCTTGTACCTTCTTTTGTCATGTTATTTAATTGTACATCACAAAGACAGGCAGTTCACGCCTGGTAGTCGATTTAGAAGGTGCCTTTGTCCATGCTATTATGGTATTTAGGCCTGCAGTAGTCGATATATATTGCAGCACGGCAGGTACAAACAAATATCGCACAGTGCCACAATGTAAGCTTAATTCAGCTTGGGATTTCGATCCACTGAATTCATGATTCAGTCTGTGGGGAAGCTTCCATTAATAATTTCAAAAAAGTACTTCCGTTCATTATGTAAATTGTAAGCGTTTTTTTTTCCTTATGATGTATACCCAACGGTATGACATCTCAGAAAACTGCACCAGAACTGTCTTTCAGGTTGAAAGATACACAAAAAAGGTATTTTGTTTTAAAATACTACTGTCGACTTTTCATGAGATACCTGTCTTTTCACTCTGATGTTAACGCTACAGATATTCAGTTGAAGTAATAGGACGGAATCAGTCGCAATTCACGCTAAGATGTGGAAGCGCCAAGTTCTCGCAGGCCGTTTCTCTGGGGACATAGGGCTCCTTGGCAGGCTTCGTAAGCTCAAAAGAGTTCGCTTCGCTTCGCCCGCAGGTGTCGGATTTCCCTCGGGAGGCATTGCCGTAATGGGTTCATCTGGAAAAAGTCGCACCGGAACTCGCACCTGATCCTCCTCTCCTGCATGGGAACAGCCATCAGATAATCCTTTATTTTTCTTCTGCGCATTGATTTCAGGGAAAAGCTACTTTTAAACGACGTCAAAGACTGACTTTTCCGTCATGTGTTCCAGCAAACAACGACAATTGCAAATGTTACTTGCAGAATACAATAATAAATAGTGCTGTTTAAATGAAAAATATCATAACAAAAGAACAGGAGAAATGAAAGCCCAATACTAACCAAAGACAACAGATGTTGTGGGCATGTTATGGATGTTATGAAGAGAGAGTGTAACTATAGAGGGACGATGAGGGTATCTCTTACTAAAAGCTGATTTCGCTAACGCGGAAGTAAAACTATGACAGAACTGAAGGGGGGAAAGAAAGGTATTAATCTTACTGCATTAATATTCATAGTTAAGTTAGTATCCTCACTTCATCCCTCCCCCTTCTCTCTGCTGTCGTCGTTCGGACTCTGGTATTTTTCGTCGGTTGCGCACTGCTCCCTGCTGGTATCTGTAAACAGTAGTAGTAACAGCAATGTTCAACTGGCAACGGCCGTGTACAACAGCTGTGTATATCTTGTGAACGAGACTATTTTTTTCCTCGCTCGCAACGTGTTGTACCACATACATGTTTCTAAACTCTCTTATAGGTTCTAAGATAATAATTCTACATATTTTCTGTGGAAACCTTTTTAGCGTCCTAGTTTGAACATTCCAAAGTGGCACTGTAGTCTACTCTTCGTGACACTAATATTTAAAATGTAAGTTGCAAGTATTCTCGTTGCACCAAATTAGCTCTTTTCTCACATGACATACTGAAAGCTCAGGATCAAGGCAACCTGGTAGATGCAATATTTCTTGACTTCCGAAAAGTATTTGACTCAGTACCACACCAACACCTACTGTCAAAAGTACGATCACATCGTGCATCAAGTGACATTTGTTAGCATCAGATGTAGAGGTAACTGCTGGTGTGCCACAGGAAAGTGTGTCTGGACCCTTGCTGTTCATGTATATTAATGACCTTGCAGACAATATTAATAGTAACCTCTGACCTTTTCAGACGATGTTGTTATCTATAACGAAGTACTGTCTCTAAGAAACTGTGTACACATTCAGTCAGATCTTGATAAAATCTCAAAGTGGTGTAAAGATTGGCAACTTGCTTTAAATGTCCATAAATACAAAATTGGACACTTCACAAAACGAATGAATTTAGTATCCTATGACTATAATATCGATGAGTTACTTTTGGAGTTGGACAACTCGTACAAGTACCTGGGTGTAACCCCCTACGTATCGTTGACATAGGGAGCGTGAGGATAAAATTAGAATAATTACTGCTCGCTAAGAGGCAGTGAAACAATCATTCTTCCCGCCCTCATTTCCCGTGAACTGAACGGGAAGAAACCCATTAACTGGTAGAATGCGACTCACCTCCTGCCATACGCCTCACGGTGGTTTGCAGAGTCTAGATGTAGATGTACTTACAGAAGTAACGGAGAACTAAAGTTTTACGCTTTGGTGATTAGTATCCCAAGAATTATGTATTCACACACGTCTTCCTAAAATTGTAAATTGTCGCACCGTTCTTTTAAGCACCCTATGGTATCGACGCATCTATGTTTCCGTCGTCAAGCAGGACAACTTTAAGGCGAATCCGAATCGATGAATAGTCCCAAATCAGTCCTTGCGCACGGAATGTCTTAAACAGTCTATACATATCATTGCAGAATACCAAGTCTCCTTCTACCGAAAAGTATGGGAAAAATTTTTCTCTGCACCTGAACCAGGAAACAAAGCGCAAGCTGCATCAAAATTCTTATCTTTACGCCTAGAACGAAGCAATTCTGCAGCCCCTTTGGTCAAGTGTTCGGTTCAGTTTGTGTAAACGGTAGTGGTGCAGAATTTCCAGGTTCCTCTTAGTCTTCCTTATCATCAGTTTCTTCACCTGATTTATTTTCTGAACCATCTACTTCAGGTAAATGTTCTGGCTGCATAGACACTGGTATGTCTGCACCATGAGCGAGAGGACTTAAAGCCGATGGCAGATTTGGATAGATGATGTTCTTTTTATAAAGTAACAATCACAATTATGACTTGTGGCTCTCACCAGATCATCGGACCGACACATCTGAAAGCATGCTCTTCACACTTTGACCATCGACTCAGTCCTTTAACACACGTCTAGCAAACATTGATGTCTTTTACACCGAAATACACGAGATACACTTGCAGCACGAACAGTGTTGTGTCTTCTTTGCTTTGACACTATTACCTCACCACAAATATGACAAAAGGAACCTTCAGACATTTTAGAGCCTCTCCACGCCATTTCTAAAATAGCATGTTTGCTTTTTAGAGTATGTCGGCAGACACATAGACTTTTGCTCGCGGAGTATACGTGCGAATGGCTGCACCAACAATTACAGTTGAGTTGCATAACACATTTAATAACAAAAGTGCTGCCATCTGCCGGTTTCTGATGCCAAAGATTCGATTTCACCATCAACTGACACACTGTACCATTTCTTATGTGTTTAAACCAGTCAGTACGTCTTACATTTGTTATTTTACTTCGATATGTAACTCATTTTGACAAATTAATATTTTCAAAAAAATTGCAGTGAAGGAAAAAAACCTAAGATCATTTTTGGATTCAACGCTCCAACATACTTAGGAACCCATCGTCAAAACTTGAAAAACATGATACGTGGCTTGTGTTATCTGTACAACGATGATCAGAGAAATTTCTGATTATGTAAAAGTGCATCTATAGGTGAAAATCACATCCGACTAAAGAAATGTCTTTTTAATACATTATAAAACAATAGATGTATTACAAGAAAATATATTTAATGCAAACATCTATTTGGGCCGTAAACCGTCGCCTTCGGCCCCAGTTACACTTTCCAATTTGCTAAAATTTTGTCAACTCCATTCAGCGCGATTAGTAGCATTCTTCGTAAATTTTTTGGAACTTACAGAACTCTCTGAAAGAAATAACTCCTCGCAATATACCGCAATTTTCCCAAGGTGATGCGGTGCCGTCGGTAATATTTATGAGTATAAAACTAAGATAAATAATTTTTTAAGTCATAACTGGAACAACAGCTATCTTTTGTCGTAATTTGACAAAACGTATCAATCTGTCTCGCAAATGGTGTTTTTTTCTGGTAACCGGTTTGAGACACAGAAAGACCATGTGATCGGAGGCTTTCCCGGTGTATGTGTTGTTTCCAGGGCTCTCGGGTGTCCAGCCGAATGCGATCGTTGAAGTCCCACGAAACCTTTCCACCCTCATCAGGTGGTTGTGATTTAATGGTCTGTCTGCTCTCTTCTCTCTCTCATCTTTTACTTTCCTCTCCTTGGGGAAGTGTATGGAGGAGTTTATAGCCTGCTGAGTTTTACTCCACAATGTATGTTGTGTGTGTGTGTGAGTTTCTTGGATAGTTTTGACTGTCTGTGTATTGTGGTGGTGTTCTGGTGATGTCTTGTACTGGCCTGAGGTTAGCGAGATGTTGGGTATTTTAAGTATTAATGATTGGTATCAGAATTTGGAGATTTTTTGATTTTTCTCTTCGACATGGTCGTCAAAGATCGTCATAGGGTGTTTGTGCTATCCCATGGGTAGCCTTCCTGAGGGCGCAGTTCTGCAGTCTCTGGAGTTTGTTCACATGCTGCTTTGCAGCGTATCCCCAGACAGGGCACGCATATTCCATTACTGGGCGTATGAGTGCCTGGTAGACATTTACTCCTATAGAGCAGGTAAGGGAGCTGTTTGTGTTGGCGACTGGGTATACGATGGACATTCTGGCGCAGACTTTCCTGTGGACCTCGTTTGTGTGGGGTTTCCACGTTAATCTCGAGCTCAAGGTTACTCCAAGATACTTGGCGGAACTGAACCTGGGGAGTCGGTATCCATGTAGGTGCAGGTGAAGGGTGGGGGGGGGGGGAGGGGGGGGTCCACGTCTCCCGAGCCTCTGGGTGATCAGCATAGCCTGTGCTTTTTCAGGGTTGATGGTGATGGGCCAGCGACAGGATCAGGTTTCTGTGTCATCTAAAACCCTTTGTAGCCTACGAATGACCAGGTTCTTATTCGCTTTTTGAGTGTAAAAGGCTGTGTCGTCAGCATACTGTGCAGTGTGCACCAGGGGGGCCGTGGGAGTGTCCGCAATGTACAGACTGTACAAAACAGGCCCCAGGACCTATCCCTGTGGCACCCCAACACGAGTACGGCTTTTGGTGGAGGTGGCTGTTTTTTCCTTGACAGAGAAAGTTCTGTTCGTGACATAGCTTTGGATTAGTCGGACTATGCTCCCGGAGAACCCCCGTGTGTATAACTTATGTAATAACCCTTTAAGCCATAGTGAGTCGAAGGCTTTGGCTACATAATCTGTGGTTGAAGTTCTCCATGGTTAGCTTTGATGTCGTGTCACTCTTCACACGGGTGCCGCTAGAAGATTCGATCCACCTTATCAGCGAGAAATTCGGTCCCGAGTTGACACAACTTTTCCGGCACGTACTTACATCCACCTACTTCGCCTTCAACGGCCAATACTACGAACAGACCGACAGTGTGGCTGTGGGAAGTCCTCTCTCACCAGTGGTAGCCAACTTATTTATGGAGAGTTTCGAAGAGGGGGCACTACAAGCGGCCGAACGGAGACCTGTGTGTTTTTTCCGATACGTGTACGACTCGTTTTTCATCTGGCCCCATGGACCTGATCATCTGCAGACGTTTTTCGAACATCTGATTTCCGTCCACGACAACATAGGTTCACCATGGAAATCGAGAAGGAAGGGAAATTACCCTTTCTTGATGTACCTGTAGAGCGGAGATCAAATAGCACAGAGGGTCTTAGCGTGTACCGCAAGCCAACGCATACGGACTTATATTTACATGCCTGGAGTTGCCTACATCCAGCACAACTCAACGGGATGCTCACTGGTTCACAGGGCATTCTCGGTATCGGATAGACAAAATCTGCACAAAGAACTCAAACACCTAGAAAATGTGTTTCGCAAGAACGGATACAGTAATCGACAGATCCAAACAGCCTTCAGACGACGGAAACGCAGCAGAAACCCATATGAAGAATAGTCTAAAGATGAGGAACCAGGCCCTGCCTTTCTACCGTATGCAGGCAACGTGACGTCAAAAATTGGGAGACTGCTAAAACAACACAAACTTGGTCTACCGACCACCGCCCAAGATACGCGCCTTACTGGGGACAGTGAAAGACGTATTTGGCATCAAGAAAGCGGGCGTATATAGTATTCCATGTGGTTGCGGCAAATCCTACATCGGTCAAACGATCCGAACAGTTCAAATGGTTCAAATGGCTCTGAGCACTATGGGACTCAACATCTTAGGTCATAAGTCCCCTAGAACTTAGAACTACTTAAACCTAACTAACCTAAGGACATCACACACACCAATGCCCGAGGCAGGATTCGAACCTGCGACCGTAGCATCCCGCGGTTCCGGACTGCAGCGCCAGAACCGCTAGACCACTGCGGCCGGCCGAACAGTCGAAGACCGCTTGCAAAGAACACCAACGCCACACGCGCCTAGGCCAGCCCGACAAATCGGCACTGGCAGAACACTGCTTGGAAACTGGACTCAACGCGAAATACGAAGAGACCAAGATTACCCTTCCACTCCAAAAGGCAGAAGTAAATGTCGCAAAGACAAAATACTTCACCAATTCAGCCTTCAAGTAAAGCTTAGATAGAACGAGAGAGAGCAGACAGACCATTCCATCAGAACCACCTGATAATGGCGGAAAAGTTATTCGCCGAAATATCGTGGGACAAACGATCGCATCCGGCTGGACATCCGAGAGCCCTGGGAACAACAGGAAGACCATCTTCAGACCAGTATGTAACTCCATTGGTGCTGTGTGCGGCTGATGCTCAGAGCGATTGCACGTGCTGAAAGGCACCTGTCGACAAGAGCGTACGAAAACAGACCTTCTAACGAAATATTTACTTATACCATAAACGAAGTTGTTGAACGGTCCATTCCCTGTTATTCTTTGTCATAATAAGGGGATAATAACTTTGATAATTTGATCGTATACCCTTCCATATCCACAAACACTGACGTAATGGTCTGTCTCCTCAAATGTTCATTATATGTCCGAAGTCAGTTCTGTCAAATTAACTAATGTAGAGCGATGTTTGTGAAAACTATTTCAATAGTCTGGCTGTATATTGCTAGCCACGTCTCTATATAATTCTTAATTAATCCTTCCACGGTTTTCGTAACGCACGGCAAGAGTGCTATGGGTCTGTGGGAAGTTGCAGATGTTGGGCCCTTTCCTGGTTACAGGGTCGGTATAATCACCTGTGTAGTCCAGTCTTCAGGAAGCGAGTCGTACGACTATTAAAATTTCCAGCAGTCAGCCATTTGCTTGTTCAGATACATCACATAACAAATATTGTCCACTCCTGTTGCTGTATCCTCTGTGCAGAAGACGATTGATGGTTCTTCCTTTGAAACGTCGACCATCCGACTAAGATTAACTGGATGAAAATCCTACTGGAGCACTCAAAGGTTTAGACAGTGCTGAGAAAAGCGCTGTTTTGTCTAGGAATGTGTCCGCGAGAGATTCATCCATCCTTTTGAAACTGATATGTCGTTGGTTCCTATGACGAAAAGCCTTGAGACATCTACATATGTGATACTAGCATCTTTATGTAAGTTACTACAAAATCCTGTCCATTTCCTTTTCTGCATTTTCTTCAAAACACGCCTCAAGTTGGAGTCTATTTTCTTGTGTTGTAAGAAACTATCGTGTGACTGATTTTCACGGTATTCCCTCATAGCGTTTTTTCTTGATATTGAACATTCTGTATAGCACCAAATGGTTGCACTAAACTGTTGTATTTCTTCTTTGGTGTGTTCTACATTTTCTCCACGGGAATTGATTAGAGAGTCGTTTTGCATATTTGTACGATAAATGCTTTATAATTGTCCTCCATATTGTGACATAATTACGTCAGAAATTAGGTACAGGACCCATGTCTTACATTTCTCCCATTCCGTTTCTTTTATTCTCCATCTTCTACTTATCTCTACTTATTGTCTAACGTAGTTGCTGTTCATTGTTTAATTTCAGTTTGCAGGTGATCTGATCCCAGTGTGTCCCTCTGAATTGTCTGTTGTGTTGCTAAAGTAGCCAATTAAGGCCACTTTGGTCTAGATATTATGATAGACTTTCGTTCATTAAGCAACATTAACTCGCAATCTTCAATAAACTCTTCCACTTTTCCCGTAGCCGTCTGAAACTCAGCACCCGCAAAAACTATCATGTGCATTAAAGTAACCACACACCAGATACTTCAGCTGGGTCTGGATATCTACACCTACATCTACATTTATACTCCGCAAGCCACCCAACGGTGTGTGCCGGAGGGCACTTTACGTGCCACTGTCATTACTTCCCTTTCCTGTTCCAGTCGCGTATGGTTCGCGGGAAGAACGACTGCCGGAAAGCCTCCGTGCGCGCTCGAATCTCTCTAATTTTACATTCGTGATCTCCACGGGAGGGATAAGTAGGAGGAAGCAATATATTCGATACCTCATCCAGAAATGCGCCCTCTCGAAACCTGGACAGCAAACTACACCGCAATGCAGAGCGCCTCTCTTGCAGAGTCTGCCACTTGAGTTTGCTGAACATTTCTCCACATTCTACACTGGAGTCCGGTTTTGGCTGGGTAGTAACTGGAGATAAGCGAGAAACTGCTCATATATACATGATGGTTATCATTAAACTTTCGCTAATTGAGAGAACTCCATGAGAAACGAGTGATAATAGGACAATGAAACTGCGTGGAAACATTTGTAAGGTCATGTGGAATAGAAATATCGTATAAAATATTGGTATAAAAACGTTTTGTTCTCCACAGGAAGGGGTAACATTTGTTAACTGGGTACCATGTTTGCTTTCCAGGTGGGAAATGTTGCTCAATGAGGCGACTATCTGCATCCATGAAAGCCTGGAACCGCGCTAGACTGCCCTACCGCTGCCTGCTGGGATGTTGGCTGCCTCCCTGCCAATTCTCATCTTCTACACCCAACGTGTGTTAATGTCCTGCTAATAAATTATGCCATTCAGGTACCCACACCCACAAATCACACTAGTTCAAATCTTGTGTTCCTGGTGGCCACGCAATTTTCAACGATCGGCCAATGATTCGGGTTTCTCCAAATGTGTTACGGCATAAGTGAGAGACTCTACGTTGCCGCACAAGCACCGGCGCCTAACGGCAAGTCATGACACTAACGCTACTAAAACGCAAATCCTGCAGTGCACGGTGTGAACATCATTCCTATAAAGCTGGGTACTCATATGGTAGCAATACGGCAGATAGTTTTCCGTCTGCACTGGCTCATGCAACGAAAGTTTAATTATAACCGCCCCGTATTTGAACACTAACTGCTACAAATTGCAGTTCTTCGCCGTTTGTTACTTGTCCAGACAATATTTTGTAAGAAATGTTCCTCTGGACAGGAATCGCAAGTCCTCCGCTATCACCCATCCCATATTTTTCTCTAACGTCGTATGCAGGAAGCACCATACCTGCAGTATTCGTAAACCGTATTTCCAGCAGTCCTACGGTATTTACTTTATTTCGAAGTAATTCGTGTAGCGAACTTTCTCTACTGTGCAGACCTACTGCTCCTAACGCATTCCTCTGTAAAATTGAAAGCATTTTCCTATTTCATAAGGTATTCTATGATTTTTTTCTAATTTCTTACAATTGTATATATTCAATTTCCCTTGACTGAATTATTAAACTGCAGAACAGTCCACTAATCTGCCATCACCTATAGCTTAGATAACAATGACGTTCACCTTGTGAGGTGAAGGTGTATAAGGGTTTGGAGTAATTACTTTTATTCGTCGGTGAGAAGATATGCGAGCTGAGCGATACGTACTCCAGTTGTTGGTGTCTTCCTGTTGAGGAGTGCCAACTTTTATTTTCATACTGTGTCGTGGAGTAAAATGGGCTGCTCTCAACCAAGGTTGTTAGCTTAGTTCCACTTGCTCTTTCTACTCGTCCGTACGCTTAAGTCGAAAAAATGCTTCCATGTTATTTGTTCTGCACTCCATCACAACCATAATATTCAGAACACTGTGTCCTAATGAACGATATGATGCATTGGGCTAGCTATTAGATCTTAAATTTTGCTTACTTTATATTATACTTGCTGAATGACGCAACCAACCACAAATACTGTACTTTTTAAATGTTTTATTTTAGTACCATAACTGGTTTCGAGCTACCATGCCCTTCATCAGGTGGCTAATATTTTTCGCTACATATATGTTTTCATTAACAGCATGTCGTCTGCTGCACACTACACAATAATATTTGAGTATTTAGTACCAGCCACTTTATCATGGATGTAATGAGAAACATTAGCCATCTGAATATACTCATGGTAGCCCGAAACCGGTTAATGCACTAAAATAAAACAATTAAAAAATATTTGTAGCTGGTTGCTTCATTCGTCAGTTATCATCAACAGCCGCGGAGTTCACAAGATCCATCATGGATACAATAACTTTATACGATGTTGTAGCAGATAGTCACTACTTTTATTTGTTCCCTTCTGGTACATTAGCGGCATCTTCTGTCTGTGGCTAAATGATGTTCTTGGTCACAGATACATTCATGGCCATGTGTGAGGTTTGTTGTCCACCGTATCTTTCGTATCTTGTAGCGCCTTTGCACTGACTGCTAATTTGACCTTAGCGTAAACATTCGAAACATTGTTTCACGGCAGGCATATCTGATTCTATATATCCCATGAATATATACAAATGCCAGTAAGCTTTGTGCCTGAAATGTGAACAAACAAGTCTGACGTTTCCTGAACGTGCCGAGTCCATTCTGCATGAGTCGCTTCAAAAATCTCGTTTCTTTGTCACTTTATATTCCCTAAGAAATACATCCAATGCCTCCTCCTCACTTAATAAGAGTTCAACGTCCATGATTACACTTTTCTTGTCCATCACGTATATGGGAATACACACTCAAAATCATTTTCTTTGAAAACCTTTTCCTGTACTAACTGATGTACTGCCTCACTTTTCCTAAAGTCTGTTTTGGTACGGTTCTTGCCGATAACAGAGAAATTCACAATATCAGTATTTATAATCGGTAGTTTTTAATAAATTTGTTTTCCCACGGCCGTTGGGTGGAATATACCATCATTTCTGTCGAGACTTTCGACATACAGCACCTATACGTCCGGGTCTGTCTCTTTATATCTATTTTAAGGTGTTACTCATTCTATCGAAGGTGGCTGTGATATCTTCCGCGAGTTCTCTTTGTCGTTTTTCTTCCAGATACCACCTTTTGTCAGCTGTGGAAGCTTTTCTGTCTGTCTTGTCTATAGAATTCGCCGGAATTTACTTATCGCCTTTCATCAGATAATCCAGCAGGTCTTTTATTCGGTGTTCTATTGTCAATACCGAGTCCCGTCTTAAAGCCGTCTTGTCAGCTCTTGAGAACTTAATTTCAGAATTTCATTAGAGGACCTAAGACAGAATCTAACAGCGTTCTGATACCTGCCCACTGTTTGTGTTGGACATGGGCTGGTTTCCTGTTTCGTCACTTTCTTCACGTCAACCTTCACTGTATTTCAAACGAAACATGATGAGAATCTGGGGGTGAATTTGGTGGTGTTAGTACTAGCAAATGACAATAAGGCCACTAGTTCACTGATTAACACTAAGTTACACCGTACTATCACACAATTACCACGACGCGGTACACGGAAACGTTGTACTCTATGACGTCTCGCAGTAAACATGTGTCCTTTGTATGACGCTCTTGTTCACATTTTGCACAAAGACAGAAACTTAAATATTACACACACTGACTTGGATTTCACATATTTACTTATGAATAATAGCAGGGCTAATGAATTCTTGCTTCTACGAAAAGAAATCGAAATTCTTCAAAGAAGGAAAAGTTACTTCCCACAGGTCTGTATCACGATAGTGTTAATTACAGTTAATGTGCTAGTAGGAGGCGCTTTATGAGCTGCTAACTTCTATATCTGGTGTAATAAGAGTTAATATCATGCAGCTAATTAATGTGATTATATTGTCATAAAATATATGGTTATATAATCACGTCAATTACCTGTATGATATTAACTGCAAATGCTAGTGCCACACAATTCTCCGAATGTACGTGCTCGTACATTTTGAAAATCTTCATCAGCAAATACGATTTGTATATGTATGTAATTTCCTCCGAATTATCCACTCAAGAGCCAAAGAAACTGCCTAATGTCGTGTAGGGCCCCTGCGAGCAGGCATAAGTGCCGCAACATGACATGGCATGGACTCGACTAATGTCTGAAATAGGGCTGGCGAGAATTGACGCCATGAGTCCTGTAGGGCTGCCCATAAATCCGTAAAAGTACCAGTGGATGGAGATGTCTTCTGAGCAGCACGCAGCAAGCCATCCCAGATATGCTCAATAATTTTCATGTCTGCATAGTTTGGTGGCCAGCGGAAGTGTTTAAACTCAGGTGAGTGTTCCCGGAGCCACTCTGTAGCAATTCTGGAAGTGTGGGGTGTCGCATTGCCCTGCTGGAATTGCCGAAGGTCGTCGGAATGCACAATGGACGTGAATGGATGCAGGTGATCAGACAGGATGCTTACGTACGTGTCACCTGTATGACTCATATCTAGACGTGTCATTGGTCCCATATCACTTCAACTGCTTGAACAGACCCCTGCTGACATTCAGGGTCCATGGATTCATGAGGTTGTCTCCATACCCGAAAACGTCCATCCGCTCGATACAATTTGAAATTAGACTAGTCCGACCATGCAACATGTTTCCAGTCATCATCACTCCACTGTCGGTGTTGAGAGGCCCAGGAGATGTGGAAAGTTTTGGGTCTTGCAGTCATCAAGGGTACACTAGTGGGCCTTCGGCTCCGAAAGCCCATACCGACGATGTTTCGTTGAATGGTTCGCACGCTGACACTTGTTGATGGCCCGGCACTGAAATCTGCAGCAATTTGCGGAAAGGTTGCACTTCTGTCACGCTGAACGATTCTCTTCAGTCGTCGTTGGTCCCATTCTTGCAGGATCGGAGATTTGATTTTTTAACGGGTTCATGATATTCACGGTACACTCGTGAAATGGTCGTACAGTAAAATTCTCACTTCATCGCTACCTCGGAGACGTTGTGTCCCATTGCTCGCGCGCCAAGTAAAACACCACGTACAAACTCATGTAAATCTTGATAATCTTCAGGCCGGCCGAAGTGGCCGTGCGGTTAAAGGCGCTGCAGTCTGGAACCGCAAGACCGCTACGGTCGCAGGTTCGAATCCTGCCTCGGGCATGGATGTTTGTGATGTCCTTAGGTTAGTTAGGTTTAACTAGTTCTAAGTTCTAGGGGACTAATGACCTCAGCAGTTGAGTCCCATAGTGCTCAGAGCCATTTGAACCATTTGATAATCTTCCATTGTAGCAGCAGTAACTAATCTAACAACTGCGCCAGACACTTGGTGTCTTATATAGGCTTTGCCGACCGCAGCGCCCTACTCTGCCTCTTTGCATATCTCTGTACTTGAATATGCATGCCTATTCCAGCTTCTTTGGCGCTTCACTTCAAGATAATCACAATAAGAAGCTGCACTGCCAATATCTATGACGTGTATAATGATTATGGGCTATTAATATTTTAGTTTCCTCAACGATAATCTAAAATTAAAATTGTAGACATGGAAATCAAAACGGAAGAATTTCGCCCTAAAATATTTTGAACCGCCCACAAAACACTTTACAGAAGAATTGTATGACCGGAAGGTGTTGGGTGGTGTGTGTTTGTGTGTGTGTGTGTGTGTGTGTGTGTGTGTGTGTGTGTGTGTTTGTGTGTGTGTTTGGGTGGGTGGGTGTGTGGCTGGGTGTGTGGGTAGGTGAGTGTGTGTGGGTGGGTGTTTAACTCTTAGCACTTTTTCACGTAATATTTGTTGTAAAGTATACCTAAGACACAAAATAAATGGTTCAAATGGCCCTGAGCACTATGGGACTCAACTGCTGTGGTCATTAGTCCCCTAGAACTTAGAACTACTTAAACCTAACTAACCTAAGGACATCACACACATCCATGCCCGAGGCAGGATTCGAACATGCGACCGTAGCAGTCGCACGGTTCCGGACTGCGCGCCTAGAACCGCGAGACCACCGCGGCCGGCCACAAAATAAATGCGGGATGAAGTAGAGTATTAGAGTATTATTGTTGATTACCTATAGTAAAGAGGTATGAGAACAAAAAAAAATTGTAAAAATAATGTTCAAGTAAAAATCACCAAGTGTCTCACATAAGAGCTTGAAGTCCAATGTCTTTCGGCGCAATTCCACTTTGGCGTATTAGCAATCTTTATCATTTAGCCGGCACAGCATAATTTATCAAAACGGAAATATACAGAACGAGCAAGTACAGTACCTAAAAGTAACAATGGTTCAAATGGTTCAAATGGCTCTGAGCACTATGGGACTCAACTGCTGAGGTCATTAGTCCCCTAGAACTTAGAACTAGTTAAACCTAACTAACCTAAGGACATCACAAACATCCATGCCCGAGGCAGGATTCGAACCTGCGACCGTAGCGGTCTTGCGGTTCCAGACTGCAGCGCCTTTAACCTCACGGCCACTTCGGCCGGCAAAAGTAACAATGTTTGTCCGTTCTTTTTCTACAAAAATTGCGACATCAAAGCAGAGACACTTTTCGCAAATAAGCAGAATGTCATTGCATTTACCTGTTCAAATTTTTAAGCTATGTTCATTCCCGATATCGATTGCATATTACTAAGATGCCTATGAAACTCTTGTTCAAAATCGGTGGAACTGTGGATTGGGATCTTTGTGTGCTAGCGATATGGTGGCTTTCGAAATGTACAAAGACCTTATGAATAAACATTACCTCATATGACAGGAGCACTACATTGGGTTTCATTGCATATTGAGGTTAAAAATGCTGTTCTATGCATCTGAATTTTCACTCCGCAGACACTTCTTGTGTCGAGATGTACAGCCGAGAATAAATATCAGCTCTAGCTCAAGATCTGAAACAACACGTTCGTTCTATTCAGACAGAGATTGAAGAGCACAAAAAGAAAAATATAGATATAATTACAGTATAACCAATTTGGCTACAAAGTATGCTTCTTTACAAGAAGATGTTATACACATAGCGAACCGACGTCCATAACCCATTTCTCATAGGGGGGTATGAATTGGTATGCAGGATAGGGAGACACTGGAAGATTATGAACACTGTATTTATTCACATATCAGATTTTCACTGAAACAGCATAGTGTCAATTGCTTTACCTTTGGATTAACATTACCTGTAGTGTGTCAAAGAATAATAAGTTAGCAACAGTTGGAACAAAGTTAACAAAATAAAGCAACGATACACGTTCTTGGTCTCGCCGACTAGTTGCTAACATAGTGTGCACATTTGCATTGCTGTCACAAAATGACTAACCGAAAAACTATTAGATACCGTAGATAAACATGAAAATGCTATGTCTTTACACTGCCCGAAATAAATTGTTCACGAACAAGTCGATTTTATTGACTCTTTAAGATGTGTACGTTCCGTAAAATGCCTGTGAGAGCTATGGCACAGTTTTTGTAAGACGCGATTAAAAAAGTTCTGGTATGAGTGCATTGCTGCAGCGTATATGCAACGTAAAGTGACACCGATGCGCGTACATAAGCACCGACATCTAGGCAAGGCATTAGTGTGGAATTCTTGTCTTTCCGGCGTGCGCGCGGTAAATGTGGAAATGTGAACTATGGCGACTTTATTACCTAATACTCCCAAATAGGACCAACTTGCTGTTGTTCTTTCTTTGGATACCGAAGAAGAAACACCGCCAGGTATCCATCAGAAAATGAAGAATGTGTATGCGGCTTCACGTCTGTCGAAAACCAGCATTGTTGAATGGATTTAGAATTAATTTTAATAGCTTCAGCTGCTCCCGGCCGTTAATATATACCAACGGAGACGGGTGAAAATTTGTGCCCCGACCGGGACTCGAACCCGGGATCTCCTGCTTGCATGGCAGACGCTCTATCCATCTAAGCCACAGAGGACACAGACAAATAGTGCGACTGCAGGGACTATTTCGCGCACGCTTCCCGGGAGACCCACATTCTCACTTTGTATGTCCACACACTACATTCGTAGTGTCCCACCCCAACACACTCATTACTCGTGGAAGACATTCTTATCAAGTCCCGTAAGAGTTCGGTGAATATGTGTGCATCCGCACAGAAGAAGAAGGTCATGGTCGGTATTGCCAGAACTATTTACTTACATGGATATGGTGTCTGTTCTTTCGGACATGTACCGTATCCATATAAGTATATTGTGGAATGGCGTCAAATTCCTTGCTGGCCGCGATCCGACACATGACGCCGGTCGATATGGAAGGCCATCCTCACCCACGGCTGTTTGTCTGAAGCACCTGATACATTTCATTGTTGAAAATAACGATTTCCTTGACGCATTATTGCTGACGACGAAAGCTCGATCGACAAGTACTGCTTCTGCTTCTTGATAACGCACGTCCCCTTATCGGAAATATCTTAATGCGAAAGTTACATCAACGGAAGTGTGAAACACTCAGGCACCAGCCACTGTAGTCTTCTATCTCCACATGTAATTCTAATTCCCTTGGTCGCTTGAAAAAGACCTTGAAGGGGAGACGATTCCTGTCGGACGACGATGTGCAGTAGGCAGTTGTGGACTTCTTCGCGCAGCAGAAAACTGTGTTTTACCAAACGGGTATCTTCAACTTGGAGCGTCGGTGGGCTGATCGCCTCTAAGCTCACGGCGATTTTGCCTGATTGGCATATCGCTTGTGGACTGTACGGCCTTCGATGCCTCGATTCACTTGGCGATTTTACCTGATTCGCATTCTGGTTCTGGTCTGTATGGACTTGGAAAGGAAATCTTTTGATTGTCGCTTGTACCTAACATTTGATATTTCTTCACGAAATTAGAAGAAAACGCATATAGAAAAGAATATAATACACCGAATAATGCTTCTGTATTCGTCGCTTTCTCGTGGGCTGCAATACGATGTTTTTATACGGAACTAAAAATATAGTGCCACTACCGATTCCACATTTATGGAACGGTACAGTACACAACTGCTCATGATGAGACTCACTATTTGGGATCAATCTTTACAATAAGAGAAAAACTTCTAAGTAACGAGAGACTGTCAAATGGCTCTGAGCACTATCAGACTTAACATCTATGGTCATCAGTCCCCTAGAACTTAGAACTACTTAAACCTAACTAACCTAAGGACATCACACAACACCCAGTCATCACGAGGCAGAGAAAATCCCTGACCCCGCCGGGAATCGAACCCGGGAACCCGAGCGCGGGAAGCGATAACGCTACCGCACGACCACGAGCTGCGGACAGTGACTGTCACTTAGCTTCAAAATATGGAATCAAAAGTGCCAGTCATTTTTCTAGATTCTACAGGGGTTTTGTTGGAATTATTTCAGGAAGACGATGGACCTTTATTTTCTAAGTACCTTTCAGGAGCACTCGTATTTAGAAGTTTTGTCCCACGTATATCGTACGATATCCGACATCATATGAAGCCGTTTCATTATTCAAAAGTCTATCGGATTGACCTAAATGGTCTCCTGCTTATTCCCCGGACCCCACATATTGTGCTAAGTTTCTCGTTTCTGTACAACTGAACAAGAAATTTGATCAGTGCGGGAAGATACTCACTGACAACAAGGAAGTACGTATGTGAATAAGACTACTTCACTTGCCTGCTTGCCTGTAAATATAAATGAGCATTCTGGAATCTCAAAACTCTTGACGTTGTTGGCGTTGTCGATGTATAATAATTCTTTGAGACATTTTGCTTCATATGGTTAAGTGCTATATGATCTGCACTGGTTCAGCTAAACCGCCTACTGTCGCTCAGAACAACTAAATCTCTATTTTAAATACATATTCATAACTGAGCAGAGAAGTTTCTTCTGTAAAGATTGAAATTTTCTTGATAAGATTACATATCACCACTATAAGTCAGTAAACTGCCGCCGCTGAACGTTCAGTGCGTGTCTTAAAAAGAAATAGGGGAAGTACCGATCCTCAGTGCAAAGTTACCGGTTTACATGTAATCTAACCTACATCTACATCTACGTGATTACTCTGCTATTCACAATAAAGTGCCTGGCAGAGGATTCAATGAACCACCTTCATGCTGTCTCCCAACTGTTCCACTCTAGAACGGCACGGGGGGTAAACGAGCACTTAAATATTTCTGTGCGAGCCCTGATTTCTCTTATTTTATCGTGATGATCATTTCTCCCTATGTAGGTGGGTGCCAACAGAATGTTTTTACAATTGGAGGAGAAAACTGGTGATGGAAACTTCATGAGAAGATCCCAGCGCAACGAAAAACGCCTTTGTTTTAATTATTGCCACTCCAATTCACGTATCATGTCTATGACACTATCTCCCCTATTTCGGGATAATACAAAACGAGCTGCCCTTTTTTGTACTTTTTCGATGTCATCCGTCAGTCTCACCTGATGCGGATCCCACACCGCGCAGCAATTATAATAGGGCGGACAAGCGTAGTGTAAGCAGTCTCTTTGGTAGACCTGTTGCATTTTCTAAGTGTTCTTCCAATGAATCGCAGTCTTTGGTTTGCTCTACCCACAATATTATCCATGTGATCGTTCCAATTTAGGTTATTTGTAATTGTAATAACTAAGTATTTAGTTGAATTTACAGCCTTCAGATTTGTATGACTTATCTCGTAATCGAAATTTAGCTGATTTCTTTTAGTACTCATGTGAATAACTCCACACTTCTCTTTATTCAGAGTCAATTGCCACTTTTCGCACCATACAGATATCTTATCTAAATCAATTAGCAAGTCGTTTTGATCATCTGATGACTTTACAAGACGGTAAATGACAGCATCATCTGCAAACAATCTAAGGCGGCTACTCACATTGTCTCCTATGTCGTTAATATAGATTAGGAACAATAGTGGCCTATAACACTTTCTTGGGGAACGCCGGATATTACTTCTGTTTTACTCGATCACTTTCCGTCTATTACTACGAACTGAGACCTTTCTGACAGGAACTCACGAATCCAGTCACACAACTGAGGAGATACCACGTAGGCACGCAGTTTGGTTAGAAGACGCTTGTGAGGAACGGTGTCGAAAGCCTTCTGGAAATCTAAAAATATGGAATCAATTTGACATCCCCTGTCGAGAGCACTTATTACTTCATGAGTATAAAGAGCTATTTGTGTTTCACAAGAACGATATTTTCTGAAACCGTGCTGACTATGTGTCAATAAATCGTTTTCTTCGAGGTACTTCATAATGTTCGAATACAGTATATGTTCTAAAAGCCTACAGCAAATCAACGTTAGTGAAATAGACCTGTAATTCAGCGGATTATTCCTACTTCCGTTTTTGGGTATTGGTGTGACTTGAGCAATTTTCTAGTCTTTAGGTATGGAACTTACTGTGAGCGAGTGGTTGTATATAATTGCTAAATATGGAGCTATTTTATCAGTATACTGTGAGAGGAATCTGACTGGTATACAATCTGGACCGGATGCCTTGCCTTTATTAAATGATTTGAGCCGCTTTGTTACAGCGGGGATATCTACTTCTACGTTTTTCATCTTGGCAATTGTTCTTGATTGGAATTCAGGAATATTTACTTCGTCTTCTTTGGTGAAGGAGTTTCGGGAAACCGTACTTTAACCCTGCTTTAGTGGCATTGTCATCAGTGACGTCACCGTTGTTATCGCGCAGTGAAGGTATTGATTGCTTCTTGCCACGTCGTTATTTAAGAGTACAATTTCGGAAAATAATGTAGTTATATTGCTATATTTACCTCACATAACACTATCAGTTGTCAGTGCCGGTGGTATAGTACGTACAATACCGCGTACGCCTTCTTATTTGCCGGCCGCGGTGGCCGAGCGGTTCTAGGCGCTTCAGTCTGGAACCGCGCTGCTGCTACGGCCGCAGGTTCGAATCCTGCCTCGGGCATGGATGTGTGTGATGTCCTTAGGTTAGTTAGGTTTAAGTAGTTCTAAGTTCTAGGGTACTGATGATCTCAGATGTTGAGGCCCATAGTACTCAGAGCCATTTGAACCTTCTTATTTGTAAACACCAAAACGTTTTCTTACTGTTTTTTATTTCCTTGCAAAAGGATAATCACCACATCATAGCCGCGAGGGATTAGCCGCGCGTTCTAAGGCGCTGCAGTCATGGACTGTGCGGCTGGTCCCGGCGGAAGTTCGAGTCCTCCCTCGGGCATGGGTGTGTGTGTTTGTCCTTAGGTTAGTTTAGGTTAAGTAGTGTGTAAACTTAGGGACTGATGACCTTAGCAGGTAAGTCCCATAAGATTTCACACACACACACCACATCAGATCACGTTTATCTAGTTGGTGGTACTGTTGTCTCTTTCACCATTACACTGGACGTGTTAAAAGATTTATTTATTTCACAGTCATCATTTTAACTAATACACGGGATTTTTTATGTTTAACACTAACAAACAAAGTTTACACCATCAGCTCAGGTGTTCTTGTGCTGCATGATATTCAGTTTTACTCTTGCATATTTTTATGAGGCTGGCACACAAAACGTTTTCGTCGTTTTCAACGTTTAGTGTATATGCATATGGGACGGATAGACTGTGAGAGAGATTGCATGAAGCAGGTGACAAGAACAGTGTGCGCAAAATGCCGTTGCCGCTAGATGCGCAGTCGGCTGGGGAAGTGTGGAGAAGCTGCAGTGGCGGACAGTCTGTCAGAGCAATGTAAAGGGAATGCTGAGGGCTGGAGGGGAAGTGTCGTTCTAAAATGAAGCCTACACTCACATTTCTGAAAAGTATTAAGTGGGGCCTCTCCAAGCCCACTCTTGCTTAGTTACCGTTCAAAAAGATCTGCCACTACTTCTTTGGTTAGTACCTAAAAATGATTTCAACTGAAAATGCAGCGATTTATTTTCGCCTGGTTCGTTAACCATTTGTAAATTTCAGAGAAGAGTGACCAGTAGGGAATTTTGAGTAAAAGCTACACATTTCTCTTGTTGCCATGTTAAAATTTGTTTCTGTTGCTAAAATCAGCATGGTTTACATAGTCTCACCTCACTAACTTATTGTGCAGACGCAATTGCGAGAGAACTCTTAAAAAGTGGTTTATTAATAGAGGAACTGAGGACAAGTAAGGTCAGCATCCTTGGTACAAAATGAACTTGTAATGGCCTCACTTACGTTGTTCTAAAGCCCACAGCATTTCTCGTTTCAGTATTATAATGCGATACAGGGTACAACCTGCATCTTCAACTAATGTCGATGTTTTCTGTTAAGGAACGAAGCTCTGCTTCACACGAGAGATTTTCCTTGAATCTGTGTTGATTCTCAGAGAGAAGTTTCCTTTCCTCCATGGGATAAAAATCTTTCCATGTTATTTTGTAGGGCGGGCAACCACAGCCAAACTTCGACATTTTTTCAAAGAAAATTCCGCACTGGCTGTATGAATGATTGTCATTAAATCTGCGACCGGTTTTGCACCACTTACCGATGCATCCTCAGGCAATATACGCTATTTATAACGTAGTAACGTTGAACATTGCCCTGTAGCCACTCCCCAACATTCACGTCCAATGAACCGTCATCTGACTGCGTGAGCGCTTTCCGGGTTTCGGCCAGTCAGTCAGGCCGCCTCCGCTGCCGCGTGGCTCCTCTCAACTTGCACGGTTATTGCCGCTCCCATCATTTAAAAAAAATTTTTAAAAAAGATTTTTAAATTTTAACTATCGCTTTCACCAGATCACGGTATATTGGACGTGAATGGTTGGGAGTGGCTACAGGGCAATGTTCAAGGTTACTACGTTATAAATAGCGTATATCTACTGAAGATGCACCGATAAGTGGTGCGAACCCGGTCGCAGATTTCATGAAAATCATTCATACAGTCAGTGCGGAACTTTCTTTGAAAGAAAATCTTTAAGATCACCATGTGTTCTAGGACCTATCAACACATCGACATCGTAAATATTAGCCCGTAATTCTATTATTTAAGTGTTTATTTTGTGTAACCTGCGTTCTTTGCTACTACATAAGTCTATTCACTGGGCGAGAGATTTTGTACAAAAGCGAACCAGGAAAGGGGACAACTCCGTGATCTACATCTACATCCATACTCCGCAAGCCACCTAACGGTGTGTGGCGGAGGGTACCTTGAGTACCTCCATCGGTTCTCCCTTCTATTCCACTCTCGTATTGTTCGTGGAAAGAAGGATTGTCGGTATGCTTCTGTGTGGGCTCTAATCTCTCTGATTTTATCCTCATGGTCTCTTCGCGAGATATATGTAGGAGGGAGCAATATACTGCTTGACTCTTCGGTGAAGGAATGTTCTCGAAACTTCAACAAAAGACCGTACCGAGCTACTGAGCGTCTCTCCTGCAGAGTCTTCCACTGCAGTTTATCTGTCATCTCCGTAACGCTTTCGCGATTACTAAATGATCCTGTAACGAAGCGCGCTGCTCTCCGTTGGATGTTCTCTATCTCTTCTATCAACCCTGTCTGGTACGGATCCCACACTGGTGAGCAGTATTCAAGCAGTAGGCGAATAAGTGTACTGTAACCTACTTCCTTTGTTTTCGGATTGCATTTCCTTAGGATTCTTCAAATGAATCTCAGTCTGGCATCTACTTTACCAACGATCAACTTTATATGATCATTCCATTTTAAATCACTCCTAATGCGTATTCCCAGATAATTTATGGAATTAACTGCTTCCAGTTGCTGACCTGCTATTTTGTAGCTAAATGATAAGGGGTCTATCTTTCTACGAATTCGCAGTACATTACACTTATCTACATTGAGATTCAATTGCCATTCCCTGCACCATGCGTCAATTCGCTGCAGATCCTCCTGCATTTCAGTACAATTTTCCATTGTTACAACCTCTCGAAATACCACAGCATCATCCGCAAAAAGCCACAGTGAACTTCCGATGTCATTCACAAGGTCATTTATATATATTGTGAATAGCAACGGTCCTACGACACTCCCATGCGGCACACCTGAAATCACTCTTACTTCGGAAGACTTCTCTCCATTGAGAATGACATGCTGCGTTCTGTTATCTATGAACTCTTCAATCCAATCACACAAGTGGTCTGATAGTCCATATGCTCTTACTTTGTTTATTAAACGACTGTGGGGAACTGTATCGAACGCCTTGCGGAAGTCAAGGAACACTGCATCTACCTGTGAACCCGTGTCTATGGCCCTCTGAGTCTCGTGGACGAATAGCGCGAGCTGGGTTTCACACGACCGTCATTTTCGAAACCCATGCTGATTCCTACAGAGTAGATTTCTAGTCTCCAGAAAAGTCATTATACTCGAACATAATACGTGTTCCAAAATTCTACAACTGATCGACGTTAGAGATATAGGTCTATAGTTCTGCACATCTGTTCGACGTCCTTCTTGAAAACGGGGATGACCTGTGCCCTTTTCCAATCCTTTGGAACGCTACGCTCTTCTAGAGACCTACGGTGCACCGCTGCCAGAAGGGGGGCCAGTTCCTTCGCGTACTCTGTGTAAAATCGAACTGGTATCCCATCAGGTCCAGCGGCCTTTCCTGTTTTGAGCGATTTTAATTGTTTCTCTATCCCTCTGTCGTCTATTTCGATATCTGCCATTCTGTCATCTGTGCGAAAATCTAGAGAAGGAACTACAGTGCAGTCTCCCTCTGTGAAACACCTTTGGAAAAAAAATTTAGTATTTCGGCCTTTAGTGTGTCATCCTCTGTTTCAGTACCATTTTGGTCACAGAGTGTCTGGACATTTTGTTTTCATCCACCTACCGCTTTGACATAATACCAAAATTTCTTAGGATTTTCTGCCAAGTCAGTACATAGAACTTTACTTTCGAATTCATTGAACGCCTCTCGCATAGCCCTCCTCACACTACATTTCGCTTCGCGTAATTTTTGTTTGTCTGCAAGGCTTTGGCTATGTTTATGTTTGCTGTGAAGTTCCCTTTGCTTCCGCAGCAGTTTTCTAACTCTGTTGTTGTACTACGGTGGCTCTTTTCCATCTCTTACGATCTTGCTTGGCACATACTCATCTAACGCATATTGTAGGATGGTTTTGAACTTTGTCCACTGATCCTCAACACTATCTCTACTTGAGACAAAACTTTTGTGTTGAGCCGTCAGGTACTCTGTAATCTGCTTTTTGTCACTTTTGCTAAACAGAAAAATCTTCCTACCTTTTTTAATAGTTCTATTTACGGCTGAAATCATCGATGCAGTAACCGCTTTATGATCGCTCATTCCCTGTTCTGCGTTAACTGTTTCAAATAGTTCGGTCTGTTTATCACCAGATGGTCTAATATCGCCACGAGTCGGTTCTCTGTTTAACTGCTCAAGGTAGTTTTCAGATAAAGCACTTAAAAAAATTTCACTGGATTCTTTGTCCCTGCCACCCGTTATGAACGTTTGAGTCTCCCAGTCTATATCCGGCAAATTAAAATCTCCACCCAGAGGTATAACATCGTGGGGAAACCTACTCTAAATATTTTCCAAATTATTCTTCAGGTGCTCAGCCACAACAGCTGCTGAGCCAGGGGGCCTATAGAGACATCCAATTACCATGTCTGAGCCTGCTTTAACCGTGACCTTCACCCAAATTATTTCACATGTCGGATGTCCGTCAATTTCCTTCGATACTATTGCACTTCTTATCGCTATAAACACGCCTCTCCGTTCACTGCCCAGCTTGTCTCTGCGGTATACATTCCAATCTGAGTTTAGTATTTAATTACTGTTTACGTCTGGTTTCAGCCAACTTTCTGTCCCTAGGGCATTGTGACCGTTTATTAATAAGAGCAGTTCTGGGACCTTTCTATAGACGCTCTTGCAGTTTACTATTAGCACATTAATATTGTCATTCCCTGTTGCATTTTGCCTACTCCTACCTTGCCGCGTCTCAGGAGGCATCTTGTCGGGCCTTGGGAGGGAATTCTCTAACCTAAAAAACCCACATGTGCACTCCACACTTATTCCGCTACCCTTGTAGCCGCTTCCGGCGTGTAGTGCACGCCTGACCTATTCAGGGGGACCCCACATTTCTCCACCCGATAGCGGAGGTCGAGAAATTTGCACCCCCGTCTGAGCCTCTGGTTTAAGACTTCTACTCGGCTCCAAACCAGAGGACCGCGATCGGTTCTGGGAACGATACTACAAATAGTTAGCTCAGATTCCACCCCGCGAGCGAGGCTTTCCGCCTTCACCAATTCCGCCAACCACCTGTACGAACTGAGGATGACCTCTGAACCCAGACGGCAGGATTCATTGGTGCCGACATGAGCAACAATTTGCAGTCGGGTGCACCCAGTGCTCTCTATCGCCGCCGGCAGGGCCTCCTCCACATCTCGGATGAGACCCCCCGGCAAGCAGACGGAGTGAACACTGGCCTTCTTTCCCGACCTTTCCGCTATTTCCCTAAGGGGCTCCATCACCCGCCTGACATTGGAGCTCCCAATAACAAATAAACCCCTTCCCCCGTGTGCCTGCTCGGACCTTGCTGAAGGAACTGCCACATGCCCTCTGACAGGCAGAGCGGGCGATGCCACACGGCCAGCTTCCACATTGACCCTCCGCCTCGTGCACCGCGAACGCCGCTGAACCCGCCACTCCCCTTGGGGAGAGGGTGGCCCAACCGCGTCCGGTACCCGCGAAGATGTCTCGACAGCAGGAACTGTCGGTGAAGCGTGTAACACCTGGAGTGTACCATGCAACGCACCAGACTCCTCACTGCCGCTACACTCCGAGGCAGCAGCCTGAAGACGGCTAAGCGCGGCCATCAACACATTCAGCCGTTCGCGAACAGTGGCCAGCTCCTCCTGCGTCCGTACACAGCAGTCACACATCCTATCCATCCTAAGAAATCAATTTACTGTAGAGAGTTAATCAACTTTTAACTAGACTGCTAATTCACTAAAGGCGGCTGATAGTTGACTAAACTGTGGTTGCTAGACGCTTCTTGTAGAAAACAATGAAAATAGCACTACCAGTCTCTGGACTGTATTGAAAACAAACACTAGCACTGCTGGCACTATGGTTGACTAAAGGGACTACTGTATTGAAAACAAACACGAAATCTATGGAACACTATTACTTGCACTCGACAATTAAAGCTTCCCAAAAGCAAAAACACACGGAAGAAGGAGTGACAAGTAAGAAAAATACAGTTAATACTTAAATTAACGTAGCTCGCTGCACAGCAGACGTGAAGCAGGCGGCAGCTACGACGACACTGACACTGGCGTTGTAAATCTGGTAGTTACAGCTGCGTCACAGTTCCAAAAGAATTCCTGCGAACTTTTTACGAGGTCACACAAACTATTATATCTTAATAGAAGAAATCAAAAGTGTGAAGAAGATTTCTGTTGCTACATAACATCACAGCCTCGTAAGTTAAGAGAAATGAGAAACTACAAGAATGTATGGGTAGGTTGAAGTGAAAGTACACATATTTTGTTTTACTAAACGTTAAAAAAAAGCAGCAGTATTATACCAACTTTCCGTGCAACAGCTAATTTGACATCTTGCTAACACTGTCTAAAAGTTTCGTTGTTACCCAGTTATTATTTGAAGAGTATTAAAAGTTTCCCTGAAATATAATTTGGCGTACTCTTACCCCATTCTGTGTCGTAAGAACATGGAGTAATAGTACACAGACCGTACTTTCACCAACAACTGAAGAAAATGAAAAGGATTACAAATAAATACAGGAAAAATAGTAAGCCAAAAAAGGTTTATCGAGAAAAATGCAGTGATGCACTATTGCTTGTTCTTGCTCCAATGAGTAATATGTTGCGAATCGGTGGAGGTACTCACTACTGTGCTGTTGTAACTTCTTAAATGTTTACTTCCTTTAATGTCTCAGATAAGCTACCATAATAAAGGCAAAATGGCATCGCTGCCTGGTAGAATGTAGTGGATATGGAGTTCCAGCAAGTACATTGTGGACAGTAGCGCTCACGAGCACTCACGGCCTCAGTCTGGACCTGCAGTGGTGAGGCCGGAGCCAGCGCGATACCCGGGCCGTGTGACGAACATCACAGCATGCCGCACTACAGCTCTTATCAGCTGGAACAGTCGCCTTCAGCAGGGACCATGATACAGTCTGGAAATACTTTAATATTTCATAGCTGCGCGTTTAACTAGACTCACTCTCTCGATCACATGTAACGAGGTTTTCATTGACACACTGATTTTCCACCTGGTCCCGGACGTAGCCGAACATTTGCAGTGTATGTCGGGCAAGACAAGTAGTGTTGCAGAGGGAGGGGGAGGGTGTTGGGGGAAGGGGGGGCGGGGGAGGACTGTATTTCCTGTGGGCTCCAGCTGAGAGGAGCTGACGTCACTTGCGCTAGTAGTCTACGGGCACAAGTAAACAGATGTGCCTCCCTTTTATTTCTCGAGGATGTGTAGTCGTGACAGCAAGGCAAATGTGTAAAAGCCCACTTCATTAGAAGAAACGTATCTTTTCAGTCACAGCGACGGACGTCCATAGTGCCTGGTGTGTCACAAAACGCTTGTTTTCGCAAAGACATGCAGTTTGCAACCTAAGTACAATCGCCTTCATGCAGTAAATTCGAATAGATCGAATAGAAGGGGATGTTTCCAAGGAACTGGTGTCCAATTTTAAGGCAACCATACAGAAGATGTAAGATAAAAAACATATTGTGGTTGAGAATTTTTAGAACTTTAAAAAGCTTCTTGTACTACCACAGCTGAATACTGCTGAAGAAAACCTAAATCTTACAGTTAAGTTACTCTGCAGCGGGGTCTGCGCTGATATGAAACTTCCTGGCTCAGTTGGTAGAGCACTTGTCAGCGAAAGGCAAAGCTCCCGAGTTCGAGTCTCGGTCCGGCACACAGTTTTAATCTGCCAGGAAGTTTAATATTTTGTGTTTCAAGAAGCTCAAGAAGTTAATTTAAGCGTACACTACTCCCACTTTGTGAAAACCTTCCTATAGGAGTGGCCTGCGGTGTCTAATGACATGAACCATTTCAAATGGCTCTGAGCACTATGGGACTCAACTGCTGAGGTCATTAGTCCCCTAGAACTTAGAACTAGTTAAACCTAACTAACCTAAGGACATCACAAACATCCATGCCCGAGGCAGGATTCGAACCTGCGACAGCAGCGGTCTTGCGGTTCCAGACTGCAGCGCCTTTAACCGCACGGCCACTCCGGCCGGCTGAACCATTTCGACCTGTTGAAACATGTAATACGAGATCGTGGTAGCAACACAAACCGTATGAAGTGAGTAAAATCACCGTCCAAGTGTGGAACAGTGCTGACCAGCGGCATCTCAAGAGAACAATATGTCAAAGAGGACTCAAGCACGCTACAATACAGGAAGTGGCGCTACACGGTACTTAATGTCATTTCGAAACAGATTTTGAATTCGCAGATAAGTAAATATTTCCGCTTTCGAACGGACTGCCATAAATTGCTTTTCGAACGAGCTATTTCAAGTGAATTTGTCAGCGGAGAACTTGCGCAGAGAATGCAAAGTTTTCAAACAATTTACGACAATGCTTGTTCCACAGAATTCCGTTTTATTAGTAACGTGGCTGCTTCGCAGTGTCGCGGTGTGCCGTACCACTTGCTGTCGCCCTGGAACGAGCGTCCACTGTCAAGAGAAAGTTGAAGCGCTGCCGCCCATACAGCTGCGTCGCACCGCACCGCACCGCTCATTGTTAGCGGCGACCGTGGGGCTGAGGAGGAAAGGCCAGTGGAAGCCCGGCCGTCGATGTAATTGGGTCGTCAGGAGCCGAGAACAAGTGACGAGCGAGTCGTCTGCCCTCGTAGCGGCCGTACTACCATATAACACGTAACGGCTGGCACCAGCCGACAGGGAACAGTAACGAGGAGGAGGAGGTGGAAAGAAAGGAAGGAACAGCCCCTTCTCTGTAGCCTACCTCAGGAATTTTCCGTCTCTGACTGACTATTCTACGTAATGAGGACCTTCTCTTTCTCCACTATCCCGATGTATCAAAAAATTACATTTAGATTCATTAAAACAGAAACTTTGAAGCAAAACGTATGTCGATTGGTTCTACCATGAAGCGGCATGAATTTGTGTGTGCAACATATCGCTCAGTGTGGGTGTCCAGATGTAAAATGCTAACAGGAAAGTCAATCACATCTAATATCCTGCAGAATGTGAACAAATGACATAGTGTACTACTATTTAAAAAAAAAGAAAAAAAACGGGGACAGGCTCCTTATACTAAAACAAGAGAAAACGTCTAGAAATCAAGGGCTCTACAGATCATACCTTAAGAGATATGAACTCTTGTTGAACTTTGATACTATGAAACACGTCTCTTCTGCTGCAAGCGCTGTGATTGTGAAATTTTGGGAGAAGGTAGTATGGACCAAAACAAGAAAACCATGTCTGGTAAACATGGGCTTTAAAATGCATCCCTTAAGAGCTATGAGCATTTGTACAGTAGAAGAGACGTGTTTCACACTAGCGAAGACGAATAAGTGCTGATAGCTCTTAAAGTATGTATTTACTAGACATTTGTTTTTTATTTCGATCAATACTTCCTCCTCCCAAAATATGGAAAGCATAGACCTTGCAATATGAGAAATCTGTTTCATAGTATCGAAGACGAACAAGTGCTCACACCTCTTAAAGTGTGCATTATGGAACCATGTTTACTTGACTTTTTCACTTATTTCTGTACAAGGAACCAGCCCCTAAATTTGGTGTTTCTTTGTATACAGGGTGGGGCAAATAAAAGGGACCCGGAGAACTGAGCTCGAGGATACAAAGCAACAAAGCAGAGGAAAAGAAATATAGTACTAATCTGACTACAGCAGCTGTTGAAAGTGACAACTATCTACCTCTTGGCAGTTTTGGGAACTGGCCATCAAGTTGCTGAAGGTGGATCGAAGCAGGACTGCTGCAGTTGCTGCAGTATCATCCGAAATGTTCTGCTGCAGTTCCTGAAGACTATGCGGGTTCTCGCGATACATGTTAGACTTGAGGGCTCTCCATGCAAAATAATTACACACTGACACATCAGAACAATCAAGGGCTCCTATCAGACTGACCTCTGCTAACAACAGTGACAGGCGTGAGGATTGTGCAAATGTGCTCGAAGGTTCTGCCGGCTGTATGGGCAGTTGCTCCATCCTGTTGGAAGTAACTGCAGATCGTTTCCTCTTCCGTTAACGATGCCAAAAATTCACGTCCAATCGTAGCCACTCGTCCGGGCCACTTTTATTTGCCGCACCATGTATATGTAGAGTGCGGAAAAACAGTTTAACCGAAAGTTTATGACAGAAAGACAGTATCAAACGAAGGAATTTGTGTATGAGAACTAGGCTTTTCAGTTGAGTATTTACGGCACCATGTCAGCGTGAAAACGGTCGTCAGTTTTTCCATTTGCTAGGACATACTTATGTGATTAAGTGACGGCAATTCCGTGTGCAAGAACATATTCGTTTTTCTTTTACTATGACTTTCTTAGGAAAACTGAAACGTGAAACGTGGACATGCGATTGTTTTAATTTCCATTTCATGCGTCAGCTTAGCACGACAAACGTGTATGTGATGCTTTAGGTTTTCCTTGTTCTCAATGTGACGACTGGTTAGTCCAAACATTTTGTTTGAGTGTACACTTTCTATGGATTACATTTTGTTTTGAATAAGGACGTCCAAATGTCAGATTTGAATTACGTTCGTGTAGCACCAAAACCATGCAACTTTGACCACAATTTGCTATACTGCAATTCCTTTCTTTGATGCTGTCATTCAGCCCTACAATTTTGGTCAAATTGTTTTTCCGCACTCTGTATTATACGGTGTTTCAAAATTACAGTGACAATATTCGAGTGGATGTAGAAGGTGCTTTGAGCAGTAAAATTAGGATAGGAACCTGTGTCCGGAATGTGACCCAACGACAGTACAGAGCGTATTATCTACGTAATTAGTTTTAGCGTAACATTTACATCAGTCGTTTTTCTTTCATTACGCTCACCGCCACGCTTAAGTTTACAATGTTACCTAAGAAGCCGACTATGTTGGTTGTAGGCGCCGCCGCATGTGTACAGGGCGATTCAACTGCTTCTACTGCTGTCGCTTTACGCAATTCGCCATGTTATACCTGGCCTTCAAAAACCACGACCGACATTTTCATATTCTCTCGCTCTTAGCATTGTAGAAAAGAAATGGACAGGATATTTTTTATAGTAGTGAAATTTTCTACTGCGATACGTTTTCACTGGAGGCCACGGTTTTCGAATTATTCAAGAAAAAAGTGGCCTTCAAACCCTTCACCACTCCCACACTCAGCTGCAACCGGTCACGATTTTTAGTATGTTGTTCATGGCACACCATCTTACCACCGAACAAAAATTTGCGACGACATGAATCTTCATTGGCTGGCCTTATTACGCCACTGGCTCAGTCGAAAACATACAAAGTGTAAAACTGACGTTTGTGTAGATTTTATCTGAGAATTTTGCGAATTTTAACAGCATATAATAAACAATTATACCTTTGTATTCGTCAGGCCTTCTGACTACGAACTACTGTCCTTGTAAGGGTTAATCTTTGATCGTATTATCTACGTAATTAGTTTTAGCGTAACGTTTACATCAGTCGTTTTTCTTTCATTACGCTCACCGCCACGCTTAAGTTTACAATGTTACCTAAGAAGCCGACTATGTTGGTAGCGTAGCTGTCTAATCAACAAAGACCAAAAAAGATCGAAAATTGGAAATAGTTCGTGGAATCGAAACTTTCTGTACGGTGGTAGGAGGGAGTGCCACGAATAACATACTACAGATTGTTAATGGTTAACGATGAGTGTGAGTGCGTAGGTGCGATTTATGGTCACGTTTGTATGTTTTTCTTGAATAACTCGAAATCGGTAGACTCCAGGGAGAACATAGCCCAGCACAAAATTTAAGTTCATTGCCTTTATTACAAAGAAGTTCCTGCTCATTTATGCTTTAAGACAAAAAGTTTGCGCGCAATGAGAGGGAGAATATATAAATTTCGAGAGTAGTTTTTGAAGGAGAGATATAACATTCCCGGTTGCACAGAATAACAGCGTTAGGGGCAGCTGAGGGTGTTATAAATTAACAGCGATGATGGAGGAGGATTTGAGGTAAAGGATCCTGGTCCGTACACGAGCAAGTCTAAAGATATATGCGAAAATCTGACAGTGAAATACTCATACCGGTACTGATGTTGCTAAGAGAGTACGGTAGGCAACTTTGAGAAATGGTAGTGTGGACCAAACCAAGAAAAATGTCTTGTAAACATGGCCTCTAAAATCAATACGTAAAGATCCATGAGCACTTGTCCATCCCCTCTATTGAACAACTGCTCATAGCTCTTAAGGTGCACCTTTTAGAGCCCATGTTTATTGGGGTTTTCTTTTCTCTACAGTCTTAGCAACAAGAGTACCGGTACATGTATTCTACTGTCAGAGTATCAGAACGATTTTCAGCTCTTTAGTTGCTCAGTTAGAGTCCTTTACCTCAAACCGATTCATTTATACTTCTCCGTCAGCCTTGAAAGTTTCTAAGACGATCACGGAATCACCCTGTACATACAAACATGCAGAGGCGCCTATAGCTTTTGTAAATCCCTATATATATATATATGTGACGAGCATGGTTTGAATTCCAGTTCATCTGGAGCAAAGTTTATTTTATTTCAGATAGATGTTCAGTACCAATATGCTTTCAGAAAAATGTTATATTAGAAAGATTAAATATAAGGCGGAATAACTTATAGCGTGAAGATGTCAGAGAAGAAATAAAGAAAATTCAAGAGGAACCAGATGAGAAAATTCTACA
Organism: Schistocerca nitens; assembly: GCF_023898315.1. Lineage (NCBI taxonomy): Eukaryota > Metazoa > Arthropoda > Insecta > Orthoptera > Acrididae > Schistocerca > Schistocerca nitens. The sequence goes on along the minus strand of NC_064614.1, from coordinate 403,829,008 downwards.
AATAAGAAAAACGAAGTGTCAGATATATGGGAAGACAATGTTGTAATGTTAGCTGTCTAGGTAGTAATAATTAAATAAGCTGCAGTCGAAATGGGTAGAGGCAAAGAATATTTCCACAGCAAAAGAACACTGCTACTTATGAAATGTAACGCAAAGTGTTCATGAAACTAGTCGTACAGGAATGATACGTGGGAAACTAGAAGAAGGTGAATAACATTATGTATCTATACTATGACACAGGTTGATTCTTATTAACATTTAAAAATCCCATTAGCGGCGTGGATGACTCTGAGACAAGTGACTTGATATCAACCACATGGTATCGAAAAGGTCCCGAAATACTACAAAAATGCATGAAAATTGTTGAATATGTGACGTCACCAGATGACGTACTTCACCGCACGTCAATCATTTGGGCTTAGGCATGAAGGGTGATGGAACGATGCAGTACTTGCACTCGAGCAAACGGTACAAATTTCTATCATCTTTTGTAAATACAATCAATTTCAAACGTACAAGTTACAAAATTGTTGTCCTCGCTGTAATCAAGTGAAAGCTGTTCTTATTTTGTGTTTCTTTCCTGTTGTCCCTCTTTCTGTTCACAGACATTATGTAGTAAGGAAAACGTAGGTCATTTATTGGTGACGAGGCAATCTGGAAGCTCGTATTCATTTACTTGTGACGAAAAACGTTAAGATTTTGTTGTACGGTGCTGTACTTTGCAATGAACCAGAGGAGACTGCGAGACTGGTAAATGAAATAATAAGTCTTACTTCATTGTTAACACATAATCGTATAACACAATGGAGTAAAAATGCTGCTGGTAGACGCAAAACTCGAAACCTAAGGCCCACGTCCTAAAGTGCGCGCCTAGGCTCACCATTACACCGATGGGAATACTTGCTTAACTTGGGTTGAGATGATCACATGCGACATACTGACAGGCTCAACCGCTGCACGCGGAGCGAGGTACGTCTTGTGGTGGCGTCATGTTTTCAACATTTGTCATTCACTTTTGGGGTATATACCGACAGTTGCGACTCCACGTGTCTGGTATTAAATGTCTCACCGTCATCTAATTCGCTTCGGAGCCAAAAATGTCGAAAAGATCTTGACCTATTTATTTCAGATATTTACATGATACCCTAAAAAATTTCCAGACGGATGTACGAAGTGTGTGAGAAATGTAATGAGGCAGATTTTTTTATCTATCAAAGTTTTAATTTTATTTAAACAACAATATTGCCCCGTTCTACCCCGTGCCTATCGCCTGTTAAACACCGGCTTTTATTTCATACAGATCAGTGGATTTGTAGTTACCTTGCTGATGTACTTCAGTCCTGTTTCTGTACTTTTCCAGTTTAAAGTTTGTCTGTTTCACAAATAATTCCAGAAGTTCATTATCAAACACCAGAGAACAAATGTCTTCTATCTTAGCATTATCACCTACATTTTTTACAGCTTTTGTTATACCCGGTATTCCCCTGATAATGTTATCACGAGATCCTCGTCTAACTGTAATTGGTTCATTTGGTTTCCAATAAAATCCGTTTTCCTTTTGTAAAGATAAATAAGTGAAATACAGTTATTTGCCTGGTCGCATATGCAGAAAAGTCAACACCTTCATCGGGGACTTGTTCGTCAGAGGTAGACCTAGAGGTCGCTTTTTCAAGAGGAAATGAAATACCACAAGAGGAATAATAAGAAAATAAATCCTCTCCATCTACTTTTTACTGCGTCCTAGCAAGTTTCTCTTCAAATTTTGGATCAACCCTCCCAGTACTTCGGTTCGTCTTCTTTTTCGTGACGTAGATGGAAGCTGTTCCATAACACATTTAAAAAAATACTAAGCCTTGCAAATTAAAAAAATGTCTACAAGGAAAGCCAATTATCTGCATCTACTTCTGCTCATCAGAAATAAAAGAATCGCTTTTGGAAACACATATGTAATAGACACACAACTAGTCTGGTATTATTGGAAGTATGTGTTTCACAGACACTGTGGCACTTGAGAAAACAGCTTTTGCCTCACGTGCAACCGTCACCATCGACAGTGACTCGCATCACGAATCTGACAAAGAACCTGTATGAAGCTACAGAGGCACTCTCACCACTATCAAAAATACTATTGTTAGCGTAACAATATAAAAATGTATGCATGTCCCTCAGGCACAGACTACCTTTTAAGGGCTATTACAGTAAGTAGCTACCACTCACGCTACAATATAATAACATTTTCTCGCTTGAAATTTTGATGGTACATCAGTATAACGGTAGTTCATTGATTATAAGGAGACAGATTTTGCTGTGAGTCGTCGTTGAGGTCTTTTTTTAGAGAGAGCATAGTTTTGGTACATGATACTCTGCTGAATGTTTTCTGAGACGTGGTGTTACGTTTGCTTTTCTCAAACCCAGTGCTAATCTGACTCAAGTGACAAAGGATTTGGAATCGTTTCCACCAGATTTCACCAAAGAGGACACCATGGTTATAATGGGTGGATGAGGCAGAATGAACACTATCAATATAGAGTGTAATCTGGTATAGAAACTCCGGTATCACGACCCGCTAGTGTTGAATTATTATTTGTTCTTTGACGCCGTGATGGATTTCTTTTGAATTCTGCCATCATAAAAGTTAGATTGAAGTTCGAACGGCTGATAATGTAGGATGTCGTTTCCAACAATGGCGAGGCCCCTGTTGATTCCATAAGTAGTGGGGATTATGCTAGGCATGGTCATCATCTTGAAGGAGTGGGAAGGGTAAACTTAGCAGAATATCTAAAAGGGTGAAGCGGAGGCACTGTCACAATTCGTATAACTAATTTGGTTACATGTGTCAAAACTGCTACAGGGTGACGATTATTGAACTATGTGAAATAAAATCGTCATAACTTCTGAACTGTTTGCGTTATGACGTTCAAAGTGCACGGTTGGCCGCGGGCCATCATGGGAATTAGTATGCGCACACGTGCTTTGGTTTAGCGACGTAGCCCACTTTCAGTTGGATGGATTCGTCAATAAGGAAAATTGGTGCATTTGGGGGACAGAATTCGCATTTCGCGATCAACGGGTGACTGTATGGCGTGCAGTGTCCAATCACTGAACAATCGGTGCGTTATTCCTTCCTGGCACGGTGCCTCAACGAACGGTACGTGAAGATTTAGGAAGATGATTTCATCCTCATTATCGCCGGCCGCGGTGGTCTCGCGGTTCTAGGCGCGCAGTCCGGAACCGTGCGACTGCTACGGTCGCAGGTTCGAATCCTGCCTCGGGCATGGATGTGTGTGATGTCCTTAGATTAGTTAGGTTTAAGTAGTTCTAAGTTCTAGGGGACTGCTAACCACAGCAGTTGAGTCTCATAGTGCTCAGAGCCATTTTTTCATCCTCATTATCCATAGTGACCCTGATATCGACAACACGTGGTTCATTTGAGACGCAGCTTGAAACACCGAAAATGCATAAAAAATACCTTTTCATTATAGAAAGTATATTTAATACGTAATGGATGTAAAATGTATTTATTTTTAACTGTATAAAATTGATTGTAATTATAACGAAAATACTGTAAATTTCTGCGTAATAGCCAAGGTAATGTTATTTAAATGTATCGATAGCTACGACGAAATGGCACTAGTTGTGCCGTTGTTTGCCTTTGCGTATGGAGAGTCTCTATCGCGTTGCGAGCAGAGAGGAAGGTGAGCAGCTTGAGTGATGAAGGACTGCGGAAGTGTTTGTTGGGCGCTCCCGCATACGCAGTGTGCAGCTATGCTCGCGCCGCCGTGTAAACGTGCCTGATTCGTTAACTCGTGAGTATTGAGAGCACGGCAGGAGTGGATAAGTGGAGGAAGCTGCAGTTACAGCTGTTGCCTGTCCCATAATCATCCGTGGCTCTGGATACGACTCGGGAGTTCTCAAATAGCAGCAGCAGCAACACCGCCAGCGTAGCATTGTCGTCGGCTACATTCTTCGTCGTCGGTACAGCTAGAACATCGTAAGACTGTTAACTGACAGATATACTGCTGTAGAGGCTTTACCCAGTTGCATTTCTTTCACAAAGTATGACTAACTTGAATAATAATTTGCAATACTTAAAACTTGTGGGGAATCTGTCATCGACCTCAGGCATTATTACTAGGCAGCGTCCCTTCCCTTTCCATGCAATAACCCAGTGTCTTAACAATGTGAAAACTGATTAACTATTTACTGCCAGTTTTGTGTGTTTCCTATGACCAGTTATAGTCTAAATTTTCTGCCTCGGAAACTGTTCCCTCTTGTATTTCATAATGCAGGCTTAACTAATGATCAATTTTGAATATTGACTTCATTCACTTAAAGTAAAATTTCACTGGAGAAACATAACTAAAGACCCAACCCAAATTAATAGTGCGAAATTTCATTTATTCTGTATTTAGCGAGTGACTTCTGCTGGTTTGGTATGTGTTTCATTGTTGTTATTATAAAAATGAAATCAGTTGCTCATTTGCTTAAAGTAAACTTAATGCAGTAAATAATAATAAATTGTAAATTGTTTGCCTTTTTCTAAACTTTGCACTACATTACGTTAAGGTTACTGAAAGTAATGTTTTTTTTTAAGTAATAACGTTTTAGTTAACATTTATTTAACCAGTAGCTCCATTTAACTTTACTTTCAAAATTTAGTATTTCATAATAAGTAACTGTAAACTCAGTGCTTTCTGATTCATTCATTTTCTCGTGAACCGTTGTGTTGTGGAAAAGAGTGACAACCTTCTGTTGCCACGCCGGTGACTATTTGCTTAAATTTCTTTGCCAATATCTTTCTTAAGATTCTGGAGATTCATTGCTGCAGCGGGCTGGTGACCGTTAAATTATCCCCTTTTTAGCTAATCAGTGTGTTTTTAGTAAATTTCCACCCATTTCAAAATTATCATCAGCATTTAGACCAAATTTAGAATATATTCTTCCATCAGAAGGGTGTCTCGTATACTGCCCTCCAACTGACCGGTGTTATTTTCCTTCTGTAACGATTGCCTTACACACTGTGCAATTTCATTAGGCATACGCGATCACGGTGAGTTATATCGCAATCCAGTAGGCCGATTAGGAAACGGGAGGTGAAGCATCTTGGGGAGCGCATTCTGGCTCTGGGGTACCAGAGCTGCTGGTATGGGCCTCGATCGGCCGCCATATTCTCTGAACACATGCGACTTCTTTTTGTAGGGCTATATTAAGGACAACGTGTACAGCAATAACCCCAAAACCATTGCTGACCTGAAAACAGCCATTCAGGAGCTCATCGACAGCATCGATATTCCGACACTTCAGCGGGTCATGAAGAATTTCGCTATTCATTTGTGCCACATCAACGCCTTGATGGCAGGCGTATCGAACATGTCGTAACCTAACTCCGAATATGTGTAGTAACGTTTACATGCCGAATAAAGTGTGAGAACGCCGTAGCTTGTATTTAATTCACTTTTTTTCATATAGTTCAATAATTGTCACCCTGCCCGTTTTTAATGTAGGGAGGACTGAAATAATCGAAGTTATAAGAATGGTTAACACTGAAACGAAATTTCACTTTCAGAAGCAAACTACACTGCATAATTCTAACATACTGCATGCATACGCAAAAGCTGATCGTCGGAAAATTTTCTAGAATCTGGAGAAATTTCTTGGTCAGTGAGAAATGCCAACTACCTTTATTGCACCATAAATCATGAAAACTGAAGAATAAAATTAATGAACCATCTATTTGCATTTATGAATGAAAATCGTCAAACCTTGTTGAAACAATCTGTCTCTGAGCATCATATGACCACTTGTAGAGATATGTTAAGTGATATGCTTCCCAGCGATGTTAGCTAACTGCTCAAAATCAGCCATTGACAATATAATGGGAGTCGCTTCAGGAGAGAGCCAGGCGGGATGTGGTGGTGAGGACCCAATTACGTTCGCGAGCGACAGGAAAACGTCGCTGATAGTAACACATTTATTAGACAGTAACACAGGATTGTCTTCCAAAGCGCCATTATGTTACACGTAAATATTGAACAAGATACAAAATATCTACTAGACCTAAGTTCAGGGCAGTGGTCGGAGGAAACTAAGATATAAACTGTAGCTCAGGACATGAATGAAAATTGCAACACATTTATACTGAAATCCTTCCCTTATTATCAAATCGTTACCCTCCGAAAATAACACAGATTAGCCCAGTGTCTATAGGAAAGCATGGCTTACTCCAGGAATAAAGGTATCTTCTACAACAAATGGAAACTGTACCTGTCAGTGTGAAATAGCTCTGATTGTGATGCAATAGGTCATTCAAATACATACTGAAATTCATTGATTATAGTAATAGGGACATCAAAGCAAACGTCAATTGAGAAAAAGATACATAAGGAAAGACATTAGACAGTACTGTATATGGCGAAAAAGGAGACAGGAACACCAGAGTTGGAGAAGGACCAGATAATTTATGAGTGGACTATACATTGGTAACAATTGTATGCAGTGTTGCAAAACATTTTATTCACATTTCATAACCGTTATTTAAAATCTCGGGTTGTCAGTTTCCATGATGTTGTCATGGAAAATCTCATATCAGCCATTACAATCAACTTCAGTAATATGTATGTGGCCCTCACATCTTAAGAAGTAACACCCACCACAAAAACTTTAAAATAGAAACATAGTGATTATGATACATTATCAATAAAGTTGATCACAAAGTGTTCCTCAGACACTTCATTTCAACGGACACATTGCCAAAGAGTTTTATGTAGGGGTGGAAAAAATTATGGAAAAACGCAACACATTACCAAGTCTAACATGTTGTAGGAAAACTGTTGGCATTCAAATGAGTTTACAGTCGTCTCTGAATGAACAAATACAGACCCTCTACAGTTTTCAAGGGTATCTTATACCATTCTTCCCGCAAAATAGTGAAAAGATACGTTGACGATGACTCAGGTGAATAGCAATCACGCACTTTTCTCGCCAAATTACACTACAAAGTCTCAATAATACTGAGATCTGATGACTATGATGGCCAGGGAAAAAGTGACAATTTATTCTCGTAATCATAAAACTCGTCATGGACGTTGGGAGCTACGTTAATGGGAAATTGTCATCACTGGAAGATAGCATCTCCATTTTGCGACAAACATTACACCATGGGAGAATCAGACCAGCCAAAATGGTTACGTAATTCTTGGCAATAAAGCGGTCTTCCAAAGTAACCGTGGGGCCAATGGAATACTACGATGTTGCTGACCAGATTAACAACGAACCCCTATTACGTTACGTTTTTGCACGTTCACATGGCCAGAAGTTGGGAACAGTATGAAACCAGAAACATCGGACCAAAGGACTTCCTTCCCTCCATTTTCCACTTTTAAGGCTTCGGCACTTTGTAAGTGTACCTGTTGTGGGCATTTGCACCACTGATGAGTGTTTTTGGAATTTTCGCTCGCCACGCAATTCCCACCTTGTGAATCTCCCTTCTGTTGTTTTGGTGCTGACGGCGTTCGTGAGTGCGAAATTTAGCTCTGCAGTGATTATTTAGCTATTATCCTCTTATTTTTCGTCAGAATAGTCTTCACTGACTATCCGTCATGATTATTCAATACACACATTCGTTAGCGTTGTGATTTAGCGGATGTTGTTTTTCCGCTTTCCCTGTATGCGGTATGTGCCTCTTGAAACACCAAATACTTCAGCTATCTTGGTTACGGAGGCGTCCACCATACGAACACTAACATTTCCCCACTTTGGAATTCCCTTAGCTCCGGCGTAAAGCACTCACAACTACACGGAAAACTGTTCTGATCTCTACTGACACTTGTAACATACGAGTATTGACGACATGCGTAGCGACGTTCGTGGTCAAATACAACAGCGCAGCCGGCAGGCTTGACTACCACCTGCATTTCTGTTCAAGCATATGTTTCTCGAGGGGTTTCCATGTATCTGTCCAACTCCTGCACGTGACTGCTAAACTAATTTCAGTGAGGAGAGTGCAAACCATTTCTTCTTTTATAATTCTATTGATGAATATCTCTATCACTCTCAGAGGGCAATGGATTGTTGACAAAATATTTCATGAATGGGTAGATGTACTGCAAATTTGTGGTTAATATTCCCAAATCTTCAAACAACTGCGTGGCAGGCGTACACTCGTGTGCTTACCATTCTGTTTAGTTTCTATTGTACGATGAATACTTTCTGCCTACGTGAAGAGCTTCTCCATAATACCGTCTTGTAGGATATCGATGATTAAAAATATGACAAATGTTTTAACTTACTACTGTAGCGTTTGCAGTTATTTAATGGCAAAAGAGGCTGCACTTAAACGTTGTAGCAATCTACTATATGACTTTTCCGATTTGCATCAACATACATATTCATTACAATGTATATTATTTTTTTGTTGGTGAACAGTTTTTCTGATAGGTGGAGCTACTTTTACAGTACAGACCCGTATGAACTGTCCTTTTGTTTAATTTTTTTCCAAAGTTTAAAGCTTGTCCCTTTGTGAAAAACCAGTTAATAACTTCAGCAAATACGTAACTTACTATTTTCTCAATGGGTGTTTCTTTAGTCAGTTTGATAATAAGGGTCCTATCATCTGCAGAAAGAACTGATTTTTGCCTCGTGATTCAAATAACACTGTAGATCATTAACATGGAGAAAGAACTGTAATGGACGTTTGATTGAACTCTGCGAAATGCCAACTGTGTTTTCAGACCATGAAGATGATATGAAGTTCATGTTTGCATTCCGCACACACCCTAGTGTAGCATTCTGTATCGTCCTTTTTACAGTAGGAACTAAAACAGGCATCTGCTGAATCATGTATCCCATAAACACAATTTCAGCATTGGATGTGTGACTAATTTTCATTTCACTAAATTTTCTCTGTATTGATTCTTCAGGGTACTGTTCCATTATCGCTTCTGAGTTTCTTGAATTGTTTTCCTAACTTACTTTTAAAAAGAAATTATTAAAAATAGCATTTAAGCATGATCTTTCTTCCACAACGTTCCCACTCACTTAAATACACACAGCAAAAAATTTGGCAGCAGTCAAATTCCCAGAACTTCTGAAGACAGATGTTGACTGTGGATATTGTATCACAGACACAGTACCTTGGACTGTTCAGAGATGTCACTAAACCCGCCCAAACGTGTAAACAACCGTGCATAAGCAGCACTTATTATATGGAGGGGGACCGACAGCCGATCAGTTCCAGTCATTCCACCAGGAAGGAGGTACACGGCTCGTGTTGCCTGTAGTTCAACCAAGCCTACATCTACATCCATACTCTGCAAGCCACCTGACGGTGTGTCGCGGAGGGTACCTTGAGTACATCTATCGGCTCTCACTTCTATTCCAGTCTCGTACTGTTCGTGGAAAGAAGGATTGTCGGTATGCCTCTGTGTGGGCTCTAATCTCTCTGATTTTATCTTCATGCTCTCTTCGCGAGATATACGTAGGAGGGAGCAATATACTGCTTGACTGCTCGGCGAAGGTATGTTCTCGAAACTTCAACAAGAGCCCGTACCGAGCTACTGAGCGTCTCTCTTGCAGAGTCTTCCACTGGAGTTTATCTATCATCTCCGTAACGCTTTCGCGATTACTAAATGATCCTGTAACGAAGCGCGCTGCTCTCCGTTGGATCTTCTCTATCTCTTCTATCAACCCTGTCTGGTACGGATCCCACACCGGTGAGCAGTATTCAAGCAGTAGGCGAATAAGTGTAGTGTAACCTACTTCCTTTGTTTTCGGACTGCATTTCCTTAGGATTCTTCAAATGAATCTCAGTCTGGCATCTGCTTTACCGACGATTGATTTTATGTGGTCATTCCATTTTAAATCACTCCTAATGCCTACTCCCAGATAATTTATGGCATTAACTTCTTCCAGTTGCTGATCTGCTATATTGTAGCTAAATGATAAGGGGTCTATCTTTTTGTGTAATCGCAGCACATTACACTTGTCTACATTGAGAATCAATTGCCATTCCCTGTACCATGCGTCAATTCGTTGCAGATCCTCCTGCATTTCAGTACAATTTTCCACTGTTAGAACCTCTCGATACACTACAGCATCATGCGCAAAAAACCTCAGTGAACTTCCGATGTTATCCACAAGGTCATTTATATATATTGTGAATAGCAACGGTCCTACGACACTCCCCTGCGGCATACCTGAAGTCACTCTTACTTCGGACGATTTCTCTCCATTGAGAGTGACATGCTGCTTTCTGTTACATAGGAACTTTCAATCCAATCACACAATTGGTCTGATAGTCCATATGCTCTTATTTTGTTCATTAAACGACTATGGGGAACTGTATCAAACGCCATGCGGAAGTCAAGAAACAGGGCATCTACCTGGGAATCCGTGTCTATGGCTCTCTGAGTCTCGTGGACGAATATCGAGAGCTGGGTTTTACACGATCGTCTTTTTCGAAACCCATGCTGATTCCTGCAGAGTAGATTTCTAGTCTCCAGAAAAGTCATTATACTCGAACACAATACGTGTTCCACAATTCTACAACTGATCGACCTTAGAGATATAGGTCTATAGTTCTGCACATCTGTTCGACGTCCCTTCTTGAAAACGGGGATGACCTGAGCCCTTTCCCAATCTTTTGGAACGCTACGCTCTTCTAGAGACCCACGGTACACTCCTGTAAGAAGGGGGGCCAGTTCCTTCTCGCACTCTGTGGAAAATGGAGCTGGTATCGCATCAGGTCCAGCGGCCTTTCCTCTTTTGAGCGATTTTGTTTTTCTGTCCCTCTGTCATTTATTTCGATATCTACCATTTTGTCAAATGTTCAAATGTCTGTGAAATCTTATGGGACTTAACTGCTAAGGTTATCAGTCCCTAAGCTTACACACTACATAACCTTAATTATCCTGAAGACAAACACACACACACCCATGCCTGAGGGAGGACTCGAACCTCCGCCGGGATTAGCCGCACAGTCCATGACTGCAGCGCCTGAGACCGCTCGACTAATCCCGCGCGGTCTCATTAGTCACTCTCACTATTTTCATTAGGTGTTCAGGACTGTAAATGTGGCTAAGTGTGACTAAATGTGATTAAATGGGCATCGTGATCCAAAATTCCATTTGCCACACGGTAGATACATGTTCGTTCAACTACTGCTCATTATATGAATATAAATTATACGATATTGCAAGAGACGACTATAGGGATGCCATAAGTACAATTTGTTCTGTGAAGGACACGCTCTCCCAGTTCAATCCTTGCCAGTTTTCCTCGGCAAGGTTGTAGTGACCTGCGGTCGCCGGTAGGTGCAGTGAAAGAATATTCAGAATAAGTTATTTATTTCCATAAAAATATATGTAGCGTGTTGACTCGTGGTTGGCATCGTCTGTCAATCGCCGCTGAGGAGTAGCACCATAAGCAGCCTTGAGGCCTCTCAAGGCAGCTAACAGCCGGCTGCGCACTGGCAGTTCGCCGCTTGCGGTGGTCCCGGCGCCGGCTTTACTGCGACGCCGCGGCAGTGTGTGACGGCGGCTCTTGTATTGAACTTACAGTACACACACCGACTTCGGAGGTGTTCTGTCTCTTCCCGCTCTCCACCATTCCTCGTCACCCGTCATACGGTAGCTGTGTAGCCGTGAAGTTCGACAATATTGGCCTGCCGCCGTGTTTAAGACTGGTTGTTATGCCGAGGTATCCAGCCCTCCTAGTAGCGGCAGCTGTTGATCGAAGCGTGCAGGAAATCTACAATAGACTTGAGCCAGACGTCACTTCGTCGCAATCAGAGAATCGAGTGCAAATTTTATGTACCCTATCGGTAAGTCTGACCGACTGCCTTAAGAGCTAAGGTGCTGCGATATGTATGGAGCGAAGTTACGAAGGTATCAGCAGTTTTCCTTCTATCGTGCTCGCTTAATGAGTTTGTTATACTACAGAACTAGTTCGTAAAAACTCTTGGTACTGTTTGGTGCATTCGCCGTAGCCTTTCTATCGTTACAGGTGACATGACGGTGTTTGGCAGCTCTGACTCACTATATTCTTCTGAAGTCTGCTTCCTGCTCGCCAGAAACGCAGATGCCGTGTCTCGCCCTGGCCCAGTGTCTCTGGCGAAATTTTTTCATTGCGGCCGCCTCGTATCGACATGCCGTAACGTAGCGAGACAGCTTCGCTCTGTGACTTCGAAAATTTCCCCTTTTTTATTTTCCTATTCAAGGTTATCATGCAAGCAACATTTCTTGACTGACTGAAATATGCTGTAGTTAAGCCTGTGTATAACAAAGAAGATAACAAAATATCGTCAAACTTCTGTCCAATTTCAATTTTCTTAACATTCCGGAAAATTTTAGAAAATATTTTACGTAAACAGTTTCTTGACCATCTGATTACAAAAGATATACTGTCGAAGTCACAGTTTGGACGTCTAAAAGTTCCGCACACTCAGAAAGCTGTCTGGACAAACAGCGAGAATGTACTTAATTCGTTAGCCAATGAACTGCAGGCTACTTTAACCGGATGTTTCTAAGTGAATATTGGGATTATAGGGCTTCGTAGCATTTATTAGATTCTACGTAGAATGATAAATAGTGGATCAAATAAAAAAGCAACTCAAACTGTTTTTCTTACAAGAGCTTAATGTGAGCACCGTTCGTCACACGGCACACTTCGAGTCCACAGGTGATTTCTTCCCATGCCTTTACGAGTGAATTTGGAGAAATTGTGGCTACAACGGCTTCCGTCCAATACCTTAAGTCAGGTAGATCGCCTGGCAGAGGGGGCACATCCAGAATGTCCTTTATGGACCTACAAAGGTAAAAATCGCCTTGTCAGATAGGGTGAACATGGGGGAAGTGCAAAACAAGCTGTGTCATCCGGCCCTTAGAAGCAATGCTGCGGCCGCGTACGACGTAGCATAGCCAGTCATATCGCACCATCTAACTGTCAAAATAACGTTCCCTGTCTCACCTTCTTCCAGTTCAGGAAAAGAGCCATAGTTCTAGCGTGTAAGGATAAGAAACACCACTAACAGTTTCTTCACCCATATGGCAAAAAGAGCATTCAGTTTAGGTGAGTGTCGTAACAAGTGCACCATCTCACGGAGATGCGCACATTACGTGTGTTCACATTCCTTCTTGGTGAAACGTCGGCTCATGACTAAGGACGTCACGATCTAGAAAATCTTTATTGTCATGCAGCAACATTTCTTTTGGAAAGTTGGCACGCAAACTGCAGACTTTGGAGCTTGTAACAGCTGCAGACTATAAGGACGCAGCTATAACCATCTTCTTAAAGTCTCCACACAGACGTATTGGAGTTGCTAATTCACGACTAGCCTTCTGAAGTGATTTCTTGGAACTACGCGTTGAAGGCTTTCTCACTCGTTCAACAAGTTCTTCAGTCGCTCTTGATCGTCCTGTACTTCTCCCCCTTTTTAATTTGACGTATTATTTTTATCCTAAGTTGAATGAATTAAATGCCACAAAGCTTTGAAACTCCGATACTAATTTGGAACAAGCCGGTATATCCTGTGATCTGCTAAAAGTGTTTAACTGTGTAAGTGAAAATATACTTTTAAGTATTTTAGAATGTTCATATGTAACAAAAACTACTGCATAATGATTCATATCATTTCTCTTTACTGGGAAACAAAAGGCATCAGTAGGGAAGAGTCCCGTATTAAGTCATCAAGCTATATGCATATCACAACTCGTAAGGGATTTCCTCACAATGTATGTCTAAAAGATGGTGACAAACAGTAGACAGTGTAAGATCATGCCACTGACCCTCTGCAGCCACTAAACAGTTTCATATTAACTTTGTGGATATTGCCAGATGTGGGTGACTTAAACAACTAGCATATCCCAATGACTTTCATTCAGTCATATCACAGGAGATCATTTTGTGGTATGAATCATCATGTCAAGTTGAAGCTTTCCGAGTTCAAAAGTGTTCAGTACGAAATACCTGTAGTATGGACTGAAGAATGTTCCGCAGAAACCCTGTCCAGTGAAATGGAAATAGCAACTACAGCTTCCCAAACTGTCGTAAATAATAATATGTTTTGGAAGCCTAGAGCTCAGTCTTAAGCATTACATGGGTAGACTCACGTAATTTCATGTAAATTTAACGTCGTAAAAAAAAGGAAGCACAAAAGTGTGGAGTTATCATACATACGATACATGAAATATTTTAATGCATTATTGTTACTGCCAACGACCAATACGAGCTTAACGGATTGTGGCGGACAGATGCAATGGCCGCATAAGATAGTAATCTGTCGCTTATTCATTTGCAACTTGCTACAGCATACCTGAGATTAATTACAGATCGTCACCAAGCGTTTTGCAAACTCGAACGAACGCGCGGAACCTTTAATTATCTGGCCAGTTTCCAAGCTATGATTCCATTGCGACCGTAAACATCGGCCTCAGAAATCTGATGGTGGTATTAAAATATGCAATATTTTCTACATTTTTTGGCATTTTTCTAGAAGTCAGTTTGTCGACTAACAAAGATCCATGCACCATCAACAATGGTAGTCTGCACCGGTTAATTTTTACATTTTCCTTTCCAGTGATTAATTTCAATTTTAAAATCAATGTATCATTCATTTTAGTATGAAATCTAGAATTAAGAATGATCTTCATAAGATTTAACTCCCTGTCTTTGGTCCACAAAAGTGTCCGTTATTCAGAAACTCACATTTTCAATAAATTGGCAACAAGTATCAAACGCTTAGTTACTAATAATACTCAGCTTACGAAGACTAAAGATTCATTCATGGTCAACACCTTTTACTCCACAGACAAACCTTTTCAAAAAACCCAGTTGCTTTACATATTATTAGTAATACCATATAACGTTACTGCCACGTAAAATCGAACTTCTGTCCATCGTCTGTATAGTAATCCGATCAACACAAATAAGCATTGCAAACTGATTTTCTGCTTGATGATGCATGGCTAAAATAGTCCAGGTATTATCATGTGCACTCCGTGTGATAAGTTTTACCTCCTAAAAGAAAATGTGTTTTAGAACTTTTTTGACTTCTTTCGCATACGTGAGGTTCATTTCATTTCGGTTCCGTGGAAGGAATATTAGCATCTCTCTCTCTCTCTCTCTCTCTCTCTCTCTCTCTCTCTCTCTCTTTCACTCTCTCTCTCTCTCTCACACACACACACACACTTTCTGTTTTTTTAATACGTCTCATATACTATTGTTTCATTACTTGTTCTACATACTTGAGGATCCGAGCACCATGGATACGTGGGATGAAAAATATGTCTAAATGTATAGAGCCGCTAATGCTATTCATTTTTCAGCCGCTAACGACACTGACCTATCCTACTGTCCATTAAGTTGTTAAGATAGTTTAACTGTTCACAGGTAGTGTATACTTCAGCCACTTTGCAGGAAATAATAATTATAGGTACAGCATCAGCTTATATTATTATATTTCTGATCTTGAATTACACATTTCCTACTGCATATGAAGTAATTGCAATGTGCCCAATTTCCAAAAAAAGGTTTGTTAAAGTTTCAAGAATGTCTGTTGGAGACGGACAGATATTTCATTGGAAACTGAAAGGGGATCAGCCGGCCGGAGTTACCGAGCGGTTCTAGGCGCTTTAGTCTGGAACCGCGCGACCGCCACGGTCGCAGGTTCGAATCGTACCTCGGGCATGGATGTGTGTGATGTCCTTAGATTAGTTCGGTTTAAGTAGTTCTAAGTTTTAGGGGACTGATGATCTCAGATGATAAGTCCCATAGTGCTCAGAGCCATCTGAACGATCAGCCATCTGAAAGAAGATCATAGTCTTGTACTTCAAATAATTAGTGGCAAAATATACACACTTACGAAACACACACTATTGGAACCCCTGCTAATGAGGTGAAGATACTGTGGCACAATACTCTTTGCTTTCAGGTCAGCGTTTATCTTTCCGTGTTGCTTGAGTCAGAGAGACGGCAAGGAGAGTAACATGCACGATAATGTACACTTTTGCACTAAATAGAAGTAGGAAAACTTAGTTTGCTACCAGAAAGAGAATACATTTAGGGTATGACAGAGAAATGTCAATGTAGGGGTTGTTAGGGTCGAAGGGTATTTTCCTATGTACTCTTTTACCTTGTTCCACTCCCTCCAGGACGGACCTATGTCCATTCAACTTGTTATCGAATGAGTACCGGATGGTCTTTGTCGGGGGTAAATCGCCGCCAGTGAGATGTGGCCACCACCCACCCCCTCCTAATGCCTCCTAATGAACTGCAGTCAGGCGAATAAGCAGGTCACGGGCTTATGCCACGGACATTACCTTTACTTTCAGAAGCGCTCGGTATTTAACATTGAAATGAGAAATTTCGTTCAAAGTTTAACAGATAAACGAAACTAATGGTGAACGTGCCAAGTTCTAAAAAAGTTGGCTTCGTCCTAGAAATTCTACAAATTACTGAAGTCTGGTATGATAACTGCAGATTAAGTACTTTAAGGGGAGTATTTACCTATTTAGAATAATGTACCGTTGTATTAAAATACACACATCAAAAACAGTTTTGCCGTGCCCCAGTTCCTAGAGCTCCTGAAGACAGGTATAGACTGTGGATATTGTATCACAGACACAGTAGCTTTGACTGTTCAGAGATGTAATTAAACCCGCCCTAAGATGTAAACAACGAGGCATGAACAGCGCCTATTACATGGAGGGGATCTGACAGCCGATCAGTTCCAGTCATTCCACCAGGAAGGAGCTTCACAGCTCGTGTTGTCTTTAGTTCAACCATGCCACGACGGTGAACACCGCGGTTCCGTCGCGTCCGTATTGTTACTTTGTACCAGGAAGGTCTCTCAACAAGGGAAGTGTCCCGGAGTCCAGGAGTGAACCAAGGCGATGTTGTTCGGACATGGAGGGGATACAGAGAGACAGGATCCAAAGGGCTACTAATGCCAGGGATGACCGCTACCTACGGATTATGACTCGGAGGAACCCTGACAGCAAAGCCACCATGTTGAATAATGCTTTTCGGGCAACCACAGGACGTCGTGTTACGACTCAAACTGTGCGCAATAGACTGCATGATGCGCAACTTCATTCCCGACGTCCATGACGAGGTCCATCTTTGCAACCACGAAACCGTGCAGCGCTGTACAGATGGGCCCGACAACATGCCGAATGGACCGCTCAGGATTGGCATCACGTTCTTTACAACGATGAGTTTCGCATATGCCTTCAACCAGACAATCGTCGGAGACGTGTTTGGAGGCACCCCGATCAAGCTGAAAGCCTTAGACATACTGTCCAGCGAGTGCAGCAAGGTGGAGGTTCACTGCAGTTACGTGCGGCCGACGTACGCCGCACCGTAACGACTGTACGATACGTGAATGCCACCTTCGAACCGATAGTGCAACCATATCTGCAGCATACTGGATAGGCATTTGTCTTCATGGACGATAATTCGCGCCCCCATCTTGCACACCTTGTAAATGACTTCCTTCAAGATAACGACATCTCTCGACTAGAGTGACCAGCATGTTCTCCAGACATGAACCCCATCGAACATGCCTGGGATAGACTGAAAAGGGTTGTTTATGGACGGCGTGGCCCACCAACCACTCTGAGGGATCTACGCCGAATCGCCGTTGAGAAGTGGGGCAATCTGGACCAACAGCGCCCCACGACGAATACAGGCATGCATCAGTGCAAGAGGACGCGCTACGGGCACTAGAGGTACCGTTGTGTGTACATCAGTCTGTACCACCACGTGTGAAAGTCTCGCTGTATGGTGGTACAACAAGCAATGTAAGGTTTTCATGAGCTAGGCGGAAATGATGTTTATGTCGATCTCTATTCCAGTTTTCTGTACATGTTCCGAAACTTTCGGAATCGAGGTCATGCAAAACTTCTTTTGCTGTGTCTACTTTTAAACAGTTAGTACATGTTCCATAGCTTATATGTACCATTTATAACGTAAGTATATGAAACGAGTCACTTTACCAGTTATGTATATGAGACTTCTTTTCTGTACAGCTGCAAGATAACCATTACAGAACAGCAGACTGTCTTAAATTTATGCTTTGTCACTATTCATAAGAGGAAGTTTTGCGGAAAACGTAATTTAGTACGTCAGTCACAACGAGCGCTACACTGCTGGGTTATATATAGCACATTTATTAAGTCGTTCTCTGATATTACATCAATAAGTTCCCAAGAATTAAAAGATAAATAATCGATAGAAATTCTACAGTTATGCGTAGCTGAAAGTATTAATTATGTTCTCCACAGATTAGTAGAATGTGTAAGTGATGCGTATAGGTGAAGTGCAGTTATGTGACATGGGAGGAAATGTGCATAATATTCCACTGGTTGAACCTATGCTTCTGTACCGATGGGTACGTAGACCATATACGTCAATGCTACAATCTTCATCATGGCACTGAAAAATTTAGATTATAAACAGCGGTGAAACAGGTACGTTCCATATTACATGATATGTTCTAATCGGTCCTATAGAAAATTTGCGAATCATTTAACTAGAAGAGCAAAGAATGTATATGCGTTAGTCAATCATATTGGAAACATCTTTGTTTTGCTGACTCCCCCGAATTAAGCTCATTAACTTTAGTTATCAATAAAAAACCACATACAACAACTTGTTGTGTAGGAATGAAAATAAATTGCAATAACACTAAAAATTTTTAGTGATAACACTGCACCATTTACGTTTCCCTTTCTCATGCATAGCATGACGCCTTTCAGGAATTAATTCTCATTATCAAATGCAGTTATTTACATTTATATTGTATGTTGTGTATATTGTTGCGCCTCTCTTACCACGCCGTGCTTTCTTGTGGTTTTACTAGAATTGGAAACCGGGACATATAAATATTGTAACTTTTTTACATGCTAATTTTAGAGAATATTAATTTTTGTGTATCTAGTTAGAGGCATTGTGCCTCTTTTACTGTGCGAAACTTCAGACACAGTCTAATCACGCAGACACTATTTTTTTTTATGTGTGAAATCAAAGTATGGTACAAAGACATTACTACTATGTCTTCTCAAAGAGTTTTGTATGCATTCGAAAGTGTTCCATTTTCTGTGGATTACACTTTTTACATCACGTTGCGACTTATAACTTCTGTCAGTAACACCACTGAATATTTACAATAAAAATTATACTTAATATTCTATTTCGTACTATTTTGTGCTAAATAACAAGCTAGATAGTTGACCGATTACTTTCTTCAAATGTTTCGTCTTTATATAATAACCATAGTAATTCCATAAATAATTTCTCCTTCATAGTACAAAATAGAGTATAAAGCATACATGATAATTATAAGTAGTCATCAATGCTACTGACAGTGACAGCTTCACGAAGGTAATGCAATACATGGAAAATGGAACAACTCCGACTGCATAATTTTTTTAAAGCCTTGTGCTCCTGATAACTTTATATCATAATTACTTTGACTTCAAGCAAACACACTGTGTGAGTAATGGCTTACGTGTGGTTGAATTGTCGCTCTTTGAAGGAGGCCGATTACGTGTAATTAAATACAAAAAATTACTGTTCTCTCACATTAGCGTGTTAAGAGTCACAAGCTTTATATTTCTCGGTTTCCGGTTGCAGTAAGAACACAAAAAGACTATCGCAATTCAAGAGAGGCAGAATAACAGCCACGCTGACATCATATAAAATAGCCATTTGATAACGCTAATTAGTTGCTGAAACATGTCATGATATGAATGAGAAAAAAGTACGAATTGCAGCGTTTAATTATTAAATCCTTAATGACGCAGCTACAGACTTTCCAAAAACATCGTTTGTAATGAATGAAACATACACTAAAATAATTTACACTGAAAAGTCTGAAAGAAATATAGAACAAATTTCAAAAAAAGTTGTAGAACTATTGGCGTCTGCAGAAGAGATTTAGAAGTTACTATCAACGGCCCTTCCAGATTGAAATCTTTTCACAAAACTATAGTCCTCGAATTTCTTCTTAGAATTCCAATAGATTTTGTTGAGTTGCATCCACATATTAAGAAAGAAATATCGTGATAAAATAAGATAAATTAGAACTTGCGCAGGACGATTTAAATATTCATCTTTACCAAGTACTATTAGGTAGTGGAACGTTGGATAAATAATCTGAAAGTGGTTCCATGTGCCCTCTGAAAAGCAATTGTGAAGAGCATAGTAATTATATGTTTATCAGCCTTTGTGTTTAGAAAGGTTTTTTATATAGCAATTGATGCTCTTATACATCCACAAGTACATAAACAATTACAAAGAAATAATAGACATCAATTTTAACACACACAGGGAAACCTTAAGATCATTGTCCCTGTTTTCCAACCGCTCGATTGCCGTAGAGCCAGTTTGATATAATCCTTCCAGGGAGCCGGTGAACGCATCTGAGGGCGGTCGTGATCGTCGCGTGGCACCGCCAGTGGCACCTCGCTGCAGGAGCAGCATAGAGAGTCCCGCCATCCCCAGCGATAGAGAGCGGCAGCCGTTCTCCCAGTTCCACATCTGTTTCATTCTACACCTGTTTCTAATCCGTCTGCGTCATGTCACATGAGGCAGAGTGATACCCAGGAATTTTATGGTAGAGCTTTTGTGTTGTAAGGAGTCTTGCTGACGTGAAGGTCAGCAGTAGGTAACAGCCTCATGGTGGTCGTCCACATAGTTTGATGATATTTTAATCGGATCTTAATAACTTCCTGTGTAATACTGTGATCGGGAAGAGACTGGTTCCTCTGTATTCTTTCCCATAACGTAGAGTCTTATGTGCGACGGAGCGATGGCCCTTTATACCGCGAACCACTGAACATGTGGAGGCAGAGGATTATCATATACAATGCGCATGATCTGTAAAAACGTACCGTCTTGTAATTCATGGCTGTGGGAACCGTTGAGCCTACAGCTGGACAATACTCAGCTGATGTGTAACCCAAACCGTGTGCTCAGAGAATTTAGTCGGTGCCGCAAGAAGTAGCATTCTTGCAATAAATTATTACTTGTTTTCATTTTTGCAGCTGATTTCTGAAGCATAATAGGTAACCTATCCATGGTGATACCGTGGTAGTTTCAGTTGCTGTAGCAACATTTAAAGCAAAACAAATAAAAAAGAGTAAAAATGCCTTGAAGTGCTTCCCAAAATCTAAAAAACCTTGAAAACTAACATTCCGCTGTATCCGAAAATCAAAGTTAGTGCCTATGCGTATTACTAGCTCTTACATGAATCATTTTTTCCTCAAGAAATTAATTCTGAAGGATGTAAGTAATACTTAGAAAAGCAGAAATTAAAAAATCTTGTTTTCTTAGTTTTGTAAAAAAAAAAAAAAGAGAGAAAAAGGAAAATTCTAGAGGTTGCATATATGCAACATTGAGGTACATAATAAAATATGGAAAACTTTAATTCATTTTATTTTATTTTTGTGTCTAAGATATTTATTAAAATCAAATCCCGTAATATACACTATCATCTTTATGACTTTTCTGAATGTAATTAATACAACCTTCTGTGGTAACATTGTGTCAGAACTTTGAACAGTGGTCTAGTAATAATAAGAACACTAAGAGAAATTGTCCAGCTGTTGGTGGAAATTGGTTAAGCAGTTCTTGCCTTCATTGAAAGAAAAGTACATATCAGTTTTTGTGCTAGAAATGCATGTACACTCGTGACATCCAGAATGTTTGCATCGATTTCTTTTGGCATCCCACTTTGCGCAGTGGTTAGTCGAGCCACTTCGTACATCTTGTGATGGAACACAACCCTGGGTGATAAATCTATAGTATCTATTTTACCTTCTGATGAGAAATCATTTTCAGAATAGGTGTAACCATATAATTCATTTGGACTTACTGTACCACCATCGTCACTGCAACCATCAGTACTGATCTCATCACCATTCCCAGAAGGTAAATTGAACACCTGCCTTACATCCTCCGCAGCACCATCTTTCTTAAAAAAAAACTCCCTGTGATTGAATAATCGGTCCATAACCTAAGACTCAAAGTAAAATAATAAGAATTAACTACCATAGTAACTGTGCCATCCTAAAAAATCACATCCAACATCGAAAACAGATCAACGGATTAGAATATTTATGCAAAATAATTTTATCAGCGTTGTGTGTCAATATTAAGGCCACCTTGCACATCTAAAATATGTAAAATCAGAAACTGAACGATTATAATAGCTTTTCTCGTTGAATATGGTTCGACATACTAACTTATTTTATGAGTTTTCTTCGTTCTTCCTAAACTGGCTCTTACTAAGGCAAACACGACGTTAAAGTAAGGAAAATTGAAGCTCGACGGCTTTCTCTACCCTCATCGAAAGAGGTTACCAGAAGTCCCTAGTTCAGTCAATTACTTTTAAGTTATTTTAAGTAAAGGGAAATGACGTGTCACTTAACAACGCTTCCTACGTTTTCTGCGTGCACTTATTCGTATTGTCGAATCTCTGTTGTAATACAATGACATCGTAGAAAGCGCTGAAGTCTAACGAAACTCTAATGCATCTGAAACTACGAAATTGTTGTGATAAATGACGGGAAACGATTTGCACCACCTGCTTGTCCATTAATATTTTACATTTTTCTTTATTTACCCATCTGCTTTTATGGAAAAATAAAATACGTATAACATTTTTTCGTCATCCCATCAGAAAAGTAAAACCATACACTACGCACAAAGAAAAAGATCACTGCTCGAATTTTTGAGTAATGGAAGAAGTGTCAGCCAACAATAGAATTTTGGTTTTCTATTGCACTGATTCATATTGTTGAATTTGTTCTAGTTACTTTGCCATGACACTGTAAAGGAAACTGTCTCATACATAAAGACTTAGATACACACAAGGGTTTGGGAACCTGCATAAACTGGAGGAAATTGCTCAGAATGTGATGTATCAATTTTATCTGCATATGAACATATCACCAGTATATATGCAGTGACTGACAATTTACTGAGATACACTGGCGGATTTATCCAGCACTTCTCTCGTAAACATATGGCCTTAAAATCACAGAAATTATTTCTACAATAAAACAGATTGCTATATCGTATCTCGATATTTTGAAACGTACAAAGTGCTTCGTATTAATGCGATATTAACAGCGTTACATATTTCGTACACACCTACGGGAAATAGCTGGTCCTTTTTCACGTACTTCTATTTACATCAGTAGCAACAACAATATTGCACCATACCTCTTACTGAAGCTGAAACGTGCTGAAATGTACATAAAACAAGGCGAATACGTGAAATATTTAACTCGCGCTACTAGCGAAAATTGTAGACATGCATGTTGCCCCAAAATCGCGTGACTAGCCCTGCTTCATATAGAGAACATGCGGAGTGGACTATGTTCACTCCATAGATATAGAGGGTGTTTCACATTTCATGTTACAGCATTCTACAGACTGTAGTGCGTACTTATTAGATCAAGTTTAGCAGAGGAACTGATGTCCGGAAGCGTCATCCAACGACGCCACAGAGAGTCGAACTTGTATGTGCAGGTACCTCTAAATATGTGTATACAGGGAGATTACGTAATGATGTTACAAACTTTCAAGGATGACGGAAACGGATAAATGTATCAATTTGAGGTAAGGGTCCCTGGTTCGGAATCTAACGAGTCGGAAGTTACACATGAACGTCATTCTGATACGTCTGACAGTGGAGTACGTGTACTCGTAGTATTGCTGCTAACAATGTATGGTATGCAACTTTTAGAGGTGGTAGTATGGACCATGACCAGAAAAAATATCGAGTGAACGTGGGCTCTAAAATGCATAGCTGAGGAGCTATGGGCACTTCGCTAGTGTGAAATCTGTTAGGTTCAAATGGTTCAAATGGCTCTGAGCACTATGGGACTTAACTGCTGTGATCATCAGTCCCCTAGAACTTAGAACTACTTAAACCTAACTAACCTAAGGACATCACACACATCCATGCCCGAGGCAGGATTCGAACCTGCGACCTTAGCGGTCTCGCGGTTCCAGACTGTAGCGCCTAGAACCGCTCGGCCACTCCGGCCGGCGAAATCTGTTAGGAATGTTTTCTTTTTTTCGTCTATATTACATATTACCACCTCGAAAGTTTCATACCCTACCCACTCTTAGCAGCGACAATACCAGTGCACGTGTTCTACTGTCAGATGTACAAGAACGGTTTTCACTTCTAATTTTCGATTCGTTCGTTTCCGGTATAGAGATCGTTACCTCAGTTTCAGACATGTATCCTACTCATCAACACTCAAAGTCTATAACATCTTCACAGAATCACCCTCTACAGGGTGTTACAAAAAGGTACTGCCAAACTTTCAGGAAACATTCCTCACACACAAATAAAGAAAAGATGTTATGTGGACATGTGTCCGGAAACGCTCAATTTCCAAGTTAGAGCTCATTTTAGTTTCGTCCACCTACGCTCAATGGAGCACGTTATCTTGATTTCATACGGGATACTCTACGTGTGCTGCTAGAACATGTGCCTTTACAAGTACGACACAACATGTGGTTCATGCACGATGGAGCTCCTGCACATTTCAGTCGAAGTGTTCGTACGCTTCTCAACAACAGAAGCGATGAACGATGGATTGGTAGAGGTGGACCAATTCCATGGCCTCCACGCTCTCCTGACCTCAACCTTCTTGACTTTCATTTGTGGGGGCATTTGAAAGCTCTTGTCTACGCAACCCCGGTACCAAATGTAGAGAATCTTTGTGTTGGTATTGTGGACGGCTGTGATACAATACGCCGTTCTCCAGGGCTGCATCAGCGCATAAGGGATTCCATGCGACGGATGGTGGATGCATGTATCCTCGCTAACGGAGGACATTTTGAACATTTCTTGTAACAAAGTGTTTGAAGTCACGCTGGTACGTTCTATTGCTGTGTGTTTCTATTCCATAATTAATGTGATTTGAAGAGAAGTAATAAAATGATCTCTAACATGGAAAGTAAGCGTTTCCGGACACATGTCCACATAACATATTTTCTTTCTTTGTGTGTGAGGAATGTGTCCTGAAAGTTTGGCCGTACCATTTTGTAACACCCTGTATATACATACATTTACAGGGGCCGGCGGCCATAACTTTGACTCTCTGTATCTTCGTTGGATGACGTTTGCGGACAAGGGTTCCTGTCTAAAACTTTTTCTTCTACGTCCACTCTACAAAGTCTAGAGGTGTGTAACACGAATTGCGTAACACCCGTACATATTCCATGGGGCTACTTCACTAAATTACCGCTAGAGGTGCATTCGATGTTGCAAACATGATGTGCAGCACTGTGCAATTAAGGGCTACATCTGAATTCTAGCAATGAGGCACGGATTTTCGTGCCATAGCCACTATATTGGCTGAGACCTGTTTAGCAAGCGGTGGGGGTATGTACGCATGCTGGGAATAGCGGGGAGACCCGCGCCCCTGGCGCCGTTAGGGAGTCGTGAGTAGGAGCACCGAGTAGGTGGTGAAGACGGACACGAAGCTGAGCAGCAGGCCCAGGTCGAGGGGCACGACGCCGTACAGCCGCAGCGCGGGCGGCCGCAGCGTCGCCAGCAGCGACAGGTAGGCGTCGCCGCAGCGGCGTCCCGACGCCAGCAGCCGCAGCGCCGCGTCCGACGTGCGCGACGCCTCCCGCACTGCGCAGTTCACCGGCACCACGACCGCCGTCGTCAGGCCGACTGAAAGCAAAATTTCGAAAGCGCGCACACTCCAGTGCGTGGGAGATTTCGCCTCCAGCGGATCGACATACTTCGCCGACGCCAAATACACCACGGTGCAAGTTCCTTCCAACACCGCCAGTAGTACTATCGCAGCCAGGAAAGGCTCGTGAGCGCTTAAAACCAGCTCAGATGCCTCGCAGAGACTGACATAGCCGCGCAAGAAGTCGTAGCCTTCCATCAGATTCACTCGGCCGTCGTGTATTCTAGGCAAGTTATTTTCTGGGGTTTTGCGAGACCTGTGATGGGCAGAAAGTGTTGTGACCGAAATGGAGCACCGAGCCGAGGCGGGGTGTTCCTGTACAGCTGACACATCATCGGATGCACGAACTAGTGCCCCGTTAAGGCTACGAAATTTTGTTTTCAGCACTAACATGAGGTTCACGAACTTAACAACATTGGTCATTGTAATAAGCAAAGCAACCGTGGCATACAGAGTGTGTCGAGATTCCTCGACGGAGTCTTCTACTAGTGCGTGACCGCCGAAAGCCACAGCTAGAGATAGCAGAAACAGAGTCTCGCCAAGTGCTGCTACCCTGGCAGCAGTGGCTCTGTCAACGGTCGGCGCAAAACGCCGTTCGTCGAAATCGGTGAGCAACTGGAGGACACGTTGGTATGTAGATATATTTCTCAAGTCCGACACGATGGCGAAAACTGGTTGGATTAGAAAGAGAAATAGCGTTATGTAGGCCAAATTCTTTGAGAAGGCGTTGGTTCCCATAATCGGCGCTACACCAGTCGCCATCTCGGACCCCGACGCAGCGATCAGCAACAAGAGGCAGGCGGAGCAGGCGACGGCGGGCCGGCAGCGCGACAGCGAGGCCCTGCCGGTGCGGCCGTCGAAGGCGACCGCTACTGGCGCCAGGCCGAGGAAGCGGCACACCGCCAGGAAGGGGCGGCCCGCCCTCAGGAGCGCCGCCGTGCTGCCTGGCCACCCTGCACAGACACCGAACGCATGGAAATGTATACAGCACTAACAGGAGGGGGAGGGCGTTCTGACTCGTGGGGCTATGTGGATAGAAATAACATATTCTACTGCCCAGTCCATGTGCGCAGCTGGGACTCGATTACGTTACAGGATCTTAGCTAGACAAGCCGTGCGGCAAAAAGCTTTTTCCAAATAATGTTAACCCAGTCAGTAGCCATCCAGGAGGAAATAGAGGGTTGGGTTGTTTTGGGGAAGAAGACCAGACAGCGAGGTCATCGGTCTCATCGGATTAGGGAAAGATGGGAAAGGAAGTCCGCCGTGTCCTTTTCAGAGGAACCATCCGGCATTTGCCTGGAGTGATTTAGGGAAATCACGGAAAACCTAAATCAGGATGGTCGGACGCGGGATTGAACCGTCGTCCTCTCGAATGCGAGTCCAGTGTCTAACCACTGCGGGAAATAGAAGAGGTAAGATAGTACTGCTTATAACAATCTGCTGTGCAAGATTCCACTGAGGTGACAAAAGTCTTGGGATACCTTTTCCCGGTGTAGTGCGGCCACTCGAAGTGGCGTGGACTCAACATCTCTTTGGAAGTCCCCTCCAGCAATATTGATGCATGCTGCCTCTATAGCCGCCTACAATTGCTAAAGTACTACCTGTGCAGGCTTTTGTAAACGAACTGAGGACGAATGTGCTATGGGATTCATGTCCGGTGACCTGCGTGGCGAGATCATTCGCTCGACATGTCCAAAATGTTCTTCAAACCAATCGCGAACAATTGTGGCCCAGTAATAAGGCGCTTTGTCATAGATAAAAATTTCATTGTTGTTTGGGAACAAGAACCCTGTGAAAGCCTGCAAATCATATCCAAGTAGCCGAACATAACCATTTCTAGTCAATGATTGGTTCATCAAAGGATCCAGTCCATTCCATGTATAAACAGCCCACGACACTATGGAGCCACCACCAGCTTTCGCAGTCCTTTTTGACAACCGGGGTCCATGACTTCCTGGGGTCTGTGTCACATTGGAATCTTACCGTCAGCTCTTACCAGCTGAAACAGGGACTCATCGGACCTGCCCTGTGTTTTTCAGTCGTGTAGTACGAGTACAAGAGAAACACTGAAGGTGATTCCGTGCTGTCATTACACTGAGGTGACAAAAGTCATGGAATACCTTTTCGCGGCATAGTGCGGCCATTCGGCGTGGCGTGGACTCAACATCTCGTTGGAAGTCCCCTCCAGAAATATTGATCCGTGCTGCCTCTATAGCCGTCCACTACTGCAGTCGTCTGCTGGCATAATCCATTAATGCCAAATTTCGACGCATTGCCCTATCAGACACGTTCGTCGTACGTCCCACATTCATTTCTTCGTTTATTTCGCGCAGTATTACTTGCCTTTTAGCACCGACAACACTGTGGAAACGCCGCTGCTTTCGGTAGTTAAATGAAACCCGTCCGCCACAGAGTTGTGGGTGGTAAGAGATAATGCCTGAAATTTGATATTTTCGGCACACTCTTGACACTGAGTACCTCGGAATATTGAATTCCCTGACGATGACCGAAACGGACTATCCCATGCATATAGCTTCAAATAACATTCCGCTTTCAATATCTGTTAATTCCCGTCGCGGGCATAATTACGTAGGAAACCTTTTTACCTGAGTATAAATAAGAGCTCCGCCAATGCACTATCCTTCTATACCTTGTGTACGCTGCACTACTGTCGTCTGTTTATGTGCACATCACTGTCCCATGGCTTTTATCACCTCAGTGTACGTCTGTTTTAAGCAAGGTCTATTGTTAAAATACGTAATCCCAGTTATAAATCTTTCCGCTGCCTCATGTACAGCGGCCACCAGACGGCGTCAACGTAACAACTAGGGGCATCTGTTATAAATCTGAGTAACTGCTTACGTTTAAAAAATAACGAGTAAATGGGGCTAAGTCAGTCAGACTTCGTGGATCTTTACGGATCTGAATGTAATATGCATTCTTTCTTCTTTATAAAAGCATTTTTGTAGCATTTTTGTAGCATAATTATACACGTTCATTACAAAATTTGTTTTTGGTAAAAAATTTCGATGTCGCCTGGAAAAGTGGAGACTACGTAGGAAATTCTGTGAAAGTGTTTGAGTCCACTGGAATTTTCCCCTTCAATTGCCACAAAATACCATCATACGAATTACTTCCTTCTCCCTCATTCTTGGACGATGAGTCCCACTCTGTTAGCGCAGAACTCATAACTTAGCAACATCATAATCATCATTTCCTTCTCTTTTGCAAAAGCCCAGGTGTGACCCCTAATAGTTTCTTATAATGTGTCTGGACTTGCGACTGCGATACGTTCTCCTTTGCTGAAGAACGTTGTGTTACCAACTTGGGGACTGCAATACACAACTTCCGAATGGAGTGTGTGTTTGACGTTGGGGAAAACTGTTTAAGAGTTATAAACTTTAACAAATAGTATTTGCAGTGTGCTGCTCTGTACTCTCTAGCAGCCACAGCCATGTGGTGTCAGCTAATAAATACCTAAGAGAATAGTTGCTGCATGGTTTTTAACAACATTCTACGGTATCTCCACTAAGGTAACAGGAATACAAGCAAGTCCTTTTCTAGAAAAGAAAACCATCTACCTCTAAACTGACATGGGTCTCCGTTAAAGGATGACAGAAAGTAAATGGGGTAATCGGTTGAGAGGGGTTGTAACGAGGTAGGATTTAATGGTCGACTGATGATGATGCCCTGTACAGAGAGTGGTATTTTGTGGCAGGTCATCTTAAGCCCGAACCTTTCGGCTTACAGATTTCAAATTAAAAGTTAAACTATTTGTTTTGAGTAATTGAATCACCCTTATCACCAACGGTGTTTTAGTTTTGATGTGTTGCAGAAGTGGACTGTGTCCAGCGCGGCAGTAAACACCGCTGTTTCACCCGATAACGGACGCGCTTCAGGTCCGGCTGTCTTGTAATCGTTGTCATATTGTTTGTCGTTTTGGAATACAGCACTTCAGATTTCTTTTGCAATGATTGAAAGCTTATTCAGCTTGATGTTTAAGGCTAAAAGAATTTTGCAAATTTGTTCTCTTTGTTCAACGAATTTACGGTTAAATTCTTCGATTATCTGTAAAATACGTAATAAATAATGTTAAATAAACAGGTTGCGTGAAAAGAAAGTTACATTGGTGGGTCCTACCTTCCACATTTTCCTTAATTCCAGTCATTACCACGTATCATTGTTAGCAGAGCGTTGTTTTCTAACCGTTAACGGGGGCCGGCCGAAGTGGCCGCGCGGTTCTGGCGCTGCAGTCTGGAACCGCGAGACCGCTACGGTCGCAGGTTCGAATCCTGCCTCGGGCATGGATGTGTGTGATGTCCTTAGGTTAGTTAGGTTTAAGTAGTTCTAAGTTCTAGGCGACTGATGACCTCAGAAGTTAAGTCGCATAGTGCTCAGAGCCATTTGAACCGTTAACGACGGTTCTTACGATTTTCCTTTCACGCAACCTGATTCAGTTTAAATTTTTTACTTTATTCTTTTGGAACATTGTGTAATTATTCTTTTTTGGTCCACAGCTGCACCATGGATACACGTCAGTTACCCGGTATTTCGTACCTAAAACTGGATCAGCTAGAGCATGAACCAGCTCGTAGCCAGGCTACGGGCAGCGTTGTCAACACCACCTCAATTTCTGTCAGCACGGTTGGCGAGGTGAGCCAAAATTTACAGACTATTATGGTAGTATTGAATCAGTTACGAGGAAAATGTCTCCTTTCTCCAAAGTAAACAGCCAACCCTGAAGCAGGTGAAGTGCATTTATGCACAGTAAGCCCACCTGGGCAGTAGATGGTTCAAATGGCTCTGAGCACTATGCGACTTAACTTCTGAGGTCATCAGTCTCCTAGAACTTAGAACTAATTAAACCTAACTAACCTAAGGACATCACACACATCCATGCCCGAGGCAGGATTCGAACCTGCGACCGTAGCGGTCGCTCGGTTCCAGACTGTAGCGCCTAGAACCGCACGGTCACTACGGCCGGCTGGGTAATAGAGTTAACTATCATAAGCTTCTAGCACCGAGCCCTGAGCAGTTAGCACGTGCCATTCAGTAAAATAAGATTTTGTTTGATTTGATAATCCAAACTGCAGTTTTATAACTAGGAAGTGGGGCTGATAATAATAAATGTGTTTCTGACAATCCAATACCCGAATGTGGATCCGTCGCCCGAGGTCTAAGTAATCGGTCTGTGGAATATTTTGCCCGCCTCCCTAACCCGATGATCTCTCTCAAATAGTGTTCGGGAACTGTCAATTGAAACCTTAGAAAATATATAACATGTATTGTGGCTGCTAGTTAAGTTTTAATCGCATGCTGGCGCCTTAAGGATCCTCTATCAAGTAGTACTTATCGCACTCTACCCGTTAGCACGCGCTAGCTTAAGTAATTTGCTGACCGAAACCTTACAGCAGGGTGAGACGATCGGACAACTGAGGCAATCGGTCGTGGATGGTAAGTTATCAGACCGTATGCGCAAAGAGCAAGAGTGGAGATGTTATTGGAGCGTACAGGACTCCCATGTATCGGTGTTTGAATATGTAGTGCGGGTTCGTGAGGCGGTATCGGCACTATGTATAGATGTTGCAGAGGCGAATTTAGTTGCTAATTTCTTGGAAGGTATTCGGCCTGAAGATAGGTCTCGGATCGCACTTTCCTCGTCCGGTCACTCTTCGTGGTTAGAGAATCTTGTTAACTCTGTTATGAAATTGTCTTTTGCCTACAACCAGCGAAATTAGGTAACGGGGGGACATCAAGATGTATCTAACTCCGGTCCAGAAGGTAGCATGCTAGGTAAGAGCGCGGTTCAATGAAGTCAGGCGTTGTCTTAGATGCGGCGTACATGACCGTTTAGTACGAGGATAACCGGTTCAAAGGACGCCTCCCGCTGAGAAATGACGCCAGGCGGTCACCACCCCTGTCTCCGCATCCTCGGAGACAGGGGTGGTGTAGTCGCATACAGGCTGCCGCCACGCGTACCATACCATTTGTTTGTGCGGCTATAGGGCATGAACCGTTGTGTGGGTTACTAGATTCAGGCAGCTATTTGTCACTCCTTAATTACGAGTGGTTTATTGAATATGGACATTTATGTAGATTATCTCCAGTACGTCGCTCGGTTGAGAGATGTGCGGGGTAGTGTGAGGAAATCTTTCCGTGTGTGGATTTTTATAGCCTGTCAACTTTTTATTAGGTAAGGGGCTGGTTCCTGACTTACTGTTAGGGCATGATTTCATCAGTAAGACCGATATGGTGTTAGATTTTGGTACCCGGATTTTTTATTTCAAATTTTCCCCCAACGATCAATAGCCTTTTGTTTATGTGCTCATGTGGGATGGGACGTGACACCAGTAGTAACACGTGCCTGCTTGGGGTAGACCACCTCTCTAGTCAACAAGGTTCAAAAATGGTTCAAATGGCTCTGAGCACTATGGGACTTAACATCTGTGGTCATCGGTCCCCTAGAACTTAGAACTACTTAAACCTAACCAACCTAAGGACATCACACAACACCCAGTCATCACGAGGCAGATAAAATCCCTGACCCCGCCGGGAATCGAACCCAGGAACCCGGGCGCGTGAAGCGAGAACGCTACCGCACGACCACGAGCTGCGGACAGTCAACAAGGGAAACAGTTAAGTGAACTTTTGGGAGAATTTCCTGACGTACTTTGTGACAGGCTGGAAGTCACAGATATCATTAGATACCATATTCGTGTCAGGGATGACATGCCGGTTCGCCAGTCTCCATATCGCTTGTCGCCACTTAAAGATATTACGGCACAGAATTGAAGGCTTGTTAAAAGACGGTCATAAGACCGTCCACCTGCCCATATCCTTTCCCCATTTTCTTAGTACCTGAAGATCAGGGGAAGGATTTCCGACCTGTGACTGATTACAGGCTTCTCAACATAAAGATGATTTTGGAATCTGTGCCACTGCCTGATCTCCACAACTGTTTCACCTGGTTTTCGGGAGCATCTTGGCTTACGGTGTTACATCTTAATCAGCTCATTTCCAAATACCCTTAATCATCTCACCGCCTTCACCACGGACTGGAATTTATATTTCGAGCGAGTTCCGTTTGGTTTGTCAACCGGTGCAGCAGTTTTATACCGTTTGTTGGATTAAGTCCTAGGTGATTTAAAGTTTAGTTGTATCTTCAGTTATTTGGACGATGTGGTCATATTTAGTAATTCCTTTGAAGAGCTTTTAGAGCACTTCTGGTAGGTATTATCCAGGCTGCGGGATGTGGGGTTGACTGAGAAACTGTCAAAGATAACCTTAGCTAAGAGCCAGGTGACATTTCTGGATCACTTGGTGTCCGGGGATGGAATTAGCATTGATCAGGAATGTACTAAGGCGCTGAGGAATTCTCCGCAATCACGAAGTAAGAGAGAGGTTGCCCGATTTGTAGGGATGGCTAATTGTTTCCGCAGATTTGTCCCACACGAGCAGGCTCCAGGTCCGACCGTCTTATAATCATTGTCATCTTGTTTGCTGTTTTGGAGTACAGCACTTCAGATTTCTTATTCAAATTGAGGTTTAAGGTTAAAAGAAGTTTGCAAGTTTGTTCATTTTGTTAAAAAAATTATGGTTAAGTGCTTCGATTATCTGTATAAGGCCGGCTGTGGCCGAGAGGTTCTAGGCGCGTCAGTCCGGAACCGCGAGACCGCTACGGTCGCAGGTTCGAATCCTGCCTCGGGCATTGATGTGTGTGATGTTCAAAAATGGTTCAAATTGCTCTGAGCACTATGGGACTCAACTACTGAGGTCATTAGTCCCATAGAACTTAGAACTAGTTATACCTAACCAACCTAAGGACATCACACACATCCATGCCCGAGGCAGGATTCGAACCTGCGACCGTAGCGGTCTCGCGGTTCCAGACTGCAGCGCCTAGAACCGCATGGCCACTTCGGCCGGCTGTGTGTGATGTCCTTAGTTTAGTTAGGTTTAAGTAGTTCTAAGTTCTAGGCGACTGATGACCTCAGAAGTTAAGTCGCATAGTGCTCAGAGCCATTTGAACTGATGGCCTCTGATGTTAAGTCCAATAGTGCTTAGATCCATTTGAACCAATTTTATCTGTAAAACATATTTTATATATTGTTAAATAAATAGGTTGTGTGAAAAGAAAGTACGCCCGCGTAATGGTGAAACAGCCATTTAGCTTGAGAAGGGAGATCAGAGAGGCTATAGAAGTAGCCAAGTGACCCGACAACATGAGCAGAGAAGACGGCTACCGTCTCCCAGCGTCTTGGCTGCCAGCAGTGACAGCCTTGAGGAAGGACAGCTAACAGCTCTCGCAAAGCAACAGGCGCGCTGTAGGCCACAGCGGCGGAGGGTACACAGAGTGCTGACGCCCCATTCCCGATAGTAGGCAGTTAGTAAACAGCACTACTCTGCCGTCACCGCTCCATTTCCCATTCGCCGATTTCCACCAATGGCAAGCAATAAAGGAAACTCCAAAGGAAAACGTAATGCAAAGACCAATAAACGAAAACCTAATACCCTTCCTCCTCACCCTCATATCCAAAGAGACCACTCCTCTATTTTATTTAACTAACTAAAGTAACGCCTATTCAGCAGTTAGCAATACATCTTGAGGAAGGCGTCTTGCAATAGTCACAGAAACGTCTAAATTTTATAGTTGACAATGCGATCACAAACCCAAAAGAATCTTATTAACTGCTTTTCAGATGTATTTCAACAAAACACAGTTTAAAAATAGATCATATTTCATTTTCACTCTGGGCCTATTGTCGACATGCACTTCCCTTCTTCTCTCACTCCTTCCCTTCTCCACCATTCCTCCTTACACTGCACTGCCCTTGGAGTTCTACTAAGTTTCCATCGGTTACTAATTAGTTACGTGTGTGCGCTTTCGATCTGAATTGTATTACGCGCTTGTTAGTTCCAAATGTCTGATCCCAAATAGGACTGTGTGCTTTATCTGTGCTGAAAGTCCGAGTGAAAGTCAAACATTGTTAGTGAAAGAGGGAGGTGTAAATAGACGACGTTAGTGAAGCGCAAAGGGTAAACTTACAGCACATTCCGATTTTGTAAATAGAGTGGACGAAATCCTGGTAGTTCTTCTTGCCAAATGAGATACGATAATGGCAAGCTTATGGCAGTTTATTTCCCAAGACAGGCTTCCGAGTCCACATCTAGGCCGTCCCTTAAATCATTGAACGAACGTGTTTTCAATTTCAAAGATCATTGCTTTCTCTGTGGCAACGAAGTTCGAGAAGACTGTGTGGAGAAACAGAAAAACTCTCTTTGGCTAGAACTGATCAGATGGTTTTGTGTGGAAAACTTTCCTTGCAAGGATCGCTTCTAAATATTGTCAGCGCACGAGGGGGACAATGAGCACAGGAAATACTTCAACACATTTCCACTCTACGTGAGGGATCTGACGTACACTACTGGCCATTAAAATTGCTACACCACGAAGATGACGTGCTACAGACGCGAAATTTAACCGATAGGAAAAAGATGCTGTAATATGCAAATGATTAGCTTTTCAGAGCATTCACACAAGATTGGCGCCGGCGGCGACACCTACAATGTGCTGACATGACGAACGTTTCCAACCGATTTCTCATACACAAACAGCAGTTGACCGGCGTTGCCTGGTGAAACGTTGTTGTGATGCCTCATGTAAGGAGGAGAAATGCGTACCACCATGTTTCCGACTTTGATAAAGGTCGGATTGTAGCGTATCGCGATTGCGGTTTATCGTATCGCGACATTGCTGATCGCGTTGGTCGAGACCCAATGACGGTTAGCAGAATATGGAATCGGTGGGTTCAGGAGGGTAATACGGAACGCCGTGCTGGATCCCAACGGCCTCGTATCGCTAGCAGTCGAGATGACAGGCATCTTATCCGCATGGCTGTAACGAATCGTGCAGCCACGTCTCGATCCCTGAGTCAACAGATGGGGACGTTTGCAAGACAACAACCATCTGTGCGAACAGTTCGACGACGTTTGCAGCAGCATGGACTATCAGCTCGGAGACCATGGCCGCGGTTATCCTTGACGCTGCATCACAGACAGGAGCGCCTCCGATGGTGTACTCAACGACGAACCTGGGTGCACGAATGGCAAAAAGTCATTTCTTCGGATGAATCCAGGCTCTGTTTACAGCATCATGATGGCATCATCCGTATTTGGCGACATCGCAATGAACGCACATTGGAAGCGTGTATTCGTCATCGCCATACTGGCGTATCACCTGGCGTGATGGTATGGGGTGTCATTGGTTACACGTCTCGGTCACCTCTTTTTCGCATTGACGGCACTGTGAACAGTGGACGTTAGATTTCATATGTGTTACGACCCGTCTCTCTACCCTTCATTCGATCCTTGCGTAACCCTACATTTCAGCAGGATAATGCACGACCGCATGTTGTAGGTCCTGTACGGGCCTTTCTGGATACAGAAAATGTTCGGCTGCTGCCCTGGCCAGCACATTCTCCAGATCTCTCACCAATTGAAAACGTCTGGTCAATGGTGGCCGAGCAATTGGCTCTTCACAATACGCCACTCACTACTCTTGATGAACTGTGGTATCGTGTTGAAGCTACATGGGCAGCTGAACCCGTACACGCCATCCAAGCTCTGTTTGACTCAATGCCCAGGCGTATCAAGGCTGTTATTACGGCCAGAGGTGGTTGTTCTGGGTACTGATTTCTCAGGATCTATGCACCCAAATTGCGTGAAAATGTAATCACGTGTCAGTTCTAGTATAATATACTTGTCCAATGAATACCCATTTATCATCTGCATTTCTTCTTGGTGTAGCAATTTTAATGGCCAGTAGTGTAGTATCAGCTGATTCAACATACGATTTATCATGCTAAAAAGGCTGTAGAGTTTAGTAACTGCTGGCATGGAAAGAGGGCACCGGTCAGCAAGTAGCCTCGATGAAGTCATGGAATTCATTTTCTCCAATTTGGGGAAAAAAAATCTGGAGAGTGTCAGTTTCCATTTGAAGATTTGGTCAACCGGACTGAAGAAGAGTTTCGTCCGGACATTAGACCCATAAAAGCAAAACTTCGGGACAAATATAGATATAGTATATGGTTTACTGACTCGCATTGCCAGATTTCAGATTTATGTTTCAAAAAGACTGGTTACAAAATTCCTGGTGGGAACTAGTACAAAAAAAGTAAAAGTAACTTGGAAGAAAACCATTTCCGAATTGTGAAGTTCACAGTTGACACAATTGTAGAAGACATTCGTTCTTAAGTTTATGACAATAATGTGCATACATCTTCAATCGACATTCTTCAAAATGTGAACTCTGTGATAACATTTTCTTTATTTGATTTCATGGAAAGAGTTTGTCATCAGTTCTCACTGGAGTAAGTAGTTATTTATACGGAAGATCTGGTACACGACTTCTTATAAGTATATTATCATCTGTAAGATTTTCTTCCACTTGTGATGAGGTTTCTAAATTTGAGATATCTGCTGTGCTTCACTCGGACGCATACCTCCAGGAGAATACATTCTGTCAATTCACATTTGGTAATGCTGACTTCAACATTATCACGTTAAATGGAAAACGTACATTCCATGCATTGGGAGGGATCAGGTCTGTTGCTTCAAGAACGTCTGTAGTCCTACACCAAAATAATACAAAATGTTTGTCTGAACAATTATAGGTACAATTTAGTCCTGCTGAGATGCGAGTATTAAAAAAATAACTGTCGATTGGAAACAATAGCGGTTGAGTTTCCACTGCCTAGCAACACTGTGCGTTCAGCCTGTGATTTCATGTGACTTCATGGGAAATGATCGAGCTGCGTGTCATTGCCTGGGTGGAATGGCTTAATAGAAGAGGTGACGGCTGATCAGAATTATGAAATTTCAAAAATTATTTGTATGCCATTCATAAACTCCCTGCCAAGTAATTAAGATACAGTGCTAACGTCTCTGATTCAAGTTATTGTGTGGCTATCGAAAAGAAATGTGTGGTAACAACTGACCAACCTTTGTATTTAAAACCACGTGACGTAGTGTCTTGTGCTCAAGAACCAATATTGAATACTGT
The DNA here is from genome assembly GCF_023898315.1 of Schistocerca nitens. Lineage (NCBI taxonomy): Eukaryota > Metazoa > Arthropoda > Insecta > Orthoptera > Acrididae > Schistocerca > Schistocerca nitens. The sequence continues at coordinate 403,791,223 of NC_064614.1, read as the reverse complement.
CACAGTTCGTCTCCAAGGGTTTCACACAATAATGTCCTTTATGGGCGTAGTAGTATACATTATGGCTAGAATCGGCCTGAAGAAACTTCTTTCATTTACTTATGAGAAAATGGCATTGAGAAGGTGATGTCTGATCATGCCTATACTTGAGCTTTCAGAGATAGTATTTTAGTTCATCGTGCTTTATCCAGATTAATACTGGGTGTTATTCAAATTACTCCTGATCAACGTGCTGGTTTGAACAACATGTTTTATGTTAATGGGTAATATGTTATCCTATCCACACAAGACAACCTTATCTCCTCAGTGTCAGTGCAAAGTTTAACGAAGAACTGGAAAGACTAGAGAAAACTGTCGGAACAGCCAAACGGCGGGTTCAGGACTTCCGGATGGTCACACCGATAAAACACTTTGTCGAAGCTGAAAGGGTTTGAAATTTGCAAGTTCATCTAGACAGTGTTCAGCAAATTATTCCATATTTCCACGCTAGAGGACACTTCAAGCATGCAGAACGTGCCTCACAATTATGTGAAAGATATTCTGACACATGAAGATAAAATGAATCCATTAGTCTTTCAAACATTCACAACTGGTGGCCACTTCACAGTCAAACGACTTGACAAGTTTTCTTCTGGTGATTGGACAAATATGACAACTGAGCAGACCCTCATGAAAACAATGAGGAGTTCTTCTGGTGGGCTGACTCATAGGCGAGGTATAGCGGACAGCGTTGCGCTTCCAAGACTCTGGGGTTAGCCACATTACAAAATGTTTGTGATGAATTTAGGAACGTCTGCAACTGTGAATCGGCTTATACGGAGCAACGTACTGACATGAAACATTCTCGTACCGCCAGGAATAATAGTGACGTTAATAAACTTACTCGGTGCCTTTCCAGTCACAGTCCTTTTGCAACTGTTAAATATTAATGCCAATAAGTAATGAGTGATTGGAGGTGAACACGTCAGCTGCCATCTGTTCTGAGAGGTTGGTTCTAGAGGAATGAATAGGAATGAGGACAAGCATTTCTGATATAAACAAGGAGTGATTCCTCTAGCAACAGCTGCTAATCATGTAAACAAGTACAAAGAAAAAGTAGGTCTGGATACCGTTGTGCTTCCATCTCTAAACAGTCTGATGATGACGTAAAAAATATTTACGAAGGCGCTCCTATTCCATAGTCACTTTTTTCTCAGTGAGGCATTCGCAAAGGGACAAAGTCCACATTCTACTCTGCCTTCATACCCTTGGCAAGTGCAAATGAGAAAAAAGCTGATGTAGTAGATTTCATCGGAATTGTAGCGAATGTTTTCTGTTGTCTTTAAAAGTTTTGTGACCTACGTACAGCGTGTGATCTCATGGTCAAAATGCTATGGTTGTCCTCGGTGAGCAGCCCACAGAAGAAAATAAACGGAGCACAAAACCACCTAAGGATCTCGTCGAACCAGACCACAATCTTGTCCAGTAGTTCTCTTTTAAATTACCATGTTTTCTTAGATGCCAAAAGGTGATATAAATCTCATTTCAGAAGAAATTTCAGTTACCACAAATGGTCACCAAGCAAGCTACGGAAGATGCAGACATGTTAAATGCGTGTTAATGGCGAAAACTTCCATTTCGTTGTCTTCCGAAGACGATTCTGTTGTTATCATTGGAGAATAAATTGATAGTTTTGGTTTTGGTGGAAGCTTTACCGCCAGATAATGCGTTCTTTCGCATATCTGGAAGTGGTAACATACGAGATGCGCTGTATTCTAAAACGTCCCTGAAATATAAAGATATTTTGGAAAACATTCTATTTCTCCTTGCGATAAGTGGTTGCGGTAATACATCCGCTTTATTTGAACAGTGTAAACCTAAATTTTGCACAACACTTGAGATGCTCCCCATAGTAAATTTTTTTCTACTTCCAAAGATTCAGCTGCAGAGAAAGACAAGATCATGGAAGCAACTGAAAATTTATTTTAGGCACTTTATGGAGGTTTCTCGAACACTTCAGTAGCTGAGCTGCAATATCTTCACTTTTCTGAAGCTGCTACAAACACCAAATTCAGTTCTGCACGCCCGTCAACAAATGATGTAATTAAACACCATGCGTATAGAACTTATTTGCAAATTTCAAACGTGGATGGAGTATGAGAAAAACGCTCTCAACAGGGACTGGGCGTAGGATATTGGTGGTCTAACTCCAGTGCAGATAAAAAAGGACCAGTTCCATAGGCACTGCAGAACACGATTTCATACCAAAATATTTGTGGCAACGAATGCAGCTACAAGAAAGCAGGACTCGATTGAATTAAACATGGAAGAAGACGAGTTAGATGATCCACTGCATGTAGGTCTAAGTGATTAATTGTACACACCAAGCATGTAATAGCCAAAACAATAGAAACTATGAATTTTCAACTTAAAATTTTCTATGTCCCACTAAAATAATATTTAACAGCTATTTTTAGACTGTATTTTGCTGAAATACAAATATATGTAGAAGTGTTGAAGATTTGTGGTTTCCTTTTCGAAAATACTTACTCCCTCGATATTAAATTTTTTTTTTTGGTCATCAGTCTACTGACTGGGTTGATGCGGCCCGCCACGAATTCCTTTCCTGTACTAACCTCTTCATCTCAGAGTAGCACTTGCAACCTACGTCCTCAATTATTTGCTTGACGTATTCCAATCTCTGTCTTCCTCTACAGTTTTTGCACTCTACAGCTCCCTCTAGTACCATGGAAGTCATTCCCTCATGTCTTAGCAGATGTCCTATCATCCTGTCCCTTCTCCTTATCAGTGTTTTCCACATCTTCCTTTCCTCTCCGATTCTGCGTAGAACCTCCTCATTCCTTACCTTATCAGTCCACCTAATTTTCAACATTCGTCTATAGCACCATATCTCAAATGCTTCGATTCTCTTCTGTTACGGTTTTCCCACAGTCCATGTTTCACTACCATACAATGCTGTACTCCAGACGTACATCCTCAGAAATTTCTTCCTCAAATTAAGGCCGGTATTTGATATTAGTAGACTTCTCTTAGCCAGAAATGCCATTTTTGCCATAGCGAGTCTGCTTTTGATGTCCTCCTTGCTCCGTCCGTCATTGGTTATTTTACTGCCTAGGTAGCAGAATTCCTTAACTTCATTGACTTCGTGACCATCAATCCTGATGTTAAGTTTCTCGCTGTTCTCATTTCTACTACTTCTTATTACCTTCGTCTTTGTCCGATTTACTCTCAAACCATACTGTGTACTCATTAGACTGTTCATTCCCTTCAGCAGATCATTTAATTCTTCTTCACTTTCACTCAGGATAGCTATGCCATCAGCGAATCGTATCATTGATATCCTTTCACCTTGTATTTTAATTCCACTCCTGAACCTTTCTTTTATTTCCATCATTGCTTCCTCGATGTACAGATTGAAGAGTAGGGGCGAAAGGCTACAGCCTTGTCTTACACCCTTCTTAATACGAGTACTTCGTTCTTGATCGTCCACTCTTATTATTCCCTCTTGGTTGTTGCACATATTGTATATGGCCCGTCTCTCCCTATAGCTTAGCCCTACTTTTTTCAGAATCTCGAACAGCTTGCACCATTTTATATTGTCGAACGCTTTTTCCAGGTAGACAAATCCTATGAAAGTGTCTTGATTTTTCTTTAGCCTTGCTTCCATTATTAGCCGTGACGTCAGAATTGCCTCTCTCGTCCCTTTACTTTTCTTAAATCCAAACTGATCGTCACCTAGCGCATTCTCAATTTTCTTTTCCATTCTTCTGTATATTATTCTTGTAAACAGCTTCGATGCATGAGCTGTTAAGCTGATTGTGCGATAATTCTCGCACTTGTCAGCTCTTGCCGTCTTCGGAATTGTGTGGATGATGCTTTTCCGAAAGTCAGATGGTATGTCGCCAGACTCATATATTCTACACACCAACGTGAATAGTCGTTTTGTTGCCACTTCCCCCAATGATTTTAGAAATTCTGATGGAATGTTATCTATCCCTTCTGCTTTATTTGACCGTAAGTCCTCCAAAGATCTTTTAAATTCCAATTCTAATACTGGATCCCCTATCTCTTCTAAATCGACTCCTGTTTCTTCTTCTATAACACCAGACAAATCTTCACCCTCATAGAGGCTTTCAATGTATTCTTTCCACCTATCTGCTCTCTCCTCTGCATTTAACAGTGGAATTCCCGTTGCACTCTTAATGTTACCACCGTTGCTTTTAATGTCACCAAAGGTTGTTTTGACTTTCCTGTATGCTGAGTCTGTCCTTCTGACAATCATATCTTTTTCGATGTCTTCACATTTTTCCTGCAGCCATTTCGTCTTAGCTTCCCTGCACTTCCTATTTATTTCATTCCTCAGCGACTTGTATTTCTGTATTCCTGATTTTCCCGGAACATGTTTGTACTTCCTTATATTACATAAATCTCGTTAATTGCTTCTATATATTGCATAGTCGGACGATATTACTATCAGGAATACTATTTTTGACTAAGGATATTATCTTCTGTTTCGAGTCCGCATTCACTGACAATGTTAATGTAACTTTTCTCGTCGTGTATAGCGAGGAATTATAAACGTTCTATATGAATCTTGAATGTTATTAAATCCTCTCGAGTGACATATCTAATTTTTTGCGATTTAACTGTTTTTGTAGATTTTTCGTACCCTCGGTATCTCAGTAGTTGTGGATTTTCGTCGTGTTGTACGCAAAATTTCCAGGAAATTTAATGCTCTTTAAAACTGATAATGGTATTTTTGAGCCTAAAATGCACTGGAAGCAAGTTGATGAGGAATCACTGAAAAAAATACACTCCTGGAAATGGAAAAAAGAACACATTGACACCGGTGTGTCAGACCCACCATACTTGCTCCGGACACTGCGAGAGGGCTGTACAAGCAATGATCTCACGCACGGCACAGCGGACACACCAGGAACCGCGGTGTTGGCCGTCGAATGGCGCTAGCTGCGCAGCATTTGTGCACCGCCGCCGTCAGTGTCAGCCAGTTTGCCGTGGCATACGGAGCTCCATCGCAGTCTTTAACACTGGTAGCATGCCGCGACAGCGTGGACGTGAACCGTATGTGCAGTTGACGGACTTTGAGCGAGGGCGTATAGTGGGCATGCGGGAGGCCGGGTGGACGTACCGCCGAATTGCTCAACACGTGGGGCGTGAGGTCTCCACAGTACATCGATGTTGTCGCCAGTGGTCGGCGGAAGGTGCACGTGCCCGTCGACCTGGGACCGGACCGCAGCGACGCACGGATGCACGCCAAGACCGTAGGATCCTACGCAGTGCCGTAGGGGACAGCACCGCCACTTCCCAGCAAATTAGGGACACTGTTGCTCCTGGGGTATCGGCGAGGACCATTCGCAACCGTCTCCATGAAGCTGGGCTACGGTCCCGCACACCGTTAGGCCGTCTTCCGCTCACGCCCCAACATCGTGCAGCCCGCCTCCAGTGGTGTCGCGACAGGCGTGAATGGAGGGACGAATGGAGACGTGTCGTCTTCAGCGATGAGAGTCGCTTCTGCCTTGGTGCCAATGATGGTCATATGCGTGTTTGGCGCCGTGCAGGTGAGCGCCACAATCAGGACTGCATACGATCGAGGCACACAGGGCCAACACCCGGCATCATGGTGTGGGGAGCGATCTCCTACACTGGCCGTACACCACTGGTGATCGTCGAGGGGACACTGAATAGTGCACGGTACATCCAAACCGTCATCGAACCCATCGTTCTACCATTCCTAGACCGGGAAGGGAACTTGCTGTTCCAACAGGACAATGCACGTCCGCATGTATCCCGTGCCACCCAACGTGCTCTAGAAGGTGTAAGTCAACTACCCTGGCCAGCAAGATCTCCGGATCTGTCTCCCATTGAGCATGTTTGGGACTGGATGAAGCGTCGTCTCACGCAGTCTGCACGTCCAGCACGAACGCTGGTCCAACTGAGGCGCCAGGTGGAAATGGCATGGCAAGCCGTTCCACAGGACTACATCCAGCATCTCTACGATCGTCTCCATGGGAGAATAGCAGCCTGCATTGCTGCGAAAGGTGGATATACACTGTACTAGTGCCGACATTGTGCATGCTCTGTTGCCTGTGTCTATGTGCCTGTGGTTCTGTCAGTGTGATCATGTGATGTATCTGACCCCAGGAATGTGTCAATAAAGTTTCCCCTTCCTGGGACAATGAATTCACGGTGTTCTTATTTCAATTTCCAGGAGTGTATTTTTTAGCTTTTTTTCGAGATGGCAGATAACGAAAAAGGGGGAGAAGGTCTAAATCTTGGATTTTTCAAGAGGGGCGTAGTACAAACAACGTAACTTAAAATCAAAATTACTCCACCTTTTGCACCCCAAAATGCTATCTCTCCGGATTCAATGGGGACAACGTCCTCCTCCTGTCGTTTGGGATCTTTTTATGACTGTTGTTATTATATCGTGTTAATTGACTGCAAGTAGTGCATCGTTCCTCGTAGACAGGTTGGTCAGTCTACCGTTGCTACATCATCTACAGAAGTCCAAAGTGTACTGTGTGCTCTTTCAAGAGCGTGGCTAAAATTTTGTCTGTTGAGCTTATGACAATCGTAGCATTTTTGTCGCAGTTCGAGCAGCGTCAGCTCTTGTGCTTGTTACAGCAGTGCGGATATGGTTGAGACTCTATATATGTTTACTAGGGCGTGAGAAAGTTATGTGGGTGAGACATTTACACGCAGCAAATACTGGAGACTGAAGATGCACGTTATGCTGCTTAATAGCTTAGGACATGTTGACAAGGTGATATGTAGCGGAAGCTTCGTGACAGAACGGGTTGAAAATGGAATCACTGTTCTACGTCACCACCTAGTCTGCAATGTATATTACAAGAAATTTTGTCTATATCAACACTGCTATCCTCCGTTTGCTCAGCAGAAGCAGCCCCTTGTAATGGTCGCACTACTCGGAAAATTTATCTGAGAGATGGTTCTGAGATACCCCAGAAACTTATATGTTTACAACAGGATGACCTTTTACTCAAGACACACCGCACGGTTCACATGCAAAATTGCGCTGTCTGGCAGTCCACAAATTGCAGCGGCCGATCTTTTCAAAGACCGACCAGACTGTTTGACGCAGTGATTACATAGGAGCATAGTGACTTTGATGTGATTTTACAGAATATAACGACTAAATATCAAATAAATTTTTGAAAATTCTTGGAAGAGGCTCATACAATGGCCGTAACTTTTGAATTAATTCACGTGGATTACTACTTGGAGGGAAAAGAATATAACACTCTGATGAAGAGAGCCGAAAGTGCTATTTGGCTCGCAAGGAAAGTTGACATAAAATAGATAAATTTCCACATTTCTTAGACTTCGACAAAAAAGAGAGAAAAGACACTTGGTTGCGGTAGTGCCTGTGGGAAACCATCCTGATAGCCCAAAATAGTCACTGGACTTTTTGGGACCGTGCTCGTCGACATTTTTCAGTTGTGCTCTACTTAAAAAGGCCAGGACAATGTGAATGTGAAATACTGAATTGTGGTTCGGAGCGATGGAGTTGTATGGAACAGGCTACGGAGATGGGAGAAAGTTGCTACCGAAATATCCACTAGCTGTGCTAATAACCAATTCGTAAGCAAGTTAGAATCAAAGTCGAGCATCTCAGAGAGATGTCCATACCGTTTTGGAATGAAATGGTAAGACTGTATGCCTTCTTCATCCTAGTAGAATTTTCTACGCTCCCTGCAACTACTGCGTCTACGATCGGGCATCAAATGTGAATTTTTCTGGGTTCAGTATTTATGAACAAGTTATTCAAGAAAGACTGACACCGTTAAACGTGTTTTACTTAGTGTATGATTTTTTTCACACACTATTTGGCGCAACTATGTAAATAAGTCACTGTCCACGTAAGCTAAAATGCAAAAGACCAACCGAACTATCTTCAGGCTCATAATGATTTATTGAGAGGTTGACAGAGTTGGCACAGATATCATGGCCAGTGGAATAGCTTCCTCTTAATACAATATTAATTTATGCCCTCCCCCCCCCCCCCACCAACACACACACACACAACTGAGCATAACAGCAGCTGTGATAATATAAAATAGCGGGGGTCGACGAGACATTGCAGCGTATGCAAAGGAAACAGAAATGCTTGAATGTCCCTTACGGATGCCCTCGTAGGCGATCGCTACGTGAGTGGCACTGCAGAATGGGGCAGGCTCCTTATTGTGCCTGCCACATCACAGGACCCTCCCACTGCATTAGCTCTGCGCCCGCCTGGGGAATCTGGAAGTCTCGTGAGTCGAAGGCTAGCAACGTCTCGATCAGCTCGATAAAATCGGTATCGCCATTGTACGTTGTAAGCCTTCTGTTCAAGATTCATTTAATAGTGTGAGTTAATCTGAAACGCAATGATTTAGAAAAACTATTACCTCTTATACGCAATTTTTTGACCCACGAGCCAAGTTTAGAAAAGCAATCTAGCAACAGCTTAGTCAAAGAAAGTTATCTGAGCAGTTAATACTTAATTTAAGATTGGTTGGTTCGTTCGTTGATTTGGGGGAGGGTACCAAAAGCGAGGTCACAGGTCCAAACCGATTAGGGACGGATGGAGAGGGAAATCAGCCATGCCCTTTCAAAGAAACTATTCCGGCTTTTGCCTGTAGCGATTTAGGGGAATCACGGAAAAACTCAATCAGGATGGCCGGACGCGGGTTTGAACCGTCGTCCTCCCGAATGCGTGTCCAGTGTGTTAACCACTGCGCCACCTCGCTCGGTTCTAATTTGAAGAGCGCAGCTGTTAACATTAGGCATAGCAAGAAGAAATTGGGATTAACTGAGTATGTGATGTCAACTCTAGAATCTCAGTAAATTAAAAAGTGTTTAAAAAACGTTGCTTGTATCCCATTGTCTGCGGTGGAGATATAAAACCTAGACTGTAATAACAATAACAATAATTATAATAATAATACTCAAAAACATAGCATCGAACATACACACTTCTGTAGAACAAACCTCAAGACTTGCCTTATTTTCATGCAAAAAAGTTAAAATGGTTCAAATCGCTCTGAGCACTATGGAATTTAACATCTGAGGTAAACAGTCCCCTAGAACTTAGAACTAATTAAACCTAACTAACCTAAGGACAACACACAGATCCATGCCCGAGGCAGGATTCGAGCCTGCGACCGTAGCGGTCGCGTGGTTGCAGACTGAAGCGCCTAGAACCACTCGGTCACATCGGACGGCTGCAAAAAAGTGATATATAATGCTGAGAATAATGAATGCTATTTGTAATGTAAGATTTTGCACGAAAACTTTGAAATGAGTCAGCTGCTGAAGGCAGAGGCTACCTTTTGCATTGTGATATTGCATAGTGTGTGGAAAGTACAAGTCACGTTAGTGCCTCTTAGTAGCAACTAAATCGTCAGGGGAATTTAACAGCAATAACAGCTGATTGTAAACTGTTATAATTCACTTTATATAAGCAGATAAACATGGTAATACACGTCCTGTTAGTGCAAAAGCAGCGCGTGGCATACAAAGTTCCAGAACACAAGACCGGCGAATAAACAAATCTCAAATTATTTAGAAAGTATCAGTGATTGGAAGAGTGAACAAACTGACAGTAATACCATTTGGATTAATCGATCCTAGGCTGATTCTGCACCGTCTTCTATCCTCATATTTTAACAAAGAACTGGCCACCACATGTGGAATACAAGTCCAACTAGCGAAAGTCATAGCAATTCAGCTAGCCGGATGAAATAAAACTTAACTAAGAAATATTTATAATTTGTGAAATATTTACGAAATCGCCTTAAAAGGAAGCAGTAATTTGGTGATTTTATCAAGTTCTGCAATGCATCTTTTCTCTGCCTTTGGTTGTTTTCTTACTCGTTTTTCATGCAGTGGAGGAAGATCACGCTAAGAACAGAAAGTGACTGTGTTTTATTTTCGTTTTTGTTATATTTGTCACACACTTTCTTCCTATGCTCGCTTGTCGTAAGCATGAATGTTCGCGGAATTGGATGAAAGAGGGTTTAATTGCAAATGCATGCAATTGGGTGAGTTCAGGTGTACCTTCTCGGTTTATCTATGCGGCAGAGGCTTGAAAACAGCAGCTGAGCTCTGTTTTGATGACAGCACTGGCGCCACTGAGGCGATGCGCAGGAGCATTACTGTACCTGGATGAGTTTTCGTAACGGGGTACCTCTTCATGATTCGCTCTTTCAGAATCACTGCAAGGGATGTGTTCGTTCGAGTTTTAGACGTTGAACCTGTAAAGTATTCCTGATGGTACGTCTAGTATAATTCCCATATGACGCAAACAGTAACCCTCAAGCACTACACGCTGTGCCTGGATCAAGATACACGGTGGATTTCAGTAAATAATGTCCGCACTTACTTTCCCTTGCAAATCTGCAGGCATCTTCCTTACCTCTTGTCTTGTGAAGATGTCTCATAGCCATTGTACCAATTACTTTCTTCTCCGCCGGAGAAAGGCTTCAATGTGCATGCAGTAAAGACTGCATAACAAGATGGCAAATGGGATATAGTTCAGTGCTGTTCAAAATAAAATTACGAATCGTTGGCATACCATCTGATTTATTTCTGTTTATAGTATCAAAATATCAAGAAAAAGATTCTGACCACCAGCCTATCATTATTCATGGTAAATTCCCGGATGTTAATTACTTCTAGAACACTACATAAGTCACAATAAAAAGCTCCGTACGGTCCTAGAATTCACACGATACCAACGTGAGAACCTCATCCGACGCAGTTTCTACAGGTTATTCGGTCTTAAAGCGAGATGACATATTACACTCTGATTCAAGTATTGTCCGTTTCGAAAACTGTCACAGTTTAGTAGTGAGCTGTCTTAAGTTTGGCACCTGCCAACTCAGTGAACGCCTGTGACTGTTCCTTACTTTTCACCAATGAGTATCAGCGTTAACTAAAATTTGTATTTAGTTTTTACCTGTGGATTGAAAGTTATTGAAATTAGTAGTAACAATCTATCAATGAAACTAACACTAGAAGCATTTTTGGATATTATACTGATATTTGAAACATCAAATATGAATGATGAAGACTACGCTCCAACTTACCAAACCTTGCAACTGAATTCCTGACGTCTGCACAGGTTCCACCACGATACGGTTTTCATCCATCCCACCGCTCTGACGCTCCGAGATTCGCTTCTCACTACTTTACACCAACATGTATCTTCCCTATGTTTTTTTCCCCTGAAGTCTTCTGACTGGTTTGATACGGCCCGCCATACGAATTCCTCTCCTGTGCTAACCTCTTCACCTCACAGTACCACTTGCACCCTTCGTCCTCAGTGAATTGCTCGATGTATTCCAGTCCCTGACTTCCTCTACAGTTTTTGCCCTCTACACCTCCCTCTAGTACCATGGAAGTCATTCCCTCACGTTTTAACAGATGTCCTATCACCCTGTCCCTTATTCTTATCAGTGTTTTCCACATATTTCTTTCCTCACCGATTCTGCGCAGAACCTCCTCATTCCTTACCTTATCAGTCCACCTAATTTTCAGCATGATGCTGGTATCTGTGCAGATATCATTGGTGATCTTGCAGCTCTCGAAGAACGAAATTATAATGACATCCAGACCTTTAGCTGCTTAGAGGCGTTGAGTTCCGATCGGGGCACACAGTTTCAACTGTCCCCATTGATATTTATCAACGCCTGTAAGCAGCTAAAGGCCTGGATTTCATTGTAATTTAATTTTCAACATTCTTCTTTAGCACCACATTTCAAATGCTTCGATTCCCTTCTGTGCCGATTTTCTTCCTCAAATTAAGGCTTGGTAGACTTTTTTTGGCCAGGAATGTCCTTTTCACATTGCTAGTCTGCTTTTGATCTCCTCTTTGTTCCGTTCGTCATTGGTTATTTTGATGCCTATGTAGCAAATTCCTTAACTTCATGTACTTCGCGACCATCATTCCTGATTTCTACTACTTCTCAATACCTTCGTCTCTCTTCGATTTACGCCCAACCCATACTCTCTACTCATTACACTGTTCATTCCGTTCAGCAGATCATGTAATTCTTTTTCACTTTCATTCAGGATAGCAATGTCGTCATCGTACCATTGATATCCCTTCAGCTTCAATTTCAGTTCCACTCCTGAACTTTTCTTTTATTTCTATCACTGCATCCTCGATGTACAGATGGAACAGTAGGAGCGAAAGGCTACATCCTTGTCTCACACCCTTTTTCATACGAGCACTCCGTTCTTGGTCGTCCACTCTGGCTCTTCTACATATTGCATATGGCTCGTCTCTCTTTATAGCTTACCCCTAATTCTCTCAGAATTTCGAACATCTTGCACCACTTTACATTGTCGCGCTGTTTCCAGGTCGACAAATCCTATGAACGTGTCTTGATTTTTCTTTAGTCTTGCTTCCATTATTAACCGGAACGTCCGAATGGCCTCTCTCGTGCCTTTATCTTTCCTAAAGCCAAACTAATCGTCATCTAGCGCATCCTCCATTTTCTTTTCCATTCTTCTGTATATTATTGTTGTAAGCAACTTGGATTCATGAACTGTTAAGCTGATTGTGCGGTAATTCTCGCAACTGTCAGCTCTTGCAGTCTTTGGAATTGTGTGGATGATGCTTTACCGAAAGTCAGATGGTATGTCGTTAGTTTCATACATTCTTCACACCAACGTGAATAGTCGTTTTGTTGCCACATCCCCCAATGCTTTTAGAAATTGTGATGGAATGTTATTTATCCCTTCTGCTTTATTTCATCTTAAGTCTTAGAAAGCTCTTTTAAATTCTTATTCTAATACAGGATCCCTAGTCTCTTCTAAATCGACTCCTGTTTCTTCTTCTAGCACATCAGACAAATCTTCCCCCTCATAGTGGCTTCCAATGTATTCTTTCCAACTATCCGCTTTCTCCTCTGCGTTTAACAATGGATTTCCCGTTGCATTCTTAATATTATTACCGTTATTTGTAGTGTCACCGAAGCTTGTTTTGATTTTCCTGTATGCTGAGTCTGTCCTTCCGACAATCATTTCTTTTCAATGTCTTCATATATTTCCTGCAGCCATTTCGTCTTGTGTTGACGTGCCACAGCAATGCCTCTGCGACGTGGTTACCGTCGTCGCTGGCGGCGCAGTGTACCAGTGTATCGCAGTTTGAAGGCGATTGATATTGACTTGGCTGGGCAGTTTAATGAACAGCAATTGATTGGAGGTCCAAATGTTTTTCGTGGACTCCATCTGCACTTTACCTGTGATGTACAAGCAGTGTTTGGAGGTAGTACCTGGTTGCCACTTTCTGTTGTGTGGGGCAATCAAGCAGATTATTGTGGCCTTGAAGCATTTCCAGATGCTAATATTTTGGCTTGGAAGACAGGGAGTATTGCTGAGACTACAGGACTGTTGGCTAAACAGCCTTATGGTACTCTTGTTCCAAGTATGCCATTTGTTTTGACTACGAGAAGGAAGAAGAAGTTAAATGCTGATATCTCTTTTTATGGGCGAAAGTCGGCAATGGCAATTGTAAAATAAAGATCAACGGTGATTGTATGATTTATTATAGACTATGAAGTGTGTTCTGTCCTTTCCTTATCTCTTTTCCTTATCTTCCTCCCTTTTTTTATTAGAAAAATTATTCACTTTTTGTTTTGGTGGCCATGCTGCTCTTGGTTGCTCGCTAGGCGGGTGACCTTGAACGGGACTTAGCCGCTGGACGAGGCTGCCGGGCAACACTTCCTATTAATTTCATTCCTCAGCGACTTGTATTTCTGTATTCCTGAACTTCCCGGAACATTTTTGTACTTTTTCCTTTCATCGATAAATTGAAGCATTTCTTCTGTTACCCATGGTTTCTTCGCAGTTACATTATTTGTACGTATGATTTCCTTGCAAACTTCTGTGATGGCCCTTTTTAGAGAAGTCCCTTCAACTGTACTGCCTCCTGAGCTATTCCTTATTGCTGTATCTATAGCCTTAGAGAACTTCAACCGTATCTCGTCATTCCTTAGTACTTTCGTATCCCAATTCTTTGCATATTGATTCTTCCTGGCTAATGTCTTAAACTTCAGCCTACTCTTCATCACACTATATTGTGATCTGAGTCTATGTCTGCTCCTGAGTACGCCTTACAATCCAGTACCTGATTTAGGAATATCTGTCTGACCATGATGCAATCTAACTGAAATCTTCCCATTTACCCTGGCCTTTTCCAATTATATTATCTCCTCCTCTTGTGATTCTTGAACAGAGTGTTCACTATTACTAGCTGAAACTTGTTGCAGTACTAGTCTTTCTCCTTTATTATTCCTCGTCCCAAGCCCGTATTCTCCTGTAACTTTTTCTTCTACTCCTTACATCTGAATTCCAGTCTCCCATGACTATGACATCTACACTTCCCCTTTCAACATCCTCATACACTTTCTCTATCTCTTCATCTTCAGCTTGCGACGTCGGCATGTATACCTGAACTACCGTTGTTGGTGTTGGTTTGCTGTCGATTCTGATAAGAGCAACCCTACTGCTAAACTGTTCACAGAAACACTCTCTGCCCTACCTTGCTATTCTTCCTATTCAGAATGAATCCTACTCCCGTTATACGATTTTATGCTGCTGTTGATGTTACCCTATACTCGCCTGACCAGAAGTCCTTGTCTCCTTTCCTCTTCACTTCACTGACCCCTACTATATCTAGACTGAGCCTTCGCATTTCAATTTTCAGCTTTTCTAGCTTCCCTACCACATTCAAGCTTCTGGCATTCCACGCCCCTACTCGTAGAACGTTATCCTTCAGTTGATTATTCAATCTTTTTCTTATGGTAACCTCCCCCTTGGCACTCCCCTCCCGGAGATCCGAATGGGGGACTATTCCGGAATCTTCTGCCAGTGGAGAGATCATCATGACACTTCTTCAATTACAGGTCACATGTCGTGTGGATACAAGTTACATGTCTTTAATGCAGTGCTTTCCGTTGTCTTCTGAATCCTCATGTTGATGATCATTGCTAATTGCTCCACCTGTAGGAGCAGTTTCCCAACCCTAGGACAATATATAGTTTCAATATTTCAAAATTGCTTTAAATTCTAAGGTTTTCGTTCCTATTGTAGAAATGCAATAACATGTACACATAACTATTTGAGAGATCTTTCTCTAGTGAGATAATATTACAGATAATTAGGAATTTTTGTGTTATTTGTTTCTTTTCAAATAAATTAAAGTAACAATTTTCATGGGCAACTCTCACGACACCTCCACATCAGATCCATTTGTTTATTTTTTGTGGCAACTTGCGGAGACATGTATTGATTTACAGGCTGCATGTGTGATTCAGTTGTTGCTGGCACCAATTATCCCCATTTGTCGAATATTTTGATACACGTGACATTAAATGTAAATGTCGTGTGACTAGGGCCTCCCGTCGGGTAGACCGTTCTCCGGTTTCAAGTCTTTCGATGTGACGCAACTTCGGCGACTTGCGCGTTGATGGGGATGAAATTATGATGATTAGGACAACACAACATCCAGTCTCTGAGCGGAGAAAATCTCCGACCCAGCAGGGAACCGAACCCGGGCCCTTAGGATTGACATTCTGTCGCGCTGACCACTCAGCTACCGGGGGCGGACAAAAGTGACATTCATTAAATAATAAAAACACTAGACACATACAATATCTCAATCTTCCTGTAAGGAAAACAAAATTACAAAATACGAATTAC
The DNA here is from genome assembly GCF_023898315.1 of Schistocerca nitens. Classification (NCBI taxonomy): domain Eukaryota; kingdom Metazoa; phylum Arthropoda; class Insecta; order Orthoptera; family Acrididae; genus Schistocerca; species Schistocerca nitens. The sequence continues at coordinate 403,775,491 of NC_064614.1, read as the reverse complement.
ATAAATGGTTAATAATTTCAGCATAATCTCTCATAATCCCTTTTACAGCCCACCAGACGGTGGTTTGTTTGCAAACATTAAATGATCTCTCGCGACGTGTCACACGCCACATAGCGATGTGTCATCTGCATTTCGCTCTCTCAACTGCCACAGCACCGACTTTGTTGCAACAGCTGGTGGCTGTCGGACCGTCCTTCCGTGCATCATCGGCCACGTCTGCAGAACTGGTATTATGCACTCAACTGATTTTAACAGCCCATGCGCTGTGCATTCATTCTATGAAATCTCTATTATTTTAAATATATAATACGTAAACTATTCATGGTCAGTGGCAAAACATATTTGCAAACAAGAAAAACATTACAATGAACTCACCATAAACACTAAATTAATAGATACATTTCTAACAATGCAAACAATCACATGTTGTTATCATCTACGGCTTCTCAAGCTATTATGGCATGACCACAAACCGTCGTTTCAAAGAGCTAATCTCTTTGCACCCCAAACCAGTAAGCATAGTCTTCCCAAGTAATATAAATTTTAGAAAGTATTTCCGGTGCTTTCTCAGTAATACACTCCTGGAAATGGAAAAAAGAACACATTGACACCGGTGTGTCAGACCCACCATACTTGCTCCGGACACAGCGAGAGGGCTGTACAAGCAATGATCACACGCACGGCACAGCGGACACACCAGGAACCGCGGTGTTGGCCGTCGAATGGCACTAGCTGCGCAGCATTTGTGCACCGCCGCCGTCAGTGTCAGCCAGTTTGCCATGGCATACGGAGCTCCATCGCAGTCTTTAACACTGGTAGCATGCCGCGACAGCGTGGACGTGAACCGTATGTGCAGTTGACGGACTTTGAGCGAGGGCGTATAGTGGGCCTGCGGGAGGCCGGGTGGACGTACCGCCGAATTGCTCAACACGTGGGGCGTGAGGTCTCCACAGTACATCGATGTTGTCGCCAGTGGTCGGCGGAAGGTGCACGTGCCCGTCGACCTGGGACCGGACCGCAGCGACGCACGGATGCACGCCAAGACCGTAGGATCCTACGCAGTGCCGTAGGGGACCGCACCGCCACTTCCCAGCAAATTAGGGACACTGTTGCTCCTGGGGTATCGGCGAGGACCATTCACAACCGTCTCCATGAATCTGGGCTACGGTCCCGCACACCGTTAGGCCGTCTTCTGCTCACGCCCCAACATCGTGCAGCCCGCCTCCAGTGGTGTCGCGACAGGCGTGAAAGGAGGGACGAATGGAGACGTGTCGTCTTCAGCGATGAGAGTCGCTTCTGCCTTGGTGCCAATGATGGTCGTATGCGTGTTTGGCGCCGTGCAGGTGAGCGCCACAATCAGGACTGCATACGACCGAGGCACACAGGGCCAACACACGGCATCATGGTGTGGGGAGCGATCTCCTACACTGGCCGTACACCACTGGTGATCGTCGAGGGGACACTGAATAGTGCACGGTACATCCAAACCGTCATCGAACCCATCGTTCTACCATTCCTAGACCGGGAAGGGAACTTGCTGTTCCAACAGGACAATGCACATCCGCATGTATCCCGTGCCACCCAACGTGCTCTAGAAGGTGTAAGTCAACTACCCTGGCCAGCAAGATCTCCGGATCTGTCCCCCATTGAGCATGTTTGGGACTGGATGAAGCGTCGTCTCACGCGGTCTGCACGTCCAGCACGAACGCTGGTCCAACTGAGGCGCCAGGTGGAAATGGCATGGCAAGCCGTTCCACAGGACTACATCCAGCATCTCTATGATCGTCTCCATGGGAGAATAGCAGCTTGCATTGCTGCGAAAGGTGGATATACACTGTACTAGTGCCGACATTGTGCATGCTCTGTTGCCTGTGTCTATGTGCCTGTGGTTCTGTCAGTGTGATCATGTGATGTATCTGACCCCAGGAATGTGTCAATAAAGTTTCCCCTTCCTGGGACAATGAATTCACGGTGTTCTTATTTCAATTTCCAGGAGTGTATTTGCAATGCTTCGTTATCGTCATAACCTAATAGCAGATTTATTATTAATCACATGATTAAATTTTTCTCCATGAAAATAATGTTCCACTTTATATATCAGATTTTAGTCATTCTTCCGGTTTACACCGTCAAGAAGATCATTATCTTCCTCACAACTTGGTTTATTTACACACTCCTCGTCCATGTTGCCTGCACTAGCCATTATTCTGTTACTAACTCCCTCTGCACAATAATTAACTTGCTTCTCCGTCACTTCACTCTGTTTACCTTTTTTAATACATTTCTCCACATATTTAACCTCTGCTTCTCCATTAAATAACTTTATTCTCATATTTTTATTTACGAAATCTATAACTGACAGTAAGTGATAATTCTGTGCTTCATTCTTTCTAAATTCATCCTCATACTTACGCAATTTATTTTAATAAAAAAAGCCTCTCCTAATGTCTCCTCTTCGTATTTGATTCGTAAATTTTAGTATCCAAATTCTTACACATCAACTTCTTTCTACTCCATCAATTCAAAGTTTATTTCAGCCATTTCAGATTTAATTTTTTTAGATAAGTCTTCAAAAGAATTGAACAACTGATCAAGTCACTCATTAGTTTAACTGATCTTATTGTTCGTTTGCTTTAATCCTTTATCAGTTTGTTGATTGGTTAGTTTCAGTCCACAACGAATTACTTTTGACGGTTAATTTTCATTTTTATCGATATTCCAATGAACATTCTTTGATATGTCCCATTTCATGAAGTAATGCCCTACAATTACTGTTTTAGAGTTCCAACACTAATCTTATTGCTACTAATCGACAATATTCTTTCAACATGACTTAAACTGTTATTAAGCTCTTTCTCCCATTTACTCCAACACTGTACTTCCTACTTCATCATCAAAATCATTTGTACTTTCGCTAACATGGTGTACATTTATCTAGACAGTATCATCATATCGTAATAATTATTAATTAACTAATTTTCATTGTCCTAATTCTTATCAATGTCTGCTTGATTGTTGATCGTATGAGGAGGTCACCCACATCACCATCAATTGAACTCATCTTGCCTAATCTGTCCTAAAATGGCAGGATCACTTTTCTAAAACAACTGAAAACTGAAACGTTCCTTTTAAAAAAATACAAGCACAACTCACATTAATCACTGCAAAGTCAGATGTTGCCCCCATGCTGTCAGGGAGCTGAAGTCAAGCGCGTCAAGGCAATAACCCATCCAGCCTCTGTCGGTCGCCGGAAGCGTCTTCCTTCTGGTGTTAACTTCCACATAAGTAATGAACGCAGGGAAACTCATATTTTCTCATACTTGGTTCCCGACCATAAATGTTGTAAGACGTTTAGTTAGACTGGAGAGATAATTGCAGGTTCTACTAGGGTGAAGAAAGCAGACAACCTTACAATTTTATTTCAAAACTGTACGGACATCGTACTGAGATGCTCGACTTGGCTTCTAAGTTGCTTACAAATTTGGCCTCAGCACATCCTGTGAATATTTCGTTAGCAACTATCCCCCATCTCGGCATCCTGTTTCCTGCTACTCGGCTGCTCCGAACCAAAATTCGGCATTTCACTCTAACGGTGTCCTGGCCTTTTTAAGCCGAGTGCAGTTGAAAGATGGCAACGAGCACAATTACAAAGAGTGAAATGACAATGTTGTGCTACTTGAAATTTTTGCAGCAGCAGTTACTCAAACACGCGCTATATAAGCAAGAGCTCTTGCTGCAGCAAGACGAGAATTAGCTGCTAACATGGGTACTGAAACATCACTAGGTGGCAACAGCACTACCGTTACCAAGTGTCTTTTCTATCTTTTTTGTCAAAGTCTAAGAAACATGGGAAATTTATCTGCCTTGGTTCAACCTTCCTTAAAAGCCATGTAATACTTCCAGCTCTGTTGATCAGAGTGCTATATTCTTTTCCCTCGAAGTAGTAATCTACGTGAATTAATTCAGAAGTTACGCCAATTAATGACTCTTTTCCTCAAGACATTTCTGAAATTTGTCATTTGATATTTAGTCGTTATATTCTGTGAACTCTCATCAAAGCCACTATGTTTATATTTAATCACTGTGTCAAACAGTCGGGTCGGTCTTTGGAAGCAAAGGCCGCTGCAATTGTGCGTGAAAACTTACGAGATTAACAGCTAAGGTAATCAGTCCCTAAGCTTACACACTACTTAACCTAAGGACAAACACACACACCCATGCCCGAGGGAGGACTCGAACCTCTGCCGGAACCAGCCCCATAGCCCATGTCTACAGCGCCTAGACCGCTCGGCTAATCCCGCGCGGCGCCGCTGCAATTCGTCGACCATCCAGGTAGCGCAATTTTGCAGGTGAAACCGTGCAGTGCAGTACAGTGCCTTATTCGTAATGTAATAGGTCATCCTGTTGCAAGCATATAGGTTTCTGGGGAATCTCAGAACCATCACTCAGTTAAGACTTACAAGTAGTGCGACCATTACAACTGGCTGCCTCTGATGACGAAGCTGATGATAGCAGCGTCGATATAGACAAAAGTCTTGTAATAGACGTTGCAAAGTAGGTGGTGACGTAGAAGTCATCCCATTTTCAACCCGTATTGTCACGAAGCTTCCGGTAGAAACCATCTTGTCAACATGTGCTAAGTTAGTAACACAACGTGCATCTTCGGTCTTCAGAATTTGCTGCGCGTAAATGTCGCACCAACACAATGGTGTCACGCCCTACTAAACATACATGTAGTCTCAATGATATCCGGACTGCTGTAACACGCCCAAGGGCGGACAGTGCTCGAACTGTGACATAAAAATGCTACGATTGTCATAAGCTCACCAAACAAAATTTTAGTCACGCTCTTAAAAGAGCACACATTACGCTTTGGAGCGCGGTAGACTTCCAACCTCTCTACAACTGTACCACTCGCAGTTCGTTATGATAACAAAGGTCATAGAAAGCTCCCAAATATCATAATCAGGACGAATGCCACGCCATGTAAATGAGAATCAGTTCCAAATCACAGTCACAGCCAGAGTGCAAAGAAATGCTTCACCTACCGGAGAAGTGTTTCCCCCAAGCCCCACCCGCCGCTCCCCCAAATGCTAGGCAGCCGGTCGTAAGCTTCTCAGTCACCTGCGTGACTGGCCTTTCGGTTGCACACTGAAAGACCTCACTTAGTTCCCGGAACAGAGCTGCAATTCGACTGTTGCGCTGAGACACCACAAGTGAGGCAAGCTGTCTTCATTACTTCCGCCGATCTTCTGAAATAATCAAAACTGGTGTCCGATTCCAGACAACGTACGTCGTTCTTGCAGTCATTGGTGACTGCAGTCCACGCTCTGAGTTGCCTACGGAATGACCTCATGCACTTGGCGGATGATTCCTTCCTGGATATGCTCCAAGTTAAGACTTGGCCCTCCTCTGTCACTACTCTATCAAGAGGAGGGAAAACGAATCTAACTTTGAACTTCATACAATTAAAGTTTTCTTTTCCCCTTGCGGGTACCTTGTTCTTGACGCCACGACCCTAGCAGGCTAGTGACGCGTCGGTTTGCGCACGTGTGCATTCGAGAACAATAACAAAGAAAGAAATAGAAGATATTAAAAATCAGAATATGTCATTGCAAATTCCGGTCTCATTTTCAGTGATTCAGTAATGAACTTGTTATCGCGGTATAGATTATACTTCGAAGCTCCCCAAATGTGAAATTCAGGTTAGCCCCTGATTAAAGATTCAGAGAGAAGAGAGGCTTTAACAGATAGATTCCTGGAATACTGAGGAACAACATGCAAGAATGTAAATTCAGGTGCAATATTGCGAGGATCTGACTTTTATCTGCTCAAAATTGTGGCAATTGTAAATTTCAGACAAGGAAACTAACGGCTGTTCTTCTTCCTGGTGTGGGCGCACCGCTACAAAACGACTGGAATCATGACGGGATGGGAAATCTCTATAGACTACAGATTTTGTCTGTTCTCTAACTCCCAGCATTTAGACCTCGACCCCTGCCCTCCCTGCAATTGTTTGTAGCCCAATTTTTTCGAGACGGAAGCGTACCGGTGCGCGGACGTTCTAAAGTCATAAAACATCAGAACGCAGTCGCCAAAGCCCAGTTTGCCAGCCTCTCTTCGGAAAAGCTGTTGCAGCCTGACGACTCCGAAGCGCACGCGATGCACTCTCGGCGCTGGCCACCTTGTGACAGCTTACAATTTTCCTGCTCATTAACTTGAGGAGAGGACAAAAAACCCTGTCACTTATATGGGCCCCCGTTTTCGCGAATACGTCGCGTTGTTGCCGCGAGACTACATTCTCCACTGTGTGGCAAGCAGTCATGAAGCCACCCCGTTTTGTCGCCTCGAACCGCTGCATCCAGGATTCTGGTTTCCCTATAATATCTTCGGATTGTCACATGAATTCAGCTCTCTCGAGAACTTTATAATCCCTGGACGATTTCTGTTACTTTTTTGATTATGTCTGTTGTTTCTTGTGGTCATTAATTCACACAGGGTGTTTGGAAATTACCGTTGCATGCTCCTAGGACTTGTAGAGGGGTGAGAGTACATAATATTTTGCATAGGAACCCATACCTGGAAAAGTACCGTTTCCTTTCCACGAAGGTTTCAATTAAGATGTGTAACGCGTCCATGTCTGCTGAGGAAAAGAGAAAAATAGCAGCCGTGGTTGTCCTCGTATGTAGTAGGGTAGACACGATGACGTAGACTACTTCTTGTGTGGTCGTACACAAAGTTTAATTTACGAGACTCCTGTAGAGACAGGAAGATATGACGTAGACTACTTCTTCTATGGTCGTACACAAAGTTTAATTTACGAGACTCCTGTAGAGACAGGAAGATCTGCTGGCATGAGTACTGGCCGCTGCTCTATAAATTGGAGAGGAGCCAGGTGGGATGGAGAGTGAGCACCACAACACGCTTCGTAGGTACAATGTCTGTAACAACGTTGGAGGTCGCCACATCGAGCCGTTGTTGTAACGGATCAGTTACTCTTCTGTAACTACAGTATTCTGGGTTCTTTTTTTGTTTTGGAATGATTTAAACACAATTTTAAGTGTTAATGCAAACAAATTTGCTTATTTGTTAAATGGATGTTTCGTTATGTTTTCTTTCGAATTGTTACCTAATATTTGTACTGTGTCAGACCTAATTTAATTCGTCCTCAAGAAGTATTACTTAAACATATGATCTGAAACTGTCGTAGAACGGAAACGGTAAGTTTCCAGAGATGGGTTCCTGTTCGAAATATTATGTACTCAATCTCCTCCATAGGTCCTAGAATTTAGTAACAGGAATGTACGGCCACCCTGTATACCTCTGTTTCTGTATCTTTACCTCGACAATGAGCCCAGTTCTCGATTACATGCCTGTAAATTCTATGCTAATATTATGCCACTGTTAAATTTTAATCTATTGTAATTAGAGTTGTAGCCCCTGTCCATTTTCCTAAGTCTCCTAATAGACTGTGATCTCCTGCAGTAGGGACGACGTTTATTGCCTTTCAAGACCAGGACTGCGTTAAATCTCAGTTAAATTCCTGGCTGTTTGCAAATTTCCACCTCTTGGGGGTGAACCCGTTGCTGTAACCTCAGAACGCTGTGGGAGCCGTTTTACGATCGGCTGCTTGGCATTTAAGAGGACAGTAGTTGGGGTAAAAAGGATAAACTTCTACTCTGGTAGGCGAATCATTTCTTTGCACTACACATTCATCAAGAAATTGATTAACCTAATTGTTCTCAGCATTTGACTAAAGCTGTGGATCAAATATCGTACAGAGTAAGTTACATTCTGCTAATTATCGGCGGCCGGTTGGCCGAACGGTCCTAGGCGCTACAGTCTGGAACCGCGCGACTGCTACGGTCGCAGGTTCGAATCCTGCCTCGGGCATGGATGTGTGTGATGTCCTTAGGTTAGTTAGGTTTAAGTAGTTGTAAGTTCTAGGGGACTGCTGACCTCATAAATTAGGTCCCATACTGCTCAGAGCCAATTGAACCATTTTTTTGCTAATTATCTTCTTGGACTGTTGACTGAAAGATTTCTTATCAGCCGCCATCCCTGTGATGACCCATGGAGCAAAAAGTGCAAGACAGGAAGTTGATAGTGTAGACTGCTTAGAACAAATTCCAGATCAAAGAGCATAAACATAAATTTGTATGTAAAGGAACTATTAATAAATCATTACCACTACAACTGATATTGTAAACAAATGCAGCAAGTCAGTTTTTGAATAAGTGGAAAACAGTGATATCAAGTTACGAGAAGCACATTAGAAATGCATAGTGAAAACAGCACTAAGGAAAGACAGCGGAGTACGTAGTAGGTCAGTACAAAGGAGGACAATCGTGGTAGAAATAGATAAGAAGACTGTTATGAAAGAAATAAGTGATTCAGTTGCACCATCCAATTTAAAAAAAGTCCAGCATCACTCTATGAAACTGTCCTTACTAAAGAAAGTTGCAACAAGACTAGTATATTTTAGAAAAGACGATCTTGACAGCAACTTTTTGCTGAAAATTATATGCGTAAGAAGCAGCAATTGCGATGGAATTAAATACGTATGAGAATCGAAAATCTGATAGGTGCCTATGATGTAAACGAGTCTGTAAATAGGACACATCGTGTAAGGGTGAATTACCCCTAAATATAAACATTATTATACAGAGTCTGCAGAAATTTATCCAGGGAAGAGAGAAAGTATCTACACCAACAGTTTCTAGTATACCGTAAATGAGATGATCATTTACGAAACATGGCTTGCCATAAGAACTAAATTTTGTGGGTAACACAAAAAAATCTAGCATAACACAGACAATTGGTTACCCGCTGTAAGTATGAATAAAATCTCTGTAACACAGGCCAGGGAGGAGAGGGGCTGATTTGTTTGACTGATGGGGCTGCTGAGTACTATACCACCTACTGCACTCCCTTTACTTAAACCCTCGTGAGTTAAACTCGATTTCTAAACTGAAGGAAACACTTCACCGCATTCGCTACAGAACTGCTACAAATTCGTCGGGCAATAGACCGCGCTGCTCGAACTGTCAACACAACTGGCACTGCTAAGAGTGGCTCTGAACACTATGGGACTTTACATCTATGGTCATCAGTCCCCTAGAACTTAGAACAACCTAACTAACTTAAGGACAGCACACAACACCCAGTCATCACGAGGCAGAGAAAATCCCTGACCCCGCCGGGAATCGAACCCGGGAACCCGGGCGCGGGAAGTGAGAACGCTACCGCACGACCACGAGCTACGGACACTCTGCTAAGAGTATCCTGCGACTTCTACATCGATGACAACGGGTTATACACAATGCTGGTGACTACTTTGAAGGTCAGTAAAAATTTGAAACACGTATGTACTTTCTACGAGCTATAAATAAATAGTTGCCACTATTAAAGTTCGAACCCTCCTATAAATGTTGCTCGTCCCCAGAAGGAAAGAGTCACAATTCGTTTTATGAGACGTATAGAACGTGACGGTTTCATATAGAAATTTCTACGCAATACCAGATCGCTGCAAGAGGTAGATGAAATTCTTAATAAGAAAAGTATGAAGATCGGGACGTGGCAAAGTCATGTTATTATTAAAAGTATACCGAACGATATGTTACACAGAAGAACTAAGATAGAGATCATTCGAGGCTGTGTGTGATCAGACACACTGTAAACGGACTTAAAAATATGTTCACGTTTCCTACACTCCCTTCGGACCACACAGATGCATGTTGAAGTTGAAAGAAAGGGTACTTTGTGACAACATGGCATGGACGATTATAGCAGTACTAACAGCTTGCGGCCTTTGTCGAAATAACTAAAATTTCTAGTAGTTAACATAAAGGATTCATGCATAGCATCACATCACAGACGCCTTGAGGAATTGCAACAATTCATCTTTAAGGCCCACTGGCACAGTACAAAGGAAAATCACACCAATCATGTTTGTTATGGATCTGCCCCCTAAGACAACTTAATAGCAAAATTATCATCAAAAGTTTGTGTGATGAGTACTTTGTGAATAGCAAATTGAAAGTACACAAAGAGTTTCAGTGTCGGTGAAATAATTCCTTTAGATATAACATGATATGGATGAAACTTATGCTACCTATTATTTATTGCTGGTGCCAAAGACGAGTTAGGATGTGAATGTAGCTCCTTTCTACTTAAATTAAGAGCGTAATTGCGCCACACAGAAATATATTACATTTTTGTACAAATGATAACACATGATATATTATTCATTAAGAAGTGGTCTTTCTGTTAAAGCTACATCCCATGAACTTCATCTGACCATTGCCAGATCCATGGTGCGAACAGGTCGATCGAGGTGATCCCAAGATTGTTGACTGGATTTAAATTCAAAGGGTTTGGTGGACAGGGAAGTACGGGAAACTCGACCTGGTGCTTTTCAAATCACGGATATACACTGTGAATTGTGACACATTCCATTTTCCTGCTGGTATATGCCATCGTGACGAGGAAAACCAAAATGCATGTATGGGGGGTCATGGTCTCCAAGGATAGACGTGTACTTTTGTTGATCTATTGTGCCTTCTCGAAAGACGAAATAACTCCAGGAATGCCACGAAATCATTCCCCAGACCACAAAGTTCCCTCTTGGTTGCAGAGTGTTTGCCGTCAGCTGTACATGCCAACAGCGGTCTGTCCTATGGAGCATAAAATATGCCTTCTCGAAAGACGAAATAACTCCAGGAATGCCACGAAATCATTCCCCAGACCACACAGTTCCCTCTTGGTTGCAGAGTGTTTGCCGTCAGCTGTACATGCCAACAGCGGTCTGTCCTATGGAGCATAAAATATGGTTCATCTCGAAAAGCTAAAGGTCGCCATTCAGCGTACTTCCATTTGCGATGCCAGTGTGCAAATTGCAGCCTTCGTTGCCTATGAACAACTATCAGCACGGGTGCATGAACCAAATGCCCACTGCAAAGGCCCATACGCGGAAACGTTATCTGAACTGTAGTTGAGGAGACTCTGTTAGTAGCCGGCCGCGGTGGTCTAGCGGTTCTAGGCGCGCAGTCCGGAACCGCGCAACTGCTACGGTCGCAGGTTCGAATCCTGCCTCGGGCATGGATGTGTGTGATGTCCTTAGGTTAGTTAGGTTTAAGTAGCTCTAAGTTCTAGGGGACTGATGACCACAGATGTTAAGTCCCATAGTGCTCAGAGCCATTTGAACCATTTGAACTCTGTTAGTAGCCCCTTGGTTCACCTGGGTGGTCAGTTGATCAACAGTTGCACATCTCTTCGCCAGCACACATGTCCACAGCGGTAATTCATCCTTGTCATCTGTGGCCCGTGGTACACCAGAGATGCCTTGGCGCCTGTTTTGGATACGGAATTTTGCCTTGCGCAGAATAGTTTAACCACGGCGGCACGCGTACATTTTACAGATTCAGTGTTTCGGAAATGCTTCTACCCTAAGCACCAAAGCCAATGGTAATGCCTTTTAGACGTCAGATAAGCACCTCCGTTTCCTCATTTCGACAACGACTGGTTTTCCACGTCCTTCTGACAGGCTCTGTATACCCTCCACTGCTAGTGCTGCCAGCTGCAGTGTATGAATGGTTTTTACACGTTGACGTGGACCATAGGTGGTCGTCACATTAATAAGACTGGACCGTGTACTTTACCCACTTGTTGAGTTCGTGTTGTGGTTTCAAATAGCCGTTCGCCTAGATGATAGCATATCCAGACACGACCGTTACCCTAGTGTAAAAGAGAACGTGATTATCCGACCAGACGAAACGTTACTATTGATACACGGATCAGTCTTGACGATTCTATGCCTAGCGTAATAGTAGTTAAAGTAGAAACACACAGAGATCCTGTGCTGTAGAGATTCATGTTTAACATTGTGCACTGAACCGTTTGTCCCCGAACAGCTTGTACCTGCACCAGCACTGTCCTTTGTCGTCAGATCTGTCAAAGATCGCTACCAGGCAAGCCTCCGACATCCACATTCTGCAACGATCGTTGTTTCACCGTCTTTCAATCATACATCGTAGATGCTCACGACAGTAGCATGCGAACAGCACAGGCGTTGGGCTTTAACAATCCGCACATTGTCGAAGTCTCCTATGCCAGTGGATTTTTCGTGCCATCAATTGACCTTTACTCCCTGTTCCACTCGTGAATGGCGCATGGGAAAAATTATTTTCCGTAGGCCTCTACATTGGCTCTAATTTCTCAAATTTTCTCGACGTGTTCATTTCGCGAGGTTATGTGGGAGGAAATAATGTGTTGTCCGATTCTTCGCAGAAAGTGCTCTTTCGTAATTTAAATAGTAAAACCCTCCGTCACGAGAAACTTGTACCGTCTGCCAATGAAATTTGTAGAGCATGATCCCGTGACGAAAAGCGCCGCTCTTCGTCGGGTCTTCTCTGTCTCTTCTATGAGTCCTAATTGGTAACAATCAGAGATTGATGAATCTATCGAACAAATCTCTTGTAAGCATCTTCCTTCGCGAATGTGTTGGATTTCCTCAAGTTTCTTCCTATGAATGTCAGTCTGGCATCTGCTTTTCCGACTGTTTGTATTATGTTGCCATTCCACTTTAAAGTCGCTCTGTATAATTATTCCTAGATATTTTACGGTAGATATTGCTTCCAGCAATTTGTCACCAATAGTGTAGTTGTAGAGTAAAGGATTTCTTTTCTTATGTACGAACAAGTATATTATATTTACTCACGTTGAGGGATAGCTGCCAGAGTCTGACCCATTCATCAATCCTCTGTACGTCATTTTGAAAATTGATGCTGTCTTCTGGCGTTACTACGCTCTTGTAGACAACTGCATCATTTGCGAACAGTCTCAAAGAGTTTCAGACGATTTCTACTCGATCATTTATATACACCGTATACACTATTGGTCCTATCACACTTTCTTGGGGCACTTCGGAAATTATATTTACATCTGCCGATTTTATTCCCTTAAGAGTGACATGCTGAGTTCAATCTTCAAAGAACTCTTGAATCCAGTCACAAATCTGGACCGTTACTTGGTAAGCTCATTTTTTTTTTCTACTAAACGGTAGCGTATGGTGGTGTCAGATGCCTTCCTGAAGTCAACACATACGGCATCAAATTGACTACCGTTGTCTACAGCTCTATGTCTCCAGAAATTCGTAATTCTTGAGCGTAAACGATGCTCTATAATTCTAAAACATATTGACGTCAACGATATAGGCCTATAATATGTGCGTTTGTTCTACGACCAGTCTTGAAAACAGGAATGACCTGCGCTTCTTTCCAGTCGCTAGGTACCCTACGTTGCTCTAGAGAACTACAATAAACTGCTGTTAGAAGGGGAGCGAGTACTTTCGCGTAATATTTGTAAAATCTTACAGGTATTTCCACTACCAAGTGATTGTAGTTGCCTTCCTATTCGGCGATCGGTTGGCTCAGTGTCTGCCATTCCGACGTTCATACGATGACTGACAGGGGGATCATATTACGATCTTAAGACAATTTTTCTCTGTTATCTTTCGTTTAGATGCCAGTGTGGTCACTGAGTGACTGAATAGATGATTTTCAACCGCTTACTGATTTCACGTAATACCAAAATCTCTTAGGATTTTTAGTGGGATCGCTCAACAAACATTTAGTTTCAGAGTCATTAAACACACCTCTCATTGCTCTCATTAACGCAGGATGAACGTGTTCATATGTGAAGATTTCGCGAAAGGCAAAAATTGCGAAACTGCAATCGTTATCTTCTTGCGGACCCAGCATCTTGCGTGAGCGTACAGGATGACCACCCCTGGATCACATTACCAGTAATCAGGAAGGCAAGTGTTACATTTCTGACGTGTTAACGTAGCGGATATGCGCTATCTTGGGGGTCTCTGTAACATAATCTTTCATCAAGATAACACAAATAGGGAAGGTGCCCGTGCTGTCCAGACCTACCTCAACGCAAAGGGTGCTTGATGGTCTTTTTGATCAAGATGTCTCCAAACATCTAGCGGCGGACTGCCGACTGCCTACCATTCGCCAATCACTACAATTGATTGGCTCTGGCATCCATCTGAAGCATCACGGACTCTGTCAACCGAGATCAGGAAGGGGTGCCCATCCGGGTTAGAGCCACTGCTGAGTACTAAACTGCACGTTCCGTACACCGTAAAATGGCCAACAAATTTTAATTGCTAGTTCTTGTTAAGACACTGTACATGCACAAGAAGTAAAATTACATTTTTTGCTTTTATTCGTAGTGTCGCAGTTCCAATGATCATCGGTAGGAATGAGAATAGAGAAAAACATATAAACGCTGCTTCTTAAAAATAACAGTTTAGTGCCGTGACAATAATGATTAAGAAATTTTGGAATGAAGCCGAAACCATCAGGAAACTGAGATGACAACGAAAAAAAGTAAACATGAAGTATAACAGCTTAAGTGACTTAAGAAATAGGAAAAATAGAACTGCTAAGAAATAAAAGCTGAATTAATATAAAGAAATGCGGGGAACAGCGAAAAAGTATTATCTACAGATATCCTAAAATTCAAATATTAAGAAACTGAGATACGTGTCAGTCTTCAGGGAAGAAATGCAATATAAATATATCAAAGAATTTAGTTGGCTATGTACTATATATATATGAGATTCTTCGCTAGAAAACAGATTTCTATCACACAAAATTCAGTAAACAATTTCTGATAATGCTAGTCGTGCTCATAATGCTCATAATTTTTACTAATATACTATTCCAAACACAGATTTCTGTCTTCAGGCGTACGAAAATATTTCACATCAGTAACCAAGAAGCACAAAGAAAAGTACATAGATTGTAGAATTTTACTTGATCCTATGGCTTAGCCTACAAGGGACTGGAGTAACTATTGACGGCCAGAGCACAGCTCATTATTGTGGATGGAGAGTCATCCAAACAACAATACATTCATATATGTTCTAGGAATGTATGTTATTGTTTGAGTTTCATATCAAGTTCTGAATTTATAAGAACGTACATAACCTCGGAAATCAAATATTGGTGATTTGAGTTCCAAGAGGAGTAAATGGTGCTAACTGTGATGTTATAAGATCGTCAGAAATATGGGAACATAATTACGCACCAACCTGATTTACATCAGGACATATATTAATCGAAGAACAAATAAAGGACGGAAATGTAAGTTGCTTTGTAAACAGCAAAATTAAAAAAATGTTAAATATTTCTAAAAAATATAAGGTACCAAAGCAAGAGTTGTTTGAGTATCAAACAATGAAAATAATTCAAGTGCACACATCAAAGTGCACACTTTCAGATGAAGTAACTGAAGGTCCCTTGAACTTTAACAGAAAATGAAAAGAAATGTAGTTTCTACTACATAATAGTAATGGAGAATCTTGGTATGAAAGCGATATGAAAACTATAGAATGCATCTGCAGTGGAAAACTGGATGATGTAAAGGAAAATGCTGAAAATAAAGAACTCGTTGGCAGAATATACTTATAAAACGGTTTTTGACATATTTTTCTAGAAGAAAAATTAATAATATATTTGGCACCTATAAAATACAATAAAATACGAACTGGACTGATGTCTTTAAACAATACAGACAGACTTGAGGACACAACGGTCTTGAATGTTTTTAAAACCAAAAGTTCGCGTGTAAAATTAAAGTAAGGCTATAATAGACACAAAGCTAGATGCAATCAGAGTTATGAAGCCTAAAATTTATATTACAGAAAAACAATTTTTATGCTTTTCGTAAAGTTAGAGAACATAAAAAATTTTGATAAAGCATCAGCTTTAAAACACACCTCATACTTATTGTCATGAATAACGTAATAAAAGTTTGATTAAGAAACTACATTTTTCCTAAGGTTGGTATAATATGTAAGATATCCTACAAATTGTTCTAGTTCTTCATCTTATCATTCTCTGTGATATAATTCGACAAATATTTTAAGAGCAGCGGAGAAGATATACTGTAGTAAATCCGTTGATGAAGTCATTATTACACAATATATAGAATAATATAGAAGGTTGTATACATGGAAGAACCCTGGAGATACTAAAAGGTATCAGATAGATTATATAATGGTAAGACAAAGATTTAGGAACCAGGTTTTAAATTGTAAGACATTTCCAGGGGCAGATGTGGACTCTGACCACAATCTATTGGTTATGACCTGTAGATTAAAACTGAAGAAACTGCAAAAAGGTGGGAATTTAAGGAGATGGGACCTGGATAAACTGAAAGAACCAGAGGTTGTAGAGAGTTTCAGGGAGAGCATAAGGGAACAATTGACAGGAATGGGGGAAAGAAATACAGTAGAAGAGGAATGGGTAGCTTTGAGGGATGAAATAGTGAAGACAGCAGAGGATCAAATAGGTAAAAAGACGAGGGCTAGTAGTAATCCTTGGGTAACAGAAGAAATATTGAATTTAATTGATGAAAGGAGAAAATATAAAAATGCAGTAAATGAAGCAGGCAAAAAGGAATACAAACGTCTCAAAAATGAGATCGACAGGAAGTGCAAAATGGCTAAGCAGGGATGGCTAGAGGACTAATGTAAGGATGTAGAGGCTTTTCTCACTAGGGGTAAGATAGATACTGCCTACAGGAAAATTAAAGAGACCTTTGGAGATAAGAGAATCACTTGTATGAACATCAAGAGCTCAGATGGAAACCCAGTTCTAAGCAAAGAAGGGAAAGCAGAAAGGTGGAAGGAGTATATAGAGGGTCTATACAAGGGCGATGTACTTGAGGACAATATTATGGAAATGGAAGAGGATGTAGATGAAGATGAAATGGGAGATACGATACTGCGTGAAGAGTTTGACAGAGCACTGAAAGACCTGAGTCGAAACAAGGCCCCCGGAGTAGACAACATTCCATTGGAACTACTGACGGCTTTGGGAGAGCCAGTCCTGACAAAACTCTACCATCTGGTGAGCAAGATGTATGAAACAGGTGAAATACCCTCAGACTTCAAGAAGAATATAATAATTCCAATCCCAAAGAAAGCAGGTGTTGACAGATGTGAAAATTACCGGACAATCAGTTTAATAAGCCACAGCTGCAAAATACTAACACGAATTCTTTACAGACGAATGGAAAAACTAGTAGAAGCCGGCCTCGGGGAAGATCAGTTTGGATTCCGTAGAAATACTGGAACACGTGAGGCAATACTGACCTTACGACTTATCTTAGAAGAAAGATTAAGGAAAGGCAAACCTACGTTTCTAGCATTTGTAGACTTAGAGAAAGCTTTTGACAATGTTGACTGGAATACTCTCTTTCAAATTCTGAAGGTGGCAGGGGTAAAATACAGGGAGCGAAAGGCTATTTACAATTTGTACAGAAACCAGATGGCAGTTATAAGAGTCGAGGGACATGAAAGGGAAGCAGCGGTTGGGTAGGGAGTAAGGGTTGTAGCCTCTCCCCGATGTTATTCACTCTGTATATTGAGCAAGCAGTAAAGGGAACAAAAGAAAAATTCGGAGTAGGTATTAAAATCCATGGAGAAGAAATAAATCCTTTGAGGTTTGCCGATGACATTGTAATTCTGTCAGAGACAGCAAAGGACTTGGAAGAGCAGTTGAACGGAATGGATGGTGTCTTGAAGGGAGGATACAAGATGAACATCAACAAAAGCAAAACGAGGATAATGGAATGTAGTCGAATTAATTCAGGTGATGTTGAGGGTATTAGATTAGGAAATGAGACACTTAAAGTAGTAAAGGAGTTTTGCTATTTGGGGAGCAAAATAACTGATGATGGTCGAAGTAGAGAGGATATAAAATGTAGACTGGCAATGGCAAGGAAAGCATTTCTGAAGAAGAGAAATTTGTTAACATCGAGTATAGATTTAAGTGTCAGGAAGTCATTTCTGAAAGTATTTGTATGGAGTGTAGCCATATATGGAAGTGAAACATGGACGGTAAATAGTTTGGACAAGAAGAGAATAGAAGCTTTCGAAATGTGGTGCTACAGAAGAATGCTGAAGATTAGATGGTTAGATCACATAACTAATGAGGAAGTATTGAATAGGATTGGGGAGACGAGAAGTTTGTGGCACAACTTGACCAGAAGAAGGTTTCGGTTGGTAAGACATGTTCTGAGGCATCAAGGGATCACCAATTTAGTATTGGAGGGCATCGTGGAGGGTAAAAATCGTAGGGGGAGACCAAGAGATGAATACACTAAGCAGATTCAGAAGGATGTAGGTTGCAGTAGGTACTGGGAGATGAAGAAGCTTGCACAGGATAGAGCAGCATGGAGAGCTGCATCAAACCAGTCTCAGGACTGAAGACCACAACAACAACAGCATAGAATAACCTCTTGGATGTTTCGGTGAATGGCATTATAAAAGTCATCATAATTAGCAGTTACTCATGGAAAACAAACAGTAATGAATATTAATTACTGTGAAACGTCTCGGCAGATTATAACTTTGCTGCAGGCTGACACTCAAATTCACAACCTTCCCATTTGTACGAATGCTCTTCCTGACTAAGCTACGTAGACACAACCCATCTTAACAGCTTTAATTCTGATATTATCTCTCCCAGTTTCACATTTTCACTAAAGTTCAGATGCATAATCGTCAAAGAAAAAACACTGTGGAGAACCTGTAAAGATGCACCCTAAGTGTGGTTTCCAGAATGAATTCTTCTCTCTCCAGCAGACTGTGTATTATTTTGAAAGTTCCTGGTACACCTGAACTGTACGCTGGATTGAAATAACTTTTTATCATTATCACCATTAGTATATTCTACTAACATATTGTTATAATTGTAACTATTTGAACATACATGCACCGTTGCATCAGAAGGAGTTGGTTAATTTCAGAACTGACATCGTATATTGACTTTTTCTACATAATATTTTTTTCTGCAATAGTCACTGATTCAATGGTTTCACGTTCCATAAATTCCTCCATTGTAACATACAGATTTTATTACTTAAATTTTACTCTACATTATGATATTGACCGATTTTAATTATTGCACTTTTATCTCCTCTTTATTACAGAAAAATCCAGAATACCGTACAAAACTGATACTAGAACGAATTCATTCCTGCTTTCCCATGTAAGTTATTATATGTCTCCGTTCCTTTTAGTGTTTTAGTGTTTTAATCATAAGGTGATACACAGAAAGAGGAATTGGCTCAGTTAAATCAAATGGTCAACATTCTACCTTGATCGATTGCTAGATTTCTGCTCTCTTCATCAGATAGATATGTGTGAGATTCATCTGATGATGCGTCTAGAAGCCTCAAAATCGTTCATGGGTTCATAAAATGAAAATGATTTAACTGAAATAAAATTGCCTTCTATTGATATTAAATGATTTAATTTTATTAAATCATTGCCGATCTTGAGGCTTCTAGGCTCATATTGAGATGTGTATCTCTATATATAAAAGGCAATCTCCTGGCTGGCTGGCTTGTCATCGCCTAGCCCAGATGGCTAACGATACAATTTGAAGTTTGGAGAGGGTGTAGATCTTATACTGTAGGCACCGTTTAATAAGGTATTGTCCGACATTCCACTCCTAAAAGGGGTGAAACAGGGGATGAAAGATTTTTTGAAACTATGTCACTACTAAGGAAATTCTGAAGCTCGAACTACGAAAACAGCAACTGGTACTTGGTTTCAGACAGAAAATAAAAACTACGTATTTCAGCATTTTTGCAAATTCAGCCGCAAAGGGGTAAATGAGAGGATGAAAGTTTTTTTTAAAATAAATAATCACTAAGGAACTACGAAATGATTTTTAAGGCTACATCTATGACAATTGGCATTTGACTTCTCGGTTAGAAATTACAGGAAACAAGCACATGTTTCAGTGATTCTGGAAATTTAACCTCTGAGGGAGTCCAATAGAGGATGATAATTTTTAAGAAAATATTTCGTTACATTAGAAAAATTATGAATATTGGTATTTCACTTCTCGATTAGATATAAATAAATATTTCTTAAGGGATGAAGGTTGCTATGGGAAGGTAGTGGGGAACAAGTGTTCTGGAAATCCCATCTGCATTGAGACATGAACCTTGGTGTCACAACCATTCGAATGCGTAAAGTTGACCAGCGAACAGTAGAATGATTTCTGCTGGCTGTTCCTAGGAGAGACAACGAAACAACAAAGAGAGAATCGATAGACTTGAGTGGAAAACTCAGTTACAAATGCAAAGTGTTGACGGCCAGGATATATAGCCACGTAAAAGGATTGTGTGTGAAGTTCTTTGATTTCTTAGAGGCAAGAAAATAACACGACTTAACGGAATATGGGTAAGTGACATTAGAGAATATATGGGATCAACATTAATGTTTACTGCTGAACTTCACAATGCATGGAAAAGCATAGATTTTCATCGAGCACTGGATACCACAAGCTGCTACTGAAGGTGAATATGATTACTAACAATAAATGAATTTTCAGTGAATTATTATGTGATAAAACTAACGTAAAATTCAAACAGAATGTAACGAAACATCAAACTGGTGCTGATACAGAAAATGCAGCTGTGCGCTCTGCAATTAAAAAACCAACCCTGAAGTTCAGATATTCTTCAAACATCAACCAGCAACAATAGTTAGGGATCTGAAGTGGTACAATTACGTAGCCTAAGGTATAACTAACAAATGGGCGGTTTCGAGTAACTGGTTGGGTACTGGGGCGCTGCCATTCTATAGAAGAGATTATTTACTATGAAATCCAGATTACATTACTGAGGCAACTTTAAGAAATATCAGCTACATACGTAGAAATACAGTGTGGACTCTAACAAGTTTGGTTTCCTTTCTGGTGAGAATAACATATGAGACATTTTTGATACACTTTACCGAGAAGACAGGAGAAAATTTTATTTTGCAGCAACTAGTTTCGGAGGTTTCGTCATCAAATATTGTAAATCAGTTAGTCGTCTAAGGCCCACCAGCATCCTAAAGACCAAATGGCACCGATAAGTATTCTTACAAAGGCCAATAAGTACCCACGTTGAGGAGGTCAACCCGAGACTGGATCAGCGAGGTTCCTTAACGTATGGCACTGTACACTTTTCTGCGAAGTCGATGAAGATGTTGATATTGTCACTTGGTTTCTCTAATGGAAACTTGTAGCGTTAAAGTAAAGCATTAGCACTTAAATAAAATATTACCTTTGTAATGTCAGAGCTTAGTGTAAAATCGCGGGGAGTGAAGGGAATTGAGAAATCGACTGAGCAACAGACCAGCTGATGCCCATCTGGGTCATCAAAACTAAGACCAGTACTAATCACTCAGGCAAATGAAAGCTTTAGAAGCGTCGACTTCCATTAAAGGTCTCCAGTGATTAAGACTAAAAGCTAAAGAGAATGCTGGAAAACTCACGGTAAAATTTTATTGAGTACGTTGTTGACGACTTCGTATGATTTTAGTGTGAAGCTAAATATATGGTTAACAACCCTATCCCACATACTAAAAATAAGTCTACACTGCCATACAGAAAGATGTATCAGGCGTGTATTTATGTAGCAAAAACCAATGCTACGTGTCTTAAATTATTGTCTATAAGTAATTATTGTTAAATTGAAAAATATAGCTTTCTTCTAAATGAATGAAATAATCATTTTCTGGATATATTACCCATTTAGCCTCAACGAGAGTCTACAGCTGCCGGTGATCGACCGCGTTGCTTCCGCCTGTACTGCCGCACTTCGCACATGGCGTCTGGCAATTACCTGAATTTCAGTGCACTACGCAGGTGCTTAATTGAATTGCCTAATTAAATATTCCATTAAGAGTAGCGTTTTGTGGACGACACTGCCACACGCGACGATCACACACCACGAACAAAGCCTCATTGACGTATCCATCACTAACAAAAACGATTCATCCCATCCAACTACCTCAAACGAACTGAAACAGTGCTTCAAAAATTGGAATACGAACCGACTCGTAATTCACATTTAAGGTCAGCTCATTATTAATGTCACACTCTCATACTTTTTTACAGGGTGTTCGAAAAGTCTTTCACTGTTTACATAAATTGATAACTCAGGCTAGAAGTAAGATACAAATATGAAACTGGTGTCTAATTGTTTACAAACTATCAAAGCTTTTTCCATATGAGCACCCTTGGTAGCACGTAGCACATCTAGGCGATATTCAGTTTCCGTCCACACATTAGCCAACATCACTGGAGGGATCGATTCAACGACTGTGGTTATCCGTTGCCGCAGGGTTTCAAGATCTGGTACACGTGTTCGGTAGACCTCTTCCTTGACATAACCCCATAAAAAGAATAATGGCGTTATGTCAGGAGAGCGTGGAGGCCAAACCGTTGGCCCATCACGACCAATCCATCGCCCAGGAAAGGTCATATTGAGATAGGCACGGACGTCCAAACCGCAATGAGGCGGCTCACCGTCTTGCTGAAACAAGACATCGGGGTGATACTGAAGCAGCTGAGGAACAGCATACAGTTGCAACATGTCCAGAAGCAACACGTTATAAAGAAAATATACTAGAATATAGCGTCTAGGGTAACCTGGTGTGGAAAAAGATTTTGTACTGGAGGATCCACGAACGGGCTCAGTAGAAGATGATAACTCTTAGATATAAGTAAACCTTCAGGCCCTGTTGTTTATATACATTTATTGACTTCGATGCTGCTAGTACTGATCTCTGGCGAGTGCGGAAAATACACCAACAAGGCGACTCAGTGCCCTAGAGTGTGACCACCGCCGCAGTATCATAGGAAGTCTCGAGTCTCCGGCATAGCAAGCCGGCCGAGGTGTCGGATGCTGTCACCAAGAATACGGGAGGCCGTGTCTTCTCCCGGTGGCAGAGGGCAGAGGAGTCCCTAGTTTGAGTCACGGCACATGCCAAGATGGCTAGATCCCAGTGTTGTATACCCACGGAACTGGCAGCGTGCAGAGCTGTCCAACTGCTTGGATGGTCAGCTGAAGTTCCAAGTTCTGAGGCTCGGCGAAATTGGTGGCAGCTGTACTGTTGGTTTCGCGTTGCCTGGCAAAGATTCGACGTCGTATTAGCAGTTCGAGGACGATTGGCTCTGGCCAGCGAGTATAAATACAGCTCTCCGGGAGTGATCATGTCGAAGACGTCACGTCACGCAGAAGATTCCCAAAAGGCAGCTAGCGTCCACGGCGCGGAAGGAGGTCGACGCAGAAGCAGACCAATGGCGGAGGGAGGGTTTTAGTGTCACCAGGGCGTAGATTGAGGATGCTGGTGTTCTTGATACGTCACTTCGCTCTGGCTGTAACCTGTGCCACTCATTTTCCATTCCCCTAAATAAATTCGGCCCAACACATTCTTGTAGGTTAGCTGGCTGAAATAGAAACACAAACATACTTACAATTTTATCCATTTTGGTTGTACTTCTAACAAGTTTTACATTTGTATCGTTAGCTAGTGGTGCACTTTTACTGTTGTTCTTGATGTTCACTTTGATACACATTGGTCTCCAAAATTAAAACAACAAACCGCTATTTCTCCGTCCTGTGTGTAATTCGTGTTGTAATGATTCAAACTGTGAACAGATGTACGTCCGTTCGTGCTCGGAACGGAAGATAGCATTTCCGTCAACGGAAAACCACACTAACTATGACGTCGGGGTAGTCACACAACTGCTGTATACATAATCAATTGTTATGTATACAGTCACGGACACTGCAATATGACACTGACTGACTTCGGTGGAGTGGCATAGAAAGAATCTGAAGCAGGATAGTAGCAAACTCATGTGGCTCGACGGATTAACGTGAATCGTTCTTTTGGAAATTTGGGAATTTGTGGTAAGTTCCTATTGGACCAAACTACTTAGGTCATCGGTCCATAGGCTTACACACTACTTAATCTAATTTAAAATAACTTACGCTAACGACAACACACACACACATCCCCCAGGGAGGACTCTAACCTCAGTCGGGGGGGAGGGGGGATCCCACACCGCAAAGCAATACTCCAAAATAGGGTGGACAAGCGTGGTGTAAGTAGTCTCTTTAGCAGACCTGTTGCACCTTCTAAGTGTTCTGCCAATGAATCGCACTCTTTAGTTTATTCTACTCACAACATTGTCTGTGTGATCGTTCCAATTAAGGTTATTTGCAATTGTAATTCCTAAGTATTTAGCTGAATTTACAGCCTTCAGATTTGTGTGACTTATCACGTAATTGAAATTTAGCGAATTTCTTTTAGTACTCCTGTGAATAACACCACACTTTTCTTTATTCAGGGTCAATTGCCACATTTAGCACCATACAAATATCTTACCTAAATCATTTTGCAACTCGTTTCTGTCATCTGAAGATTTTACAAGACGGTAAATGTCAGCATCATCTGCAAATAATCTAAGAGGGCTACTTAGATTGTTTCCTATGTCGTTAATTAGGGCAGGAACAATAGAGGGCCTGTAACACTTCCGTGGGGAACGCCGGATATTACCTCTGTTTTACTCGATGACTTTCCGTCTATTACTACGAACTGTTAACATTCTGACAGGAAATCATGAAGACAGTCGCTCAACTGATGCGCTACTCGCCGGCCGCGGTGGTCTCGCGGTTCTAGGCGCGCAGTCCGGAACCGTGCGACTGCTACGGTCGCAGGTTCGAATCCTGCCTCGGGCATGGATGTGTGTGATGTCCTTAGGTTAGTTAGGTTTAAGTAGTTCTAAGTTCTAGGGGACTGATGACCACAGCGAGTGAGTCCCATAGTGCTCAGAGCCATTTGAACCATTTTTTGATGCGCTACTCCATAAGCACGCAGTTGCCTTAGAAGACGCTTGTGAAGAACAGTGTCGAAAGCCTTCTGGAAATCTAAAAATATGGAATCAATTTGACATTCCCTGTCGATAGTAATCATTATTTCATGAGTAAAAAGCGCTAGTTGTGTTTCGCAAGAACAATATTTTCTGAATCCGTGATGACTATGTGTCAATAACTCATTTTCTTCGAGGTACTTCATACTGTTGGAATACGCTACATGTTTCAAAACCCTACTGCAAATTGACGTTAGTGATATTGGCCTGTAATTCAGCGGATTACTCCTACTTCCATTTTTGGGTATTGGTGTGACTTGAGCAATTTTCCACTCTTCAGTTACGGATCTTTCTGTGAGCGAGCGGTTGTATATAAATCCTAAATATGGATCTACTGTATCAGCATACTCTGAAAGAAACCTGTCTGGTATAAAGTCTGGACCGGAAGCCTTGCCTTTATTAACTGATTGAAGCTGCTTTGCTACACCGAGAATATCTACTTCTATGTTTCTCATCTTGGCAGTTGTTCTTGATTGGAATTCAGGATATTTACTTCGTCTTCTTTGGTGAATGATTTTCGGAAAACAGTATTTAATTACTCTGCCTTAGTCGCACTGTCATCAGTGACTTCACCTAGTTATCGCGCAGTGAAGGTATTGATTGCGTCTTGCCACTGGTGTGCTTTATGTATGACCAGAATCTCTTTGAGTTTTCTGCAAGATTTCGAGACAGAATTTCGTTGTGCAAATTATTGAAAGCATCTCGCATTGAAGTACGCGCTATATTTCGAACTTTTGCAAAACTTTGCCAGCCTTGGCGATTTTGCGTTCTTTTAAATTTGGCATGCTTTTTTCGTCGCTTCTGCAACAGCGATCTGACCCGTTTTGTGTACCATGGGGTATCAGTACCTTCACTTATTAATTTATGTTGTATATATCTCTCAATTGATGTCGATATTCTCTCTTTGAAATCATTCCACAATTTTTCTACACTTACATGATCAGATTCGAAGGAGTGAAGATAGTCTCTTAAAAAGAGACTTTTTTATGTAGATAAACTTTGCGTTTCTTTTTGATGGTTGTAGGTGTTACAGTATTCAATCTAGCAGCAACTGCCTTGGGGTCGCTAATCAAATGGTTCAAATGGCTCTGAGCACTATGGAACTTAACATCTGAGGTCATCAGTCCCTAGAACTTAGAACTACTTAAACCTAACCTAAGGACATCACACCCATCCATGCCCCAGGCAGGATTCGAACCTGCGACTGTAGCGGTCACGCGGTTCCAGACTGAAGCGCCTAGAACCGCAAGGCCACACCGGCCGGCTGGTCGCTAATCCCTGTATTCGTCACGATACTCACTATTTGCATAGGGTTATTTGTTGCTAAGAGGTAAAGTATGCTTTCGCAACCATTTACGCTTCGAGTGGCCTCATGAACTAATTTTTTTTTTAATAATTTTCTGATAAATCATTCAGTACAATTTTGGATGACGCTTTATGGCTGCCGCCGGCTTTCAACGTATAATTTTTCGAACATTGATTGAAGCCACAACCGATTATAATTGTATGAGTGGGGTACCTATTTGCAATGAGACTCAAGTTTTCTTTGAACTGTTCAGCAACTATATCTTCTGTCGGGGGAGGTGGTCGGTTAAACGATCCAAATAGTGGTTTAGTCCGATTGTCAGGTATAACCTCTACCCATGCTATTTCGCAGGAACTATCTACTTCAATTCACTACAAGTCAAAATAGTTCTGACAGCAATAAACACCACCAACTGTATTTAATCTATACTTTCTGAACACAGTTAGACCGTTTGAAAGAAATTTCTGCTGAACTTATTTCCTGTACCTTACTTATTTCCTGAACCTATAACTATTTGAGCTTCAGTGCTTTCTATTAGGGCTTGCAGCTCTCGTTCTTTCCCAATACAGCTGCAACAATTTATAACTACGATACCGATCGTTTATAGAACTACCTTACTGTGTTTTACCTGCACACTTTTAGACGAACTCGACGAACTTCCTGTCTGTGGTTCCCTGAGACCCTCTAACCTGAAAAAACGCCCAGTCCTTCCCACACAGCCCCCGCTACCCGTGTGTAGTGTACCCCTGACCTAGTAAGTAGAAGCCGGAAACCCACCACCCGTTGGTGCAAGTCTAGGAATCTGCAGCCTAAACGGTCACAGAACCGCCCAAGCCTCTGATTCCGACTCTCCAGTCGGCTCTGCACCAAAGGACCACTGTCGGTTCTGTCGACGATGCTGCAGATGGTTAAGACCACCAGTCTTCCTTGCGAGATTAAGGCGGAATTTACCATTTCAACCAGCCGCCCGAAACCGGAGAGTCTCCTCTGATCCAGAGTGACAGCCGACACTGGTACCGTCATGAGTCACCACATGCGGTTGGCTGCACCCTGTACTTTTCATTTGCATTTGGAGTCACCCTTTCCACATCTGGAATGACTCTCCCCGGTACGCACACGGAGTGGACACTGGCTTCCTTCCCCTCCTTGGCAGCCATGTTCCTAAGGGGCCCCATTACGTGCCTAACATTGGAGCGCCCAACTACCAGCAAACCTACCCTCTGTGACTGCCCAGACCTTGAGGGCCGAGAAGCTTCCTCTGGAACAGGGTGGATGAGTGCATCCGGCTTAGAACCTGTTCGTCAAACGAACCGGGGAGGTCCTGTACTCTAATGGGCTTTTGAGTTACATGCCGCTGCTAAGTAGCGGAATTGGGCATCCCAGTCGTTCTGACGTCTATTGATATAATAACACCATATTTTTCCAATTTCCATGTGGGCTCCTTCAGTACCTCCATTTGAGTGCTGGAGCAATGCACTCATACTGAGTTTATTAATGTGTAGTAACTGACACAAATGCTTTATTAAAACTGAAATAAAATCCCTTACTTAGTCTATTACCACAGTCTCAGGCGTTCCAAACTTTGGTATCCACTGATTAATCATGGCTTGTGCCACTGTTTCTCTCTTCCTGTTAGGGGTGACTATCGTAGTTAAGAAACACAGAAAACGATCAATTACCAGTAGTACGTATTGATTCCGTGCACATGTTTGAGCCAATGATCCGAGTATTCCATGCCGATCATGCGAAATGATTTACGTACCTCTGATAATACATAGATTTTTGACGAATGAGTTACGCTCTTTCCGCACATGGGACACACCTTGCTCGCTTGTCTTCCATCAGTAGTTTTGTTCTGTGCTGTGTTCTAGGGCACGGTAGCCATTGTGACCTGCTACAACTGAATCATGAGTCAGCCTCAACACCTCGTTTCGTAATTTTGCCGGTACAACTATGCAAAAGGCATACCATCTCTTTCTGTACAGCATGACGTCTGATAAGCGTTGGAAAGTTGCTGGCGTATTTTTCAGCCCAAATGACGTAAGAAGGTAGTGATAGCGACCCGAAGGTGCTGAGGTTTCGGTTTCCGCACTATCTTCTGGTACTACTTCTGACTGATGGTGTCCACTTCGAAGACCGTACTTGTGAAATAACGGCACTGGTACAGTTTATCTAAAGTCTCTGTTACCATTCAGTATATGGGCCGTTCCTGAGAAAATCCGTAAAAGCGTTTTTCTCCATTTTTTCTTCGTCACCAGCGGATATCTAAATAACTAATGACAAAAAATTGCTCAAATTTTAGCAGTATTTTCTCTAGATATCTATATAGAAGTGTCATCTTCCCGTTTTCAAACATCTTTCTCCGTTATCGACAAACGCACCAAAAACATGGTGTTTGAATACCAAAAACCGAGCTGCGAATCCCAGGTGGCTAGCAAATGGCTGAAATTATTATGATATACTCAAAACATCATGTTCTCGAACAACCTTCTAATTTTTCTAGATAACTTTATTCGTTTCCGAGATACAAAGGTTCAAAATTACCCTAACTTCTACATGTAAAATGCGCACGTAAAATCCAGTATGAGATGAAAACGTTGTTTATAAAGTGACGTAGCACAGAGAAATATGCTGTAAGTGTCACCATCATAAATCTAAATAACATTAACCGCAGCAAATTGCTCTAATTTTAACGTTATATTCTCCAAGCATTTATCTAGAAGAGTCAGCTTCCATTTTTCAGGAATCTTTATCAGTTATCAGAAACACCCCAAAATCATGGTTTTTCGGTACCAAAAACAAGCTGCAGATCCCAGGTTACCCATGCACAGAAAATGGCTAGATCACTATCTAGACTGAACCGTGGCGCCATTGAGTTAGTAGAATGTTCTGTCTAGCACCTCTGGCTCAGGTATCTGTGAGGAAGAGGGTTGTGTCCTTAGAAGGTCTTTGCTTATATATATATATATATATATATATATATATATATATATATATATATATATATATATATATATATATATATATATATATGGGGTTCTCTGGCCCGAGGGGGAGGCACGAATTTTGGGAATGGCGGTAGCATAACGACAAGAGGTGGTCATGAGGTTCGAGCAGCCGCGAAGCCACGAGCTGCGCAAGGAGGGCCTCTGCAGAGCGAAGATACTAGAGTACTTCACCACGGTCAGCTTCAACTACAAGGAGCAGGTCGACATCCCGTCGCTTGGTTGGCAACAATCGTGTCGAACAACCGCTCGTGGCTGGCTGCACTTTTCTACCTGGCTTTCATCAGCCCGACTCAGCAATCGCTGCGACGCACCATGGATCCATGGAATTCAAAAAAATGGTTCAAATGGATCTGAGTTCTATGGGACTTAACTTCTAAGGCCATCAGTCCCCTAGAACTTAGAACTACTGTAAATAGGCTGTTTAGTAGGTATTTATGTTGGTAACGGCATGTAGCGCTCTATATGAAAATACTGGCTGTGCTGTGTGAAGTCTGTGGCTGGTTTGTATTGTTGGAATTTGCTGTTGTAGTGTTGGACAGTTGGCTGTTCACAGCGCGTAGCGTTGCGCAGTTGCAGGTGAGCCGCCAGCACTGGTGGATGTGGGGAAAGAGATGGCAGAGTTTTGAGAGCGGACAATATGGACGTGTGTCCATCAGAAAGAGTAAATTTGTAATATTGGATATCATGAACTGACATATATATGTTGACTTTTGAACATTATTAAGGTAAATACATTGTTTGTTCTTTATCAAAATATTTCATTTGCTAACTATGCCTATCAGTAGTTAGTGACTTCAGTAGTTAGAATCTTTCATTTAGCTGGCAGTATTCGCGCTCGCTGTATTACAGTAGTTCGAGTAATGAAGATTTTTGTGGGGTAAGTGATTCATGAAAGGTATACATTATTGTTAGTCAGGACCATTCTTTTGTAGGGATTATTAAAAGTTGCGTTGCGCTAAAAATATTGTGTGTCAGTTTAGTGTTGAGAGCGAAATGTCTGAGTACGTTCAGTTCTGCTCACCTGTTTGAAAATCAAATGACGTAAGGGGTTCATCAGCACAGTAATTTATTAATTTTTCATAGGGGAAGTTTCACTACTTAAACCCAACTAACCTAAGGACATCACACACATCCATGCCCGAGGCAGGATTCGATCCATGGAATTGCTTGCTGATAAAGGGGAGTAACATTCTGTAATCCTCGTGGTGATTTGTTTCATTGCCTGCCTGCTGTCCTTCTTTCTGGTTTGTACCTGTAAGGTTGAGCCAGACAGTAGGGGATTCTATCGTTAATTTATTTCAAAGGGTTTATTTTATTCACTTGCCATGGTCAAGCATTAGCCGGCAGCTTCGGCTCCCTGTAATTTTCTCGTCCCACTGAATTGCCCTTTCTGTTTATTGATTGGATAGCCACTGAATTGCTATTTATTTATTTAATGGGATAATAATAATTATTAAAAGGTGGCAATTTTATTAAAGCACTGTTTTTACTCTTTCGATTGTTGCGAGTCAGCGATAGTGCAATGCTGTTCGCTTTGGAGAATACACATTTTATAAGAATTATTTCGTCCAGGAAACACTTTAGCGATCACGGTTGCGATTTAGACGGTATGCGCGTAATTGTACTGATTAAAAGTTATCGTTTCCGAAAGACGCAGGTTCGATTAAAGCTGTGTGCACTTTTGCGCGTATAATGAAAATATTCATAACACGTCGCGTAACAAAAAGAAACATGCGAATCACAACCGTGATCAAACGAAGAAAATATATGATAACATAAATGTTCTTCGCTGTTATTCAGGACAGGCTCAGATTAGATCATTAGACCTTGCAATTTTTAGCTATAGGAAATCACAAGACGTTACACTTTAGAGATATTTGTTTTGAATAATTT
Source organism: Schistocerca nitens (assembly GCF_023898315.1). NCBI lineage: Eukaryota > Metazoa > Arthropoda > Insecta > Orthoptera > Acrididae > Schistocerca > Schistocerca nitens. Next base: position 403,744,478 of record NC_064614.1, on the reverse strand, counting down.
GTATTTACCTTCTCTGTCTCTCATTTTTACAGCCTTTATACCTTCACATCGATTAAGGAACTTTTCCTTCTCTACCGACCAGTACGAGAACAAAATTCAGACTCAAAATGTCTTACATCGAATTATTACATGCTTAACCCTTAACAATCATATATAGTTTCGTAGTACAAACAATGCTAATTTATTCCGTGCACTAGAAAGTGTTTGATACACTGAGCACAAAAATGAAAATAATAAAATTAAAATTACATTTTTAATATCATGAATACTTCTTTAAATCATGAGAATAAGGTTTGACACCGTCGTAATATTAATTTTCATCGTTGTAGCACTACACCACGGTCTGGCAACAGCAAGCCATCACCGGTGTGGGCAATCTCGATCACGCGCCCCCCTCATGTGCTGATGAGGTAACGCCATGTAGGTGATGCTGACCACGCCATGCTTTGGAACTTTCCATGCCGCTCCCATGGGTTTCTCGGCTTCTGATCAATCGGGGTGGAGGAAGCCGCGTGGCCATGCTGGGTGTAAACCACCGCCCTTCGGCGAGACTTCCTCTACGCCGTGCAGCCTGTAGCTGTGAACGCTACCTGGCTCTCCTGGTGCTGCGGCGCCGTGGACTATGTCTCTGTAGGGACCACGTCATTCAGAATTGTCCGAATGGCAGACGCCACTATTCATTAACTTCACCCAGGTTTGATGTGTACTATACAGCACACACCACTACGCTCTGGCTCACCGTCGCCTCCCTAGGCCTGACTTATGTGGCCCATCTGAATGCATTTTGTGCCAATAAATGACCTCTTAACTAAACTTGTCCTAATAGTTTATTCCCGCCCACCGCCTTCCACTCGGGTGGTCCTGTACAAAACTGGTGTCAGAATCGAGATATGGTCCCATAGCGAGTTTGGCGCTAATCCAAATTATTGCAGCAAATGTAACTTGCCAATAACCTGATGCCACAGTATCTTGCACTTCATCATGCTTCCATCACCGAGCTGTTTGTACATGTAGAACGCGCTAGCCCGGCGCCACACTCGCCTCGCACAGGACGTGGCTGCGTTCGTAGAAACACGCAGGGCGCGCGCTGCAGCAACTCAGCCACTTGAGTCTGCTGGAACCGGCCACACGAGCCGGACGCCGACGCGTCATTTGACGTCACGCCAGGGGCCTGCCGCTCCATGCCAGCCGAACGAACGCCGTCCGCCGCCGCGTACCAGCCGAGCCGGCGCCGTCGTCCGCTACCAACACATCCGCCAACGCCCGAGGGTCCAGCAGCCGCTCGCCTGCACCTATGTCAGCCGCCGGCCGAACCACCGACGCCCAAAACCATCACTCCATTACGCTGTCGCTGCCGCCAACGCGTCGCGCCGATCCAGCCTTCATGTAAGTCACAGCGTCGCTTCTAACATCAACATCACGACCCGTCCGCCGCTGGATTACGTTATTTTGTGACCTCTCTTTTCTGTAATAGTCATTTTTTGGGTCACTAGCGCTCCCCCAATTTTGTAAATATGCTGATGGGAACGAGAGTAATGGAACAGGATACTCCCGAAGAGGCAGCTGCCTCGCAAGACCCGCTCGAAGCTATTAATACTCGAATGAACCAATTGTTCATACGAAATCGAGAGTTAATTGAGCACAACCGCGTCTTGAAACAGACACTGGAAGCCAGTGTGCGAACTTCTGTACCTGTGGCTAGCTCCACGCCTGTAAGAAATGTACAACCCATGACAATTAATACTAATTTTGTCACTAATACAATTGCCACAATTCTAGCTAACATGGCAACTGAAACTAATTTTCCTGCAGCTGATTCTGAAAAGTCCCACAAAAATTTGGTTACGTTCATACAGAATATTTGTGATATGGGTCGTGCTTGTGCCTGGCCGAATGATCTATTGGTCAACGTAGCCAGATAGGCGTTGACAGGAGAAGCCAGAATGTTTATAGAGACAGTGGACAAATTGCGTGATACGCACGACTTTGAAGATTTGGCCCGCGGATTAACTAAACGTTATTCCGACACCAGAGGTACCGGATATTACAGAGATAATTTATCAACTCTTGGGCACAAGCCTAACGTGGATTTTGATGCTTTCGCAGATGGCCTACGAGCCGTATCTTGTTGTACCTACAAGCTATGTGAAAATGCCAGTGAAAATAGGATTTTGCGCTCGGATGCAGAAGTGCGCGCAATTGATGTGTTTTTTCATGGTATTGACCCCCCGCATTGGACGAGAAGTTAAAGCAGCCTCCCCCCGCCTCTTTGTCTGAAGCTGTTCGTTTGGCGGTAGTACGCGAAGACGTATAACGCTTCTGCGCTGCTGCACTGCGTCCGCTGGATCCAGTACTGGTATTAACAAATGAAGTATTTTGTCAGCGTTGTGGGAGACCCAACCAAACGGCAGTGCGCTGTCGCACACCTTTCTGCACTATTTGCCAGACGGTAGGTAATCTTAATAATGTCTGTCTAGCAAAGTACCAATTTGCTAACCAGATGCGCGGCCACCGCCGCAACATGGGGTCAAACCTGGAAAATGAGAGGGGGGGGGGGGGGCATGCTCCATCACCCGCCCGCGCCCCCAACCTGAATAATACACCCCGTGAGGACCGGAGAAAGTAAAGAGGTGGAACATGTTGGTGTAAGTGGCATACTGTGGAACAAAGTAGTTAAGATTTAAATTGACAATGGTGCAGAAATTAGTGTATTATTTGTAGATAAAAATGATTGAAGGGTGCTGCAGTCACCCTGATAGCCTTGTTGAAGAAATAATAGTCCCTGCAGGTTCATGTGTGGTGAATCTGCAAACAGATGAGTCAGGAGCTGGAAGTAGTAAGGTTAAAGAAAGGTAATAAATGAAAAGCACCAGTTTACTTTTGTTCTACAATATTACTTTTATTGCTAACCGGTTTTCGGCTTACAAGGCCATCTTCAGACATTTACTGAGTATTATCACCAAAGAAGTTAAATGTTAGCAGACAACATTGGAAGAGAAGTAACACATCCAGAGTGCAATGAAATAGTAAAAACTGAACAGTACATAAATAACAATGGAGTTGACAGGAAAACCTTTAGCACAAAATAGGAATAGCATGCCTTCTTAACAGTTTCTATTAATAAACCAAACTAATAAAATAAGATAAAATTAGTACTAGACAAGGCTGCATCAAGAGGTATGAAACATGGAGAGTGATACACAACCAATTAAAAAAGAAGACACAGTTGTCAATGTAAATACAGAATACATAAGGAACTACGCAATATCAATAAGATAAACAGAAATTAATAAATGCAGGAAAATGGAGGTGTTTGAGGGAACCTACAGTTTGAGAGTGTGGTGGTACTGCATTTTAACATTAACATTATAATCAAAGCAGTCGCTGTGTGCCAGTTTTCATTAAATAAATGAGCAAAGTAAAATATGAACAGTATTTGATGAGACAACTACAAGGGGAGTTAAACATGGACAGTAATACAAGTACAAATTAAAAGGGAACCCTTAACTATTGAAACTACAGCCTATGTGGAATACAAAGACAACTGCAACAAATTGAACAACTTAATGAACACAGGGAAATGGGAATATATTACTGTCCATGTTTAACTCCCCTTGTAGTTGTCTCATCAAATACTGTTCGTATTTTACTTTGCTCATTTATTTAATGAAAACTGGCACACAGCCACTGCTTTGATTATAATGCTAATGTTAAAATGCAGTACCACCACACTCTCAAACTGTAGGTTCCCTCAAACACCTCCATTTTCCTGCATTTATTAATTTCTGTTTATCTTATTGATATTGCTTAAGTTCCTTACGTGTTTTGTATTTACATTGACAACTGTCTCTTCTTTTTTAATTGGTTGTGTATCACTCTTCATGTTTCATACCTATTGATGCAGCATTGTCTAGTACTAATTTTATATTATTTTATAGGTTTTGTTTATTAATAGAAACTGTTATGTAGGCATGCTATTCCTGTTTTGTGCTAAAGGTTTTCCTGTCAACTCCATTGCTATTTATGTACTGTTCAGTTTTTACTATTTCATTGCAAAGATGTTACTTACTGTGTGTTTCTACTTCACTCTGGATGTGTTACTTCTCTTCCAATGTTGTCTGCTAACATTTAACTTCTTTGGTGATAATACTCAGTAAATGTCTGAAGATGGCTTTGTAAGCCGAAAACCGGTTAGCAATAAAAGTAATATTATAGAACAAAAGCAAACTGGTGCTTTTCATTTATTATTATAATGTTGTTCTACCAAGGACCACTTCATGTCTCCAGTAATGTTGTCATAGCGGCAAAGAACTGTAAACACAGACACTCATTAGTAACTGAATTAAAGGGAAAAGTTGTCCTTCTCAATAGAAGACGCAGATTTAAGAATCAATTAATCTATTACATGTCAAATGGGTTCATACTTCACCTATTGACACAGTGGATAGTGAACAGAAAAAGCTGTTAAGGCTTTACCATAACAACATGTTAGTAACACGTATTTCATAACTGTCATTAGCTTAAGATCAGTGACAACATGCTGCGATCTACCTACAGTCTGAAATACACCATTGTACATGTAGGTTTATACTAAGTGCTCACACTCCAATAACAAAAATGCTAAAGAGGGAAAAACAACTAAACTAGAGAGACAGTGCTTCCCATTTGGGAGAATACAAATGTCTTAAGTTAAACATCAAATATACTTTGAAAGTTAAAGGAGCCCTCCCTAAGCGCTATTTTATTGTTTTTTTTAATATGCTGGTGGAGAAACAACAAGGTAAGTTTTCAGTATACTACATATTTTGTATATCAAATGCAATAGGAAAAGTCACGTGGTCAGTGCCAGGCGAGACCGCCGCTCACAGTTTGTTTACAGACCACAAGCCTCGCCCATCCCCGCCATCTTGTGACCTGCTTACCCCTCACTCCCCTCCCCCCACCCTGCAGGCCACGCCGCCAAGTGAGTGGCCATTAGAGTTCCACCTCCCCTCCCCCCACCCCCTAGGCCATGTGAAACATACCCAGCTCTCACCTCTGCCAATGGAGCAAGCAGCGTCTGCAACTCTGCCCCACCACCCCGTCTTATCTATTCGGACCGACCTCTCGTCTTCATCCTGCATGGAGACACTCCAGCCTTCACCCACTCGCCCCCCTCTTCCTCCCTGCGGGCCACATGTCTCTGCAGCTTGGATCAAGTTCCCAAGCTACGATTTCGTAGATTCATGTGGTTGCAGCGTAACCAGCCAATCCAACAAGATAGTTATGAAAATAAATCCACCAGCCTAATATTGTCCAACAGATTTTACTAGTTTTACCCAAAAATGGAAATCTATTCATCTCATCTATTTGAATTTTCAGTAAAGAACAAAACAGAGAGAGAAAAGAAGTTTTGTTCCTTGTAAATACTGTGTAGGCCACCAAAAATAGAAGACGTTGGATTTTCAAACCAGTTTCCTGCTGTGTTGTATTACCACTCTCGTGGTGGCGTCAAGGAAGCCGGCCCTTGTCTTGATATTTATTCTGTGAGTGACCGCTGTGTGGGAAACACGTCAGCCAAAAGGAACGAGTTTGAGATGCCATGGTTTAATACAATTAATAGAGTAAGAACCAAGTTAATGTTAATTCAGAATAACAGCCCTAACACCACTGTCAAGTTCAGAAGGTATTAGTCCTGAGTTCCAAGTATAGGATATCTGGGAGAGTAAAGCCATCATCACAACTCATGCATAAACTAACTGTGGGACAAATTTTGTGACCTCCCAGAGGTACTTGACTCAGCGCATTGCAAGGAACACCACCCAGCCTCCACATGCACAAAGGCCCATTCTACCCTCCACCACCGCCCCCCCCCCCCTTTGGGACCAGACCCAGCCATCTGCTTTGTATCCAGCCCCAGGCAAAAGAAATGATAGCTGCAAAAACCCACACCCCTGCATCCCTGAAGCGTCAGAGCCATGTCGCCTATTGCAGTACACAACGTTAGCAAAATCAAGAAGTACCCGAAACATCTCCACCTTATATGTGACCATTTTTACCTTCGCTAATTCTACTACTACAGAAATTAATTTTTAATCTGTTGCAACAGTATCATTGAGAATGTTTTATGTATGTACTAATCAGGAGTTGTAAAGAAGGGAAAGATAAAAGCCCCAATTGAGCACAACGCAATTAACTTTCAATAGAGTAATAGTCCAAGTAATATATAGAACTACCAAATATTTTAGTTTGGTAAGACACAGCCCCTACAAGCATCGAACCCATGACCTGCAAAGAGCTACTAGAGAAGACGTCCACGCCTCTATGATATGCACAAGTTACACTGGTAGTCACCTTTAGTGCTGTAAAACTATCACTGAGCCCTCCTTTCACAAAGAATTATCCTGGAGTTATTTAGCGCTCGACGTCCTGTAGTAGGACGGGCCCAGCCACGGACGCCAGCACCTGGTTAGACTCAGTCTTATCTGTAATGCCAGCACTCTGCAATCATATGAGCACATCACCTGCTGCATCTCCAGCGCCCCAAGTAGCACTGATTCTCAACATGGAATTCTGAAACAATATATGACGAATATTTTGAATAACTTTATGCACATTTTCAACATCAAGGGAATTACCTTCCTTCCTATGCACTTTACACATGGCTAATGGACTCTTATTTGAAAACCAAACGCCGACAGGTAAGTTTTGTCGACGTCATCGAGAGGCAATCAGTATTGTCGAACCAGCATTAACAGGAAGTAGAAAGCAGGTAGGTGAGAGAGTTAATAAAAGGAACAACATCAATAACCCAGCACAGTTGGTTAGGAGGCTGCCAACAACCCACATCACGTAGTTACAGGACAAGATATACAAAATAATGCAGGAAATATCATACAAAATGTTTGATAGTATCAAGGAGCGTAATGGCAATTATTGATCTGAAGACTAAAGGAGACGTGAAACTACATTAAATTAAAACCTTGCTAGAGCAAGTATTAACGTGACACTGTACTATTATACCACATTACTTGTAGTATTGGCACAACTTAACGGCTGCACACCTGTAGGTAGACTTGTCAAAGATATGTCAGTCAGTAGGGAGATACAAACAGGAGCATAAAAAGTATAACAGAGAATACGTACACTTATTTTGCTAGGAAATGTAATTGGAGAGTAAGGGAGTTTTGTGTAAGGGAAATGGTATTCTGTACTTTCGCTTGTATTGCGGTTTTGCCACTGCTTGTGTCACTGTGATGGGTTGCAAATTACGTGTGGCTATGTATTACTTTAATTATTCCTTTTGTCTATGTTTTATTATCATTATTTAGGGATTTTTGCTAGAGTTTTGCCAGCACCAGTAATTTAGTAATTTTGTATCAAGGAGCCTAATATTTCCATGTGTTACTTTGTTGCCAGAGTTATGAGGGTACTTCTTTGTTTTGTGGGATCTCAACTATGCTAGAGTAAGTTCCCAAGTATTGCCCATAATTTAAGTGTTTGCTGATAATGTTATAGGTAAGAAACTATTTTGGAAGGGTAACTTAAGATTTATTTATGCTTTATTTCATTTGTGTCTGAATGCTTAATTGGAAAGACCTGTTACATGCCTCCCCACATAATAGATGATGTAAATGGAGTGAATAACTCCCACAGGGCAGGAGTCTTTGGCTGTACATCGCATTTGTTAGGCAAACCAGAGAACAATACCCACAAGGGCACACATCTTGTGTGACGTGACCGGCAATCGCGTGGTTCCCTAGCTGTTTATGTGGTTCCTTAACTTTTCAATTTCGCGGCACAGTCCGTCCTACCCACCTTCATCTTCCAACTTTCCATAGAACAATGTCTTTTGGAGTTTATTATCTGGGCGTATTCTAACGCAAAATTATTCACTCCATGTGCGCTAACAAAACTAGACTTTAATCTTTCATGTCAGAGAAGGGTCCAGGAGAACAGTGTTCCGTGCTCTCTGACGATAGCAGTTTGAGCACTCACAGACATGAACCGCATCTAGCCCGCAGCTTAACCGCCAGTAAGCGGTAGTCTCAGTTCAAGACCTGTGCTTTCTTTGTCATTGTTCTTCCATTGTATTTTCTGAAGGACCACCGACTATTGAAGCAGTAGTATTTAACTGTATGATGTGTCTCAGGACACTGTGATATTCCCAAGGATAGGTGTGAGTTTTAAGCAACTAGCTGGGCCCGATGAGTCCAGCACCAAGGAGTTATTGAGACAGTGAATGTAGTCGCAAAATGGTGAGAGGATGAAGATGTCGAAATTGGTCACACAGCAAAGTTTTCTTTTGTGAGAGATGTCGAGTTTTAAGAAGAAGTACATAGCAACTATCTTGGAATCGCAGTATTGCTGTATAAACAGTTAAGTAGGCGATACCGTCATGTCAACGACGTGCCGTAAATTCTACCTTCATAAAGGAAAAGTTCATCAGAAAATTACACTCAACTTAGTCTTTTCTGACTCAATCCCTTTCGCTTTCTCTTTCCACTGTGGAAGTTTCTAGATTCCATCAAGTGTTGTTTTTCTCTTCTCGTTCTCAATGATGTTGACATTCAACAGCACAATTTTCATGCCCGAGAACAGGAACCCATAATTACATGCCTTGTAATTATTGTTTTGTTGGATATCACTGAATAAATCATAACGACTGCACTCATCTATCCTTCTTATTCAGTAATATTATATTCCATTTGTGATATTTATATTTGTCATTTCTCACTCTGAATTACATAAATACATTCATCGGGCGCAGGAGCCCAACAACATGTGACGTTTCTGTTCTGTAAGTAATTGAGAGTGCGAAGTACAGTCAGCCCAGGAAACAGCATCAGTATGCCTTATCGACCTCTTGTTCCTAGACCCGCCACTTGCTTCCTGTGTAGTGGAGTGACTGCGCAAGAAGCAGCCTTGAAGTCATCTGCCACGCGCCGCTCTGACAGCCGCCGCACTGACCCCGAAGTCATCTGCCGTGCGCCACTCTGACGTAGCTGCTGCGCTGGCCCCCACCCACATTACTAGTGCTACCGCGATCTTAACAATTCGTTGCTATGAACACAATTTCTAGTCACAGACATATGAGATAGAAATCTCAAACAGTGGTTTTCTAGCAAACCGTTCTCTTTGTGATGTCATCACGCCAATAATAACCTTTCATGCCACTACGGCTTACACAGTATTCGCGCCCATTTACCAACGTTTTTTCTGCCTGAAAGCTCATTTGTGGTACCTCTGTCAACTGATTTGCCAATTTCTTACGATCGCCTGTTAGCACACCTAAATGAATAGCAGACAGCCACTAAACTACATAAAACCATTGTACCCAGTGCCACGGTAACCCCAGTCACTGCTATTCTTATTATTGTACTGATATGGACCTTGTATTAAAAGGGGATTTTGCAAACGGTTAAGACCGTCCCCTCCAGAGCCCCAGCCTCAGGGTCAATACCGCCAATGATTTGAAAGAAAAAGGCATGTGCCCTCCTTTACTTTTAAGAGTTCAACTGTGTTATTTCCCAATGATAAAACTTGTGCAGCATAGTGAAGTGCTCCCCCAGTGTTAACCCCTTTGTTAAATGTGTGTAAAACGTGTGAACCTCCCCTCATACTCCACTGCGCTCAGTTCCAGTGAACGGAGCTGGCCACCGCCATGCCCCTTTCCAGTCAGCAGCCTGGGCACTGCCTGCTGAGGACAACACAACGCGCCGCATCAGCTGCTCAGTCCTGTGTGTAACTTCGGTGGTGATACGTATACTTTTTAAAAATGAACAAAGACACTTGGCGCATAAGCCTGATTCAAACCTTCCAAGACGTTTTATTCACACTTGTTAACTCTTGTAAATTTGTTTTGTTGTTTTATACTATTTATTCCTTTTTCTTGTGTAATCATGATATTGTTGAAGTGTGTAAACCCCTTTGCGACCTCTAGGAGGTCTTCGAAGTCTGTACATCCACCCCTACCTTAAGGCCCCTAACGCCTTCTGTGGGAGCCATTAACAGTCAAATAATATATGAAACTTCCTGGCAGATTAAAACTGTGTGCCCGACTGAGACTCGAACTCGGGACCTTTGCCTTCCGCGGGCAAGTGCTCTACCAACTTTTTTTTTTTTTTACTTGAACCCAGGCCCTCTCGTTCCGCAGCTGCTCACGCTGTTACATGGGACTTTTTTTTTTTTACATTCTGTCGCGCTGACCACTGTTTTTTTTTTTTACATAATGGAGTAACAATGACAAACATAAACTGCTGCTAGCATTCTTTTTTATATATGACGATGACCTTTATAAAATAAAATATTGCTGGGAAACGTAAATAAGTGGACTACTTTTTTTACATAATAGTGAAAAAAAAATCCTGCTTCTGCCAGTACAAAACAATAACGGTCTACGTTCCTCTTTTGGGCGCGTACCTCGCTAATCCCGTTATACCTCGCGTTGGTGTCTGGTACGTCTTCACGTGTGGTTGTGGATCCTCTCCACTGTCCTGGTCCTTTCTTGTTCTGATACGTATAGACCATAATTACATTCTCTTACCCGGGACACCCCAACTGGGTGGGGGATCAAGCAAGGCACTCCCTAAAAAATTTGCGTAATATGTTCGATATCTCGGATGTCTCGTAACCTGTGAGTGATGTTCCTGTAGTAAGGCCCAAAAGTCGAGCACATTATTACTGCCGTCTCGGAAAAGATAGCGCACAGTCAAACCTCGAATCCAAGTCACTGCGTTTGTCTTTGTTCGGGGATAATATGTCCCATCTGGAAGAAGTAGTATGCGTGGTTCTATTGTTTGCGGCCCCACCCGAAGGAGGAAGGCGATCATTTTTTTGACCAAACACCATACGTCCGCCGAAGGTCCGCATATCAGGCGATGCTCCTCTGTGTCTATAACATTGCACTGCGGACACAGTGGCTCGTCCGCCATATGAATTGTATGCAACCTGGAACGAGTCACGTATTTCCCATTTACCACTTGATACCACAGAGCGCGCGTTCCCGTATCAAGGTGTGGGTGGTGCACTGTACGCCTTACCACTGACCACGTAACTGTTGGTTGGCGGCGCTCTACGGCATTATTCGGCCGTCGTCGAGTCAAGATGTGATATATATCACGTGCCGTTGCCGTCCTGGTAGTCGGTAGTTCCGTATGTACATAACTGTGTTCCACAAAAAAGGTTCGCATATGGGCAAGCGATGGTGGGATGTGAGACACCGCTATCGGAGCCGAACGAGAAGGTGGAGCGAGTTCGTCTATCAAGGTGCCCGTCCGACTGGTCTGGTGTCGTGTCCACATCTTTATCATTGTGGTTACATAAATAGCCACTGCACGGTCGCGTACGTGGACTAGTCCAAGACCTCCACGACTACGAGGAAGGGTGAAGGTTTCGTATTCTACCTTAAAAAGCAGACCTGTGCTCACAAAATATCCTAGTGCCGCCAGGATTCGGCGGGCCAACACCACCGGCATAGGAAGAACTTGTGCCAGGTGGGGGATGCGAGAAGCTAGATAAATGTTGGCAAAGGTGACCCGTTGTATCATATCCAGTGCCCTTAACCTGTGACTTCGGACACTCGCACGAACTGTTTGCAGAAGATGTCTGTAACTCAGGGCCGCCGTGCGTCGAACGTCTGTAGCGAAGATAATTCCTAGGCATTTCGTCTTGTTGATCGGCTGTAATGGTGCTACACTTCCTGTCGGGAGACCTCTCCCGATGTTCATCGCTCCCGACTTTGCCATGTTCAGGCGACTTCCCGTAGCCATACAATACAAATTAATCCAGTGCAAGGCCGCTCTTGCCTCGTCGCCTGGCCGTGCTAAAAACACTAGGTCATCTGCGTATGTTCGGCATATAAACTTGTTGTGCGTTATCGTCATTCCTTGGAGTCGATTCCGGAGCCCGCAGAGCAGCGGCTCGACAGCGATGGCATACAATATCGTTGACAGCGGGCACCCTTGTCTGACCGATCGTGAGATGATGAGCACTTTGGATGCGGCTCCGTGGAGTAGTCTCATGACGACGGTGACAAAACTTTCCGGAAACTTCATTTTCGTCATCACGTCCGCGAGATAAGCATGACTCAGCCTGTCAAATGCGCGATCGAAGTCTATCGATACCAATACACCCCGGAGACGATATGTTGATGCCAGTGCGATAACATCGCGGTAGTCGCTGAGTGCCGTTTGTATATTGCTACCTCCTCCTAGCTGGGTTTGGTGGAGTGATATCACTTGGCGTATTACGCGTTTAAAGCGTGCTGCAAGTATCCTGGCGTAGATCTTGTAGTCGCAATTAAGAAGGGTCAGTGGCCGGTAGGCCTGTATCACTGTGCCGCCAGATGGTTTGTGGATGGGGATGATCATTCCTTCCAAGAAGGAGGGTGGAAGTGGCGCGTTGGGAGACATCAATTCGCAGTACATGGCAGTCCATCGTGGAGTCATGAGATCTTTAAATGTACGATAAAACTCTAACGGAAACCCGTCGGGCCCAGGCGATTTGTGCGACGCTCCCTTATCAAGCGCTTCCATTACGTCGTCAACTGTGACTTCACCTGTTAACTCCAGGTTGGCCGTTTCGTCGAGACACGCGGAGAGCGTTCGTCGGACCTCATGAAAGGCTGCCTGATCGTGTTCCGTTTCGTCATAGAGATGACCGTAGTGTTCCACAAAAGTGTTGGCAATGTCTTTTTACGTTGTCATACGGCGACCATCTGGCAGTACGACCGTCTGTATTAAGGTTCTGCGGCTACGTTGTTTTTCTCTGATAACGTGATACATCGACGGTGATTCTCCGCGGACTCGTTCAAAGGCCCTTGCACGGATTGCGACACCCTCCAGACGGCGGCGCGTTATGGAAATTATTTGGGCCGGTGCTCGTTTTATACCGGCACGACGCTCCTGTGAAGGTGCTTGTACAGAAAGTTCGCGGAGCATCGTGAATAAAATTCCGTCGTGTATCGCCTCCACATTATCTGCTCTCTTCCATATGCAATTAACGCTCGGCGCAATGCAGGCTTAACGCATTCCATCCACCACTGCAACGTCGTCGGATATGTCGGGAGGCATCGTTCACACACGTGCCAAGTGTCTTCGATTAAGCGTCTGCACTCAGGTTCCCTGAGGTGTGCTGTATTCAGTTTCCAAACACTGCGACTCCCCCACACTCGTTGACGACTCAGGGAGAACTCCTGGAAATGGAAAAAAGAACACATTGACACCGGTGTGTCAGACCCACCATACTTGCTCCCGACACTGCGAGAGGGCTGTACAAGCAATGATCACACGCACGGCACAGCGGACACACCAGGAACCGCGGTGTTGGCCGTCGAATGGCGCTAGCTGCGCAGCATTTGTGCACCGCCGCCGTCAGTGTCAGCCAGTTTGCCGTGGCATACGGAGCTCCATCGCAGTCTTTAACACTGGTAGCATGCCGCGACAGCGTGGACGTGAATCGTATGTGCAGTTGACGGACTTTGAGCGAGGGCGTATAGTGGGCATGCGGGAGGCCGGGTGGACGTACCGCCGAATTGCTCAACACGTGGGGCGTGAGGTCTCCACAGTACATCGATGTTGTCGCCAGTGGTCGGCGGAAAGTGCACGTGCCCGTCGACCTGGGACCGGACCGCAGCGACGCACGGATGCACGCCAAGACCGTAGGATCCTACGCAGTGCCGTAGGGGATCGCACCGCCACTTCCCAGCAAATTAGGGACGCTGTTGCTCCTGGGGTATCGGCGAGGACCATTCGCAACCGTCTCCATGAAGCTGGGCTACGGGCCCGCACACCGTTAGGCCGTCTTCCGCTCACGCCCCAACATCGTGCAGCCCGCCTCCAGTGGTGTCGCGACAGGCGTGAATGGAGGGACGAATGGAGACGTGTCGTCTTCAGCGATGAGAGTCGCTTCTGCCTTGGTGCCAATAATGGTCGTATGCGTGTTTGGCGCCGTGCAGGTGAGCGCCACAATCAGGACTGCATACGACCGAGGCACACAGGGCCAACACCCGGCATCATGGTGTGGGGAGCGATCTCCTACACTGGCCGTACACCACTGGTGATCGTCGAGGGGACACTGAATAGTGCTCGGTACATCCAAACCGTCATCGAACCCATCGTTCTACCATTCCTAGACCGGCAAGGGAACTTGCTGTTCCAACAGGACAATGCACGTCCGCATGTATCCCGTGCCACCCAACGTGCTCTAGAAGGTGTAAGTCAACTACCCTGGCCAGCAAGATCTCCGGATCTGTCCCCCATTGAGCATGTTTGGGACTGGATGAAGCGTCGTCTCACGCGGTCTGCACGTCCAGCACGAACGCTGGTCCAACTGAGGCGCCAGGTGGAAATGGCATGGCAAGCCGTTCCACAGGACTACATCCAGCATCTCTACGATCGTCTCCATGGGAGACTAGCAGCCTGCATTGCTGCAAAAGGTGGATATACACTGTACTAGTGCCGACATTGTGCATGCTCTGTTGCCTGTGTCTATGTGCCTGTGGTTCTGTCAGTGTGATCATGTGATGTATCTGACCCCAGGAATGTGTCAATAAAGTTTCCCCTTCCTGGGACAATGAATTCACGGTGTTCTTATTTCAATTTCCAGGAGTGTATATGCTATGTGATCTGAAAAGGCGACAGGCCACAATTTCGCATCGAGGATCGCAGGTTCGAGACGACGTGTTACGTAAATGCGATCGAGACGACTTGCAGAGTGACTCCACGTCTGTCGCCATGTGTCGTCTCCCATGTATCAATGAGATTCATGTCCTGTATGAGTTGCCGCAGCTCCGGGCATGAAGTATAACGTGGGTGTTGATCTTTTGGTGCGAGCACGCAGTTGAAGTCGCCTCCAAATAAGACATGTTCATACCGACCTATGAATAGTGTTGCAATCTCCTCTGCGTAAAATCGGGATCGGTCGCGCCGTCTGTCTGACCCCGACGGTGCGTAAATGTTAACGACCCGTACTCCCAGCACTGTGAGCGCCAGTCCTCGCGCTGACGGCAGGTACACCATGTCCTCGGCTACTATGCCGCTACGTAGAAGTATCGCTGTTCCGCTGCCGCCGTCGGTAGTAGGTGTAATGTGTGTATCGTACTCATAGAGGTCGGGGAAGCTCTCAACACATACTTCCTGCAGCAGAGCGATGTCGACGTCTGACGCATGCAACATGTCTCGTAATAATTGCAATTTGACAGGCGTTCTGATCGTATTAATATTAATAGAGGCTGTTCGATATGCCTGCCGCTGTTCCTCAGTGCGTAAAGCGCACATGAACGCTTACGTTAATTTGTGTGCTGCTGCCCGGGGACATGCTGTCTGTGCGTCAGTCTGCATCTTCTGCGTGGTTAACATCCGGTGGTCGCAGCACTCGCCATTGCGGGTGCGTCGTCAGTCTGTGGGTCAGTATCGGATTCCTCGGCCCAGTTCCTGTGCTGCAGGTCCAGCTCCCGTCGTGTTTCTCCGGCTTGGCTGACCGAAGGCGGTGTCGTTGCTGCGGTGGGTGGAGGGACTCCTTCCGTAGGCTTTCCGTCCGGTGTGTCTGTATTCAACCCCTGTCTAGCATGATTCGCGTCGTACTGCTGTGTGGGAGGTAGAACCTCCCGTTGCGCATCCGGATGCACTGTATCCACGTTACACCCACGTCCGTCTGACGTGGACTGTAGTAAGCAGGTATCCGACGGCGCTAGCCGTCGTTTCTTGTGGCGCTTCGGCGATCGTTGTTTGCGCCTGTGCGCCTCCGTATCCGAGTGCGGAAGTGACTCCCGGTGCCGGCCGCGGTGGTCTCGCGGTTCTAGGCGCGCAGTCCGGAGCCGTGCGACTGCTACGGTCGCAGGTTCGAATCCTGCCTCGGGCATGGATGTGTGTGATGTCCTTAGGTTAGTTAGGTTTAAGTAGTTCTAAGTTCTAGGGGACTGATAACCACAGCAGTTGAGTCCCATAGTGCTCAGAGCCATTTTGACTCCCGGTGCTCAGGAACGAAAGCAGCTGTCGGCACAACCGCAGGATCAATTTCCATACCTCCTACCGATCCTTTCCGCTAGGTTAAGGGCGTCGTCGGCGCCGGGGCGGCAGAAGTGTGCGTCGTTTCGTCACTGGAGGCGGTCTCTGGTGCAGTCGGTTGCCGTAAACTGTCAGGATTCTGTAGCTGGTCATTCTTCGGGATGGTATCTGTTCGAAATGCGTCCGCATACGTTAGTGGCAGCGGCGTCAACGTGGACGGAGGCACGGGTTCGCCGTTTGGAACTTGCACTATCCTCCGCTGCATACATTCGGAGCGGACGTGGCCCTCTTTCCCGCAGCCTGAGCATGTTTTGGGTTGTCCATCGTAGATGACTATAGCTCTACATCCGCCGATGAACAAGTACGATGGTACATGTTGTGTCAGTTCTATTCTGATTTGACGCACCCCATTGAGAACGGGGTAAGTCGTGAAGTTGGACCATTTTTCCTCAACGTGGCTAAGCACTCTTCCATATGGGCGTAAGGCATCAACGACCAAGTCAGACGGAAATTCGAAAATACGTATGTTCCGTAAGCCCAGTCCTGCGTGATCAATAGTTACTTCTCCAACATGTCCATCAGAGTGACGAAATTTGAGCCCATGTTTAGTATCTCGGATGATTCTGCCACATACTGCATCGTTAATCAGCTTGACTTAAACGACACTGCTCACTATGGAGAGCTGGATTCCGGTAAGTTCGTTGTAGTCAAGTTTAACTTCGTCTCGTAGGAACCTTTCTATTTCGTAGGCTTTCGGTCTCGCATATTCATTCGAAAAACTAATCTTTCGGTATGCATGTGCCATTCTATATCGAGTCGTCTAAACGCGCGAGTACGCCGAAGAGGTAAACAACTGCGCGAGCGCGAAATTCTCCGGCAGGGACGTAAACAGACGTCCGTGCCGTAGCACCGCCGAAGGCAGGTCAACTGAGCTACCCAAGCACGACTCACGCTCCGTCCTCACAGCTTTAGTTCTGCCAGTACCTCGTCTCCTACCTTCCAAACTTTACAGAAGCTCTTCTGCGAACCTTGCAGAACTAGCACTCCTGAAAGAAAGGATATTGCGGAGACATGGCTTAGCCACAGCCTGGCGGATGTTTCCAGGATGAGATTTTCACTCTGCAGCGGAGTGTGTGCCGATATGAAACTTCTTGGCAGATTAAAACTGTGTGCCCGACCGAGACTCGAACTGTTAACATCTACTTTATTTTGTAAACTACAATTGTCTACATTTAAATAATAATTACATTGAGAGGGGGGGGGGGAGTGTAAGGTTGAGCCAGACAGTAGGGGATTTTATCGTTAATTTATTTCACAGGGTTTATTTTATTCTCTTGGTACGGTCAAGCTTTAGCCGGCAGCTTCGGCTGCCTGTAATTTTCTCGTCCCACTGTCTGGCAAAAGCAATTCAGCGCCGCGGTGGGCAATCTCGATCACGCGGCTCCCTCGTTTGCTGATCAGGTAACGCTGTCTAGGTGACGCTGACCAGGCCACGCTTCGGAACTTCCCTCGGCGCCTCCGCGGGTTTCTCGGCTTCTGACCAATCAGGGCAGAGGAAGCCACGTGGCTGTGCTGCATGTACCCCGCCGACAATCGGCGAGACTTTCTCTCTGCCATGTGACCTGTAGCTGTGAACACCACCTGCCTCTCACAGTGCTGCGGCGCCGTCGACTTTGTCTCTGTAGCCGTCACGCCGCCACTTGTCTGAATGACAGACACCACTATTCCTTAACTTCGCCCAGGTCTGATGTGAACCATGCATTGCCTAACACTATGCTCTGGCTCACCCTTGCCTCCCTAGGCCTGACTTATGTGGCCCATTTGAATGCAGTTTCTGCCAATAAATGCAATCTTAACTAAAATTGTCCTAATAGTTTATTCCCACCCACCGCCTTCCACTCCGATGATCCTGTACGTACCGACCCTCAGAGATTTACTCCGTCAGCATTTTGGTCGTAAATATAGGCAGTAGTATTGTACTAAGACACCAGATGTCATTTGAAAATTTGTCCTGCTATTATACTACCTTTCCTTACTAGTTTGTACCTGACCCTTTAATGTTCTAATTAATCAGCTCTTGGTCCTAAATATAGCCTGAACAATTTCACTAAGGCACAGGTCGCCTTTCAACAAAAGAGGGAACTCGTTGTTAGATTAAGCTGTTAACCAGTTCAGTTCTTTGGCTGTAATTGCATTCCTCAGTCATTAGTTATAATCTGATCGACCTGTTGTACTAAGCTGTTCGTTTCTGTGTTTGAAAGTCCAGGTCATTATTGGTGTATTTAATTGGATCTTGTGGTTCTGCCGAGTGAACTCTCTTGTAATAACTGTTCACAAGCAATGTTTTAAGAGGTTCCTTCAGAGCGGTCCTAATATCTGACAATCAGTTTAACTTTGAAAATATTAACAGCCGACTGTTACCAGGGCTTTAGTCAATATAAAATTGTCAGAAGTGACGGGTTGGGATCCTGTCACACCTTGGTTGCTGCTTGAAATTAAGAGGTCGGTTGCTTTGAAGTAATCCTTATACTTTTCATATTATTTCCTAATCTATTTAAACTTGAAGCACTGGTGCGCATCTTAACCCTGAACCTTTCGACACAAAGCTTTCAATTAAAAGTTAAGTCATTTGTTTTGACTAGTTGAATCACTCTTGTCATCAGTGGTGCTTATATAGTTTCCATGTGTTGCAGAAAGGCATTTAATAAGACAGACTGTGTCCAGAGCGGCAGTAAACACCACTGTCTCACCCGATAATGGGCGGGATGTAGGTCCGGCACCCTTGTAGACATTTTCATATTGTTTGCTGTTTTGCAGTAAAGCACTTCAGATTTCTTTTGCAAAGATGAAAAGCTTATACAACTTATGGTTTAAGGTAAAAAGAATTTTGCAAATTTGTTCATTTTGTTAGATAAAATGGTATGATTAAATGCTTCGCTTATCTGCAGAACATAGTTAATATATTGTTAAATAAAGAGTTTGTGTGGAAAGAAAGTTATATATGTGGGTCCTCCCTTCCAAGTTTTCCTTAATCCAGTAAGTACCACGTATCATAGACCAAACTTGAAAATTTTCGTCATATCTTTATTCGATTCCAAGATGCAAAATTTCAAAGTTACCCTACTTGAACACATAAAATACATAGAATTCGGCGTGAGACGAAAACTTAGCTTAGAGAGCGGCACAGCATCGAGAAATTTGCTGTAAACGTCTCCATTATCATCAGAAGGATTCTGGGTGCCCCATGTTGTTGTACTGGAGCACATGCAAAATTTTTGTGCATGTAAAGTCAGGTCTGTGGCGTAAAACTAGTTTTGCTTTATTTAAATTTAGCATAAGTAAGTTATCAAAATTTTATTGACCCATAAAATTAATTTCATATGCGCCAAGAAAAGAAGGGAACCAGCAGAAAAATGCTCCTACTGGAACACAGAACACACGAATATGCCTGTGTTTAAAAGGCTGACTGAAAAGTAGTATACCAGCCTGCCTCATTCTACCTTCCTCAGCAACTTTACAAATTTTCCCAAAAATTTTGGCATGTGAACATATTCGAGAATTTTTATTCTGAGAGAGAAGGAGGAAATAGCAATGGGGGAGAGGCGGAAAAGTAATAAATACTGGAAGATAGTAGACTGGGGTTGCAATAGAGAAAGAGCGAAAGATACAAACGCAGTGTGAGAGAAAGACAGGGACACAGTGGCAGTTGAACATAGTTCACATTGCCAGATCAGTCCTAGGAGAAGGGTGAAAGAGACAGTGCCAGTGAGAGAGGAATGAAAAGGAGAAAGTGGGAGTGGGTGAGAGCCAGTGATAATGAGATACAGAGTCTATGACGCTTGACGTCGAGGGCGAGAGAGATACAGTGACCGTGCGAAGAGACGTCAGCACTGCGAAGGAAGGCATGGAATAGTAGCAGTGAGTGAGAGCAAGAGGGAAAGAATGATGGTGAGATGAGAAGTAGTAGTGGGTCAGATGGAAGGTTTCTGTGACTGTGAGATAGGAGACAGTGACAAACAGACACGAAAGGATAATGACAGTAAGTTGGGTTGAATCAGTGAGTGAAAATTGAAAGGTATGTGCTGAGATTCGATCAGGATAGAGCCAGTGAAAAATGTCGATAGTTCCCAACCGCAAGGTTGGACGAGTAGTACATCTTCGAGTAGTAAGATCTGTAACAGCTAACAGAGCTAGGTACACGCGGTAAAAGTTTAAGTAGTGGTGAGGAGATGCGCAGAGACAGCAGACGTGTTTCGAGTCGGAGCTAGATGCCTGCAGGAGGCAGCCGGGTCGTGACAGCATCAAAGTAAGAATTGGCGCTACGCACATAATAAGCTATATATTGAGCGAAACTCGGCACATACCTGGGGAAACTAGAAAGAATAATTAATAAAATAGGTTTTCTTTGGTTAAATAATGTCTAAAAGCTAGATAGAAATCCCATTGTTGATGCAATAAGCGTTTTGTGAAACTTTCTCGTAAATCTATGCTATGGAAGTTTTTTTTAGTTTTTCACATGTGCCTTAGACGTTTGAACAATAAATATTTTTTAGATAAAATTAGAATTTCATCTCACACCTTATTTCGTTCTCCGCATCCTGTGCTTGCATTGAACCAAAAGGTACATTAAAGTAAAGTTCCCATGAGTAAAGCTAATAATTTCATTTATCAGAGTAAAATAATCTATATGCCATTGCACAGTTGGCAAATTATTCAGATCAGGACAGAATTTTTATTAAGTGACAAACAGGGCCAAAATGAGTGAAGTTATCTAGAATGACAATTTTATGCCATTGCACTACGGCTGAGTTGAATATATGTTTTAGGTTGGTGCAGGTTGGTGACTTTCATTTATTTTTACCACTAAACTTTCATGCAGTCAGATGTGTATTTTGAGTATTTATTTTCCAACAATATTTTCATGTAGTCAGATAAAGTTCAGTTCAGTTAAATACGCAGTCAGATGCAAGTTTATTAAAGACTACAGCAGTCACATGCAGTTCAGTCTAGTTTAAATAGAGAAGTTTTATTAACAAAATGTTTAAGACGGAGTGGTTTGGTATGAGTAAATTACAGCAATAGACCAGAAGATGCCAGCGAGCTACAGCTAAATACCAAAATTTTTGGGAAAAATTTTAACGGTTCTAAGGAAGGTAGAACAAAGGTAGAATGAGACCCACTCTTCAGTCAGAGTCGTTTGCGTAGGAGCATATTCGCCTTTTTTGTGCTCCGAAAGAATCATTTTGCCGTTGGTGATTTAATGACCGATATTATCTAATGTTCTACATTTCAGAGGAAAGACTTCGATTTTGAACAACAATGCTGACTGAAAAAATGCAAGGGAGATTATAGAGTGATCACAATCGCACATATACGTATCATCTATTAGTGCAGATACTCATCATGTATGACAGCGATTGGAAAGAAAATAATGCATTGTAGTTACCTATAACTTTGAATAAGCGGTTGAAATTATATGAAGTTTGATTACAAATAGTAAATTACAGTCGCCAGCTGGTAAGTGAACCAAACCCAATAATTGTTAATTACTGAATTAAAACCGATATCACGTAAGTAATCACATATATGTAGGTAGGCAGCAGTGGGACAGAACGCACAAACATGAACTTGAATGAAAGAGCCACATATGATAAAATACTTTTAAGTTAATTAGTGGTGCATTGGGAATATTTGTAAATATGAAAACCCAATACTGGTTATCTACTAGCGATATGTAATGCTAGCTGTGCTGAGCAACACCACTCACTGTAATGCCATCTGTTGCCAGGTTTCGTAAAGCAAATACCCACAACTAACGTAAGTTTTCCGATAGATATTACTCCAGAAAATTTTATTAACAAAACAAAAATAGCTTTTACAATATCAGTGTTATTAAAATCGAAAGACATTGAACATTTGCTAACACACAACAGCATTATAATAATCTCTGTTTCATGGTGAATATTCATTTTAATTCACCAGCAGTTTCAAGCAACCTTTACTTCAATTATTACTTGGTTACTGCAGTAGAAACATTACACTACGAACTAGTTATTATTGCATCTAGTTTCGTGAACTTGTTGAATCTAATTTAACTTGCAAATGCAATTAAATCTCTCATTTTAAATAGTATTATATATAATAAGTTACGATTCATTCAACAGTAATGGTGCAATGATAAGATCCTATTGGTGGTCAGTGAAGCAGGATAGTGAGCAACACTGAAGTTAGTTATGGTTTAACTAGAAACATTAGAAGGATCAGAATAGCGCAACTACGATGCTGGAAAGCCGTATACGTAACTAAGCAGCTAAATCTACATCTATATCTACAGAGCTAGTCTGAAACTGCCTGGCAGAGGGTTCATCGAACCACCTTCACAATAATTCTTTGTTATTCGAGTCTCTAAAAGCGCGGGGAAAAGATGAACATCTGTGTCATCCCGCGGAAGCTCTGTTTCCCTTAATGATCGTTTCCCCTTAGATAAGTCGGCGTCAAAAAAATATTTTTTAACTCGGAGGACAAGGTTGGTGATTGAAATTTCGTGAGAAGGTTGTGTCATATCAAGAAACGCCTTTGTTTTGACGATGTCCACCCGAAATCCTGTGTCATGTCCGCGACGTTCCCTTCCGTGTTTCTCAATAATCCAAAACGTTCTGCCCTTCTCTGAACTTTCTTAATGTACTCCGTTAATTCTGTCTGGTAAGGATCCCACAGCGCGCATCAGTACTCGAAAAGAGGACGCACAGCGTAGTTTACGCACTCTCTTTGGTAGCTCTGTTACATCTTCCAAGTGCTCTGCCAATAAATCGCAGTCTTTGGCTCGCCTTCTCCACAACATCTTCTACGTGTTCTATCCAATTTAAGTTTTCATCATTGTAATTCCTAGGTATTTACTTAATTTACGACCCTTTGATTTGATTTGTTTGTTTTTTGTGTAACAGAAGTTTACCGGATTCCTTGTAGCACTCATGTAAGGTGACCTCACAATTTTTATTATTTATGGATAACACAATTTTCCCACCACACACATATCTTGTCTAAATTGTTTTCCAATTGTTTTTTTATTTTCTGACGAATTTACTAGGCGATAAACGACAGCGTCATCTGCAAACAACCTAAGGTGGCTGTTCAGATTAATAAAGAGCAACAGAGGGCCTATAACACTACCTTTGGGAATGCCAGGAACCATTTCTGTTCTACTCGATGACTTTCCGTCAGTTACTACGAACTGCGATTTCTATGAAAGGAAATCACGAACTTATTCACATAACTGAGACAATATTAATTGAACACGCAACTTCATTATAAGCAGCTTGTAAGGTGCGGTGTAAAAAACCTTCTGTAAATTCAGAAATACGGTATGAGTTTGAAATCCCTTGTCGATAGCACTCAACATTTCTTATGAATAAAAAACTGGTTGTGTTTCACAGGAATGGTGTTTTCTAAAACCATGTTGGCTATTTGCCAATCGATCGTTCTCTTCGAGGTAATTCATAACGTTCGAACACAATGTATGTCCCAAAATTCTGATGCATATCGACGTTAATGATATGGGCCTGTAATTTAGTGGATTGCTCATACTGGCTTTCTTGATTATTGGTGTGACTTGTGAAACTTTCCAGTCTTTGGTTAAGCATCTTTTGTCGAGCGAGTTGTTGTATACGATTGTTAAGTATGGAGCTATTGCTCCAGCATACTTTGAATGGAACCTAATTGGTATACAGTCTGGAATGGAAGACTTGCTTTTATTAAGTGATTTAAGTTTCTTCAGTACTCCATGGATATCTACTTCTATGATATTCATGTTGGAAGCTGTCCCTGGTTCTAATACTAGAATATTTACTTTATCTTCTTTGGCGAAGAAATTTCAGAAGGCTGTTGTTAGTAACTCTGCTCTAGCAACGCTGTCATCGATAGTATTTCCACTGCTATTGCGCAAACAAGGCATAGATTGTTTCTTACCACTAGCGTACTTTCCATACGACCAGAATCTCTTGGCATTTTCTGCCAGGTTTCGAGACAAAGTTTCGTTGTGGAAACTATTATAAGCACCTATCATTGAAGCCCGCTCTAAATTTCGAGCTTCTAAAAGATCACCAATCTTTGGGATTTTGCGTTCGTGTAAAGCTGCCGTACTGTTTTCGTTGTTTATGCAACAGATTCCTGACCTGTTATGTACACCATGTATTTGGTATAAATCTCTCAATTGCTGTCGATACTATTTCTTTGAATTCAAGCCGCATCCGATCTGCACTTACATAGTTAACTTGGAAGTAGTGGAGATTCTCCCACGAAAGCATCAAGTGAACTTTTATCTGCTTTTTTGAATAGATATATTTTCCATTTATTTTTGATGGATTTGGGAGGTACGGTATTCAGCCTCGTTAAGACAACCCTGGGTTCACTAATCCCTGTATCCGTTTTGATGCTCGTTATTAGCTCAGGATTATTTGTTGCTAGACGTCAAGTGCATTTGCACAAACGTTTACTATTCGAGTTGTTTCATTAACGAACTACTCGAAATAATTTTCAGAGAATGCGTTTAGCACAATTTCTAATGAAGTTTTATACGTCGTCCGGATGTAAACATGTATTTTCGCCAACATATCAAGGGCAAATTGCATTCAGTACCAACCGTAATTGTATGAGTCGGGTACGTGACTGGCTTGATCTTACATTAACGTAAGTTGCAAATGGTGCGATATAGTGCATTCTTTGGTGGTAACTAGAGGTGACAGACTGTTCTGAACAACAATCAGCTTTTATTAACTATGGCCACACAGTACAAATGATCACATGGTAGTCTTCATAATGTATCAGTTACAAACAAATAACAACCTTCTAATCAATCTGGTGTGTAGGAGACACAAAATCGAAGTTAAACATTAGGAACCAAAACTTTGTGTCCCCATAGAAAAACTTTTAACTTTTTTAAAGCCACGGAAAATCTCTACAGCTTCCTTTTTCAGAAATAATATAATTCTTCCCACATTTCGATAGTTTTAGCGTGACACTCTTTATTTTCTCTTTCCTCTACTTTTTGCGAAATATTAACTGCAATTCAATAATTTCAGAAATCAGTTTCCGTATGCAATGGTTAAGTCAAATCTGAATGATGCAAAATTTGATCTTTCCTGTCCAGATAAAAGACTATTTAGTAAATTATACAAACCTGTATCAATAAACCCTTGCTCCAACACATAAATATAACAAAGATTGCAAATACCAAGAAATATTTTTTTTTGTTAGTTTTCATGTATGGGCTGCCTTTTATTGCTTCTATATTTCGTGGATCTTACTTATATCCGTCATTGTTATTATATGGCCTACAAATTCTAATTACCTTTCACGGTTTCAAATTTATCTATCTGTAACTTCATCTAACTATGTCTTAATGTCTCTAAAATTTCGTTCATTAATGCACATTGTTCTTTCCAAGAAGAAGTTATTTCAGCAAATCAAGATACATTGTAATTCTCGCAGAAAGTTCTTTTCCTAAAATACTATCAAGAGCTCGGATGAACAGTGATGCAGATCCAATGTCACCCTAAAATGGCGTTCATCATAAGGCTGCATTAATCGTAAGAAGTATCATGTTTCGTACCTAGCTGTTCGATGTTCTTCGCCTCATGAAAGTATTAAAAGATTTGTTTCATATGGTTGTCATATGTCATAAATACACCAGTCCTATATATAAAGGGTGTGACATAGAACAAAGTAAAATTTGAGAACGAAGTGAAACATTTTCTCCTTGACAACTCCTTTCATTCCTGGGAAGAATTTCTATTATTGTGATGTGTAAAGGGTGATGGGTGGGAATTACTAACGCACGTCTGTATAGTACAAAAGAAAAAGAAACTTGATATGTTCAGCATGTGGTAACGTTTACAAATCAATTTGCTATCTGGATGTAAAATGACTCGTTCCACATCATTACGATCTATCGTACAAAATGATCCATGGGACATGGAACGGACAAACTAAGCTAGTCCTGAAGGGAAAAAATCGAGAACGGTGTGTGTGTCTTTGCTCAGACTCATTTACAGTATCTATTTTGCAGTTTTAATAATTGACATTTGTGGGAAAAAGTGAATGAAGCAAGCACAATT
Source organism: Schistocerca nitens (assembly GCF_023898315.1). Taxonomy (NCBI): domain Eukaryota; kingdom Metazoa; phylum Arthropoda; class Insecta; order Orthoptera; family Acrididae; genus Schistocerca; species Schistocerca nitens. Next base: position 403,718,380 of record NC_064614.1, on the reverse strand, counting down.
TATATCACGTTTCCTATCAACATTACTTACATTAAGCAAAGAGAAATGTGGCCAATGGTAAATTTAACAATTTTATATTGATTGTATAACCATGATGTTTAGCAAAATGACCATTTGAACAAATTAAAATTTTTACCATATTTATACTGTGACCTTTTTGTTACTGTCCAGTATCACAACAACATAAATTTTTACAAAGAAACTAACCAACCTCTTTTACTATGTGCTGGAGGCACTACATTGACAGCTCTGTTACATAAAATTAATGTTAGTGCACAAACAACTGAACTACACACAATTATTCTCTTACTAACAACACAACTTTAGAAAAAGATATAGGAGAAAAAAAATCAGTTTTCAAGTAATACTAACGTAAGATTATTACTGGTCATGCTATTAAATTGATCATAATTAAAGAGCAACAAGTTTAGCTAATATGACTGATCGTCGTGTTACAGTTATAATGGAGTAAAAACACTTTCTCGCCTTTTATCTGATGCACAAAGGTGAGAGCAGCGACCAGTTAACATATTACAGCGTCTTCGCGTCTCACATTGACTGTGCAGTTAATGCTCGGAGCACTACATTTCTTGATCTCAATGCTTGCCCCTCTTGTGGTGCAAGCAACTTACGTATATAATTAGCTTCAAGTGACTACATAATTAAGACCACTTATTACTGCAAATATACCATATAGACGCAATATCCAACGTTCTGCAGTGTCTTTTGCGACACAAAATTAACTGCTCGTTATGCTCGAATGCACTGCACTCTCCAAGCTACGACTGAATGGTAGTCTCTTTGGCGTGTCAAGGCGCAAACTGCAAGGCGCAAACTGCAAGATGTAGCAAATTCCCTATTTTTGCGGTCGAAGACCTTGTTCAGAAATTTGATATGTAATTTCCTCAGGAAGAGCTCAGTTGTTCACAAACGAATTAATAACGTAAATAATTTGATTTAAAATATGGCTTAGACAAAGATAATTATTATGTACAGATTACAAAATAATCAACAGTTAAACAATGGTTTCACTAAAGTGGTATACAAAATTTAATCACTATTAAATTAAGATGGCAAAAACACGAGCTAAATAGCGAAATACAGTGTTATTACTATATAGTCTCTACTAACGCTAACACTCAACTAATATAAAACTCTTTACTTCACACTAGCATGCTTATACGCATCTACTAGAACATGCAGTTTCTAGGTTAAAATCAACAGTATACATCAAATACATTGCTCAGGCATTCGACAGTAAACTTCTTTATGCTCCCGTGGATGAAACACTGCTTTCGTCTCTCCTACTAGGCGCTAACGTTCGCTTGTCTGCTAGTTGTTACGACCCCGAAAATAACTATTCACATTTCGTTTAACATTACTATTTATAAGATTTGGAAACATTTCAAGGCGTATGATGAATGCCAAAAGTAGGCAGTAACGCAAGGAAAATCCCAAAGTGTTTCTGCATAACTGCTTTTGAGATCTCCCTCATATGTGCACTCAGTAAGTAAATCACGAATCAGTACAGACGCACCAGCGGGACGATCCATGACCGTTTTTTCCGAAAATTCTAGACCTTCGAGGTCAACAGGTGCCATGTGACTTGCGTTCACAGCGTATGAGAATCTTTCCCATCCGCAATAATACAGATTCCATCACATCAGAGAAAATGAGCCGAAATAAACAAAAACATATAACGTGTACTTCCGTCTTCTGGGATACAAAACGTACTTTTCTGAATGATAACAGGTTCTATGCTGGGAAAGAAAAATTCGTCTTTGAACAGAAGTTGCATCTACTTGCAAATGTGCTTTTGCGATAGGAAAATTGAGTTATGTGAAGAACAGGTACTAGGAACATGCAACACAACCTGACCATCAAATTCGTTATTCTCTGACCTACACCCAAGACTACATGTAAATAATTTTATGGCTGTTGACTGTTTTAAAACCACAGAAGAGCTAATGTCAGCAACACAGGATTATTTTGCATACTTCGCTTACCGCGCTATAGGTATGGTAACTATTCACTGAGAGAGGTCGACTAAGTATGTTAGAATAGAGGCGTATCACATAAAAAAGCAGCTAAATTTTAACATAAAAAGGGGATTTTACTGTAACCCTGGCTCTGGAGACTTAGTCACATGTTTACTTTCTTGAGAGGCTCACATTTAACACCAGCAGTCTGGTTTGCATGGAAAAGAAGCAGCCAGTACGCATAGGTTTTCCTACCTCACAAACGAAGTTTCCAACTAAAGGCATGCATTTTTTTATCTCTTATCTAGCTTTCAGTTCGATGAATGAAAATACATGTACATAAAAAAGTATTTCTTTCGGGGTAGGTGGATCTATATTTGTTCTACGTAATCTAATAAATATTGCTTAAAAACTCTCATGTTCTTGTTGTTATCTTCAGTCCGAAGATTGGTTTGATGTAGCTGTCCACACCATTCTATACCGTGAAAGCGTCTTCATCTCTGAATACCTGCTGCAACCTACATCTATCTGTACCTGCTTACTGTATTCATCCCTTGGCTTCCCTCTAAAATTTTTACCCACTACAGTTCCTGACATTACCAAGTTGGCGATTCCTTGTACCCCTGGCTGTGTCCTATCAATCAGTCCATTGTTTTAATCAAGTTGTGACATAAATGTCTTTTTCCCCAATTCGACTCAGTGCCTTCTCATTAGTTGATCGATCTACCCATCTAACTTTCAGGGTTCTTCTGTAACACATTTCAAACGCTACTTTGTTCTTGTCTGAACTGATTATCGTTCACATTTCACTCCCGTACAACACTACACTCCGGACCAATAACTACAGAAAGTAAAGTCCTAACTTTTCAATTTATTTTGTACAAAATGGCAGGACAAATTGCTCCTTTTGTTTTCTGTCGTTAAAAATCAGGACTGGCTTCGGCCCTCTAGGCCATTCTCCAATGATATATTTTAGGCAGCCTAACGTACACAGAACGACTTACATTTGTATTAGATAACAAATTACTGTTTTTCAGAGATGTTTTCTTTCCTACAGTCATTTCGCATTTTATATCCTCTCCAGTCATCATCACTTGCTGCCCAAATAGCAAAAATAATCTTCTGCTTTTAATTTCCTCTGCATCGCCAGATTTCATTCTGCTACATTTGACTTAATTCCGCTTCCCTTGTGTTACCTCTGCTGAAGCTCATCCATTTATCTAAGACGCCCTCCATTACGTTGAGCCGCTTTTCGAAACCCTTTACTGCCTCTGGCAGAATTACAGTATCGTCAGCAGACCTCAAAGTTTTTGTTCCTTTTCTACGAATTTCTTTGGTTTTCTTTACTGCTTAAACAATGTACATATTGAGTAATATCGGGTAATGGATGAAAATATGTCTCACTCTCTTCCAGACCACTGCTTCTCTTTTGTACCCTTCGACTCATAACTGCAGTCTGGTTTCTGTACAAATTGGAAATTAGCCTTTCGCCCCTGTACGTTATCCCTGCTACATCCAGAAATTCAAAGAGTGTATCCCAGCCAACATTGTCAAAAGCTTTCTATAAATTTCCAAATTCTAAAAACGTGGATTTGCCTTTCTACAAGCTATATTCCAAAATAAATCTTAGGGACATCATTGCGTCACGTGTTCTTACATTTCTCCGGAAACCAAACCAATATTACCCACCTGTACCAGTTTTTCTCTTCTTTTGTAACTAATTCTTGACACTGTTTTACAACTATGGCTTATTAAACTGACATTTCGGTAATATTCACAACGGTAAGTGCCTGCTTTACTAGAAACCTTAATTATTCTCGAATTCTGAGGGAATTTTCACTCTCTCACACATGCGACACACCTGGTGGAATAGATTTGTCACTGCTGGCTTTTCCAAGATTTCAATAATTCTGATGGAATGCGGCCTACTTCAGGCCTCTTGTCTCAAATTATGTCTTTCAGAGCTCTCCCTAACTTTTCTCCTCTCATTTTAATCTACTCTCTCTTACCTTCCTGTAATATTATTTCTTATCCCTTGTATAGACTGCTGTTTGTTGTCCCACTTTTAGCTTTCACTTGTTTGCTCTGCACTGATTTACCACTTTAGTTCTTGATATACAGCCGATCCTTTGTCCACAAAGGTCTCTTTAATTTATGTGTAGGCTGCGTATGTCTTTTCCTTACTTACGCATGCTTCTAAACCTTGCGTTTGTCCTATAGCCAGTCTTGCTCCGCTATTAGAGACTTTCTACCATTGTCATTTCTTGTGCGCTTGTATTCCCTTTCACCTGCTTCATTTGATGCATTTTTATATTTATCTTCACTCATCAGTGGAATTTAATATCTCCTGTGTTAGCCAGGAATTTCTACTATGCTTTATGTTCTTCGCTATTTAATTCTCCGCAGCCTTCATTATCCCATGGATTAAAGCTACCTATTCGTCTTCTATTGTATTCATTTCTCCTGTTTCCGTTGAACGTTGCTTAATGCTCCCTACGAAACTCTAAGAAAGCTCTAGTTGTTTCAATTTATCCAGGTCTCAACTTGTTAATTTCCTGCCATTTCGCACTTCTTCAATTTTAATATTTGGTTTGTAACCAATAAACTACGGTCAGACTGCACAACTGACCCTCGGAATTCTATACCGTTCAAATACTGTTTTAGAAAACTCTGTGTTATCATTGCATAATAATTTCGAAACCTTCCAGTGACCCCATGCATCTTCCACGTATAACATTCTTAGATCATTCCTGAACCACGTGTTAGCGATGATTCTACATGAAATCATTCTTCCTTCATTTAGATAGACAGGCATGGTCTCATCCATGAGTATCTTCTTATTTATTCCTGTTAATATTTACTTAACTCCGTATAAATTCTGACATAACATCTAGCTATAGGCAGATACATGTGCGCCTGCTTTTGTTGCTTCTGATTTATATGTCTGCTGTTATTATCTTATGGTTTTCGCTTACTGTAAAGAATGACATTATGCCATCTGAAATAGACCAGTTAGTTAGTCTTTTTGTTTTACTTTTCCTTGTTCTTGAAATATTTGCATTTTAATCCGCATAATTTACCTTCAAATTGTGGGTTACAGTACCGTTTCTTTTCTTCTGTCGCTCCACATATCTCCCAAGAATACTGTAACGGCACAGGCCAAAGCCAGTACCCTGTGTCATACCTAGAGCTACAGCTGAAACATTATAATACATGCCCTCATAATTATTAACTAATTAATTCAGTAATTTTAATGTTATTTCTTTTATATGTATATAATTTATCAAGTTTTTCAATGTGCATTACGTAAAAGACAGCAATGTAAATACGTAAAACTGTGGGAAAATCATAATGTAAAACTTTAGAAACGCTGGCAAAGTCAGGGAGATTTTTATTGAATAAAATCCATAGAATAAGCTTCAAGTCGACAATGACATTTTTGGGCATGATCGCCCCCGAATGGATCATAAGTGAAAGGATAATATAATTTTGCAGGGCATCTCAAATGTGCTCAGTAATGTTCATGTCTCGGGAGTTTGGTGGCCAATGGAAGTGTTTAAACTCAGAAAAGTGTTCCTGGAGCCACTGTGTAGCAATTCTGTACGTTTGATGTGTCGCATTGTCCTGCTGGAATTGCCCAATTCGACGGAATACGCAGTGGACATGAAAGGATGCATATGGTCAGACAGGGTGCTTACGTACGTGTCACCTGTCAGAGCCGTATCTACACATATGAGGAGTCCCATACCCCTCCAATTGCACGCGCCCCACACCATTATAGAGCCTTCACCAGCTTGAACAGTCCCCTGCTGACATGCAGGATCCATGGGTTCATGAGGTTGTCTCCATATCCGTACACGTCCGTGCGCTCAATAGAATTTGGAACGAGACTCGGCCTACCAGGCAACATGTTTCCACTCATCAACAGTCCAATATCGCTGTTGAAGGGCCTAGACGAAGCGTAAAGCTTTGTGTCGTGCAGTCATCAAGGTACACGAGTGGGCCTCCGGCTCGGAAAGCCCATATCGATAACGTTTCGTTGAATGATTCGCACGCTGACAGTTGTTGATGACCGAGCATTGAAATCTGCAGCAATATGCAAAAGTGTTGCACTTCTGTCATACGGAACCGTTGTCTTCAGTCTTCGTTGGTCCGGTTCTTGCAGGATCTTTTTCGATCGCGGCGATGTCAGAGATTTGATGTTTCACGCTGTGTCCTATCGCTTGTGCGCCGAATATAACACCACGTTCAAACTCAATCTTGATAACATGTCATTGTACAGCAGCAACTGATCTAACAGTTGCCCCAGACTCTTGTTGTCTTATGTAGGCGTTGCCGACCGTAGCGCCGTATTCTGCCTGTTTACATATCTCTGTATTTGGATACGCATGACTACACTAGTCTCTTTGGTGCTTCCATACTTCTTTCCCATCTTTGCCCCGCAGCACAAGGTTCTGTGCGATAGTGATCAAGTTATAATCTTACTTCCGCCTTTCGGTTAGCATTATTGTTTGAGATGCAAACAACAGGTAACACAGGTCAGTAAATCATTAAGATACGGAGGAGTGAAATTACGTTACAGTAGTGATCGTCTGTCGATCTGAATCATATGTTATATATACGGTGTCCTGAGCCTGGCAAAATTAAAATTTAGTTAAAAACAACTGTAGCTAGTGAATTTCCAATATCAAACAATAGTTAGAAATATTTAACAGTCAATTACCTTGTCAGAGCGAGGAAAGTAGTGCGGTGAATATAGAAGATTTAAATTACCTAAAGATAAAATAAGATGTCAAAGGTTCCTGTCAGGAAATTTCGGAAGTCAGAGTATACAGATGAATTTGAAACGAAAACAGAACTGGTATCGAAGCAGACGTGCGATTTGGGCGTGGTAGTGGAGACGATTTAAATTACGAGTAGTGAGATGGGTAAAATATCTTAGTCAAATCAAGCACTTGGTAATCATATATCTATTGTAAACGATCAAATCAAAATAAAATAAATTATTCAGGTCCGTCTTTCAACAGTGAAAAGGTTGCGTTGGATAGGTCAAGGGACAGCAAGTAAAAAAAAAAAAATGAAATTTGTTCTTTGTGCACTCAAATTGATAATTAAATAAACTGATTAATAAGATAGATGCTTTAGACAGGCAACTGACATTAAACTGGACAGTAAATTAGAGGAGAAAATAGAGGCTTTGAACTAGTCAGTGACAATCGGATTAAAGATGTGAGCGATAAGTGGAGCCCTATACTGCCAGTCAAGAGACTATTTGATCAGAAAGTTAAGGATCGTACTGAACTGAGTGAATCGATAGACGCTTTGTATGAACAGTCTGTGCAGGTTCAAAACGATACGATAATTTGGTTACAAGATGTGGGAATAGCAGGTAACAACACATTGTCCGAAACTGTAACTGCCGCGCGTGATTAGCCAAGCGGTCTGTGGCGCTGGAGTCACGGACTGTGCGGCTGGTCCCGGTGGAGGTTCGATTCCTCCCTAGGGCATGGGTGTGTGTGTTTGTCCTTAGGATAATTTAGGTTAAGTAGTGTGTAAGCTTAGGGACTGATGACCTTAGCAGTTAAGTCCCATATGATTTCACACACATTTGAACATTTTTGAAACTGTAACTCCAGTTGATACAAACGTACATCGTAAAACTCAGAGAGTAAAGATTAACTCAGTTCGAAAGAGACAGGAATATGAGAACAAAGATGCAAAGGGTTGGAGATCCGAAACAAGTAACTTCAACGAGCATACTGAAAGGTTAGAAAGAATGAAAAGGTTGGTTGTCATCTTCAGCTTAGGAGGGCCGTGCCACAATCGAGTGCTGAACTAGAGAAAAAAACTGAAATGCTCGTATGGCATTGTTGGCCGGAAAGCCCTATTAGGGGGATTTCTGCCGCCGTTTTGAAAGTCCTTTTTAGGTGACGCCACATCGGCGACTTCCGAGTCATTAATGATGATGAAGGACACACAACACCCGGTCCCCTGCCGGGAATCGAACCAGGGCCCCCTTCGTGGCAGACGATAACGCTACAGCTACGCTACGGAGTAAGACTGAACTAGAGAAATTTGATTCACGCGGTTCTTTTCAGGGACCTCTGCCGCAATTGAAGACATCCGTTCAGTAAGGAAATTAATTGCTGCAGAGATCCCTGAAAAGAACCGCGTAAATCAAATTTCTCTAGTTCAGTCTTAATCCGCTCACCGAAGACGCGCGTAATTGGGCAGTTCGCGCAACGGACGGCTGCCAAACCCTTAGAGGAGTTTTTAGAATAGGGTTGAGGCCGAATGCTAGTCTTACATTACACAGAAGAAATACATCAGGAATTCCCGAACACTCCTCAGTACCAAACGGGGACACAAATGAACACGATGTCTTATTGTGAAAAACTGTGCAGAAAAGTCGGAAACGTAAAGAGTGTTGAACGGAAGAAGAAATGTTAAACCTGCTACTCAGAAAATTGTCTTGACATGTCCAAGATTATATTAGATTTGGAGAACTCGATAAAGAAACATTCCTGATATGCGATATCGGAATAATGAGAACTGGTTGGCTCAAATGGCTCTGAGCACTACGGGACTCAACTGCTGAGGTCATTAGTCCCCTAGAACTTAGAACTAGTTAAACCTAACTAACCTAAGGACATCACAAACATCCATGCCCGAGGCAGGATTCGAACCTGCGACCGTAGCGGTCTTGCGGTTCCAGACTGCAGCGTCTTTAACCGCACGGCCACTTCGGCCGGCTATGAGAACTGGTACCATAATAATAATTATATAATTATTATTATTATAACAGGCCCAACCACAATAACCACTAACAGGTAACAACGAAAGGAACAATAAATATGGTGTATCACCAGGATAAAAAAAAGTCGAGGAGGAGGAAGAGGCTTCGGCTGCAGAAGGAGAAGCTATAGTGCGCAGCTTTGCGAAAATAACTTTATCGAAAACGAAGATGTGCTACAGTAGCGGGGCGAAGTGCAGCTGGTAGCAGTGAGCGACTGCGACAACAGATACAATGCTATTGCTTCAGTAATGGCCGAATAATCAACAACCGGAAAGGTGTCGTATTTAACAGCGGTCGTTTTCACATAGAAAGCAAGGACCATGAAAATCAGTACTAAGGTAATGGGCAACAACCAATCAGGAGAGCACTTGTATTGCAGCTCATCGATAACAGCAAAGTATCGAGTCTTCAGAAGATAAACTGTCTCAGTGAAGTCGAAGTAGTAAACAATAGGGAATGACTGAAGCAACTCGGTCTAATGTATGACGGGTTAGAACATTGGAAATGAAAGAGGAAAATGGCTCTAACATCTGAGGTCATCAGTCCCCTAGAACTTAGAACTACTTAAATCTAACCAACCTAAGGACATCACACACATCGACGCACGAGGCAGGATTCGAACCTCCGACCGTAGCAGCAGCGCGGTTCCAGACTGAAGCGCCTAGAACCGCTCGGCCAGAAATACTGGAAGAGGGGGGAGGAGTGTTCAGGATATGAAGCTTATTAATAATTATGAAGTGTGTAAACGAAAGGAGCGCGTAATCTGGGAGAGCTCTTGCGCAGATGAAATTAGTGAGTGTAGACCATAGGATAATGCACGTAAGGTGCAGATAAATCAGAACATAATCAACGCGATTCCCGACTGTTACAAACTGGATGGAACTGTGCAGACAGCCGAAAACTGTGGTTTGGTGCAAGAGCATGGAACTAATCACATGAAGTCAGTAAATGAATTAAAAGCTGACAATTTATACGAAGTTAAGGTGGACGTATTGTATCCTGATGTATGTGATAAGGATAGTGAAACTGTTGCTGCGTTGAATACATACGAAATAAAACATGTGTTGTATCAAACAGACAAGGAAGTAGGTAAAGGGCGGAACCGAACTTGATGAACTATCTGAACAGGACTGCTTTTTATGGAGTGATTTAGAAGCAGAACAAGATTTGTTACTGGAGGATAAGGGCAATGACTCAGAGCAGTGTGAAAAATCATGATTCCTACCGCAATGTATATAATAAAGACTCAAGCTTTAGCAGACAGAGGTGATCAGATTAGTGTTCTATCCCAGCCGCGCTATGAACACATTAACACAGAATCAGATGTAACTGAGATGCGTGGTACAGTTGTGAAGTCAACAGGTTCTAGCGGTGTTTGTAGATAACCTCCAAGGCTCAACTTTTAATAGTGTTTTCCATTAAATATGTTTCATTTGAATATGACTTCTTAGTAGTAGCTCAATTGAGTACTGAAATAATTGTGGGTATAGACTGGATGTCAGAACACAAGACAATTATTAACTGTAGAAAGAGGACGGTAACATTCTTGAGTACGCTGAATGATCGTAATTCAAGTTACAACTATTTTCTTTATCTGTATGTGATGGATTAAATGAAGGAATGGAATTCTATCATGTTCGAAATTTGAACAGAGTCTCCGATTCTGAGAACGAGTTGGCAACAACACTAGAACAAGTTTCGAACATATCACTTGAACAAAGACATAAGTTCCATCATTTTTTGATTAATAATTAAGATGTATTTTCAGAAAAATGTGGTGTAGTTCACAATTTCGAATATAAAACTGGAACAGTATTGCATGAACCATTTTATGTTTACCAAGTACCATTAGCTTGGAGAGAGGCGGTGCAAACGGAAATAAAGTGTATGAAAGAATGGAGAATTATAGAACGATGCATGAGTCAGTATAAGAATCGACTGATTTTCGTTAATGATAAATATGGCATATTTAAAGTCGTAATAGACACTCATGTGAGACAGCTCATGTGGAATTTTTAGTTCAGGGCTGTTTACCAATCTGCTCGTGTGAGCTGGCCTGCGGTCACGAGCAGCAGTGAGCAACCGGCTGGCTGACGGCGATGTGTGGTGGCGAAGGATGGGGAGAGGGGAGGGAGGGTTCAGAACAAGATAGATTATCAGTAAATCTAAATTCTATCGGTGATAATGTAATTTATATGCATAGGTATCTCTTCATGAAGGCTCACAAACGTGTTTCATGACAAATATGGTTTCTAGGACTGGTGTATTTATATGACAACCATGTGAAACAAATCTTTTAATACTTTCATGAGGCGAAGAACATCGAACAGCTAGGTACGAAACATGATACTTCTTACGATTAATGCAGCCTTATGATGAACGCCATTTTAGGGCGACATAGGATCTGCATCACTGTTCATCCGAGCTCTTGATAGTATTTTAGGAAAAGAACTTTCTGTGAGAATTACAATGTATCTTGATTTGCTGAAATAACTTCTTCTTGGAAAGAACAATGCGCATTAATGAACGAAATTCTAGAGACATTAAGACATAGTTAGATGAAGTTACAGATGGATAAATTTGAAACCGTGAAAGGAAATTAGAATTTGTAGGCCATATAATAACAATGACAAAGTAAGATCCATGAAATATAGAAGCAATAAAAGGCAGCCCATACATAAAAACTAACAAAAAAAATATTTCTTGGTATTTGCAATCTTTGTTATATTTATGTGTTGGAGCAAGGGTTTATGCTGAAAACATGATTAAGGCTATAATAGCCGTCATGGAAAAGCAGATGGGGTTAAGAACAGCAGTAAAAGCATTCAGTGTACCTTAGACGACACTTCAAAGCTTTGTGCATTGTGATATGTCACCTGAAGAATGTGTTTCTTTGAGACTTTGACGTAAGCCTGTACTACCTGACGCTATTGAGAAACAGTTGGTACATTATCTCATTGAAATGGATAATCGCTTCTATGGCCTCACCAGATTAGATGCCAAGAGAATGGCATATCAGCTAGCGGAAAGAAATAATATTAATCATCCTTTAACTTCAACTGCTGCAGGTAGAGCTTGGTTTGACCTTTTTCTTAGACGATACAGAAATAAACCCACAATCCACAAACCTATGGGGACCTCATTCTCGAGAGCAAACGGGTTCAACAAAGAAGCTGTAGACACATTTTTTGACATTTTGGAAACTGAGTACAGTAAATACTCCTGTAGTGCTGATCGTGTGTACAATGTGGACGATAATGGGCTCTCTGTCATCCAGAGCAGAACACCAAATGTGATTGGACTGAAAGGTAAACACCAAGTAGGTGCCCTCACATCAGCACAGCGAGGATCCCTGGTGTGTGTCATACGCTGTATGAGTGCTGGCGGTACTTTCATACCACCAATGATGATCTTCCCCAGGAAGAACTGGACTGATACTCTACTGAAAGGAGCAACACCTGGAACAATTTATAAATGCCATCCTTCAGGCTGGATTCAAATGAGCTCTTCTCCGAGTGGTTTGACCACTTCATTTCTAAGGCACATGTGGTGTTAATTCTTGATGGGCATAACAATCATGCCAGAAACCTTCAAGTGATAGAACGAGCAAGGGAGAACCATGTTACAATCGTGAGAATCCCGCCTCACACCTCATAAAACTCAGCCACTTGATAAGACCTTTATGGGCACTCTAAAAACCTATTACGCTATGTTGGCCAATGGTTGCAGCACAGCAGCCGGCCCTTAGGACCATATGACATATCTGAGTTGTTTTGGAAAGCCTACCTAAAGTGCCAGACTGGCTCTATTGCTGCAAAAGGATTTTTGAAGACTGGAATTTTCTCATGTGACAGGAATCTTTTTTCAGAAATCGACTTTATAGCTGCCACATTGGCTTTAGATGAGGCCAGACGTCTGAGAGGAACTTATGAGAATCCCACATCTCCAGGTGGAAGTAATGACCTCAGACAAGAAGACACTCAGAACGCATTCAGACCTGTGACAATTGACAACCCAAGTGAAGATAGCCAAAAAGAAAGCAGGTCAACATCGTTGTCAAATACCTCATCAAACACGTTTGTGTCGCTAAAAGATATCATGCCAATCCCTCCTCTAAAAAGGAAGGTCTCCAACAGAGGTCAGCTGTTTTGACATCTTCGCCTTATAAAAAACGCCTTGAAGATTTTTTTTTTTTTTTTTTTTTTTGTCATGAGTCTACTGACTGGTTTGATGCGGCCCGCCACGAATTCCTTTCCTGTGCTAACCTCTTCATCTCAGAGTAGCACTTGCAACCTACGTCCTCAATTATTTGCTTGACGTATTCCAATCTCTGTCTCCCTCTACAGTTATTACCCTCTACAGCTCCCTCTAGTACCGTGGAAGTCATTCCCTCATGTCTTAGCAGATGTCCTATCATCCTGTCCCTTCTGCTTATCAGTGTTTTCCACATATTCCTTTCCTCTCCGATTCTGCGTAGAACCACCTCATTCCTTACCTTATCAGTCCACCTAATTTTCAACATTCATCTATAGCACCACACCTCAAATGCTTCGATTCTCATCTGTTCCGGTTTTCCCACAGTCCATGTTTCACTACCATACAATGCTGTACTCCAGACGTACATCCTCAAAAATTTCTTCCTCAAATTAAGGCCGGTATTTGATATTAGTAGACCTCTCTTGGCCAGAAATGCCTTTTTTGCCATAGCGAGTCTGCTTTTTATGTCCTCCTTGCTCCGTCCGTCATTGGTTATTTTACTGCCTAGGTAGCAGAATTCCTTAACTTCATTGACTTCGTGACCATCAATCCTGATGTTAAGTTTCTCGCTGTTCTCATTTCGACTACTTCTCATTACCTTCGTCTTTCTCCAATATACTCTCAAACCATACTGTGTACTCATTAGACTGTTCATTCCGTTCAGCAGATCATTTAATTCTTCTTCACTTTCACTCAGGATAGCAATGTCATCAGCGAATCGTATCATTGATATCCTTTCACCTTGTATTTTAATTCTACTCCTGAACCTTTCTTTTATTTCCATCATTGCTTCCTCGATGTACGGATTGAAGAGTAGGGGCGAAAGGCTACAGCCTTATCTTACACCCTTCTTAATACGAGCACTTCGTTCTTGATCGTCCACTCTTATTATTCCCTCTTGGTTGATGTACATATTGTGTATGACCCGTCTCTCCCTATAGCTTAGCCCTACTTTTTTCAGAATCTCGAACAGCTTGCACCATTTTATATTGTCGAACGCTTTTTCCAGGTCGACAAATCCTATGAAAGTTTCTTGATTTTTCTTTAGCCTTGCTTCCATTATTAGCCGTAACGGCAGAATTGCCTCTCTCGTCCCTTTACTTTTCCTAAAGCCAAACTGATCGTCACCTAGCGCATTCTCAATTTTCTTTTCCATTCTTCTGTATATTATTCTTGTAAGCAGCTTCGATGCATGAGCTGTTAAGCTGATTGTGCGATAATTCTCGCACTTGTCAGCTCTTGCCGTCTTCGGAATTGTGTGGATGATGCTTTTCCGAAAGTCAGATGGTATGTCACCAGACTCATATATTCTACACACCAACGTGAATAGTCGTTTTGTTGCCACTTCCCCCAATGATTTTAGAAATTCTGATGAAATGTTATCTATCACTTCTGCTTTATTTGACCGTAAGTCCTCCAAAGCTCTTTTAAATTCCGATTCTAATACTGGATCCCCTATCTCTTCTAAATCGACTCCTGTTTCTTCTTCTATCATATCAGACAAATCTTCACCCTCATAGAGGCTTTCAATGTATTCTTTCCACATATCTGCTCTCTCCTCTGCATTTAACTGTGGAATTCCCGTTGCACTCTTAATGTTACCACCGTTGCTTTTAATGTCACCAAAGGTTGTTTTAACTTTCCTGTATGCTGAGTCTGTCCTTCCGACAATCATATCTTTTTCGATGTCTTCACATTTTTCCTGCAGCCATTTCGTCTTAGCTTCCCTCCATTTCCTATTTATTTCATTCCTCAGCGATTTGTATTTCTGTATTCCTGATTTTCCCGGAACATGTTTGTACTTCCTCCTGCCATCAATCAACTGAAGTATTTCTTCTGTTACCCATGGTTTCTTCGCAGCTACCTTCTTTGCACCTATGTTTTCCTTCCCAACTTCTGTGATGGCCCTTTTTAGAGATGTCCATTCCTCTTCAACTGTACTGCCTACTGCGCTATTCCTTATTGCTGTATCTATAGCGTAGAGAACTTCAAACGTATCTCGTCATTCCTTAGTACTTCCGTATCCCACTTCTTTGCATATTGATTCTTCCTGAGTAATGTCTTGAACTTCAGCCTACTCTTCATCACTACTATATTGTGATCTGAGTCTATATCTGCTCCTGGGTATGCCTTACAATCCAGTATCTGATTTCGGAATCTCTGTCTGACCATGATGTAATCTAATTGAAATCTTCCCGTATCTCCCGGCCTTTTCCAAGTATACCTCCTCCTCTTGTGATTCTTGAACAGGGTATTCGCTATTACCAGCTGAAACTTGTTACAGAACTCAATTAGTCTTTCTCCTCTTTCATTCCTTGTCCCAAGCCCATATTCTCCTGTAACCTTTTCTTCTACTCCTTCCCCTACAACTGCATTCCAGTCGCCCATGACTATTAGATTTTCGTCCCCCTTTACATACTGCATTACCCTTTCAATATCCTCATACACTTTCTCTATCTGTTCATCTTCAGCTTGCGACGTCGGCATGTATACCTGAACTATCGTTGTCGGTGTTGGTCTGCTGTCGATTCTGATTAGAACAACCCGGTCACTGAACTGTTCACAGTAACACACCCTCTGCCCTACCTTCCTATTCATAACGAATCCTACACCTGTTATACCATTTTCTGCTGCTGTTGATATTACCCGATACTCATCTGACCAGAAATTCTTATCTTCCTTCCACTTCACTTCACTGACCCCTACTATATCTAGATTGAGCCTTTGCATTTCCCTTTTCAGATTTTCTAGTTTCCCTACCACGTTCAAGCTTCTGACATTCCACGCCCCGACTCGTAGAACATTATCCTTTCGTTGATTATTCAATCTTTTTCTCATGGTAACCTCCCCCTTGGCAGTCCCCTCCCGGAGATCCGAATGGGGGACTATTCCGGAATCTTTTTCCAATGGAGAGATCATGATACTTCTTCAATTACAGGCCACATGTCCTGTGGATACACGTTACGTGTCTTTAATGCAGTGGTTTCCATTGCCTTCCGCATCCTCATGTCGTTGATCATTGCTAATTCTTCCGCCTTTAGGGGCAATTTCCCACCCCTGGGACAAGAGAGTGCCCTGAACCTCTATCCGCTCCTCCGCCGTCTTTGACAAGGCCGTTGGCAGAATGAGGCTGACTTCTTATGCCGGAAGTTTTCGGCCGCCAATGCTGATTATTTATCAAAATTTAGGCAGTGGCGGGGATCGAACCCGGGACCGAAGACGTTTTGATTATGAATCAAAGACGCTACCCCTAGACTCCTTACTTAAGGATAAACAGAAGCTTCCTAAGGCACATGCCAAGAGCGAGAAAAAACATGAAGCTCCTACTAGAAAACCTTGCAAAAACGGCTTAAGTTATCTGAGGATTCAGATGAAGAGCCCAATGCACCAACTGTCTCTTCAGGCGAGTCAGATTTGAATCTCCCCGTTGGGGAAGAAAAACCTACTGAAGAAGAAACCATTTGTATTTTTTGTGGAGGCGCATTTTCCAAAGACGTTCAGGGAGAATTGTGGATAAAGTGTGTAGTGTGTGAGGAGTGGAGTCAGTCTTTGTGTGCCGGAAATGAAGGAGATATTTACATATGCGATTTTTGCAACTGAACTTCGCTTATGAAGCATTTTTCTATTACAGTTGCGTTTAAAAATATTTTTGTGTTATTTAAATTTAATGTAAAATAAAATAGTTTCTAACATTTTAATAGTTTTCGTTTGAAGCAGTCAGTTTCCCACAATTTTAAGGCGTTTCCACATTACCTGCAATTCTTGAAAAATTAATGAGTTGTTTTGCAAGCAGAAAATGTTTTTTAATTTTTAACATATTTAGTTTTTGTGTTTCATAATATTACATTCATTGCTAAAACATTCTAAATTAGCTACCATGTGGGCACGGTGTGGTGTAAAATGGCACGTTATTTACTATTCGTTCGAAAGAGTCTATAAGGTCCAAGCAGCATCTATGTTGTATTTGCATATGTTCTTACAAATCGGTTAAATTCCCTAAAAATACGTTTGATGGGATTACATTGCTCGTGAAACCAGGATATCAAAACATGCTCAACGTCGTTGTCTTTCAAAAGGTCTGCCCAGTTTTTCTAGATGTAAAGTTTGATGCTTTTTCTGTAAGGAATGCAAAAGTTATGTACCGTGAGTATATAACGTTCGCGAATTTTTCATATTATAAAATATGTTGCTGTTGACTTCAAAGCTCATAGTTCAACATATTTAAAGGAAAGATCATAGGGAGCTGGTAAATACATAATGCTCACGAACTTTTCTTGTTGTAGCAGATGCTGCTGTTGGCTTCAAAGCACATAGTTCAACGTATTTAGAGGAAAGGTCATAGAAAGCCAGTAAATATTTGACACCACCGCGTGCAGTTGTTGCTGACACAGCTGTATCAACAAACACGAAACACATTCGTTGTGTTCGCACTAATGGGTGTAATTCGGTATTACAGCAGTTGTTTGCTGGCTTAGCCTTCTGGAACACGAGACGGGTTTTTAAAAGCCTTTCAGTGTATCTGCACATATTTGAGAAATAGAGTTATAAATTAAGTTTATTCAAGCAATTAGTAGCAACGTAGTGACCCCAATCATAGTAATTATGCCAAGCTAAAGATTCACTACATGCACAAGGGATCCATACACGCCAGTTACTACTACTGACATTGCGTCAGCAGAACAATATGTCAGTGTGCAGCTTGTAATGATGTTTAAATCCATCAGACGGGGTTTCTGATAGAAGTGTTTTTATCTTATGCCATCTAGGATCTGAATCCTGCAACGTTGTAATGTTATTGCACATATTTAAATAGTACTGCATGTAGCGGGATGGCTTTCAGCAAAAGTGTTCTGTGCTCAGTGAGATCAGAAAGTTCTGTTACCCCTTGTGACAGACACGATAAAGCATTAGTGATGACATAATCCTTACCTTGTATTTCAAAGTCATATTATATGCGTTATTTCAAAGTCATACTCTTGAAGACATGCTCTCCATCTACTATTTCTTGGGTGCAGCAGGTTACATGTTAACAGAAACCGTAGTGCCTCGTGATCGCAGTGCGCTTTAATATGTTTACCACATGCATGATAGTTAATTTTTTTTTAATCCGAAATAACAGCTACAGCTTCGTGTTCAGGAGCTGAATATCCACGTTCATACTGGAAGGTCTACTTGCAAAACTGACCATTTCAATATGAATTTATCCATCTGTTTCTGGCTTGTGAAACAGACAAGCTGCGATTACTGTACAGGTTGCATCAGTGGCAACACAGAAGTCTAACCTCACGCCAGAGTGACATGTTGTTGTTGTGGTCTTCAGTCCAGACACTGGTTTGTTGCAGCCCTTCATGCTACTATATCCTATACACGCTTCTTCATCTCCAAGTACCTACTGCAACCTACATCCTTCTGAATCTGCTTAGTGTATTCATCTTTTGGCCTCCCTCTAACAGTTTTACCCTCCACGCCATTATCAATACACTATTTTCTTGTCTCGATACATGTTTCTTCCCTGTTGTTCGGGTGCCTTTCACTTAAATCTATACTCGATATTAACAAACTTCTCTTTATAAAGGCACATTTGCATGCCGTGCGTGAGTTTCCTCGGAAACGCGAAATCTTAATTAAATAATTAATCTGTGACAAATAAATAAAGCCTATGGCACAGAACTGCAGCGCTGTGTCGCTGATAAAACAAAACACAATTACGATACTCTTATGTTTGATTAAGAAGGAGAGGTCTTGTACAACAACTGGTGCGGGAAGCTCGTATATTTTATTGACTGGCACACCGCCATATTTGATGTTATATAAGGACACTGCGAGTTGCAATCTTACTAGGCACTCGATTCTGTAAAGAATTTATATTTATGAAAGTAAGTAGAATTATTTAACTGTAGGCTTATTCGTTGAATATATCTGATTTAACTAACTGTGAAAACTTTTTACGTTTAGTAGACAGTCACCCCTGTACGACGTATTGACATGGCTGGCAAATTATTCTAATATTGAGATTTAGATTTGAGTCCACACCTACCGCAGCAGTCTTTGGAAACGATTTAAATACGAAGTCCGATTATTTGAGTCTTATTTCACGGTCAACTACGAATAACATTACATTTACGAAAAAGCCATTGTCATGCGTCTGATACCGAATAATTAAACGTCCACGTTCCAGATAAGCAAATATTAATTACATCCAACCACTATTATACAATAATTAATATTTATATTCTATTTATTTTATTTATTTTATATTGGCGACCGAGTGTCGGACTTGTTATTTTGTCATTTGTTACATTGTTCTCTTTGTTTCATGTGAAAAATCAACTTTCTGGACCTGGACGTGAATGTATGAGAAATAACAAAAATCTGAAGATTTTTTCCAATTCTAAAATTTTGCGGGAAGACGCAATGAAGCTTCCAGCAAAATAAGGTAAGACGCAGCATCTTTGCATTGGCAGGCTTGACCAGGCGCGTAATTCAGTGTATTAGCTGTTCAGTAGATCCTGTAGTATTTCTTTCGCGCATAGCAATTTTCAGTGATAAATTTCATTCTCAGTGCTTTTCCTTAAACAATAACTTCTGCAACAATACCAATACACGAGTGTACAATATGGCCGACTTCTGTACGATACGTTGTAACATGGCCAGCAGCCATTAAGAATAATCCGATATTCAGTTTACATTTTTAAATTAACAAACAGCCATTGTTGCTACGAGCGATTCATGTTCAACTGCATTTTATTTTAAAACCAGTGTCAAACTTTATTTTCTTGAAGCATACCATACGTGTGGCATGGTCATAACTAGAAAACAATACGCAAAGATGGAACAGCAAAGACATACTATTCAGACGCATCCGACTCGGACGAGAGACAAATGTTAGAAAATGACTTTACGACAGCAACCGGTAGTGACGATTCATTAAATATTGACGCAAGTGTTAACGGAAATTTTGACAATAGGCCGTCCACCACAAAAATTTCAAAGTCTCAGTCAGAGCCCATGTTAATACATGACGTCACGTCTAATGACGCGGCGGGGGCAGAGACCTTGCAAACAGTAAACATTGCCAACATGTTACAAATGCTAATGAAACAAAACGCAGAAAATATGGCAACCTTAAGGATGCAGAACGCGGAAAACCTGGCAACCTTAAAGACACAAAATGACGAAATTAAATCTGACCTCATAGCAATCAAGGCATGTAATGACACTTTATGTAAACGTGTGGAACTTATAGACGCCACACTGACCAAACAGATGACTGAACTCAGTACGAAATTTTCCAAGCTTAATACGAGACAAGAAAAGACTACAAATGACGTGGCACTTTTACATACACAAGTAAAAAACCTTAAAGTCACGTGTGAAGCTCTTACTGAACAAATTCAAACATATCCTTCAGTACATGACAACCTTGAAAAACGAATTACTGACGTGCAGAATAAATTTGGCGATGTTGAACAACAACTGACTGACAGATTACAATCTGATGCCACAGCTCATTTTCAAAATATTAATAAAGAATTTCATGATTGGGTAGAGAGCAAAGACAAACATTTTGATAGATGCATACGTGAAAATTTACCAACAATTGTGCACGACTCCGTAGCGGACTACATCACTAATAACAAACAGCTGATTAGTGACGCAGTACAATCCGTCACTGCACCAATGACACAATTCACGGATCAACCACAGTCTGAATGTAACGAAAATATCAGTCAAAATGTACAGTTCAGAAACCAATATACATACGAGTATGACGCACACATACCGCACACAACAAACACACAAGAACAAAACACACCACGACAACAACACATACCACGTCGTGCAAACACAAACACAAGCTATTATCATGCTAAACCACAGCAACATTATCGTAATTACTCGCCATCTGAACATTACAGTAATTACAGTGGAACAAATCCTTATCATAATGCAAAGGAAGAAGAAAGCTTAATAAAACACAGGCAGTTTCAGACTTTTATCCCAGAAAAACGAACCATTCATCCGCTGATTTTTCTTAAATCTTTTAGTAACGCATTTCCACGCACTTGGAGTGACCGGAAAAGGATTTCATATATTGTCGGTTACATCCAAGGCGATGCAGCTGTCTGGGCATACAGTCAAGCTGACGTATGTACCACGTACAGTGAGTTTGAGCGTGCCTTTCTGAACAAATTCTGGTCGCAATCCATCCAGGAGCGACTCAGAAGACAAATTTTAGAACCTGAAACTTTTAACAGTAAAAATGGTAACTTACGCAGATATTTTGAAAAATACTTGAACATGGGACATTTTTTGGACGAACCAGTCGCAACACGTGATATACTCCGTGAGTTGAAGGCCAAATTGCCTTTCAACATTAAAGAAAAACTCTTACATATTCCGAATGACGATCCAGATTATTTTTTAACGGCTTTAGATTCGGTTGACATGTTACTAGAAGATCAGCGCTTCGCGCGGCAAAACAGCAGCCACAATGTTTATACTAGTGGTATGCAAAACATGCAGGCTTGCCAACTCAATTCTGGCGCGCCCACAGTTGGATACGCGGTAAAGCAAAAACAGCAAACTCACATGCCGTCTCAATACGGAAATCAAAATCAACACGCGTATTCCAATACAAACAACAGTTACAACAGTAATAACACTTCATGCGGCAATCCATACAAAAGGCACCGCGGTAATAACAACAACGGTAACAACGGATACAAATGTAACAACAAAAACACAAACAGAAATAGAAATAATAATAACTACGAGCCAAGACAGCATCAAGGCTGGACTCGTAGCGATCAATACTTTCATTCAAACACTGCTTTACCACAGCAGCCACCAGGACAAAATTGGAGCATACCTTACGGCCGACAGGTAAGTTATAATGCGCAACAGCAACAACAACCGCAAAAGTTTGGAGATCACAACAGGCAATATCCGAATGTGAATATAATAGAAATGACACCTGATACACAACCTCAATCTGTGTCAGTACCTAATACAAATGCTAATCCAACAAACTAGAAACAGTCACTTCTATGCCCCGGGTCGTGGCTGAAGAATTCTTGGGGGGCGACTTCAATGTTAATCAGTTACTTGACACCACCATTGAACAACAAAATATTGATTTACCTAATAATTCTAAACAAAAACTACCTGTTTTATTTATAAGATATAACCACAATGAGAATATATCAAATGAACTTTTTCAAGACAGTACACAATGTCGTTCAAACACAAATGAAATTGTTTTAGCCTCTACTACTGGTGTAGTAGGTGGGATTCCAACTACTGTTATCTTAGATACAGGTACAGCCGTGAGCGTTTTGTCTTTTAATTTCTATAAAAAGATGTGTGAATTGGAGCCTGTGCCTGAGTTTCCTGTCCAAAACTGTAAAATAACTACTGCTCTAGGTAATAAGTCATGTAGGGTCACGAAACAAGTTTTTGTAAACATTAAAATAGGTAATGGAACCATACAATGGCCATTCCTGGTTGTACAAAACCTTGTGACAAATTGCATATTAGGAATAGATATTATGAGCGAGAAGGACTGCATTATAGACTTCTCCAAAGGTAAATGTATTTTAAATGATAAAGGCAGTGTAATTATTATTGATTTGGACAGGAGAACTCTAAAGCATGACAAACACTGTACAGGGTACAAGGTTCAGTTAGTACTTGACAATGACATTCAAGACATGCAAACACACTCATCTGACACAGAGCTAATGGACTTGAAAACATTGCTTGATCATAAGATAAATGAAGCTACAGCTCTCAGTGTACATGAACGTATAAAACTACAGGAAGTGTTATCCAAATATTTACAAGTTTTTACCAAACGATTAGGTGTTATCAACACGTATGTGTACAAGATTGAAGTTAAGCCTCACAAGATCTTCTACCACAAGACATATAACGTACCGTTATCTCAACGACCTGCTGTGTGGCAAGAATTAAAACAAATGTTAGACTGGAAGGTCATTGAACCATCCACCTCACCTTACTGTAGTCCTCTATTTGTTGTCAAAAAATCAAATGGTAGCATTAGGCTAGTGTTAGACGCACGAGAAATTAATGAAATAATTTTACCGGTTCACACAAAACTCGAAAATTTAGAAGAGCAATTACAAAAATTTCTAGATGCAAAATATTTTTCCACAATAGATCTCGCTAATTCATTCTGGGAAGTAGGTATCACTCCTGATTCTCGGAAATATACTGCATTTATGTTTGGGGGGCGAACCTATCAGTTTTGTGTTCTACCCTTCGGATTGAATGTCAGTACTGGGGTATTCATTACAGCCCTGGATACCGTGCTTGGCGATGATTTACTTGAGACAGTCACACACTATGTAGATGATATATTGATAGCTACACAGTCTTGGAATGAACACGTTGACACACTTCAAAGAATTTTAGAAAAATTTGCACAAGCTGGAGTCACAGCCAATCTTAGAAAATCAAAATTTGGTTGCAGTGAGATAAAATATTTAGGACATATCATTAATTTACAGGGCATATGTCCTGATCCCAGTAAATTAGATGCTATCAGAAACTTTCCTAGCCCTCGAACTAAAAAGCAGTTAAAATCATTCCTTGGGCTATGTTCATTTTTCAGACGTTTTTTACCACAACCACTTTTGAACGGTAAACATCTGCTAAATCTACTCAGAAAGAATCAAGTTTGGATCTGGTCGGAACAGTGCTAGAATGACTTTAATACAATTAAACATGCTTTAGTGAATGCAAACATATTGAGCCATCCAGATTTCAATTTAGATTTTTGTATGACTTGTGACGCTTCACGTACTGGCTTGGGCTGTTGTTTATTTCAAGTTGTAAAGAATAAAGAAAAGGAACAGATAAGAATTATTGGGTTTGCAAGTCGTACTCTAAATGAATGTGAGCGTACATACTCCACTACTGAGTTAGAAACACTTTCCATAGTCTGGGCATTCAAGAAATTCAATTATTATTTATTTGGAAAACATACAGTAATTTATACCGATCACCAGGCCCTGACATTTTTGTTAACTTGTAAACTTGTACATCCTAGACTATCACGATGGGCAGTTACTCTTCAGAACTACTCTTTTGAAATTAAGTACATAAAAGGTAAGGACAACACCACTGCCGACGCTTTGTCTAGACTTACACAAGGTATGAATGAAACCAACAGTGACTTAGAAAATATAAATGACTACAGGATTCTCTTAATGCAAGACAAGCAGTATCACCAATATTATATTGATATGTGCAGAAACATGGCTAAATTACAAAACTCTGATCCCCACTGGTATAAGATAATAACATTACTGGTAGAAAAACACAATCATCCTTTGACTAAGTATTACAAGTTACACAATGATGTGTTATTTTATCGCCGACATCCAAATGCTACTAACTGGTGTGTATGCATTCCCAAAGAGTCTGAACGTAATTTGATTTGGCACACACACTTAGTTTGCGGTCATTATGGGACGAAAAAGTGTTTGGCAAAGCTCAGCACATACTGTTATTTTAGCAATATGAGAAGAAAAATTTACAGGGAACTGAAAACATGTGTCATATGTCAAAAATCAAAACCTCAGAATTTATCCACAAAAACAGATTTACATTCTATTTTACCGAGTAAACCCCTGGAAATTCTGTGTACTGACATCAGTGGACCGCATCCAGCAAGCTCTGGAGGCGTCAAATATATCTTAGCTTGTATTTTCTAAACATGTAAAACTTTATGCTTTAAAATCCGCCACTGCAAATGCTATAATACGAAGATTCTCAAGTGATTACCTGACGCACGTGGGAAAACCTAAAGCAATTCTGTCAGATAATGCAGCATACTACTCTGGGTACAAATGGAGAAATTTCTTGAAGGACAATAACATTAAAAGTATATTTATTTCAAGGTTTAGTCCACAATGTAACACGACTGAGAGACTTTTCTGAGAACTAAACCGATTCATGAGGACCTATATTTCATCAAGACATACTAATTGGGTGTCCTACCTAAGTCTTTTCGAAGACGTACACAATAACTTAAATACTTACAATGCAAATTACACACCTAACGAGATCATGTTCAATTGCAAACAGAACGATCAATGGATAGAACCATTACCTAAGTTGTCAGACAAGGAAATCACTCCTGAACAGAAAATAAAAAAAGTATTGACTACACTGACACATCACACACAGATACGAAACAAACATCACACAAACATAATAAAAAGAAAACAAAAATTCAAGGTAGGAATGCTTGTACTACTTCGTACTCATCATAAATCTGTAGCACTCAAACGACGCAATGCTAAGTGGCGTCTGCTATATGAAGGACCTTATATAATTGTTAACATACCGCATCCTGGTGCGTATCTATTACAACATCCTAGAACTAACAAAATTATTGGGCTATACACACACCGAGATCTTAGAGCATTTCATGCAAAATAATGTCAAAGTCATACCCATGAAAACATTGCTAAGCAACTCGCAAAACTCTGTTTGCTACAACACAGATAATAAGTAGTATAGAAATGTTCATTTCAGCGGTTCCAGTGACGCAGTTGAAGACGGAAGAACTTTTCTTTCAACGCCGCAGCACCACCGAGAAGACTGAATATTAAAGAAAAATTTATGATTACGTAGCAGTGAATGATATATTAATTTTTCACGGAACATTTGTGACTGTGTACCACTGACTTGGTATGACACCTGACGAACCGACAGACGTCATCTGTGAAGCGATCTTTTACTTCGAGAAATAGATTAGACGCACATCTCTCAGCAAGAAAAGCATCTACCAGTAGCCAAGGCCACACAGACACTATACACACACGCACAAAACGCAAGGAATCTAACAGCTTTCAGTCTCTTATTATTTTGAATATTTATTGAGTAGTGAAAACGCCTGGTCTTGCCTACTGATGTAATGAATGTTGTGACTAACCTATCTTAATTTCAGATGACATCACAAAAAACATCGATAAAATCCCAGCAAAACCGTTAAAGAGGACGTAAATATCTGCAATTCATGTAATCAAATGTGACACAATGTAATAATTTATAGCTATGTAATGATGATGTAAACATGTTTATGTGTAACTGTATTATGTTTATGCTAAGAAAATATGTGACGTGTATATGTATGATTACTTATGTTTTTTTTACTGATGTATAATGTAACTGTTACTATGTGAAAATTTGAACGATAACGAGTGCCAAAATGTGAAAAACTTAAAAAAAAATTGCGTAGTGAACCACTGTTCACGGACATTAACGTACATTACTAAGTCTGCAACTACGCAGAAACCTATGTGAAAGAAACTGTTAATGACATTCATCATGCATCGTACCTTTGTAAACGCGATGAACGATTTCTTTGATAAGTAACTACGAACATTTAGGTGAGCTATATTTAGCAAAAAACTGAAAATGTGAAGTGCGTAATTGGTGCATCGTCTAGTGACATTACTACAGTATCTAACTTCAAGATGTTAACTGGATTAAATGGTCACACCGTGCCTGTCCAGAAAACAACACGACGAGTGGAAGAATTTTGGTTGGAACTTCAGGGAATGGAATGTTCTCGAAATGTGACGGACACACTTACCTGGACTGTCCAAGGATCGACGCCAGCTATGAGCCGTCCGAGGTTCTGCAACCAAGCTTCCACGGAATATCGAAAACGAACTGCATATGGACCAATTACTCGACGGGTCAGGTCTGATCTGTAATAAACAATGCTTTTTGTCACAACGAACTGCATCACAACGACTATAATGGAAATAGGAAATGGACATGCTTATGTATCAATCACGTTGTTATACAGCGATGTTACTGTGATCAAAAAACTTTACCACGACGACACTAACCTGTGAAAAATTATTGTGCAGCAGATGAATATAAACTGTAATAACGACACGATGTGTATAGGTCAACGCACCTGAAACAAAAAGACATTTTTCTTTGAAGCATTTCAATGCAGTACTATGTAACTAAGAACATTCAACAATCTAAAGTTGTATTGTATTATATCAAATATTGTAATTTTAAAACTAAGTTACCTGTCATAGAATGTAGTCTTCATATGTAATCTTGGTGGAATATTTTCTTTGTGCAACGACTAAGAAATGCGCGTGCACACGAACAATATGAACTGCAAAACTGTGCCGCGTGATCTAAATTTACGATATAACGGCAGTGCCGGAGTCACATAGACGCTTCTGCGCATGCGCGCACTCTATTTTGCCAACATAAGAACTTTTACGGCGCACGCGCGTCATTCAAATTTTGTATATAATATACTGTATAATGCAAGTCATGTAAATAGTTGTAGATAACTTAGATTTTCTTGTGCCTTTAGGTGAATTGCTCGCCTGCAGGTGTGTCCTTTCGCCTCGCAATTCAGGGGGCAATATAAAGGCACATTTGCATGCCGTGCGTGAGTTTCCTCGGAAACGCGAAATCTTAATTAAATAATTAATCTGTGACAAATAAATAAAGCCTATGGCACAGAACTGCAGCGCTGTGTCGCTGATAAAACAAAACACAATTACGATACTCTTATGTTTGATTAAGAAGGAGAGGTCTTGTACAACAACTGATGCGGGAAGCTCGTATATTTTATTGACTGGCACACCGCCATATTTGATGTTATATAAGGACACTGCGAGTTGCAATCTTACTAGGCACTCGATTCTGTAAAGAATTTATATTTATGAAAGTAAGTAGAATTATTTAACTGTAGGCTTATTCGTTGAATATATCTGATTTAACTAACTGTGTAAACTTTTTATGTTTAGTAGACAGTCACCTCTGTACGACGTATTGACATGGCTGGCAAATTATTCTAATATTGAGATTTAGATTTGATTCCACACCTACCGCAGCAGTCTTTGGAAACAATTTAAATATGAAGTCCGATTATTTGAGTCTTATTTCACGGTCAACTACGAATAACATTACATTTATGAAAAACCCATTGTCAAGCGTCTGATACCGAATAATTAAACGTCCACGTTCCAGATAAGCAAATATTAATTACATCCAGTCACTATTATACAATAATTAATGTTTGTATTCTATTTATTTTATATCTTCTTCATAAACGCTTTCCTTGCCATACCCAGTCTACATTTTATTTTCACTCTACTTCGAACATCATCAGTTACATTGCTCCCCAAATAGCAAAACCCATCTACTACTTTAAGTGTCTCATTTCCTAACCTCATTTCCTCAGCGTTACCTGATTTAATTCGACTACATTTCATTATCCTCGTTTTGCTTTTGTTGGCATTCCTCTTATATCCTCCTTTCAAGACACTGTCCATTCCGTTCAACTGCTCTTCCAGATCGTTTGCTGTCTCTGACAGAATTACATTGTCATCGGCGGATAACAAAGTTTTTATTTCTTCATCATGTATTTTAATTCCTACTCCAAATTTTTCATTTGTTTCCTTTAATGCTTGCTCAATATACAGATTGAATAACATCGGGGAAAGTCTACAACCTTGTCTCACTCCCTTCACAACCACAGTTTCCCTTTCATGCCCCTCGACTCTTATAACTGCAATCTGGTTTCTCTACAAATTGTAAATATCCTTTCGCTCCCTGTATTTTACCCATGTCACCTTCAGAATTTGAAAGACAGAATTCCAGTCAACATTTTCAAAAGCTTCTCTAAGTCTACAAATGCTAGGGACCTAGGTTTGTCTTTCCTTGATCTATCCTCTAATATACACCGTATGGTCAGTATTGACACACATGTTCCAACATTTCTACGGAAACCAAACTGATCTTCCCCGAGGTCAGCTCCTACCATTTTTTACATTCACCTATAAAGAATTCGTATTAGTATTTTGCAGCCGTGACTTATGAAACTGATAGTTCAGTAATTTTCACACCTGCCAACACCTCCTTTCTTTGGGATTGGAATTATTTGTATTCTTCTTGAAGCCTGAGGGTATTTCGCCTGTCTCACACTTCTTGCTCACCATCTAACAGTAGTTCTATTGGAATGTTGACTACTCCTGGGGCCTTGTTTCGACTTAGGTCTTTCAGTGCTCTGTCAATCTCTCCACGCAGTATTATATCTCCCATTTCATCTTCATCTACGTCCACTTTCATCTCCATAAAACTGTCCTCAAGCACATCGCCCTTGTATAGACGCTCTATATACTCCTTTCACCTTTCTGCCTTCCCTTCTTTGCTTAGAACTAGTTTTCCATCTGAGCTCTTCAAAGGTCTCTTTAATTTACCTGTAGGCAGCATCTATCTTACCCTTATTGGTATAGAGTATCGGAATTCGAAAATGCGTCTCTAATAGCACGAAAATCTGTTTGACAATCATCAGACCAAAACCTAAGAAGGACGGGCTGTTTAGCAGTTGACGGGGTACAAAATGAAGAAAGAATGAACATAAACCAATAAATGCTTTTAACTGTCGTTTAATGCGTGGAGCAGGATAATACTTGATTGCACTTATTTTATCAGAATCAGGTACTATGTATGATGGGGAAATAATATGAACTAGAAGCTAATTTCTTCTCTGCCAAACTTTGACTTTAGCATATTAGCTGTCACTTCAGTCTGTGAAAATTTGCACAACACCATACGTAGTAAGTCCTGGTACTCTTTCCATGTGGCAGTAGCAGTTAGAATGTCATCAACATATAACGTTACCTTACCAATCAAGTCAGGTCTGAGCACACTGTCTAGCTCTGTAATACATACACCAGAGCTCACAGTTCAACTGAAGGGAGAAACACACAACTGATAGGTCTACTAACTTCAACAATAGCTGTGTATTTTCTAGACTCAACTGTAAATGGTGCTAGATAAATATTCTACGCTATGGCACTTCAGCAGTTGTTCGTCCAAATTTTCAGGCTGTGTACATATTGGTATTTTAATTTTCTTAACTGCACGTGTGTCTAGGACCAGAGGTACTTCTTCACTAGGTTTCAGTACAAGTAACAAAGGACTACAATGTGGAGACTGAAGATCAATAATATTCCATGATAACATTCTATTAATCTCGCGACTTACAGCCTCACATTTCAACCATGGGATGAGATTTCCTACAAAAGTATCGTGCGGCGCCACGGTCCTGTGAAAGACATAAATGTTCTGGTCAGTCCATGTGAAATCCAACAATAGTCTGGTTCTGTACATCTCAGATTTTGATAATTTTTTGTATTTCAGCACTAGGAGTTCTTTGCATGTTTCAACATTTTTAGACCTTTATTTTTGAGTTACTAATTTTTGAAGTTGCCAAAGTTCTGCAACTTTTGGAACCTTCAATAGCTATCTCTCAAATACTATTTGACTTACAGACTCGAAATTTATACCAAATTATTCATTTCCTTGTAAGGCTTAAAATTTGAATTTTCCAAAACCAAATTTCAAAATCCGAATTTTTTTCTTTTAAAAGATATCTTTTATTTATGCACTATGTGTAAATGTGTGTGCCACATTTCATGATGGTACTGGAATGGGAAGACATGAAAATAAATTTTATTTTACTGGTAAGTGCAGTACCCAGCATTTAGTCAGTAGGAGAGCATACTAATTACGAAGCTCGAATGGAAACCTAAAATAGGAAATACCATATACGGCTGTCAGACCATTGTTATTGTAATTTAATGACTATTTATTGCGTTGTTAGAATTTAAAGTCTCTACTGGCAATCCCAGGTTAATTGCGAAAATATTCGAACATACAACATGAAACTACATGCTCAAGAAAGACTACAAATAATTTACTTCAATGTACCTGTATTTTACAAATAAATTTGTATTAATACTAGTAATTAAACATTGGTGTAGCTGCTACTATTTTACAGTGAGTTGCTTGAATGCCTTTCAGTGAGAAATTTTCTATTCATCTTCAACAAGAAAACCATTATAATGATCCAGCCACAATATTATTGTATATTGCATCCTTCTTTTGTACCCCATTACCTAGTCTTCTAAAGCAATACCGACAGATTATTGATATTGCAACACATTCTTCAGCAACATCATTTGTGAGGCTTTTCGAATTTCTTCATCTGATAGTCTTTACGTTCTTCCAGTGGCAGTTGTAGGGTGTAATTTGCAAAGTATGAAGTTCTGTGGAATAGTCAACTCATCTCATCTTATTGGTAATGAAAAGGAAGGAGCTGGTACACAAGGGTGAATAAAGAAAATGTTTACCTCGGCTTCTTTTTCATTTCGTAACATCGCACATCTTTGGAATAGTCAACTCATCTCATCTCATCGCACAGTGGATCAGGATGTGGGTTCCTGTTGTCATGTCCTAGTCCATGAACCACGGGCAACGTGTGAGTGGCCAAGTAAGTGGTCCTGCCAGTCGGGATACCAGTTACTTTGGAATAAGGCTGGGCATCTCGGACATATTCTGACTCGTGGTCACCTTTGTGCTCAGACGGCAAAGACTACCAAATCCACCGGTTAGTCCCTCAACCGTTAGGGGTAAAACTCAATGGGACGTGGGGTAAGTAAGGCTAGCAACCTGCTTCCCTGGTACTTTAAATATGATGCTGGTAACAATCAGAACAAAATGCCTCGGACCTTTGGAGGTGATGGAGCCCACCTCTAATTGACAAACCAGGGACTCCTAAGATACGACTCGGAAAACGAATGGTAACGAGATGGGAAGCTATTAATATCAATGGGGGCTACTCTGGGAAGGAGGTAGAACTGGCAGAGGCTGCACATAAGATAGGGTTGGACGTTGTAGCTGTTAGCTGGCAATCGGGAGGGGGGTGAGAAAGAAGAGGAAGTGAGGGAATACTAGGTCTACCTGTCAGGAGTCAAAGCGGGAATAGCACAATGGGGTGTAGGGCTCTACATCAGGAAAGAAATGGAACCCAGCGTAGTTACAATAAGGTACGTAAACGAACGACTGATGTGGGTAGATTTGACAGTGTCTAGCAAGAAAATTAGGATTGTGTCAAATAAAAAAAAATGGTTCTGATCACTATGGGAGTTAACTTCTAAGGTCATCAGTCCCCTAGAACTCAGAACTACTTAAACCAAACTAACCTAAGGACATCACACACATCCATGCCCGAGGCAGGATTCGAACCTGCGACCGTAGCGGCCGTGCGGTTCCAGACTGTAGCGCCTTTAACCGCTTGGCCACCCCGGCCGGCAGGATTGTGTCAGTATATTCGCATTGTGAAGGGACAGATCAAGATACGATGGATAGTTTTTATGACGCACTCAGTGACGTAGTTGTTAGAGTAAAGGACAAGGACAGTGTTCTGCTCACGGGTGATTTTAATGCCGGGATTGGATGTCGAACAGAATGGTATGAAAAGGTAATGGGTAAAATTGGAGAGTATATGGAGGCCAACAAGAACGGGAAACAACTCTTGGATTTCTGTGCCAGTATGGGCTTAGTAATCACAAACTCCTTTTTTAAACATAATAGCATTCACCGGTATACTTGGGAAGGTAGGGGAACCAGATCTATCATTTACTATATAATAACAGATCAGGAATTCAGTAAGGCTGGGGGACACACGTGTTTTCAGGGGATTCTTTGATGACACTGATCACTATTTACTCCACAGTGAAATTGGTATTGTGAGGCCGAAAGTACAGGAGGTCAGGTCCATATGTAGGAGGATAAGAGTGGAGAAACTTGAGGATAAGGAAATCAGGCACAAGTATATAACAGTGATCTCAGAAAGGTACCAGTTAGTTGAATGTAGTCAACTACAGTCATTGGAAAAGGAATGGACTAGGTACAGGGACACAGTACTAGAAGTGGCTAAAGAATGTCTTGGAACAGTAGTGTGTAAAGGTAGGATGAAGCAAACAGCTTGGTGGAATGACACAGTCAAGGCAGCCTGTAAAAGGAAAAAGAAGGCGTATCAAAAATGGCTAAATGCTAGAACTCAGGTAGACAGAGAAAGTTATGTTGAAGAAAGAAACAAAGCCAAACAGATAATTGCAGCCTCCAAGAAGAAATCTTGGGAAGACTTTGGAAACAGGTTGGAGACTTTGGGTCAAGCTGCTGGAAAACCATTCTGGAGTGTAATTAGCAGTCTTCTAAAGGGAGGTAAGAAGGGACAAGTATTTTGGACAGGTCAGGAAAACTGCTGGTTAATCCTGTTGATGCCTTGGGCAGATGGAAGGAATATTTTGAAGAGTTGCTCAATGTAGGTGAAAATACGATCAGTAATGTTTCAGATTTCGATGTACAATGGGAAAGGAATGATGATGGGAATAGGACCACATTTGAGGAGGTGGAGAAAATGGTCAATAGATTGCAGTACAATAAAGCGGCTGGGATGGATGAGATTAAGTCGGAACTCATCAAATATAGTGGAATGTCATATCTTAAATGGCTACACGGGATAATTGAAATGGCGTGGGAGTCGGGAAAGGTTCCATCAGACTGGACGAAAGCAGTAATCACACCAATCTTTAAACATGGAAACAGAAAAGATTGTAACAACTACAGAGGTATCTCTTTAATCAGCGTTGTGGGTAAAATCTTCTCAGGTATTGTTGAAAGGAAAGTGCGAGTATTAGTTGAGGACAAATTGGATGAAAAACAGTGTGGCTTTAGGCCTCTTAGAGGTTGTCAGGACCAGATCTTCAGCTTACGGCAAATAATGGAGAAGTTTTACGAGTGGAACAGGGAATTGTATCTATGCTTTATAGATCCAGAAAAGGCATATGACCGGGTTCCTAGGAGGAAGTTATTGTCTGTTCTACGAGATTATGGAATAGGAGGCAAACTTTTGCAAGAAGTTAAAGGTCTTTACATAGTCAGGCAGCAGTTAGAGTTGACGGTAAATTGAGTTCATGGTTCAGTAGTTTCAGGGGTAAGACAAGGCTGCCACCTGTCTTCACTGCATGTTATTTGTGGATGATATGTTGAAAACGATAGACTGGCTGGGTGAGATTAAGATATTTGAACACAAAATAAGCAGTCTCGCATATGCGGATGACTTAGTTGTGATGGCAGATTCGATTGAAAGTTCGCAAGGTAATATTTCAGAGCTAGATCAGAAATGTAAGGACTATGGTATGAAGATTAGCATCTCCAAAACGAAAGTAATGTCAGTGGGAAAGAGATATAAAAGGATTGAGTGCCAAATAGGAGGAACAAAGTTAGAACAGGTGGACGGTTTCAAGTACTTACGATGCATATTGTCACAGGATGGCAACATAGCGAAAGAACTGGAAGCGAGGTGTAGCAAAGCTAATGCAGTGAGCGCTCAGCTACAATCTACTCTCTTCTGCAAGAAGGAAGTCAGCACCAAGACTAAGTTATCTGTGCACCGTTCAATCTTTCGACCAACTTTGTTGTATGGGATCGAAAGCTGGGTAGATTAAGATTACCTTACCAATAAGGTTGAGGTTACGGATATGAAAGTAGCTAGGATGATTGCAGGTACTAGTAGATGGGAACAATGCCAGTAGGGTGTCCACAATGAGAAAATCAAAGAAAAACTGGGAATGAACTCTACAGATAGAGCAGTCAGGGCGAACAGGCTTAGATGGTGGGGTCATACGCATGGGAGAAGCATGGTTACCCAAGAGACTCATGGGTTCAGCAGTAGAGGGTAGGAGGAGTCGAGGTAGACCAAGGAGAAGGTACCTGGATTCGGTTAAGAATGACTTTGAAGTAATAGGCTTAACATCAGAAGAGGCACCAATGTTAGCACTGAGTAGGGGATCATGGAGGAATTTTATAAGGGGGACTATGCTCCAGACTGAACGCTGAAAGCCCGCATCTCGTGGTCGTGCGGTAGCGTTCTCGCTTCCCACGCCCGGGTTCCCGGGTTCGATTCCCGGCGGGGTCAGGGATTTTCTCTGCCTCGTGATGGCTGGGTGTTGTGTGCTGTCCTTAGGTTAGTTAGGTTTAGGTAGTTCTCAGTCCTAGGGGACTGATGAGCGTAGATGTTAAGTCCCATAGTGCTCAGAGCCATTTGAACCATTTTTTTTTTATTCTTAGACACTGCGAACTTTATGCTCAGCTTCTTGAAATAAGCCTACTTCAGCGGTGAGAAGGGTGTTCCAAAGACCCAGACTGGAAACCGGACCTAGAAAAACAACTGCAAGTGTTGCTATTTCAATCCCTACATAAAAAACTTGAAGAGTTGATTCATAAGATTCCTTCCTTGCGTGGAATGTTGCCAGTTTATTTCTTCTGAGAAAAAAGTGACTGAGGTTGAGAAAGGCCGTTTTGACTTTCCAATGAGTAACGAAGCTCCTGTAGTGACAGTAGGTCAGACAATTGAACAACATGATACATTACTAGATGGTTCGAATAGTTCTTTCTTGATGTTGCTGTGGTCTTCAGACTGGGGGCTGGTTTCACGCAGCAATCCACGCTACTCTATCCGGTGTGAGTGTCTTCATCTCTGCAAATTTTAGCTACCTACATAAATTTGAACGTGCTTTCTATATTCCGAGGGCAACGGCCTTTCCGCAGTGGATACACCGGTTCCGGTGAGATCTTCGATGTTAAGCGCTGTCGGGCGTGTTCGGCACTTGGATGGGTGACCATCTGGGCCGCCATGCACTGTTGCCATTTTTCGGGGTGCACTCAGCCTCGTGATGCCAATTGAGGAGCTACTCGACCGAATAGTAGCGGCTTCGGTCAAGAATACTATCATAACCCCAGCTATCCACATCCTCAGCTGAAGATGACACGGCTGTCGGATGGTCCCGGTAGGCCACACGTGGCCTGAAGACGGAGTTCTTTACTATATTCCGACCTTGGTCTGCCTTTACACTTTCTACCACTTGCACTTACCAAATTAATGATTCCCTGATGCATCAAGATGTGTCTTACTAATCGATCCCTTCTTTTGGTCACATTGTGCCACATATTTGATTTGACAGATGTTCAATAGTTACTCGATCTAATCTCCAACATTCTTCTGCAGCACCACATCACATTTCAAAATATTTTAGTCTCTTGTTTGAACCATTTATCGTCCATGATGCACTTCCGTACCGGGACATATGCCAGATAGACACGTTCAGAAGTGACTTCCAAGCGTTTAAATTTATATGCTGCGTTGTCAAGTTTCTATTTTTCAAAAATCCTTTTATTGCTATTGCCAGTCTGATTTTAAATCTTCTCTACTTCAGTCCTTGTCAGTCATTTTTCTGATCAAATAGCAAAAGACGTTTACTATTTTAAGTATTTCCTAATCCATTTCACACATCATCACCTGATTTGATATGATTTCTTTCCATTATCCAAGTTTTGCTTTTATCGATGCTCATCTTGTGATCACTTTTCAATACCCTACCTCTTCTGTCCAAGTGCTGTTCAGTTATCTTGTCCTCTGACACAATTATAATATCATCAACAAACCTCAAATTTTCCTCCTCCGTTTTCTTTACTGGTTGCTCAGTGCACAGGATCAATACCATCGGTGACAGGGTATAATTTTGTCTCACTCATTTCTCAACCACTGCTTCCCTTTCACATCCTTCGACTCTTATAATTGCACGTTGGTTTCTGTGCAAGTTGTAAATAACATTTCGATTCCTGTATTTTTCCGTGCTATCTTCAGAATATTTCGAAGAGTGTAGTCCTGTCAACACTGCCAAAATATTTCTCTAAATCTACACATACGTCGAACAGATAAATTTAGTTGGCGTTACAATGCATTTAGTAACCATTAATATTTTGTCACTGGTTACTCAACTGCTGAAGCGCAGAGTTATCGTGAACAAGGTTTTCTATGTAAGACAGTTTCTGCTGCAGATAAATATGTCTGTCGCATAATAGTTCGACAAAGGATGGTTAACTACCAGACGTCTTCCACATAGCCGATATTCAGTGAATTAATTTATAGAAATAGAAACATAACGATAGCTTTTTAATAGCAAGAATGAGAAAAATCTACTCTCATTTAGCAGCGCTTATCAAAAGAGCACCGTAGGTAGACAACACTCGAGTCGACATCCCTTAAGTTGTTTATTGGCCACTGAGATAATAAAACGTCACACGGAGCTAGGTGGGGTCTATAAGACAGTTGGGGTACCGTAGATATGTGTTTCTTTTGTGTCAGGAACTCGGCAACAACATTAGCAGCATCTGGCCTGGCATTTCTGTAATGAAGCTTCCAGTGTCCAATGAGATTCCTGATGTGTTGGAGTGTTTTCTTTTACCAATAGCTCCAGGACGTTCTTATAGTAATATGCAGTGACTGCAGTATGTCTTGGAGCTGTGTGAGTGTACATCTTACCCTGATCTTATTCGCCGACTTCTACGCTGGAGCCTTTTGTGGTGGGGCACGACCATGTTTTCTGTTTCGAAATTATGAATAAGGTAAGTAAATCCATAAAGAATGATAACAAGGTAGGCAAATAGATATGTCAATCCATATGCATTAGAAAAGAATAAAAAATTTAAACCTGATTGCTTTACTTTCATTCAGTTGTTTGTGCTCAATTTCTTTCGAACTAAAAGGGTGGTATTTCTCATATAAACATTCGAATCAAATATGTTTGTAGCATCAAGAACACATAATGAATGTAGACTTCGTACAATTACATCGTTACTTTGCAAGGTTCGGTGGAAAACAGATTTGGTTTACATTTAAAAACATTTCTTTTCCAGAAATTAGTTTTGATGCATGCCACTCATGCGATAACAATCCCTGAAAAATCTGTTCTGAAAGCTGATCATGAATTATGCTTTCAATCGTACTGCATCCTCATTTTTATGCGATTCCTTCTGGGTTTCAACAAACAAATTGCTATTTTGAAGCCTGAAATAAAGTTTTTAACTTGGTGATAAAAATAAACGTAACGTGGCTGGCACATAGGCGTGCAGTCTGGTGGTATGATTTCTACCATGCAAGTCTGTTGACCATCACTATCTATAAACATGACACTATTACTTCGTCCAACACAGGAATCCAATATCAGACAGAACTTGTTAACAGCAACACATGGTTTTAAAATATGCTCACGATATGTTTTGTAGATTTATCTTGCCAGTTTGCCATATGTGGAACAGATGAGGTATACATTTCTTAATGAGTCATGTTGAACGACTGATGCCTTCTACACCCTAAGGAACAAATTCAACATTGATTCCTTATAAGCACAGGCAACCCTTAGGCAACAATTTTCCAGGCGCTGTGATGGAATTTTGCTCCATGTATAATGCGTTCCTTTATGTATATTACCGCAATTGCGAGAAGAGTTCGTTTTTCTCCCTTATGCAATAACGTTCATCGACTGCACGTCTTCACAACACTGTTACTCAGAACTGTTTTCATACAAGCAGGTTTAAAGTATAATTTCTTACTAATCCACATTGTTGGAAAAATTTATTTGCCTACCTCGCTACTATTCCTTATTGATTTACTTACCTTATTATGCCTCCCGTTCGAACCAATATCGATTTATTGTTAATTATTAATGAAAGAAAATGCATTTGGGTATCATACACAGGTTCTTTGCTTCCCAGACAATTGTCTCGGTCTCTAGGCTAGTGGCGCTTTAACGGGTCACCCCTCGGGTCAGAAGGTCAGTGGGCATCGATCCTGGACAGGTGAGGCGTTGATGTTACACGTGTGAGGACTGGTGAGTGTGCCAGTCTTATGCCCGGAGGCGTCAGCGAAACAGCGGTATCTGAAATAACATTTTATAACCCTGATTGCTACAGTGAATTTTGTCTTTCCCGGCTGATTACTCGGACGTCATCGAAAATGCTAGACACAGCAGCTCAGCACCTCTTTTATCTTGTGCATGTCAGGAACACTGCCTGACAGCAAGGTGGCGCGAGGAGCGGTTACAGGAATCAACGGGGCAGCCCGTGGACGTGACTCTGTGGATACGATGGGCCTCAGCGCTCTCGAAGATAGACGCACGCTTACACCTGTACCCACAGCATCTTCCAGGTGGCGGTTGTCATAAAGCGGATGCGCCGGTCTCCGTCAGCACACGTAGTGTACAGCCAGGACGGTGGTACACGTACAGCCTGAGAGATGGCACTCACGATCCCATCCAGAAAACAGAAGATGGTAGCTTGCG
Organism: Schistocerca nitens; assembly: GCF_023898315.1. NCBI lineage: Eukaryota > Metazoa > Arthropoda > Insecta > Orthoptera > Acrididae > Schistocerca > Schistocerca nitens. The sequence goes on along the minus strand of NC_064614.1, from coordinate 403,679,297 downwards.
GTCAGACAGTTTGGCCATCACCAGAGGAAGGCGCAGTATGTCTGCATCTTCTAGAGAGACTGTCGTTCCATTAATATCAGTGATACAGATGGAATGACCACATACTGAGGATGAGATGTCTGAAGTCGGGTTATTTAAAGCCAGACATTACATCAATGAAGCAGCTTAGTTGGCTTTATCCCCTCGTTTAACCAGAGGTGTCTGCAGCCCTGTCCACACAGTGGTGTCTCAGTTCCAGATGGTTTTCCCTGCCTGTTCATTTCTCATCAATACTAGGACGCCTTGGAGCGTTGGGGCTCGGATATTGTGTGTTATTTTTCCTTACTGCAAAATTTGCAGAATTGTTAGATATGATCTGAGTTGGACTTGGTTCAATACCACCTGTGTCGAGTAACAGTATCAAAAAATTGTAAGTGCAGTCTTGAACTGGGTTGCAATTCAACAATCCTCACTTCTTCAAAAAATTCCTTCCAGGCTTTGGATCGGTGTCACACTAGAACAGCGTTACCCGATCTTTCTGAGGCCATTACCCCTGAGTCAAATCACATATTACCTAGGACCCCCACCACCACTCACGTCATCAACATCAGTGCATAACTAAATTTTCGAAAGAAACAAAAATTCTGTTTGAACGCTTTTATTTTTAGAATGACGAAAGGTATTTTCTGAAGGTGTTTTATTGTGCCATGAATTAATGATTCTCCTTATTTCTAAAAATCTTTTTTTGTAGAATGATGAAACACATCAATGCACCACGAGTGTTACCTATAACTCCTCTTCAGAAAAGAAAGCTTTTTATCCACATTGATGCTAGACACTTTAAGCAAAATACGCTTCCTCTGCACCACTCCTCTCCTTAGCGATTCTTGCTTCATCCACACTCTACACCCCATTTTAAAAGCAGCCTAATTAAAATATGTGCAATAGTCTTACAGTTTGTAAATTACTTCACTGCTGGACTCCTTACTTGTGAATTGGCAGAAATTGGAAGACTTTAGGCTGCCAAAGCTTTATATCTGCCAACTACTACTACTAATAATAACACTTTGAAGGCACTGGAGCAATTTAGTACCCATTACGTAGTTACTGTTGTGTCCTGCCGTCAATTACATGGGTTATTGTTGCCAAATGAATAATGAAACAATTTGTGGTCCGTTACGGGAACTTCCCACAACTCAGAGAAGGCATTTTGATTAGATATTAAACCATAAGTGATGTATACATCTCAATTTTACTATCATAGACAGATGGCGATGTCCTAGAACAACTTCGTATACATAGACTATATTTTGAAATGTTTACGTTTAGGAATTATTGTTTAACAACTCACAAAGTCAGTTTTACTGCTCATTACCAATCCACTCTTTAAAATCTAGTTTTACTCTGTAACGACTACTATCCAATTACAAGTACACGACCAGTAAGACTAGTTCTAATTGTTTGCGTATGGCGACAAGTCATTCCACAGGGTTGGTGTGATGGTAATAGTGAAGGACTGGCAGTTCTATGCCTCAACTGTAGGTAAAGTGTACTACAATTGGCTATAAGAATCACGGCTATCTGCCTTCATTTCTGTCGCTATGAGCTTTCATTGATTTACTTTGTTTTTCTTATTTTGTCAGGTGGTTTTTCAATTCATTGTTTTAGTACACATCCGAAACTTTGCCTTCGATACAAAAGTTTCCTTAAGTTTTCTTAGAGCGCACATCCCAAAAACGATGCTTACACAACAGCTACTTGCAGTACTACCACATGCAATATACTGGGCAGCTATGGTTACCTCTCTTAAACACAGTTACTTACAAAATGACTACACCTTTTAATTCCATGCCTTCTTATACCTTTCCGTCTCGAATCCAACTTACTTGTGCTCTTCGGCACTTTGCCGTATGCATTGACTCTTAGTGATGGGTATGCAGTTTAGGGGGGTTCTGTTAACATGACTGTACTTGCGACGTTGTAACACTTGAAACTGTCTCCTTGGGATGAAATACTCTCTCACCAAATTTAACTGTGCTTTTAAGAACAGTTACAAGACTTTTCTCTTATCCTAAACACCATTAACATTGCAAGTATCGTCAGATTTACCCCGATCTTCAGGCTTACATTCTGAAAAGATTCAGTCTTGTGTCTTGGTCATGCATCATTCTCAACATTCGCAATACAATTATCATTAACTTCTTGTGCAGTTTTAATAGCATCCACCATAAACTCCCGTCTGCAGTTGCACTCTCCAGGACTCAAAAATCAGTGTCACATTTTCTTCCTTGTACATCTGGCCCAGGCTGTACAGCTCAAAACAACAACCATTATCACCAGTTGTAACGGTCAACCCTGGGGTCAGGATGTCATTGGGAAACGAGGTTGGACAGCTGAGGCAGTCACATTACAATTGTCGGATACTGACGTCCGAGAGGTGGTCTGTGTTCCTGTCTTATTCCTGAAGCCGTTCAGTGAAATTAGTGGTGTCTGTATAAACAATGTGATTGATTGCTGTGATGGATATTGCCTTGTCCAGCGTGCAGAACACCGGAAATGCTGCTTGCTCTGGCGATGACGTGGAATGCACAGAGCACTTCGGCAACTCACGTGGCCTGCGACATGTCAGATTGACTGCCTGTCACACTGTCGGTGGAGGGGTGAGAGGAGGAGAGGAGGGGCTGGGTACTGTAGTGGGGGCCAGCGAGGCGACCAACAGACGGGCCTCTGGGGTACGATGGACCTCAGCGCTCTCAAAGATGGACTCACGCTGACACCTGTATCCACAGCAACTTCTCATTGGCGGTTGGCGTTACAGAGGAAGCCCAGGACTCCCTCAGCACACGTTGCGTGCAACCAGGAGGGCAGTACACATACAGTCTGAGAAGTGGCACTCAGATTCTCCCCCAGTATGCAGAAGATGGCAGCTTGTAGTCAGTTGGTTAGGCCCTTCACCAGAGGAGAGCCCTGTAGGGTCGCATCTTCTACCAGTCACGGTAGCGACCCGTCACTGGTGGCAGTATGTAGTGAAGAAATCCAACCACAGAGGGCAAGCCATAGTGTCATGGTTGGTCTTCTTGTAGGCAGCAGGCAGCGCATCAGTTTGCCAGTAGCATTAATTGTAACAAGAGACACTTTCATTCCGCCGGGATGGTGTCGCAGATGGAATGTGTTCTGGCGTAACCACAAGCGCCAGAACGAAGAAGAAGAGCACAAGACCAGAGAAGGTGGTGAAACGACGTCGACCAATAGCGCGCTGACCAGGTGTCACCACGACAGTAGCGGCATCTAGCCGAAGTGAATATAAGCGCCGCTCCTGCCAGCCTTGGCTGGACATCAGTGGACAGTATTCGCAGAGTATTAGCACGGTCTAGCACAGAGTGCTACGAGAACAGATATTACTGAGCCACAAACTAGGTGTCAAACTTCCATAAACATTGTATAATAGGAAAGGACACGGATTTATGTTGCATGTCGCCCATCGCTTGCGACACTTTTGTAAATACAAGTTAAGTATTGTCACTCTTCTTATTTGTAATAAAAACTGTTAATGTTATTTGCCGGAATTGTTGTGTAGCTTTCCGAGAACGCAGCATCCTTTAGGCGCCCTATATGAGGACCCCACACTTGGCGATGAGCACTCAACATTTTGGCACGAGTATCCACCGATCCAGTTCCTGACAGCCACGAACTTTTCGTTATATTGTGCTGATGCCTTAATTTTCTCTTGTCTTTACTGTGCAGGGGCGCTTATTACTGTAACACTTTCTTGTCGTTATTGCTAACCAGTGTTTTCAGGTGGCTATTGCAGAAATTTACTTTGCTTTTTTTTATCTGTTGCATTTGTGTCTTTAACATGCCCATACACCAGTCCCGCCCCTTCCTGAGGCACCACAGCCGCAAGCGTTGGATGCCACACAGCTAATGCAGATGTTTCAGTTTCAGATGCAGCAAATGCACTCCTGGAAATTGAAATAAGAACACCGTGAATTCATTGTCCCAGGAAGGGGAAACTTTATTGACACATTCCTGGGGTCAGATACATCACATGATCACACTGACAGAACCACAGGCACATAGACACAGGCAACAGAGCATGCACAATGTCGGCACTAGTACAGTGTATATCCACCTTTCGCAGCAATGCAGGCTGCTATTCTCCCATGGAGACGATCGTAGAGATGCTGGATGTAGTCCTGTGGAACGGCTTGCCATGCCATTTCCACCTGGCGCCTCAGTTGGACCAGCGTTCGTGCTGGACGTGCAGACCGCGTGAGACGACGCTTCATCCAGTCCCAAACATGCCCAATTGGGGACAGATCCGGAGATCTTGCTGGCCAGGGTAGTTGACTTACACCTTCTAGAGCACGTTGGGTGGCACGGGATACATGCGGACGTGCATTGTCCTGTTGGAACAGCAAGTTCCCTTGCCGGTCTAGGAATGGTAGAACGATGGGTTCGATGACGGTTTGGATGTACCGAGCACTATTCAGTGTCCCCTCGACGATCACCAGTGGTGTACGGCCAGTGTAGGAGATCGCTCCCCACACCATGATGCCGGGTGTTGGCCCTGTGTGCCTCGGCCGTATGCAGTCCTGATTGTGGCGCTCACCTGCACGGCGCCAAACACGCATACGACCATCATTGGCACCAAGGCAGAAGCGACTCTCATCGCTGAACACGACACGTCTCCATTCGTCCCTCCATTCACACCTGTCGCGACACCACTGGAGGCGGGCTGCACGATGTTGGGGCGTGAGCGGAAGACGGCCTAACGGTGTGCGGGACCGTAGCCCAGCTTCATGGAGACGGTTGCGAATTGTCCTCGCCGATACCCCAGGAGCAACAGTGTCCCTAATTTGCTGGGAAGTGGCGGTGCGGTCCCCTACGGCAATGCGTAGGATCCTACGGTCTTGGCGTGCATCCGTGCGTCGCTGCGGTCCGGTCCCAGGTCGACGGGCACGTGCACCTTCCGCCGACCACTGGCGACAACATCGATGTACTGTGGAGACCTCACGCCCCACGTGTTGAGCAATTCGGCGGTACGTCCACCCGGCCTCCCGCATGCCCACTATACGCCCTCGCTCAAAGTCCGTCAACTGCACATACGGTTCACGTCCACGCTGTCGCGGCATGCTACCAGTGTTAAAGACTGCGATGGAGCTCCGTATGCCACGGCAAACTGGCTGACACTGACGGCGGCGGTGCACAAATGCTGCGCAGCTAGCGCCATTCGACGGCCAACACCGCGGTTCCTGGTGTGTCCGCTGTGCCGTGCGTGTGATCATTGCTTGTACAGCCCTCTCGCAGTGTCCGGAGCAAGTATGGTGGGTCTGACACACCGGTGTCAATGTGTTCTTTTTTCCATTTCCAGTAGTGTATCTACACTGCTATACACGATGCAGCAGCTACTGGCCAACGTTGTGCGCCCAACAGAACAAGCACCACCTATTACAGCTCCTTTACCATCTTTTGGACAGGTTAGTGAACAAGACGAGGAATGGCTCGAGTGGCTGCACCACTTTAACGCCCATATGCTGTCTCACAATGTCCCAGGTACTGTGAAACTGCCATATATATATTATCCACGGTAGGAAGTGCAGTGTTCCGATTAATTCAAGAAGTCTTTCCTACCGCCACTCCGAGTGAACTTTCTTACAACGCAGTGGTAGATTCACTAACAAACTATTATCAATAACAAGTTAATGTGGTAGCAGATAGATACCAAATATTTAATTGCAATAAACGGTCAGAACTAACTTATCGCGAATGGGTAACAGATTTGCAGGGTATGACAAGGAAATGAAAATTCAAATGTGCTTTCGGTGCTTTATATTCAGATATTATGTTGCGTGATGCGATCATGTACAATGTACCTGATGTCAAACTCAGAGAACAAATTTTGAAACAGTCTGATCCATTATTTCAGCAGGTGGTGCAAATAGTAGATCAATTTCAGTGCATTGTCGGCTCACACATTTGAGCAGCCAGCTATTTGTCGGGTTGTCCTCCTTGCTTGCGATCGGCCCATTCCGCCATGCCGAGTAAACAACTTGCCACGCCACGTAGGCAGTTGGCTAAACAGGTGGCTACATAGGTGAATAAAAGTAAGTCTTGCTCTAGGTGTTATTCACGGCACAAACGTTAAGACTTCCCCTCTGACAAGCTCAGTGTTACGCTTGTAGTAGGAAAGGACATGTACAATCCATTTTTTTGCAATGGAACAAACATAAGAATTCGGCCCATTCACAAAAATCTAGTCACAAGGCCCATGTCATTAAGGCAGTACATTCAAACTCTTCAAAAATGGTTCAAATGGCTCTGAGCACTATGGGACTTAACATCTGTGGTCATCAGTTCCCTAGAACTACTTAAACCTTACTAACCTAAGGACATCACACACATCCATGCCCGAGGCAGAATTCGAACCTGCGACCGTAACGGTCACGCGGTTCCAGACTGAACCGCCTAGAACCGCACGGCCACACCGGCCGGCCTATTCAAACTCTGCAACAGGCATTAGCAAACCTAGCAAGCGTGTTGTTTCTTGACTGATACGCCAGTCAAACAAACTTGTTGTTCATTTACTTCTTTGTGGAAAATGTGTGAAATTTCATTTGGACACGGGTGCCCCTGTCAAATTGATCAATCGTCACACATATTAAAAGTTTGGCTCCCCACGCCTGTCTAAAACTAGTACGCAACTGACGGCTTATAATGGAGAAGACATTCCCGTTCTCCGAAAATGTACTTTGCCTGCCATGTATCACTCACATACATGAACAGTGACTTTTACAGTGCTACAATCACGCGAGTGTGACAACATGTTTGGTCTTGATTCTTGTATTTGTTTAGCTTTAACATTCATGACAATCTGTTGTCAGTGTCTTCATTCAATGCAAAAGACAGTGTAGCTAGTTTTGTAAAAGAATTCCTGGAACTCTTTTCTGAAGGATTAGGCAAAGCTAATAATTTTGTTGTACATATTACGCTGAAAGACAATGCTCAGCTGACAATCTGCTGGGTCAGAACTGCTGCCGCTGCATTATGGGACGAAGTCGCGGCTGAACTTAAAGAATTGCGAGATAACGAGACATCGCGCCCATCTCAGCTAGTGGATGGGCAATTACACTGGTTTTGCTCCGCAAACCTTCATGTCACTTTCGCCTCTGTGTTGACTTTAATTCTACAGTCAACCCACAAACTGCCAGCGATACTTACCCATTGCCACACCCAGAGGATCTCATGGACAGAGTGCTTTTCAACGACTGATTTGGGCAACACGTATCTTCAAATGCTGCTCGATGAAGAATCTCAAAAAGTGTGAGTAGTAAATATTCATTTGGGCTCGTTTAAATATTTCCGTTTGCTTTCTGGCAGTGCTTCCGCAACCGCCATTGTCCAACCGTATTTGAAACAACTGACACAGACTCTGACGGTTCTGCTGCATCTTGTTGTCACATCGATGCTCAGGATTCGAAATTGCTTCATTCTTTTCCACTATAGGAAAATGGCACAGGCCACTGTAGCTGATCCAGATTTCAACATTTGGCTAACATACACACATCAAAAAAAGTTTTGCATCACCTCGGTTCCGAGAGTTCCGGAACCTGTACAGAAAATTGGAATAGAGATCAACATAAACATCAAAAAGTGGTTCAAATGGCTCTGAGCACTATGGGACGCGCTACGGTCGCAGGTTAGAATCCTGCCTCGGGCACGGATGTGTGTGATGTCCTTAGGTTAGTTAGGTTTAAGTAGTTCTACGTTCTAGGGGTCTGATGACCTCAGATGTTAAGTCCTAAAGTGCTCAGAGCCATTTGAACCATTTGAACTATGGGACTTTTCTGAGGTCATCAGTCCCCTAGAACTTAGAACTACTTAAACCTAACTAACCTAAGGACATCACACACATCCATGCTCGAGGCAGTATTCGAATCTGCGAGCGTAGCGGTCGCGCGGATCCAGACTGCAGCGCCTAGAACCGCTCGGCCACTCCGGCCGGCCATAAACATCATTTCCGCCCTTTTTATTGCTCATGAAAACCACACATAGCATGTTGTACCACCACACAGTGAGACCTTCAGAGGTGGTGGTCCAACTGTACACACCAGTACCTCTAATACCCAGTAGCACGTCCTCGGCATTGATGCATGTCTGTATTCGTCGTCCCATACTATCGATAAGTTTATCAAGGCACTGTTGTCCAACTCCTCAACTGCGATTCGGCGTAGATCCCTCAGAGTGTTTGATGGGTCACGTCGTCCTTAAACACCCCTTTTCAAAAAATGGTTAACATGGCTCTGAGCACTATGGGACTTAACTTCTGAGATCATCAGTCCCCTAGAACTTAGAACTACTTAAATCTAACTAACCTAAGGACATCACACACATCCACGCCCGAGGCAGGATTCGAATCTGCGACCGTAGCGGTCGCGCGGTTCCAGACTGCAGCGCCTAGAACCGCTCGGCCACACCGGCCGGCCATAAACATCATTTCCGCCCTTTTTATTGCTCATGAAAACCACACATAGCATGTTGTACCACCACACAGTGAGACCTTCAGAGGTGGTGGTCCAACTGTACACACCAGTACCTCTAATACCCAGTAGCACGTCCTCGGCATTGATGCATGTCTGTATTCGTCGTCCCATACTATCGATAAGTTTATCAAGGCACTGTTGTCCAACTCCTCAACTGCGATTCGGCGTAGATCCCTCAGAGTGTTTGATGGGTCACGTCGTCCTTAAACACCCCTTTTCAAAAAATGGTTAACATGGCTCTGAGCACTATGGGACTTAACTTCTGAGATCATCAGTCCCCTAGAACTTAGAACTACTTAAACCTAACTAACCTAAGGACATCACACACATCCATGCTCGAAGCAGTATTCGAATCTGCGACCGTAGCGGTCGCGCGGTTCCAGACTGCAGCGCCTAGAACCGCTCGGCCACTCCGGCCGGCCATAAACATCATTTCCGCCCTTTTTATTGCTCATCAAAACCACACATAGCATGTTGTACCACCACACAGTGAGACCTTCAGAGGTGGTGGTCCAACTGTACACACCAGTACCTCTAATACCCAGTAGCACGTCCTCGGCATTGATGCATGTCTGTATTCGTCGTCCCATACTATCGATAAGTTTATCAAGGCACTGTTGTTCAACTCCTCAACTGCGATTCGGCGTAGATCCCTCAGAGTGTTTGATGGGTCACGTCGTCCTTAAACACCCCTTTTCAAAAAATGGTTAACATGGCTCTGAGCACTATGGGACTTAACTTCTGAGATCATCAGTCCCCTAGAACTTAGAACTACTTAAACCTAACTAACCTAAGGACATCACACACATCGACGCCCGAGGCAGGATTCGAACCTGCGACCGTAGTGGTCACGCGGTTCCAGACTGTAGCGCCAAGAACCGCTCGGCCACCCCGGCCGGCAGCCCTTTGCAACCTGTTCCGGGCATGTTCGATAGGGTTCATGTCAGGAGAACCTGCTGGCCACTCTAGTTGAGCGATATCGTTATTCTGAAGGAGGCCATTCACAAGATGTGCATGATGGGGACGCGAATTATCATCCAAGAAGACGAATGCCTCGCCAATATGCTGCCAATATGGTTGCACTATCGATCGGAGGATGGCATTCACGTATCGTCAGCCGTTATGTCGCCTTCCATGACCACCAGCGGCGTACGTCGGCCCCACATAATGCCACCCTAAAACAGCATGGAACATCCACCTTGCTGCACTCGCTGGACAGTGTGTCTAAGGCGTTCAGCCCGACTGGATTGCCTCCAAACACGTCTCTGACGATTGTCTGGTTGAAGCTTTATGCGACATTCATCGGTGAAAAGAACATGATGCCAATCCTGAGCGGTCAATTCTGCATGATGTTTGGTCCGCCTGAACCGCGCTGCATGGTGTCGTTGTTGCAAAGATGGACGTTGCCATGGACGTCGGGAGTGAATTTGCGCATCATGCAGGCTATTGCGCACAGTTTGTGTCCTAACACGACGTTCTGCTGCTGCTCGAAAAGTATTATTCAACGTGGTGGTATTGCTGTCAAGGTTCCTCCGAGCCATAATCCGTAGGTAGCAGTCACCAACTACAATAGTAGTCAATAGTAGTCCTTGGGCGGCCTGAGCGAGGCATGTCATCGACAGTTTCTGTCTCTCTGTGTCTCCTCCATGTCCGAACAACATCGCTTTCGTTCACATTGAGACGCTTGGACACTTCGCTTGTCGAGAGCCATTCCTTACACAAAGTAACAATGCGGACGCGAACGAACTGCGGTATTAGTCGTCAAGGCATGGTTGAACTGCAGACAACACGGGTCGTGTACCTCGTTCCTCGTGGAATGACTGGAACTGATCGACTGTCTGACCTGCATCTAATAGGCACTGCTCGTTCGTGGTTGTTTACATCTTTGGGCGGGTTTAGTGACATCTCTCAACAGTGAAAGGGACTGTGTCTGTGATACAATATCTACAGTCAACGTCTATCTTCAGGAGCACTGGGAACTGGGGTGACGCAAAACTATTTTAGATGAGTGTATAATCGCACGCCTTGGCCTCACTCGCTGAATAGCGTAAAGAACTCTGTACTGCGCCGATACTTTGCACTTCGGCATAGCCTCGCTATATAGAAGGGTGTGATTCTTTTTCAGAATGATAGTGGACATTCACGTGTGTTGATCCCTGACGTTTTGCAAAAAGAAGTGTTGTAGTTACTTCACAAAGTACACTGGGGGATTGTTTGTACGAAACAGTTAGCGCTTGGCAGGTTATGGGCACACAAATAGAATAGATGACGTCACAGTGTCACGCAAGTGCGGAAAATCAGTTCGCTCAACCACAAAAGTTCTTTGCTTCGCCTAAATCGCAATCGTCATGGCAACGTCTGCACATAAACATTGCGCGACATTTTTGGAACTCTCATTGGTTGATTGTGGTTGACTCATATAAGGAGTTTCATTTTTCTGTGCCAATGATCTCGACAACGTCACATAGCACAATTCAGGTGTTGGCTCAAATGGCTCTGAGCACTATGGGACTTAACATCTGAGGTCATCAGTCCCCTATAACTTAGAACTACTTAAACCTAACTAAACTAAGTACATCACAGACAATCATGCCCGAGGCAGGATTCGAACCTGCGACAGTAGCAGTCGCGCGGTTTCAGACTGAAGCGCCTACAACTGCTCGGCCACCGTGACCGGCAATTCAGGTGTTGTCATCGATGTTTTGTCTAGGTTTACCTGAAGTCGTTGTGTCAGACAATGAATCTCAGTTCACGTCAAATGAATTTTAAACGTTCTGTGAACGAAACGGCATACAGCATCTAACTAGTGCACCGTTCCATCCAGTCAAATGGCGAAGGTAGTGCACCGTTCCATCCAGTCAAATGGCGAAGCGGAACGTTTTGTCAGAACTTTCAAGTAACAGATGGCCAAACCACACCGCACACACCAGGCATTAAGCACTGCAACTGTTTCTAACCTCATGTCGTTTGCACCCACGAGATGGACCATCCCTAGCGAAATTGCTTCACAGGCGCCGCCATCGGGCACTGCTCCACCTCCTCAGCATCCAGCGCCGAAAGAAGGCCGCAAGTATCGCTTCACGCCGCATGATATTGTCTCTTACAGGGTTTTTAGTGGCATCAGACGGTGGGGGCTAGGCGAGAGCGTCCGTCGACTTGGCGCTTGCATATATCTTATATCAGGTCGTGATAGCTTGCAGCGCCGGCATCAAAATCAGCTTCGCCTCTGTCATGTGCATGAAGATCTTTCATTCTCTCTTCCCCCAGATTCACGGTCCAGTGTACAGCATGGCTACAGAAACCGCCAGTGGGAGTCATCACGACACCGTAGAATGACCCCATGGAGACGGAGCCTTCGCCTCCTCCACCTCCTCTCGTCCTACCGATGTAACTGGACCCGCCCACACCGCAGTTGTCGCTTCTGGTCCGGCGATGCGCCCACACTTCTGCCTTCCGTTGCTGTGGTCGCTCTCCCTATACGATGACGGTCCATCACTTTCGTGGGGGGGGGGGTTGAGGGGGGAGGAATGTTCTAGCGTAACCACAAGTGCTGAAACGAAGAAGAAAAACCCAAGACCAGAGAAGGTGGTGATACAAAGTCAGCCAATGGCGCGCTGACCAGGACGTCACCACGATAGGAGTGGCATCTGGCAGAAGTGAATATAAGCGCCGTTCTTGACAGTCTCAGGCGAACATTAGTGGACAGTATTCTCAGAGTATTAGCACGGCCTAGCAGAGAGTGCAACGAGAAGTTATTATTGAGCCACAAACTGTGTCAAACTTGCATAAACATTGTATAACAGCAAAGGACTCGGATTTATGTCGCATGTCATCCATCGCTGGCGACACCATTGTAAATACTAGTTAAGTATTGTCACTCTTCTTATTTGTAATAAAAACTACTAATGATATTTGCTTGAATTGTTGTATAGCATTTCGAGAACGCAGCATTCTCTAAGCATCCTGTACGAGAGGACTGGTCTGGCCCCCACATTTGGCGATGAGGACTCAACAGAATGACCTGACACCGAGGACACGATGTCTGAAACGGGGGTATTTAAAACCATACATCTCGTCATTGTAGCGTGTTAGGCGATCATTAGCCCACGTGTAGCCAGAGGTCTCATCTGTCCTGTCCGCAGTGTGGTGTCATGCTTGCAGTTAGTTTCTCCTGCCTGTTCATTTCTCATTAGTACTAGAACGTCTTGGAGTGGCAGTCTCAGATGTTACATGTTATGACTCCGTGTTGTTCAGTTTGTAGAACGACATTCTGGGTGCTGTCTTTATGCACTGCTTGGGCCCATTGCTATAACTCTCCTTACAGTGTGGCAATGAATTACGAGTGTTGCCCCGTTTTTGAAACACTGATAATCTTTGCGTGCTTCTGATATAGGTTATGATTGTGAAAAACGGTCTGAGTCGGTTTTGGTTCTTTCACTGACTTTGTCGAACAAAAGCTTCGAAAACGTATTCGTGCACCTGGGAACAGGGTCGCTGTGCAACAAAACACAGGTTTTCTGCTCCCTAGCTAAATGCCTTGGTAGCTACGCCTGAGGTGCTTCCATTGCACAGCATAACCGGCAGTAAAAATTGCTTTTTTTCCTCGATTTCTAGGAAAATATGTGTTTGTGGAAGTTATTTATTGTAACGTAATACACCCAGGTTTCAATTATCTGTCGAGCTCGTCAATGCTGACTCGCTTGCGCACCATAAACTTTAAAGGTGATTTTCTCAAAGACGAGGGCGTTGCTGTGCCAAAATATCTTAGAATCCTTCAGTTTAGACTGTACACAAGCGACATGCCAATGTGAGCTGAATCGGTTGACTATGGCTGTGTTCTTCCCACTGTCAGTGAACCACTGATCAGTGACAGGACACATTTGCCAGACGAGGGTGGTTGGACGGTCAACGTAAGTGAGACATGGTGGCTGCTTCTGTAAGTTTATCAATTCCGTAGCTACTTAGTCATAAACGCTACCATAAATCGAAAAATAATCTAGAAATATCTCATCACAGAATAATCTGGGGATAAGAAACATGATCACAAAAACCAAAGCTTATAAAAAATAAAGATTGTACAATCTAAAATCACTAAGGAATTAAGGAAGAAAAAAAAACACAAGAAACCTACTTACATTGCTTGCAAAATATTACAAAAGGAAATATCAAAACTTGCAAGCAAGCGAGAAAATGGATGAAAACGGTAATGTGCAAAGCACATAAATAATCTTGGAACGGTCCTCCCTCAGGTTGGACATTACGTCCACGATCGTTAAACGATAGTTGCAAATATCTAAGCTGATGCAACGGAGGTGCCTTTACAGTCAATGAAATTGATATGTTCAGTGTTTTATTCTAAAAAACTCTTAATCTGATAAAGTACTGGTGAAATGAAATGATCGTATGGTATTGATGGCCAGAAATCGACAACCTGGAAAGTTCGGCCGCCGAGTTGCAAGCCCTTTCAGTTGACGCCACATTGGGCGACTTGGGTGTTGATGATGAGCGGACAGTACAACACCCAGTCCTCGAGCGAAGAATCTAACCCGGTCCCACTACGTGGCTGTCAGAAGCGCTGACCACTCAGCTAAGAAGGCGGACAAAGTAATGGTGATTCCAGTGTACATTCCAATTTTTGCAGTAAAGTTTCAAAGTACTTGGGAAAATTTTTAATTCTATATTCTTGTTGCCTTAACAAACGGTATGTTCGCTCGCATTAAGAAGAGCCAACAGAGGCGACGCCAAATAGTAACACAACTTATGTATTTATATTACACCTGAAACTAAAGCGAATCGCAGAAAAGTAGAGATAAGGAAGACACCAAGAGAGATCTCTGGCTCACTGGACAAAAGAGGGTGATGAGACAAGCAGAGAAACGACAAAATATTCTGGAAGCATGAAAAACGGAAAAGGCGAGAGTGGTTCATGTAAGAAGCAGGTAATGAATTCTTACATATCTGAGATTATCCTCAGACACAAAGTTACTGTCATTCCCAACATAATACCACATGGACATGATACAACATGGAGAATCAATAATTTAGGTATTTTACAGTTTAAATCACAGTCTTACAAACTTTATTTTCATATGAAATGGCGCGTACATTAAAGGTCCTTCACACTGCATATTCCTCACGTAAACAACAACAGACTATTCACGAACAGTGCTAGCAATAACACTATTTAAGTGTTCGTTCCTTAAACTCGGTGAACTAGGAACATACCTGTGTAGGTAATCGTGTCCAAAGGTGAGATGGCGTTGACGGGTTTGATTTGTGTCTTTCGTTGTGCTTGTCGCCGACGCTCGTCCACACCATCAAATTTTTCGTCTACTAAGTATGTGGTAATGGAACAGTTTTTTGGTAACTAGAAGACAGTCAAAAACCTGAGCAAATACGCGATAAAGAGAAAACTCCCGGATTTTTCCCTTATTTCCCGGTTAAAAATACACTTTTCTTGTCTGAAAATGGAATCTTTCCCGAGTAAAACTGCCGTGAAAGTACTCTTTTCCTGTGTTAAGTGACAATATATTTTCCCTCGGAGTTGTAAATTGCATCAGTTCTGTGAATGGTAAAGGTATTACACACCGGTGTAGAACTTCACGGCATTCCCAGAACACACCTTTTGAAAAGATCTTAATGCGTGGCAACATGTACACTGCATATTTTGATATAACGGAAGCATAAATACGAAAATCATGGCATAAATGGTTGGTCTTCTGGGCTTGAAATTTTCCTAAGTGACCCGTCGTTAATGTGTTATGTTTTGAAAGAGTCAAACGCTCCACGATTTAAGAAATTCATCGCACCTGCTCACACGTCACATAACTCGACTTGCGTAAGAGGAAACTTACTAAGTAACAACGCTCAAACCACCATTCGAATGCCCGCATCTCGTGGTCGTGCGGTAGCGTTCTCGCTTCCCACGCCCGCGTTCCCGGGTTCGATTCCCGGCGGGGTCAGGGATTTTCTCTGCCTCGTGATGGCTGGGTGTTGTGTGCTGTCCTTAGGTTAGTTAGGTTTAAGTAGTTCTAAGTTCTAGGGGACTTATGACCACAGCAGTTGAGTCCCATAGTGCTCAGAGCCATTTGAACCATTCGAATATTTTCCGGCAACCTGTAATAAACGTAAACAGTTGTGGCGTCACGCTCATCGAATGCCTTTTGCTGTTTCGAAGTATTCCATAGCCTTCGTCTTACAGTCTTTGACACAGTTTGTTGTCGGCAGACGACTGTATATGCACTGTTTTGTTATTGTAAACTGCGCAGTTTCTTTGCAATTGAAGTTTTATTTTCGTTTTATTCACTCGTTTACGTTTTATTGCTGCAGTATAAATCTGCAGTAGCGAGCTAAAGTCAAGTTCGTTAAAAGAAATTGAACTGAAAACTAAAATAATGAAATATTCCCGGAATCTTAAAAAATTCCCGGCTATTTGACGGTTTTGTCCCGGATGCAAAACCTATCGGGTTTTTCCCGGATTACTCGATTCTTCCGGGGCATATGCACCCTGAAAACATTTTACTCGCAATTTTCTGTCGATATTTTTGCACCACAGCTGTTGTCCTGGAAAGATAACTTGCATTTCTGTAATTAAAAGAAAAAGAGTGCAAAAATCGCGTTTAGGATGACCAAGATTCTTCCTTCGGGAATAATGGATAAACCAATCTGCATTGTTTGTAAACTTTCAACACTCATAAAAGTCCTTTGCAAAATTTAGATAACAGCTTTATTAAAAATAAACTAATGCTTAATAAAGCCTTACACTTCTTAGAACTGAAAGGCTCATTTACTACCACAGCGCAGCGTAAATAATTGGCAGGTAAATAATTGGCAGGTAACTTCAATATATTAATTTTGCTCGCTATAAAGGAGATACGTCGTAAAATTAAGCTTCACTTGAGACGTGGTGTGTAACACAAGCGTAACACAGTAAACACGTGAAAGTTTGTAACATCTGTGAGGCAAGTAACTGCAGTTACTTCACAGTTTCATATCAGCCACACACACGAAACGCGAGGAGAGAGAAGTACACGACGCAGCTGCGAAGTTTTGACAAGTGGATACGCGATACAGAACTTTACTTCCCCCGTCCCGCGGGGCACGCAAGCCATTCTCACAGATTGACTGCGATGACTGTGTCCCTGAGACACTGTAAATGTAGCTGAAGTGGGTATTTGTTGAGAGCCAGGCCAGTGGCTATGAAACGTGTCTAGTTCATCTTTTAATTGCTTCCACTTTTCTAAATTGGGGTTTTGTTAAGGTGACATATTTTATTTCTGATTAAGGGCTATTCCCAGCGGAGCCGGAAAAATGCAAGTATGATCTCTCTGCTTCACTAGTCATTGCTGATAATTGTATTTAAGTAAATTACATACTTAATCACAGCTCTCCACCGCCGACTGTGCCTGACCAAATTAAGTACACCCCAAAATCCTGGAACGGCACGGGCTCTGGCAAGGGTTCAATTATACAGGGCCGTCCATTGATAGTGACCGGGCCAAATGTCTCACGAAATAAGCATAAAATGAAAAAAACTACAAAGAACGAAACTCGTCTAGCTTGGAGGGGGAAACCAGATGGCGCTATGGTTGGCCCGCTAGATGGCGCTGCCATAGGTCAAACGGATATCAACTGCGTTTTTTAAAATAGGAACCCCCTTTTTTATTACATATTCGTGTAGTACGTGAGGAAATATGAATGTCTTAGTTGGACCACTTTTTCCGCTTTGTGATAGATGGCACTGTAATAGTCGCAAACGTATAAGTACGTGGTATCACCTAACATTCCGCCAGTGCGGACGGCACCAGTGTTAAAATGGACCGTTTACCAACTGCGGAAAAGGTCGATATCGTGTTGATCTATGGCTATTGTGATCAAATTGCCCAACAGGCGTGTGCTGTGTATGCTGCTCGTTGTACTGGACATCATCCAAGTGTCCGGACCGTCCGCCGGATAGTTAAGTTATTTAAGGAAACAGGAAGTGTTCAGCCACATGTGAAACGTCAACCACGACCTGCAACAAATGATGATGCCCAAGTAGGTGTTTTAGCTGTCGCTGTCGCGGCTAATCCGCACATCAATTGCAGACAAACTGCGCGAGAACCGGGAATCTCGAAAACGTCGGTGTTGAGAATGCTACATAAACATCTTTTGCACCCGTACCATATTTCTATGCACCACGAATTGCATGGCATGACAGATTTTTTGCATGCGTTCTATTTAGCGATGAAGCGTCATTCACCAACAGCGGTAACGTAAACCGGCATAAAATGCACTATTGGGCAACGGAAAATCCACGATGGCTGCGACAAGTGGAACATCAACGACTTTGGTGGGTTAATGTATGGTGCGGCATTATGGGAGGGAGGATAATTGGCTCCCATTTTATCGATGACAATCTAAATGGTGCAATGCATGCTGATTTCCTACGTAGTGTTCTACCGATGTTACTACAAGATGTTTCACTTCTTGACAGAATGGCGATGTACTTCCAACATGATGGATGTCCGGCACATAGCTCGCGTGCGGTTGAAGTGGTATTGAATAGCATATTTCATGACAGGTGGATTGGTCGTCAAAGCGCCATACCTTAGCCCGCACATTTGCCGGATCTGACGTCCCCGGATTTCTTTCTGTGGGGAAAGTTGAAGGATATTTGCCATCGTGATCCATCGACAACGCCCGACAACATGCATCAGCGCGTTGTCAATGCATGTGCGAACATTACGGAAGGCGAACTACTCGCTGTTGAGAGGAATGTCGTTACACGTATTACCAAATGCATTGAGGTTGACGGACATCATTTTGTGCAATTATTGCATTAATGTGGTATTTACAGGTAATCACGCTGTAACAGCATGCGTTCTCAGAAATGATAAGTTCACAAAGGTACATGTATCACATTGGAACAACCGAAATAAAATGTTCAAACGTACCTACGTTCTGTATTTTAATTTAAAAAACCTTCCTGTTACCAACTGTTCGTCTAAAATTGTGAGCCATGTCTTTGTGACTTACAGCGCCATCTATCAAAAAGCGAAAAAATTGGTCCAACTAAAACATTCATATTTCTTTACGTACTACACGAATGTGTAATAAAAATGGGGGTTCCTAATTTAAAAAACCCAGTTGATATCCGTTTGACCTATGGCAGCGCCATCTAGCGGGCCAACCATAGCGTCATCTGGTTTCCCCCTTCAAGCTAGACAAGTTTCGTTCTTTGTGGTTTTTTAGTTTGACGCTTATTTCGTGAGATATTTGGCCCGTTCACGATCAATGGACCCCTGTATACACAGGCGATAGCCGAGATACGCTTGTTCACATTACACAGTGCCTGCGTCCCCCCAACCAGACCCGGATCCCGGGACTGTAGTTGGCGTTCGAGGAGTTTCGGCGGCGCTTGGGAAGCCGCTTACGTGACCTCAGCCGCATCGAAACTTACGCTGTAGTGTCCGTAAGCTAGCCGTCCAGCCAGGCTGCCCACGGTACAGCGGGGCTTCGTATTGGCGTCCGCTGTATGTTGGCTTCTGCTGCGTGGCCGCCAGTGATCTTCCGCCATCCTGATGGGAGCGCCAGTCCGGGGGCCAAACTAAGGTCACGGGATGGCCTTGTGATCTGATTGTGGAATGCCTTTTCTACGTATGTACTGTGTTCTATTTAGCTACTGGAAACATCTATGCGTATGTATTATGAATAGCTTAGCGCCCGCTGCTTACCTTGCATTTGCGTAGTAATTACAATAACAACTATTTTATAAACATATAATATGCCTACCGAAAAAGTAATATATAAATCAGCCGTTTCTTTCTATGCAATTCTGACAAAGTCAGTTTGTCGTCGTGACTATGAAATAGCTTTCTTTAGTTTTGTTCACAAATTTTAACACGTTCTAAACTTTTCACGCTAATTAAGACTTCTAAAGCATGGTCTTTTCCGAATTTACTGCGATTCTGGTGCCTGGAGTGCAAGGTTTTTTAATCACACCTTTTGCACTCTTGCGGTGATATTCCCACAGAAACTTTCGTCCCCTAAAACTTATTTCTTTATATCTAACCGAGAGAGGTGGAACGAACATGTGAGAACTGTGGTAGGTTAGGCGAATTGTCGACTTCGGTTTATTGGGAGAATTTTAGAAAGAGTGGTTCACCTGTAAGGGAGAACGCGTATAGGACGCTGGTGAGACCTATTCTTGAGTACTGATCGAGTGTTTGGGATGCGTACCAGGTCTGATTGAAGGAAAACATCGAATCAGTTCAGAGGTAGACTGTTAGATTTTATACGGGTGGATTCGAACAACACGTAAGTGTTACGAAGATTCCTCGGGAATTCAAATGGGAATCCCTGGAGGGAAGGCGACGTTCGTCACGAGAAACAATGCTGAGAAAATGTAGAAAACTGGCACTTGAAGCTGACTCCCGGACGATTCTACTGCCGCCAACATACATGGCGAGCAAGGACCAGGAAGATACGATACGGGAAATTAGGGCTCATATGGAGGCATATAGATAGTCATTTTTCCCTCGCTCTATCTGCGAGCAGAACGAGGAAGGAAATGACAAGTGGTGGTACAGGGTACCCTCCGCCACGCACCGTACCGTGGCTTGCGGAGTATCTATGTAGATGTACAAGTGAAATACCAGTTTTCGAGGTTTTAGATTTTTCAGTATAATGAAAAATTTTCTTACAAATTTTCGTGCCATATTTCACCCCCCCTGGGGACTGAATTTTCAGAAATAGTGCAACAGTATATTTTTTCAATTTCTAACAGAGATGCCAAATATAAATTTTCATAGATCTATCTTTGAAAACGTTTCATAATGAATTATTTCATAAAACATTTCATCCCCTGTTTCACTCCCTCGGAGGTTCCAGTTTCCAAAATCACTGAGAGAGGTATTTCTTTTATTTCTAACCGAGAAGCCCAATACCAGTTTTCATTGATGTAGCTTCAAAATACTTCTGTAGTTCTTCAGTAATGATACATTTAAAATAAGACTTTCACCCACTATTTCACCCCCATAGGGATTAAATTTCCTAGAACGCTGAAACATGTATCTCTTGATTTCTGGCCAAGAAAACAAATGCTAGTTTTCGTAGGTCTAGCTTCAAATGTCTTAATAGCAATATACTTTCAAAAAATATCTGACTCACTTAGAACTGGGATTTCGAAAAATCACTTCTTTAATAACGCCTATAGTATAGACCAAAGACTCTCTCCAACATTCAAGTTGCTCTCCTCAGCGGTTTGGGCTGGGCGATGAGGCTTTGAATGAATGACTCAGTCTTTTTTTTATATATATACAGGTTATGTTTGTGTTTGCGTTGCATTTATGTAACAGAATTACAAATGAGCTTAAAAGAGTTATTTCGTTTACGAAATAGGTTAAAGGAGCATTCGAGTGAAATTTCTCATTATAGTCTCACTAATAATAGTAGAAACTTAGCGAGTTTAAATTAGTCTGGCAGTAAACATTGGTGGCACGTAGTGCACCATGAGAATTACACAGCCCAATGATGGAAAAACTTTTTTGCTGAAAATACATTATTATGTTTTTTAGGGCGGGAAATCGAAATATGATACTTAAAAAACTGTATCACCTACGATTTCTTCACATTTTACAGTTAAATTTATTAAATTAAGTGATTTTTAAAGAATTTAACAGCATTTATGTAGTTAAAATAATTTAAAAAAGAGGTGAAATGCATGTAGATGACGCTGGCAGCACTGCTGAAAAACATTTGGTGACAAAAAAGGTCGATTCTATTTTTGCGTTAACACATGGTGTTTTCTTTACTGTCAACCCCACCTCACTTTCCCTTTTCCTTTACATGTGCTCGGTACAATGTCTAATCGTGGTTGTAAAAATTCTGCTGACAGTTTTTGTTACATTTGTGGTGAATTTGTGATTAAAACACACCAAAGAAACATTACAGAAGTGAAAAAGGTTTATCATACTTAGGATCTAAACTTGTTGAGCAAGATAAATCTTGGGCGCCGCATAAGGTATGTTATGTGTGTGTTGAAGATCTGAGAAAATGGTCCAAAAAGGTGAAAAAAGCATTTAGATTTACTGTTCCTATGTTATGGAGGGAGCCAAGAAATCATTTCGATGATTGCTACTTTTTCTCTGTTGATATTACTGGTCAAAATTCGAAAAACAAGAAGGTAATAAGCTGCCCTAACCTCACGTCCGCCAACCGGCCATTAGGACCTGGTATGACTTAAATTCTATTCCAACAGAAGTATTTTCTGATGTCTGTCTTATTTAGATGAACCAGCTGATGATGAATTCTATTGTACCACAGAAGTCTAGAGTCCAAATTGTTTCCTCAAACCGAGCTTAAAGATTTGGTTAGGGATCTAGGCTTAACGAAAGAAAAAGCGAATTGCTTGGCTCTAGTTTAAAAAGAAAGAACTTATTGGCAGTCACAACCAATATATGCATGTATAGAAAGACAGAGCAGCAATTGTGGGTGTGACATCTTATTGGACTTAACTGCTAAGGTCATCAGTCCCTAAGCTTACACACTACTTAACCTAAATTATCCTAAGGACAAACACACACACCCATGCCCGAGAGAGGACTCGAACCTCTTCCGGGACCAGCCGCACAGTCCGTGACTGCAGCTCCCCAGACCTCTCGGCTAATCCCGCGCGGCAGCAGCAATTTTCCAACTGCTCAGACTTTCCCGGTCTGATGGATAGGTTTGGTATTGAATACAAAAAGGAAGACTGGAGGCTGTTTATTGATTCATCCAAATCTAGTTTTAAGGCTGGCACCTATACCTGTTGGACATTCTGTATACATGAAAGAAAGCTATGAAAACCTAGAAATAGTGCAAAATAAAATAGGATATTCTGCGCATGGTTGCATGATATGTGACGATCTAAAAGTAACATTCATGCTCCTTGGTCAGCAAGGTGGCTTTAACAAATTTCCATGGTTCTTGTGTGAATGGGACAGTAGGGCTAGGGATCAACGCTGATGCAGAAAGAACTGGCCTGGGAGGGAGTCTTTAAAACCTAGTGATAAAACATTCTACACAAAACCTTGTAGATCCAAAAAAAGTACTCCTATCACCTCTACATATAAAGTTAGGCCTAATGAAACAGTTTGTAAAAGCTTTGCCTAAAGGAGGACCAGGTTTTAAGTATCTCTTCCAAAAATTTCCACGCCTTTCAGAAGCTAAACTAAAAGAAGGCGTCTTTGTCGGACCTGATATTAGAAAATTAATGTTCGATGTTAACTTTGAATCCGCAATGACCTTAAATGAGAAAGAAGCATGGGTATCATTCAAGCAAGTCGTTACAAAGTTCTTAGGGCATGAAAAAGAGCGATAATATGCGCGCGCACGTGCGTGAAGTGAGTGGTCATTGGGAAGAATTTATAAATTAAGCATAAAACACGCAGAAATGAGTATATATTCGAAAACATTGATGGTCTGGTAAAACAAACTACCATTGAGAAAGTACTGATATACTTCCAAAAGAATTAAAAGTGAGCTTGGTCTCTGCGATCTACAAAGTACAAAAGAAAATTTACGAGCTCGTTCTTTTAGGACCTTTTTGTTTCAAACAAGAATACCTTCAATTAAAGGCCATTTTTAATCACCAATACGACGTTCTTCGTCACTCTATCTCACTAAATTTTACCAAAATTGACGCGTTTTCGAGAGATGCTCAGCGTGCTACTGCTTTGAATCAGCATTTATTGATAGGACATACGCTAAATCAGCTGCTACTTTAATTCGTCTGCTAGAATGGCTACCCACCCACTGCCTACATACCGAACGAGGTGGCGCAGTGGCTAGCACACTGGACTCGCATTCGGGAGGACGACGGTTCAATCCCGTGTCCTATCCTGACTTAGGTTTCCCGTGATTTTCCTAAATCACTCCAGCAAATGCCGGGATGGTTCCTTTGAAAGTGCACGGCCGACTTCCTTCCCCGTCCTTACCTAATCCGAGGAGACCGATGACCTCGCGCTTTGGTCTCTTCCACCAAACAACCCAACTCGCTACCTACAGACTTATCCCTGAAGCTACACTCCTGGAAATGGAAAAAAGAACACATTGACACCGGTGTGTCAGACCCACCATACTTGCTCCGGACACTGCGAGAGGGCTGTACAAGCAATGATCACACGCACGGCACAGCGGACACACCAGGAACCGCGGTGTTGGCCGTCGAATGGCGCTAGCTGCGCAGCATTTGTGCACCGCCGCCGTCAGTGTCAGCCAGTTTGCCGTGGCATACGGAGCTCCATCGCAGTCTTTAACACTGGTAGCATGCCGCGACAGCGTGGACGTGAACCGTATGTGCAGTTGACGGACTTTGAGCGAGGGCGTATAGTGGGCATGCGGGAGGCCGGGTGGACGTACCGCCGAATTGCTCAACACGTGGGGCGTGAGGTCTCCACAGTACATCGGTGTTGTCGCCAGTGGTCGGCGGAAGGTGCACGTGCCCGTCGACCTGGGACCGGACCGCAGCGACGCACGGATGCACGCCAAGACCGTAGGATCCTACGCAGTGCCGTAGGGGACCGCACCGCCACTTCCCAGCAAATTAGGGACACTGTTGCTCCTGGGGTATCGGCGAGGACCATTCGCAACCGTCTCCATGAAGCTGGGCTACGGTCCCGCACACCGTTAGGCCGTCTTCCGCTCACGCCCCAACATCGTGCAGCCCGCCTCCAGTGGTGTCGCGACAGGCGTGAATGGAGGGACGAATAGAGACGTGTCGTCTTCAGCGATGAGAGTCGCTTCTGCCTTGGTGCCAATGATGGTCGTATGCGTGTTTGGCGCCGTGCAGGTGAGCGCCACAATCAGGACTGCATACGACCCAGGCACACAGGGCCAACACCCGGCATCATGGTGTGGGGAGCGATCTCCTACACTGGCCAAACACCACTGGTGATCGTCGAGGGGACACTGAATAGTGCACGGTACATCCAAACCGTCATCGAACCCATCGTTCTACCATTCCTAGACCGGCAAGGGAACTTGCTGTTCCAACAGGACAATGCACGTCCGCATGTATCCCGTGCCACCCAACGTGCTCTAGAAGGTGTAAGTCAACTACCCTGGCCAGCAAGATCTCCGGATCTGTCCCCCACTGAGCATGTTTGGGACTGGATGAAGCGTCGTCTCACGCGGTCTGCACGTCCAGCACGAACGCTGGTCCAACTGAGGCGCCAGGTGGAAATGGCATGGCAAGCCGTTCCACAGGACTACATCCAGCATCTCTACGATCGTCTCCATGGGAGAATAGCAGCCTGCATTGCTGCGAAAGGTGGATATACACTGTACTAGTGCCGACATTGTGCATGCTCTGTTGCCTGTGTCTATGTGCCTGTGGTTCTGTCAGTATAATCATGTGAAGTATCTGACCCCAGGAATGTGTCAATAAAGTTTCCCCTTCCTGGGACAATGAATTCACGGTGTTCTTATTTCAATTTCCAGGAGTGTAGTTTCAGAATTTCTAAAAATAAACTTCTGTTATTGAGACACATTAGTGAACACTGTTGAATATACAGGATGTTACAAAAAAGTACGGCCAAACTTTCAGGAAACGTTCCTCACACACAAAGAAAGAAAATATGTTATGTGGACATGTGTCCGGAAACGCTTACTTTCCATGTTAGAGCTCATTTTATTACTTCAAATCACATTAATCATGGAATGGAAACACACAGCAACAGAATGTACCAGCGTGACTTCAAACACTTTGTTACAGGAAATGTTCAAAATGTCCTCTGTTAGCGAGGATACATGCATCCACCGTCCGTCGCATGGAATCCCTGATGCGCTGATGCAGCCCTGGAGAATGGCGTATTGTATCACAGCCGTCCACAATACGAGCACGAAGAGTCTCTACATCTGGTACCTTGGTTGCGTAGACAAGAGTTTTCAAATGCCTCCATAAATGAAAGTCAAGAGGGTTGAGGTCAGGAGAGCGTGGAGGCCATGGAATCGGTCCGCCTCTACCAAATCATCGGTCATCGAATCTGTTGTTGAGAAGCGTACGAACACTTCGACTAAAATGTGCAGGAGCTCCATCGTGCATGAACCACATGTTATGTCGTACTTGTAAAGGCACATGTTCTAGCAGCACAGGTACAGTATCCCGTAGGATATCATGATAACGTGCTCCATTGAGCGTAGGTGGAAGATCATGGGGCCTGTAACGGAACATATTAAAGGCTTTACTTTAATAAAGTATGCGATCCCTTCCAAATTCAACCAGTTTAACGAGTATTTATGATTATAGAAAAGTTATTGTGTATGTTAACAATGATTGCACAACATGTCTCCATAAACAGTCAACCCATTAAATTATACTGAATAACTAACCCACACAAAAGCTTATATCACTTGATCACTGATACAGCAAATGTCATCATGAAAAACACTAAGTTTATCTTAAATAATTAATATGAAGTACGAAAAATAGTGGCCAACTTAGGTATTTGGATCTCCTTAAATAAAAATCACCCAGTGAAACCTATTTGTTCACTAGGAGCGTTTTCACTCAGTATTCACGTAATCAATCCTATTTTAGACGAAAACCAATGTAATTCTTCATAATTCACGTTACTTACTTATTTATGCAAATTAGAGAAGTCAATTGACAAACTTCTAAAAAACGACCTTTTTGTAACAAAGAATTATTCTGTCAAGTCAACAAATCTGTCTGTCATTTTAATAACATGTTAAATTATGTCACTCGATGCAAATTAACAACTTTTCTGCACAAATTATGATAACAGATGTACATGTGACTTATAAACTATATCTCTTTTTAGTAGTTCTTTGACAATGTTATAAATACAAGACAGTCGGAGGCAGTCAGGGGCAGTCGGAATGTCACTTTGGTGAAGTGTGTTTCTGTGTTATTGTTTGGCAAAACAAGGCAAAGAACATGTAAAGGAAGTACTACTTTGTGTTGTGTTATGGTCTTTGGTGGACAGTGGAATTAATATGGCCACTAAAGTAATAAATATTTGATGTTTACATACGTGTTGGTTTCGCTCGTTCTTTATCATCAAAAGCACATGAAAAACACGGGACCTCATGTTTTTTAACCCTAGACAACCAGATTTAGAGCCAGCATCAGCATCGAGACACAGCAGCGATCCAGCAAGCAGCAGCGATTACTACAATACAATACATTGTAATGGCGCCAACCTAACATCAAGTGCTAACAAGCTCCGTAAATTGGAGTGAAATAGTGCGTTTACAGCAATTAGCGATATCAACGACGACCAGGTGGACCATTTACAAAAGTGGGGGCTCGTCCGGGATGTTTAAGTGCATCGATGATAATAGTGCAGCGATAAATTTCGTAAGTGCTTAGCATTCCAAAAAAGTTTATTTGTGCAGTGTGTCAACAGTGAAAATATGTCAAAAATAAATAAATAAATTGTGTTTGTGCGACTACGAAAAACTATCATCACACCGCTCGGAAGATTAACGTTTGGATTATGTCAATGGAATTCATCAATCAAGATTTCAGCTTCGATAAAACTGAATATAAGTGAAGAAAGCCAACAAGAACACTGATCACGACATCATAGCATAAAGCAAGGTATTTTGTTGTTGTCATTTAAAATAATTAATAGTAAACATGTCTGTGCCTGAGAGTGATGAGATCGTAGGAAATGTAAAAATTGAACCAGGGGATGGGGAACAATTAAACTTAACAGAGTGGATAGCAGGGTTTGCAAGTCAAATAAGCTCGCAACTTAAACAATCAATTGAAGAAGTACGTTTGGATTTTAAACAATCAAGAGAAGAAAACACAGATAGACTGAATAAGCTAAGTTTGGATTTTAAACAATCAAGTGAAGAAAACACAGATAGACTGGATAAGCTAAGTTTGGATTTTAAACAATCAAATGAACAAGTAAGTTTGAAACTTAAAGAAAACACAGACAGACTGGATAAGTTAAGTTTGGATTTTGATCTATTAAGTACTCATCTCAATGAGAAGTGTGAGGAAGTTAAAACTACTCTCAGTAAGAACACTAGTGAACAGTTGATACACTTCAGAAAAGAATTTCAAGTTAAAGTTGAAAGTTTAAATGAAAACGTACAAGCGAACACAGACAGCATTGCTGTCATCTACAACAGAGTAGATACTGAAGCTAAAAGATTAGATCAGAGAATAGACAAAACATCAGAAAACCTTAGACAGGAATACAACCTGTACACCACTAATGTAGATACAAAAGTAGAAAATATACACACTAAATATACACAATTGGAGGACGCATTGATGTCCAAACAAACGATTTACAATCAAAATACAATGAATGGGCACATCCAAGTGAAATGCTTTCCTGGTGAAAATCTGCACCCTATTGACTTTATTCACCAATGTAAGGATATGTTTGTTGTAGGAATGTCAGACAACATAAAAATTAAGTTAGTAAAACGGTTTCTAGAAGGGGAGGCCCTATCCTGGGCAAGTGAGAATAATGATTCTTGGAATACTTTTGAAGAGTTTGAAGCTAAATTTATTTGCAAATTTTGGTCACAATCCATACAAGCCAGATTAAAGTCAGAATTTCTAAATGGACCAGTGTATAGAGGGAAAGTAGGGGGAATGCAAAAATTTTGCAGAGATCAACTGAAAAAACTTGCTCACTTGAATAACTCTTTTGATATTATGACACAAATTGATGTTTTAAAAAGAAGATTACCAGAGAGACTGCAGTGGGAATTGGTCCATGGACCAGACGATTCAATGGAAGAGTTCTGAAATTTGTAGATAGATTAGATAGGGCCTTGGAGAGAGAAAATAACCAAAGTTTTGGCTCTGGCAACAACCAGTATGGGGGGTGGAACAGGAATGTAAATAGAGATTATTATTGGAGGAGAGACTTTGAAAATTCTGGAAATAATGCTCCAAATAGGGGAGATAGGAGATATGAAAATGATTTCAGAAACAATACGCAGGAGGGAGGATGGAGGAGAGATAACAGGAATGATAGAAATAGGTATTGGGGAAGAGAACAAGATAGAAGGGGGTTTGTTGAAACTAGTGAACAAAACGACAGCTACAAACGGACAGACCGAGGAAACCAGCCGGGAAACGGTGGACAGTCCCACTAGATGTCCGTAGTTTTGGGGCTAGACAATATTATGACAGGACAACACATAACCGAAACTGGAAAAGGAGAGGATACAATGTAAAGATTAATTACCATGAAAATACTGAAGTTTTTAGAATGAATAAATTAGAATTTAATAAAAGGTTTTGGGATACTATGAGTAAAAGTGATACAGTTAATAAAAACTGTGTTCAAGCACAGGTAGTTAGTGAAAGTGCAGAAGTTGAAGGTATTGCAGAGTTCCATAGTTGGGCTGAAAAGATACTGGTGTGAATAACAAGTCAGACACACCACAAGTAGAATCTATTTTGGGGGGTTTATTTGATAAGAAGGGGGATGACGATGTGTTTAATGGAGCCAAAGACTCAATTGCTGAGATTCAGATACATAGGGGGGAAACTGAAGATGGGGTTGTTGTGGAGGAGGAGGAAGAAGTAATAGAGGGACATTTAAATAATGATCCTAAATCAAGTGATGTTATTGATGAGAGTGTGAAGGAAGAAATAAAAGTATTTGCAGAATTGAAAAGTGATTATGTGGTAAAGGTAAGTGATGTGACGAACATGGGTAATAATGAGGTTAATTTAAGTGAAATACAGACTAGGGAATGTGTATCTGAGGACAAGCTATTGCCTATTGGGAACTATGAAATGCTAATCTATGAGAATGGTAATAAGAATAATATTAAAGAAAATATAAAGGGATGGAATGTAAATGTGTGTTTTCAAGAAAAAGGGGAAAAGTTTTTAGAAGTTTTGTGGAACAACTATGGGAACTGTATAAACAAAGATGCCTTTTGGAAAGAATTAGCAAAGGTAAGTGCAACCTTGTATCCTATATGGTGGATAAAAATCCGTAGTGGACTTTATAAAAAAGGGGGTGAAAACAGTAGGTTGTTAAGTGACAACACAGTGTTAAAAGGAACAGATGAAAACAAAGGTTTATGTTTAAATGTCAATGCTTTGCAAACAGAGAGGGATGTGTCTAAGTGTAGGAAAGAGGAAATAGACTTAGGAACTAAAGGAATTGAAAATGATCTATTGTTTGAAAATACTGAAGTAGACAAAGATGTTGAGCTAGGTTATCTATATGTTAAAGTAAACATTGACATTTGTCCATTTGAAATAAAAGAAAGCCCACATCCTAATGCGTATAGACTAATCTTTCCCAGATCAAGAAGGTTATTTGGATTAAGAAACATCACTGAATTGAAACCATATAAACATGATTAAGCACATTTCCCTGTTTGAATACAGTTACTTACCCATTTTCCGTAAAGCATGTAATCAGCAAAGATTTTCACTAGGTGTGTCAAATAGCAACTACCACTACAGACCCTGGAAAAGTTCCAGATATCTGAGACAATGTTTTTATATTTTTATTGTCACTATTGAATATTAAATATTGTGATATCTTCTTTACTTGCAATAGGCAAGAAGGTGACAAACATTTATTACTTTCTTTTTGTATTGTTGAATATGGGACATACTTGCACCAAATATAAAAGACAATGAAAAAATTGTTGTGCAAGACCCATCATTTTGTTACTATTCTTTTCTTAGGCATAAGATTTGTGTACAATTTTCTACAACCAATCAGATGTTTACCAAGTTTGATGTTTGTGTTATGTTGTGACCAAATTAAGTGTGCAATTTTGGTATTAATATGTTCTTGTACTATCTTGACTATGTGTCTCAATGGGAGACAAGTTTTTTAAATATTTTCTTTTTTTTAAATGTATATTATATTCATACATGTGACTTCTCTAGTGTTTGTGTTTATATATCATGTCCATACTTATAATTATGTTCTTTGTTTTCATTTCCTTTATGTGGCTCAAAACGAGCAGACAGTTGCAAAATTTTGCTATGGACATCTGGCCTGTCCATCTATGTAATATATTTATGTTCCTCCTATTATCTTGATTAATCTGTGACTCAATGAGAGCTGACTTTGAAATAATTTACATATATATTTTTTATATATCTCAAAATCGCATGTGATATATTTGTGTCTGTTTTTGATCATTTTCCATGTGGCTCACTGGGAGCAAAGATTAACATTTTTTTTTACTTTCATGTATTACTAAATATTTTTATTATGCTGTCATACTGATTGACATAACACAAAGTGCATTTGAAACAACACAACTAAAATATTTCCAGGAAAAAGTCATTTTGAAACTGTGTAGCGGTCACTGTAGTACTTTTCCAAATTTTAACCATTTGACACATTTTTCCTAGTCGGCTAATATCATTAACATTCTGTAAATGATATTACCCGAGGGGGGTATTGTAACGGAACATATTAAAGGCTTTACTTTAATGAAGTATGCGATCCCTTCCAAATTCAACCAGTTTAACGAGTATTTATGATTATAGAAAAGTTATTGTGTATGTTAACAATGATTGCACAACATGTCTCCATAAACAGTCAACCCATTAAATTATACTGAATAACTAACCCACACAAAAGTTTATATCACTTGATCACTGATACAGCAAATGTCATCATGAAAAACACTAAGTTTATCTTAAATAATTAATATGAAGTACGAAAAATAGTGGCCAACTTAGGTATTTTGGATCTCCTTAAATAAAAATCACCCAGTGGAACCTATTTGTTCACTAGGAGCGTTTTCACTCAGTATTCACGTAATCAATCCTATTTTAGACGAAAACCAATGTAATTCTTCATAATTCACGTTACTTACTTATTTATGCAAATTAGAGAAGTCAATTGACAAACGTCTAAAAAACGACCTTTTTGTAACAAAGAATTATTCTGTCAAGTCAACAAATCTGTCTGTCATTTTAATAACATGTTAAATTATGTCACTCGATGCAAATTAACAACTTTTCTGCACAAATTATGATAACAGATGTACATGTGACTTATAAACTATATCTCTTTTTAGTAGTTCTTTGACAATGTTATAAATACAAGACAGTCGGAGGCAGTCAGGGGCAGTCGGAATGTCACTTTGGTGAAGTGTGTTTCTGTGTTATTGTTTGGCAAAACAAGGCAAAGAACATGTAAAGGAAGTACTACTTTGTGTTGTGTTATGGTCTTTGGTGGACAGTGGAATTAATATGGCCACTAAAGTAATAAATATTTGATGTTTACATACGTGTTGGTTTCGCTCGTTCTTTATCATCAAAAGCACATGAAAAACACGGGACCTCATGTTTTTTAACCCTAGACAACCAGATTTAGAGCCAGCATCAGCATCGAGACACAGCAGCGATCCAGCAAGCAGCAGCGATTACTACAATACAATACATTGTAATGGCGCCAACCTAACATCAAGTGCTAACAAGCTCCGTAAATTGGAGTGAAATAGTGCGTTTACAGCAATTAGCGATATCAACGACGACCAGGTGGACCATTTACAAAAGTGGGGGCTCGTCCGGGATGTTTAAGTGCATCGATGATAATAGTGCAGCGATAAATTTCGTAAGTGCTTAGCATTCCAAAAAAGTTTATTTGTGCAGTGTGTCAACAGTGAAAATATGTCAAAAATAAATAAATAAATTGTGTTTGTGCGACTACGAAAAACTATCATCACACCGCTCGGAAGATTAACGTTTGGATTATGTCAATGGAATTCATCAATCAAGATTTCAGCTTCGATAAAACTGAATATAAGTGAAGAAAGCCAACAAGAACACTGATCACGACATCATAGCATAAAGCAAGGTATTTTGTTGTTGTCATTTAAAATAATTAATAGTAAACATGTCTGTGCCTGAGAGTGATGAGATCGTAGGAAATGTAAAAATTGAACCAGGGGATGGGGAACAATTAAACTTAACAGAGTGGCTAGCAGGGTTTGCAAGTCAAATAAGCTCGCAACTTAAACAATCAATTGAAGAAGTACGTTTGGATTTTAAACAATCAAGAGAAGAAAACACAGACTGAATAAGCTAAGTTTGGATTTTAAACAATCAAGTGAAGAAAACACAGATAGACTGGATAAGCTAAGTTTGGATTTTAAACAATCAAATGAACAAGTAAGTTTGAAACTTAAAGAAAACACAGACAGACTGGATAAGTTAAGTTTGGATTTTGATCTATTAAGTACTCATCTCAATGAGAAGTGTGAGGAAGTTAAAACTACTCTCAGTAAGAACACTAGTGAACAGTTGATACACTTCAGAAAAGAATTTCAAGTTAAAGTTGAAAGTTTAAATGAAAACGTACAAGCGAACACAGACAGCATTGCTGTCATCTACAACAGAGTAGATACTGAAGCTAAAAGATTAGATCAGAGAATAGACAAAACATCAGAAAACCTTAGACAGGAATACAACCTGTACACCACTAATGTAGATACAAAAGTAGAAAATATACACACTAAATATACACAATTGGAGGACGCATTGATGTCCAAACAAACGATTTACAATCAAAATACAATGAATGGGCACATCCAAGTGAAATGCTTTCCTGGTGAAAATCTGCACCCTATTGACTTTATTCACCAATGTAAGGATATGTTTGTTGTAGGAATGTCAGACAACATAAAAATTAAGTTAGTAAAACGGTTTCTAGAAGGGGAGGCCCTATCCTGGGCAAGTGAGAATAATGATTCTTGGAATACTTTTGAAGAGTTTGAAGCTAAATTTATTTGCAAATTTTGGTCACAATCCATACAAGCCAGATTAAAGTCAGAATTTCTAAATGGACCAGTGTATAGAGGGAAAGTAGGGGGAATGCAAAAATTTTGCAGAGATCAACTGAAAAAACTTGCTCACTTGAATAACTCTTTTGATATTATGACACAAATTGATGTTTTAAAAAGAAGATTACCAGAGAGACTGCAGTGGGAATTGGTCCATGGACCAGACGATTCAATGGAAGAGTTCTGAAATTTGTAGATAGATTAGATAGGGCCTTGGAGAGAGAAAATAACCAAAGTTTTGGCTCTGGCAACAACCAGTATGGGGGGTGGAACAGGAATGTAAATAGAGATTATTATTGGAGGAGAGACTTTGAAAATTCTGGAAATAATGCTCCAAATAGGGGAGATAGGAGATATGAAAATGATTTCAGAAACAATACGCAGGAGGGAGGATGGAGGAGAGATAACAGGAATGATAGAAATAGGTATTGGGGAAGAGAACAAGATAGAAGGGGGTTTGTTGAAACTAGTGAACAAAACGACAGCTACAAACGGACAGACCGAGGAAACCAGCCGGGAAACGGTGGACAGTCCCACTAGATGTCCGTAGTTTTGGGGCTAGACAATATTATGACAGGACAACACATAACCGAAACTGGAAAAGGAGAGGATACAATGTAAAGATTAATTACCATGAAAATACTGAAGTTTTTAGAATGAATAAATTAGAATTTAATAAAAGGTTTTGGGATACTATGAGTAAAAGTGATACAGTTAATAAAAACTGTGTTCAAGCACAGGTAGTTAGTGAAAGTGCAGAAGTTGAAGGTATTGCAGAGTTCCATAGTTGGGCTGAAAAGATACTGGTGTGAATAACAAGTCAGACACACCACAAGTAGAATCTATTTTGGGGGGTTTATTTGATAAGAAGGGGGATGACGATGTGTTTAATGGAGCCAAAGACTCAATTGCTGAGATTCAGATACATAGGGGGGAAACTGAAGATGGGGTTGTTGTGGAGGAGGAGGAAGAAGTAATAGAGGGACATTTAAATAATGATCCTAAATCAAGTGATGTTATTGATGAGAGTGTGAAGGAAGAAATAAAAGTATTTGCAGAATTGAAAAGTGATTATGTGGTAAAGGTAAGTGATGTGACGAACATGGGTAATAATGAGGTTAATTTAAGTGAAATACAGACTAGGGAATGTGTATCTGAGGACAAGCTATTGCCTATTGGGAACTATGAAATGCTAATCTATGAGAATGGTAATAAGAATAATATTAAAGAAAATATAAAGGGATGGAATGTAAATGTGTGTTTTCAAGAAAAAGGGGAAAAGTTTTTAGAAGTTTTGTGGAACAACTATGGGAACTGTATAAACAAAGATGCCTTTTGGAAAGAATTAGCAAAGGTAAGTGCAACCTTGTATCCTATATGGTGGATAAAAATCCGTAGTGGACTTTATAAAAAAGGGGGTGAAAACAGTAGGTTGTTAAGTGACAACACAGTGTTAAAAGGAACAGATGAAAACAAAGGTTTATGTTTAAATGTCAATGCTTTGCAAACAGAGAGGGATGTGTCTAAGTGTAGGAAAGAGGAAATAGACTTAGGAACTAAAGGAATTGAAAATGATCTATTGTTTGAAAATACTGAAGTAGACAAAGATGTTGAGCTAGGTTATCTATATGTTAAAGTAAACATTGACATTTGTCCATTTGAAATAAAAGAAAGCCCACATCCTAATGCGTATAGACTAATCTTTCCCAGATCAAGAAGGTTATTTGGATTAAGAAACATCACTGAATTGAAACCATATAAACATGATTAAGCACATTTCCCTGTTTGAATACAGTTACTTACCCATTTTCCGTAAAGCATGTAATCAGCAAAGATTTTCACTAGGTGTGTCAAATAGCAACTACCACTACAGACCCTGGAAAAGTTCCAGATATCTGAGACAATGTTTTTATATTTTTATTGTCACTATTGAATATTAAATATTGTGATATCTTCTTTACTTGCAATAGGCAAGAAGGTGACAAACATTTATTACTTTCTTTTTGTATTGTTGAATATGGGACATACTTGCACCAAATATAAAAGACAATGAAAAAATTGTTGTGCAAGACCCATCATTTTGTTACTATTCTTTTCTTAGGCATAAGATTTGTGTACAATTTTCTACAACCAATCAGATGTTTACCAAGTTTGATGTTTGTGTTATGTTGTGACCAAATTAAGTGTGCAATTTTGGTATTAATATGTTCTTGTACTATCTTGACTATGTGTCTCAATGGGAGACAAGTTTTTTAAATATTTTCTTTTTTTTAAATGTATATTATATTCATACATGTGACTTCTCTAGTGTTTGTGTTTATATATCATGTCCATACTTATAATTATGTTCTTTGTTTTCATTTCCTTTATGTGGCTCAAAACGAGCAGACAGTTGCAAAATTTTGCTATGGACATCTGGCCTGTCCATCTATGTAATATATTTATGTTCCTCCTATTATCTTGATTAATCTGTGACTCAATGAGAGCTGACTTTGAAATAATTTACATATATATTTTTTATATATCTCAAAATCGCATGTGATATATTTGTGTCTGTTTTTGATCATTTTCCATGTGGCTCACTGGGAGCAAAGATTAACATTTTTTTTTACTTTCATGTATTACTAAATATTTTTATTATGCTGTCATACTGATTGACATAACACAAAGTGCATTTGAAACAACACAACTAAAATATTTCCAGGAAAAAGTCATTTTGAAACTGTGTAGCGGTCACTGTAGTACTTTTCCAAATTTTAACCATTTGACACATTTTTCCTAGTCGGCTAATATCATTAACATTCTGTAAATGATATTACCCGAGGGGGGTATTGTAACGGAACATATTAAAGGCTTTACTTTAATGAAGTATGCGATCCCTTCCAAATTCAACCAGTTTAACGAGTATTTATGATTATAGAAAAGTTATTGTGTATGTTAACAATGATTGCACAACATGTCTCCATAAACAGTCAACCCATTAAATTATACTGAATAACTAACCCACACAAAAGTTTATATCACTTGATCACTGATACAGCAAATGTCATCATGAAAAACACTAAGTTTATCTTAAATAATTAATATGAAGTACGAAAAATAGTGGCCAACTTAGGTATTTTGGATCTCCTTAAATAAAAATCACCCAGTGGAACCTATTTGTTCACTAGGAGCGTTTTCACTCAGTATTCACGTAATCAATCCTATTTTAGACGAAAACCAATGTAATTCTTCATAATTCACGTTACTTACTTATTTATGCAAATTAGAGAAGTCAATTGACAAACGTCTAAAAAACGACCTTTTTGTAACAAAGAATTATTCTGTCAAGTCAACAAATCTGTCTGTCATTTTAATAACATGTTAAATTATGTCACTCGATGCAAATTAACAACTTTTCTGCACAAATTATGATAACAGATGTACATGTGACTTATAAACTATATCTCTTTTTAGTAGTTCTTTGACAATGTTATAAATACAAGACAGTCGGAGGCAGTCAGGGGCAGTCGGAATGTCACTTTGGTGAAGTGTGTTTCTGTGTTATTGTTTGGCAAAACAAGGCAAAGAACATGTAAAGGAAGTACTACTTTGTGTTGTGTTATGGTCTTTGGTGGACAGTGGAATTAATATGGCCACTAAAGTAATAAATATTTGATGTTTACATACGTGTTGGTTTCGCTCGTTCTTTATCATCAAAAGCACATGAAAAACACGGGACCTCATGTTTTTTAACCCTAGACAACCAGATTTAGAGCCAGCATCAGCATCGAGACACAGCAGCGATCCAGCAAGCAGCAGCGATTACTACAATACAATACATTGTAATGGCGCCAACCTAACATCAAGTGCTAACAAGCTCCGTAAATTGGAGTGAAATAGTGCGTTTACAGCAATTAGCGATATCAACGACGACCAGGTGGACCATTTACAAAAGTGGGGGCTCGTCCGGGATGTTTAAGTGCATCGATGATAATAGTGCAGCGATAAATTTCGTAAGTGCTTAGCATTCCAAAAAAGTTTATTTGTGCAGTGTGTCAACAGTGAAAATATGTCAAAAATAAATAAATAAATTGTGTTTGTGCGACTACGAAAAACTATCATCACACCGCTCGGAAGATTAACGTTTGGATTATGTCAATGGAATTCATCAATCAAGATTTCAGCTTCGATAAAACTGAATATAAGTGAAGAAAGCCAACAAGAACACTGATCACGACATCATAGCATAAAGCAAGGTATTTTGTTGTTGTCATTTAAAATAATTAATAGTAAACATGTCTGTGCCTGAGAGTGATGAGATCGTAGGAAATGTAAAAATTGAACCAGGGGATGGGGAACAATTAAACTTAACAGAGTGGCTAGCAGGGTTTGCAAGTCAAATAAGCTCGCAACTTAAACAATCAATTGAAGAAGTACGTTTGGATTTTAAACAATCAAGAGAAGAAAACACAGACTGAATAAGCTAAGTTTGGATTTTAAACAATCAAGTGAAGAAAACACAGATAGACTGGATAAGCTAAGTTTGGATTTTAAACAATCAAATGAACAAGTAAGTTTGAAACTTAAAGAAAACACAGACAGACTGGATAAGTTAAGTTTGGATTTTGATCTATTAAGTACTCATCTCAATGAGAAGTGTGAGGAAGTTAAAACTACTCTCAGTAAGAACACTAGTGAACAGTTGATACACTTCAGAAAAGAATTTCAAGTTAAAGTTGAAAGTTTAAATGAAAACGTACAAGCGAACACAGACAGCATTGCTGTCATCTACAACAGAGTAGATACTGAAGCTAAAAGATTAGATCAGAGAATAGACAAAACATCAGAAAACCTTAGACAGGAATACAACCTGTACACCACTAATGTAGATACAAAAGTAGAAAATATACACACTAAATATACACAATTGGAGGACGCATTGATGTCCAAACAAACGATTTACAATCAAAATACAATGAATGGGCACATCCAAGTGAAATGCTTTCCTGGTGAAAATCTGCACCCTATTGACTTTATTCACCAATGTAAGGATATGTTTGTTGTAGGAATGTCAGACAACATAAAAATTAAGTTAGTAAAACGGTTTCTAGAAGGGGAGGCCCTATCCTGGGCAAGTGAGAATAATGATTCTTGGAATACTTTTGAAGAGTTTGAAGCTAAATTTATTTGCAAATTTTGGTCACAATCCATACAAGCCAGATTAAAGTCAGAATTTCTAAATGGACCAGTGTATAGAGGGAAAGTAGGGGGAATGCAAAAATTTTGCAGAGATCAACTGAAAAAACTTGCTCACTTGAATAACTCTTTTGATATTATGACACAAATTGATGTTTTAAAAAGAAGATTACCAGAGAGACTGCAGTGGGAATTGGTCCATGGACCAGACGATTCAATGGAAGAGTTCTGAAATTTGTAGATAGATTAGATAGGGCCTTGGAGAGAGAAAATAACCAAAGTTTTGGCTCTGGCAACAACCAGTATGGGGGGTGGAACAGGAATGTAAATAGAGATTATTATTGGAGGAGAGACTTTGAAAATTCTGGAAATAATGCTCCAAATAGGGGAGATAGGAGATATGAAAATGATTTCAGAAACAATACGCAGGAGGGAGGATGGAGGAGAGATAACAGGAATGATAGAAATAGGTATTGGGGAAGAGAACAAGATAGAAGGGGGTTTGTTGAAACTAGTGAACAAAACGACAGCTACAAACGGACAGACCGAGGAAACCAGCCGGGAAACGGTGGACAGTCCCACTAGATGTCCGTAGTTTTGGGGCTAGACAATATTATGACAGGACAACACATAACCGAAACTGGAAAAGGAGAGGATACAATGTAAAGATTAATTACCATGAAAATACTGAAGTTTTTAGAATGAATAAATTAGAATTTAATAAAAGGTTTTGGGATACTATGAGTAAAAGTGATACAGTTAATAAAAACTGTGTTCAAGCACAGGTAGTTAGTGAAAGTGCAGAAGTTGAAGGTATTGCAGAGTTCCATAGTTGGGCTGAAAAAGATACTGGTGTGAATAACAAGTCAGACACACCACAAGTAGAATCTATTTTGGGGGGTTTATTTGATAAGAAGGGGGATGACGATGTGTTTAATGGAGCCAAAGACTCAATTGCTGAGATTCAGATACATAGGGGGGAAACTGAAGATGGGGTTGTTGTGGAGGAGGAGGAAGAAGTAATAGAGGGACATTTAAATAATGATCCTAAATCAAGTGATGTTATTGATGAGAGTGTGAAGGAAGAAATAAAAGTATTTGCAGAATTGAAAAGTGATTATGTGGTAAAGGTAAGTGATGTGACGAACATGGGTAATAATGAGGTTAATTTAAGTGAAATACAGACTAGGGAATGTGTATCTGAGGACAGGCTATTGCCTATTGGGAACTATGAAATGCTAATCTATGAGAATGGTAATAAGAATAATATTAAAGAAAATATAAAGGGATGGAATGTAAATGTG
The DNA here is from genome assembly GCF_023898315.1 of Schistocerca nitens. NCBI lineage: Eukaryota > Metazoa > Arthropoda > Insecta > Orthoptera > Acrididae > Schistocerca > Schistocerca nitens. The sequence goes on along the minus strand of NC_064614.1, from coordinate 403,639,495 downwards.
TGTTTTCAAGAAAAAGGGGAAAAGTTTTTAGAAGTTTTGTGGAACAACTATGGGAACTGTATAAACAAAGATGCCTTTTGGAAAGAATTAGCAAAGGTAAGTGCAACCTTGTATCCTATATGGTGGATAAAAATCCGTAGTGGACTTTATAAAAAAGGGGGTGAAAACAGTAGGTTGTTAAGTGACAACACAGTGTTAAAAGGAACAGATGAAAACAAAGGTTTATGTTTAAATGTCAATGCTTTGCAAACAGAGAGGGATGTGTCTAAGTGTAGGAAAGAGGAAATAGACTTAGGAACTAAAGGAATTGAAAATGATCTATTGTTTGAAAATACTGAAGTAGACAAAGATGTTGAGCTAGGTTGTCTATATGTTAAAGTAAACATTGACATTTGTCCATTTGAAATAAAAGAAAGCCCACATCCTAATGCGTATAGACTAATCTTTCCCAGATCAAGAAGGTTATTTGGATTAAGAAACATCACTGAATTGAAACCATATAAACATGATTAAGCACATTTCCCTGTTTGAATACAGTTACTTACCCATTTTCCGTAAAGCATGTAATCAGCAAAGATTTTCACTAGGTGTGTCAAATAGCAACTACCACTACAGACCCTGGAAAAGTTCCAGATATCTGAGACAATGTTTTTATATTTTTATTGTCACTATTGAATATTAAATATTGTGATATCTTCTTTACTTGCAATAGGCAAGAAGGTGACAAACATTTATTACTTTCTTTTTGTATTGTTGAATATGGGACATACTTGCACCAAATATAAAAGACAATGAAAAAATTGTTGTGCAAGACCCATCATTTTGTTACTATTCTTTTCTTAGGCATAAGATTTGTGTACAATTTTCTACAACCAATCAGATGTTTACCAAGTTTGATGTTTGTGTTATGTTGTGACCAAATTAAGTGTGCAATTTTGGTATTAATATGTTCTTGTACTATCTTGACTATGTGTCTCAATGGGAGACAAGTTTTTTAAATATTTTCTTTTTTTTAAATGTATATTATATTCATACATGTGACTTCTCTAGTGTTTGTGTTTATATATCATGTCCATACTTATAATTATGTTCTTTGTTTTCATTTCCTTTATGTGGCTCAAAACGAGCAGACAGTTGCAAAATTTTGCTATGGACATCTGGCCTGTCCATCTATGTAATATATTTATGTTCCTCCTATTATCTTGATTAATCTGTGACTCAATGAGAGCTGACTTTGAAATAATTTACATATATATTTTTTATATATCTCAAAATCGCATGTGATATATTTGTGTCTGTTTTTGATCATTTTCCATGTGGCTCACTGGGAGCAAAGATTAACATTTTATTTTACTTTCATGTATTACTAAATATTTTTATTATGCTGTCATACTGATTGACATAACACAAAGTGCATTTGAAACAACACAACTAAAATATTTCCAGGAAAAAGTCATTTTGAAACTGTGTAGCGGTCACTGTAGTACTTTTCCAAATTTTAACCATTTGACACATTTTTCCTAGTCGGCTAATATCATTAACATTCTGTAAATGATATTACCTGAGGGGGGTATTGTAACGGAACATATTAAAGGCTTTACTTTAATGAAGTATGCGATCCCTTCCAAATTCAACCAGTTTAACGAGTATTTATGATTATAGAAAAGTTATTGTGTATGTTAACAATGATTGCACAACATGTCTCCATAAACAGTCAACCCATTAAATTATACTGAATAACTAACCCACACAAAAGTTTATATCACTTGATCACTGATACAGCAAATGTCATCATGAAAAACACTAAGTTTATCTTAAATAATTAATATGAAGTACGAAAAATAGTGGCCAACTTAGGTATTTTGGATCTCCTTAAATAAAAATCACCCAGTGGAACCTATTTGTTCACTAGGAGCGTTTTCACTCAGTATTCACGTAATCAATCCTATTTTAGACGAAAACCAATGTAATTCTTCATAATTCACGTTACTTACTTATTTATGCAAATTAGAGAAGTCAATTGACAAACGTCTAAAAAACGACCTTTTTGTAACAAAGAATTATTCTGTCAAGTCAACAAATCTGTCTGTCATTTTAATAACATGTTAAATTATGTCACTCGATGCAAATTAACAACTTTTCTGCACAAATTATGATAACAGATGTACATGTGACTTATAAACTATATCTCTTTTTAGTAGTTCTTTGACAATGTTATAAATACAAGACAGTCGGAGGCAGTCAGGGGCAGTCGGAATGTCACTTTGGTGAAGTGTGTTTCTGTGTTATTGTTTGGCAAAACAAGGCAAAGAACATGTAAAGGAAGTACTACTTTGTGTTGTGTTATGGTCTTTGGTGGACAGTGGAATTAATATGGCCACTAAAGTAATAAATATTTGATGTTTACATACGTGTTGGTTTCGCTCGTTCTTTATCATCAAAAGCACATGAAAAACACGGGACCTCATGTTTTTTAACCCTAGACAACCAGATTTAGAGCCAGCATCAGCATCGAGACACAGCAGCGATCCAGCAAGCAGCAGCGATTACTACAATACAATACATTGTAATGGCGCCAACCTAACATCAAGTGCTAACAAGCTCCGTAAATTGGAGTGAAATAGTGCGTTTACAGCAATTAGCGATATCAACGACGACCAGGTGGACCATTACAGGCCCAATCAAGACATCGCCAACAATGCCTGCCCAAACGTTCACAGAAAATCTGTGTTGATGACGTGATTTCACAATTGCGTGCGGATTCTCGTCAGTCCACACATGTGGCGGTGAATCGAGGAAGTGCAGTACATACTGACGAAACTAAAATGAGCTCTAACATGGAAATTAAGCGTTTCCGGACACATCTCCACATAACATCTTTTCTTTATTTGTGTGTGAGGAATGTTTCCTGAAAGTTTGGCCGTACCTTTTCGTAACACCCTGTATACTTTCTTAGATGCAACGCTGACAAGTTTCCGCTCGGTATTTTTCTTATTTTTATAGTTTTTTTTTAAATCAGTATTTCGTCTAACTTCCGGAGTTGGTGAATGAATACTAGAAAAAATAGTTAGTACAAGTTTTTCACTAAATTTATTCTTGCAAACGCTCTAATCTCTGTTACTCACAGAATGTAGAACTTTGCACACTTATAACAACGTAACTTTGGGTTTGCAGTAAAGAAAAAGCGTTACGTCCAGTTCTCTCTACCTGAGAACGTCATGTTCGCCTCATAAGTTGTGAAGCAAGCGATCATGAAAGTCGGTAGACGGCTCTTTCCGTCTTCAATACGGCATGTGCTGTCAATGACGTCACATTTGACCGTATTCATGTGAAATGAGTATGACCCTGAATCCAATGTTCACTTGTGTTCGCGGTTTCTGAAATTTTAAAGAGAGTTGCTATACTAGCTGACGAAGCTGTACAGTTTTTACACCGAAATATTGTAGAAATACAATAATAAAATCCTACGGTAAGCTCGAGATCCGTATTTAAAACTGTTGCCTAGAGCAAGCCTTAAGAAAGATTTTATTATTATTTCTAATTTTATCCATTTCTATCAGCGTTTCTTCTGTGACGGTATTATTTTCGTTACATAAAGAAAAACCGCCTTCAGTCACAATTGTGATTTTATTTCAGTGCACGATACATTTCGAACCCAGGTGCTCATCTTCAGGTGCCTTGAGTGTTAAATCGATTTTTTTTCCAGATTTAGGTTAATTCTGGTCTGGTAACATTACAATGGAATATCACAAAGTGGGCACATTGTGAATACAAGTTTACAAAACTAATACAGATCGAAGAATAACCTACTGTTTCAAGTGGCGGTGGATACATGTTTCTTGAAGCGCAGTATGTTTATTTACATATATACACTTTTTGTTCTACAGAACGTTTTGTAAACTTGAAACGTGTCAAAGAATTTTAAATGTAAAGATGCGGCATTTCTACAAAAATGTAGGCGTTATTATTTGAAAGGGGAAGCTAAGCTGTTATATTGTTAGTTATACAGGATACCATTTACAAAACAAGTATTCGTGAGTACGTCAAATGTGGACTACGTTATCAAATGGTTGAACTATTAAATATTTGATACTTTAGGAAAAAATAAACTTACAGAATGACTGAAAAAATTGTGGCTGCTAAACTCTGTTCATTTAAGATGTTTTCAGAACATTTTGCTTTGTGTAATATTATTTCTAATTGTTTTAGTAGATCACGTTTTTAACCATGGTCTGCTGTGCTGAGTACACTTAGGCTGTTGTGGATGTCACTTAGTGTGCATGTAGTTGGTTATTGTGGATTTGTCAAAGTACTCAAGTCTAAAAGCGTCAGTGTTTTCTTTTTATCTTATGTTGGAAGTTCTTTCTGTGTTGCTTATGTAAAATTCAGGGCAGCTGTTACATTGTAATTTATATATTCCACTTGTTCTGTTATTGGGACGTTTGCGTTTACTGTGTGAATTAACTGGTGTCCAAGTCTGTGGTTTGTGGAGAATGATATTTTAATATTTGTGTTTCTAAATAAGTTAGCAATTTTTTGTGATGCTGTGCCTGAATATGGAATGCTTAAGAAGAAATGTGTTGCGTCAGTTGTTACTGCTTTATTGCATCTGTTACTGACGGTTGATTTGTCTAAATACCCATTATTTACTGCAGTTGCTTTGATCGTCTCAATTTATTGTGTTAAAGTTCGGGATTTCGAAGGTAATGTGTGTGCTCTGTTCTACACGGATCTAAATACAGCACACTTATGTGTGATGTGGTGTGATGAAGACTCAACGATGGCGTCATTTAATTGTTGAACGACAAACAGAGACGTGTCTTTACGTGTAGAGTGTGGGGGGCTTTAACTGAAGCTACATTTGATTGTGATGCATTAATTGACTATGTTAATCATTGGTTGGTCATCTTAGGGAAATGGATTAAAAATGTAGGCTTCTCTGTGAAGGGAGAAACAGCACAATTGGAGGACCTCTGCAACGCTGTTAGAGTTTAGGGGGAACACCAAGAGGACTGAGGCGTGAAAGGGCATTTGGACTGAAGAGGGAGGCGTGCTAGGGCAGCCCGTGCAGTCGTGCAAAGCCACTGTGCCAGGGTGGCGTAGTGGTCCGCTGGTCTGCCTTGCGAACAGGAGAGCCGCACTGAAACCCGGACTTAGTACAAATTTTCGTTCGTCGCTTCATATAGGTTATTATGTGTTGCACTTGTGGTAAATTCTCGCTTTCATTATTAGGTAAGCCAGAGGAACCTCTAAGAGTTCTACTTCTGCATGAATGTAATGAATCAAGGCGTTTTTTAAATACAGAGGGGTCCAAAAAAGTGTATCCACTGTTTAAAAGTTCATAACTTGCAAACTAATTCACGGAGTTGTCTCATTTTTGGTGTAAGTGTAGCTTAAAGTCCACATTAAAGATATCACTGTAGGTGTTCGAAATGGTCACCATTAACATCCACACACAAACGATGCCGCTGAACTGCAGCACGAACTACTGACTGCAAAGTGTTCAGTTGGATATTTGCACATGAATGTACGATGTATTCTAGAAATTCATCCAATGTTCGTGACTTTTGTCGATAAACGACTTCCTTTAGTGTTCCCCACAGGTAAAAGTCCAGAAGAGTTATGTCTGGGGAACGTGGTGGATACTCCACAGCACCTCTACGGCCTATCCATCTTCCTGGTAGATTTTCGTCGAGATACGCCCTAACACGATTTTGGTAGTGGGCTGGGGCACCATCTTGTTGAAAGTAAACTCTTCCGTTTCCATACAAGTCTCGGATGGCAGGTAAGCTTCTGAAGGTACACCTCAGCGGTAATTGAAGAATGGCCCAATCAAGCCACGATAAGACAACCCACATCACACATTTACACCTGGCAAATTCACGGCTTTGTCCACATGAACGTTCGGATTTTCGGCGGCCCGGTAGATGCAATTGTGGCGATTTACTGTACCATTGAGTTTGAACTGCACGCCATCAGACAACACAATCATCTCTGCAAACTCTTCATCGTTGCGCACCATGTTAGTAAACCACTCGCAGTACTCCATTCTACGATCTGGGTCGTCCTCGTTCATTGCTTGTAGCAATCGTGGGATGTAGCACTTCCACTTTGCTGTCTTCAAAATTCACCGAACACTTGAGCGACTCACTCCAGTTTCACGGGCACACTGTATCACAGACTTCTGTGGTGAGCGAGTGAATTGTTGTAACACACGACGGGAGTTAGCTGGACTTGTTACTGTTACAGGTCGTACAGATCGTTGTTTGTGTACATCTTTAACACAGCCTTGGGCTTCAAATTTGTCTCGAATACGACGAATCGTTAAACGTGTCGGTGGCTCTGTTTGATATTCATTTCGCTATTGCCGTTGAACCTCATTAATGTTTTCGTACTTAGAAACTGACTTCCTTTCATCGAATGTAAGCCTTGCGGCAGCCATGTTTACTCGAGTAACTAGGTGCAACTAAGAACTAAACACTGACTATCTGGCGATTGTCATCTGACAAAACAAAACAACGCAATACAAAGCTTGTGTGACGATTGCCGGAACTACAAACTATTACACTACGAGAGATGAGACAACTCCGTCAATTAGTTTGCCAGTTATGGACTTTTAAACAGTGGATACATTATTTTGGACCCCTCTGTATAATTGGAAAATATAGCGCATCCATTCAAATGACTTCATCTGGTGTGGATACGGAGTTCTAAACGCCCGGTTTTCATCTGCTTATATGATTCAGAATAAAATTTACCTTACAGTTGGCTCTATGATTCCGCCAGATAATCACCAGCATAAATTCCCACAAAGTTACTTCATGGAGGATAAAAATAATGAAGCAGACTGTAGGTGTAAAAATACCCAAGGCGTGGAAAAAGACGGCTTTGAATATTCAGAGAATGTTTCGTGATCGTAGCTATCTAATAATCAGTTTTAAAACTTGGAGAAGATATCAAATAAGAGATACATCCAGACAGCACACCAAGTGGAGAACACTGGAGAGAATGTAACGCACATTTGTTAAGTGAAGTAGCAGCCCTGGTGGTACGCGCGTGTTCATGGCCGGACTGACACGTCTCATGTGCGAATAGTAATTACTTTAAAGTCATTACTGCCAAAGTTGTATTCCTGTCAACTAAAAAATCTGTGAATGTTTGTAATTAGTAATATCAGTAATTGCCAGGATTCAACTACTAATTTTATATAACTTCCCTCTCTTTTCTAATGGCTCTTTTCATGTAATATTCTCTGCAGTTTATCTGGGAACTTGGTGAGCCAGGCTGAGCACAGAAGCATCAAACCAGAGGCTTGAAGTTCGGCGCGGCCCTTCTGGCAACGGCGTCTCGCGTTTCAGATGAGAGAGTGATGGGATAAGGCGGTGCTGCGCAATATGAGGTCCAGTCTTGCATTCACAGAAGTCGTATAACGTAGCGTTACGAACACCTTAGTTTTTCCAAGCAGTGCTATCCGGCCAAAACACGTTTCAGGGGAACTCTGTTTTGAGCTGATTAACCGTCTTTTAATAATCCTATACGAGGAGCAGTCAGTAACACATAAGGATCTCTACGTTCCGTGAAAAGTGACGGTACTGAATTGTGCACAGAATTTTTTTGTTTTTGTCTTTGTGAGGCGATGGACCTTCATCACAGTGGCGTCAAAAGAAGGAGTGAAATGATGGTAGGAGGGGTGTGACGACTTTCCCATCGTGTCACGCGTTCACGTTGGTCTTGGGCAGAATTTTGATGAAATTTGGTGCCAATGTCACATTATAAATCCACGTTACACCTCACATGCGCATCAGAGCTCCAGCCTTTTTTTTTCGGTTTCTTCTTCACATATGTCGTCACGCTTTCCCACCGTTACAGAGACAGGACGTAGGCATCTTTGAGCCAAATTTCCAACTACTTATCGCACTGGAGACAATTAAGGGGTTTCAAAAAAGTTACGTGAAGAGTTTTCTGGCGGACCATGGCCGCACGACGAGAATCACGACTTTGAACTCAGAGTGGTGGTTGGAGCTAGACGCATGCGACATTCTAGTTCGGAACCCGTTAGTGAGTTCAATATTCCGATATCCACAGTGTCAAGAGGGTGCCGGGAATACCAAATTTCAAGCGGTGCATCTCGCCACGGACAACACTGAGGCAGAAGAACTTCACTTAACGACCGAGAGCAGCGCCGTTTGCGTAGAGTTGTCAGTGCTAAGAGACAAACAACACCGCTTGAAATAACCGCAGAAATCACTATGGGACGTACGACGAACGTATTCGTTAGGACACTTGGCGTTAATGGGCTATAACTGTAGACGACTGACGCACGTGCCTTTGCTAACAGCACGACATCGCCTGCAGAGTCTCTCCCGCTCTGGTGACCATAACGGTTGAATCCTAGACGACAGGAAAGCTCTGGCCTGATAAGATAAATCCCGATTTCAGTTGGTAAGAGCTGACGGTGGGGTTTGAGTGTGGCGCAGACGCCACGAAGTGATGGATCTGAGTCGTCAACAAGGCACTGTGTGGATTGGTTGTGGCACGATAATGGTGTAGGCCGTGTTTCGATGGAATGGATCCTCTGGTCCAACTGAACCGATCATTGGCTGGAAATCGTTACGTTCGGTTGCGTGGAGATCATTTTCAGCCATTCATGGACCTCATGTTCCCAAAAAGCAAAGGAATTTTTATGGATGAAAATGCATCGTGTCACTGGGTCACAATTGTTCGTGATTGGTTTTATGAACATTCTGGATAATTCTAGCGAATGATTTGGCCGCCCAGGTCACCCGACATGAACCCCATCGAACATTTATGTGATGTAATCGAGAGGTCTGTTCGTGTAAAAAATCCTGCACAGGCAACTCTTTCGCATTTACGGACGGCTATAGAAGCAGCATGGCTCGATATTAATGTAAGAGACTTGAGTTCATGCCACGTGGAGTATCTGCACTACCCCAGGCAGAAAGAGGTTCGACACGATATTAGGAGGTATCCGATGACTTTTGTCACCTCAGTGTGTAATGTGAACCATGAAATAACGTTTCCGATCTTTTCCGCCAGTTCTTGGAGTGAATGGATAAGACGGATTTTAGGAATGGCTGTTATGATGATAAAGATGAAAATGTTTCCTTGGCAAAAACTTGTTTTCCAACCGTCCCGACCTACACTTTCCCTTGAGAGTAGGCGATACCGGCAACAAAAATTTTCTTGATGTAGTCATACCATGACTAGTCTGAGTGCAACTGCCTCTTTGCAAATAACGGGTGACGTGGCGCAGTAGTTAGCGCACTGAACTCGCATTCGCAACGAGGGGATGGTTCCTTTGGAAGGATACGGCCGATTTTCTTCCTCATCTTTCTCTCATCTGATGGGACCGAGGACCTCGCTGTTTGTGCCCCTCCCCCATATTAACCAACCGTCTGTGGGCTAATGATATGACCATTGACGGACTGGCTCGTTTCATGTGTCATTCGTAATTGATTTATTGTCATGACTACTTCAATTCTGTTCCAATAATTAATGAGATAGGTAATACTTGCAGTTATTGTAGCTCGACGTGACAGTACAGAGACGATGATTTGTCTACGTGTTTTGACATGTCTACCCCGTAATAGTGCGCTCTGCGGCTACGCCAAGTCACATACTACGAATCGAAACTTGGAGATAGGCTCTGTCCACTGATATTTGTTTCTTTCAGTATGTCTTGTAGTTTCCACGCAGTCATCTTTTGAAACCGCAGAGGTACAAGTCCATCTTAAAGCAGTTGGAGAGGGCTGCATCTATTCAATGTTTCACTTCACGGAAGTGTGGTGCAGGTACTTATTAAAGGTTGTACGGTTGAATAGAACAAAATAACAAAAAAATGCTCCTTTGTGGAGGTTGTCCACGTTCACTTTTTGCCTTCTCCTTTGCTAAAATATTTCTGTAAAAATCCTCACTTGCTAGCGATCCTTATACTACCTCACTGTAGAACTCTCGTCTCCGTGAATAGAACTCCAATGTGCCTGCAGTCTCCTGTCGACTGCAACATTTGCCATTTTGTAGTTGGACAACATGTATCCATCGGTGTGTAGATGATGCAGAATATTTATTTCTGTTTATGAACTGTCTGTCGTTTACTGTAACAGTGTCTGAAGCAGGAAATTATCAGATTAGCAGAAAATTGCGATACTTCATTGGAGCACGTGCGCATGAGAATAATCCCTTCACTGAAGTAAGAAATGTGTTTTACAATCTCACTCTTGTGGCTTAATTTCTGCACAATTCTACAAAAAATTTAATGCTCCAGTAAGATTTCGTGTGGTTTGTGCCCATACTGTGTATATTCTGCAGAAACAGAGAATCTTTGCAAAACTGTTCCCAAAACCCATTGTCATTCACGTCATACAGAGTTACCAAAGTAGAGCATCTTTTGTTCTCACATGTGTAGATAATCTTCCCGAAAACTTTATATCTAACTTCGTACTGTGACAAATACTTAGATGCATTTGCAGTGCGTGTATCTTCAACACTAAGTGGCAACGTAAAGCTGGTAAACAACGCGTCACTTCAGATACCATGTATGTAAAAATGTTTACCGCTTTACATTCAGGTATTGGCGATGTTGGGTATTTTAATATACAGTAATGGGTACTTGCTTAGTTTGTTCATAAATTTTATAATCAGTGGCGGAATGTCCGAAAAAATAATGTCAATTTGGTTTTTGAGAATCATTCGTACTTACATTTTTTGATAATATATCACCTAATCTATATCGATTTCTGCCACATCCTGTGGTGCTCGTTTGCACGACGATATAGTACATGAGAAAACTGTATGCGAAGCAATAGACCTAGTTTTCTGATCAGCCTGTCAAATCTGGTTCAGATTTTTGAATAATACTGCGGGGCTATCAACAGTTTGTCGAATAGTTGGAAATCGCTTTATTTTAATGTACTTATTGTATACGTGTATAAAGGTCGCATGTTATGAAACTTATTTTGACCGGATTCATTCGTTACACTCCAACAGTCTCAGGTGTTAATTGTCTTTGTTGCCGCACGTTACAAGTTCGGCGCATCGCTCGGTGCCACTGTCGGTTTGAAGTACTGTGAGCTGGACAGTTGCGCAGAATTTTTTCCCTCCAAAATTCTGGAACGTCCGACGTTAAAATATTACCTTGGCAAGGAAAGTAAGGTATTTTCTTTTCCATTCTAGTAGCACTCTGTGGTCACCATCCTGTACCTAGGCAAGAAACAAAATACATGGATCTTTGTCGATCATTTCATACCACCACGAACTCAAAGTCTAGTTTAAGTAACTTAAGAATAGTTAACTATCATTGTGATACAACAGTGATATATTCTTGTGATGGACAATACAGACAATCAAAATGGGAAAATTATTGACGGTCTTTTAATATCTGTTTCTGTGGCTCTTAGCTATCTGGTGTCGTGACAGCAGAGAGTTTATGTAAAAACTTCACCTGCTGAGCAGTTAAATTGTTTACAAAATTAAACATCAAGGCGTTAAATACGAATGTTCGCTCCAACAAGAAAATTTCTACTACCAATGTAACTACTAAATAATGCCGGTGGAATCCCACAAACAAGTATTCGACGAAAAGAAGTTGCACTACCAAAACTGCTTCAAGAAGGCTTTTAATAATTTCCACCACGAAACTCTGTCTCCAAATCAAATAGGAAAGCCAAAGAGATTCTGTTATCAAAATTACACCAATGGAAAGACACACTCGATACCTTCAGTGTGTGACAGTTATAGTAATGTTTCCGACAACAGCGCCACTAGAGCGTCACTAAGGCTTCTTTCACCAAAGAAGATACTTCAATATTCCGCCCAGATCGATCGTTCAAGAAAATGTAGCTCTTTTTGTGTTATTACGAAATAGGGGAGAATGTTGCAGATGTGATAAAGTAATTGGTTGGTAATCATTAAAGCAAAGGCGTTATTCGTTGGGGTGAGGTCCTTCACGAAATTTCAATCATACCTTTCTCCTACAAATGCAAAAATGTCTTGTTGACTCCACCACCTACATGGGAAGAAATTTCCATCGTGATGAGATAACAGAAACCAGAGTTTGCACAGCAATATTAAGATGTTCGTTTATCCAGCGTCCTATGTGACAGCTGAACGGTAGACAAAAAGTTTTGAAGTGGTTCTATGAACCGTCTACCAAACAGTTAAGTACAAAACCACAGTCTTGCAGATGTAGATATAGAAACGAGATGAATATGATGTAGCGCCGTCGGTGGTGGAATAACCACAGAGTCTGGCAGAGCAACAGATGTCTAATGCGGTCCTACGGGTCTTAATACAGTTGGCTGTTAGTATAGCGCGGTTTACTATAAACAACAGATATAATTGTAATAAAGGGGAACCGTAGCAACGTCTGTCCCACTATTACTGATGAGACAGACGTTGCTCATTGTCTTTTGAGTATTTGTAAGAGTCTGTGCTGCTTATTCAGCTGAGAGACCAAACGGTTCGCCACACCGTCAACGTGTGAAATAATCAGCTACCAGACAGGCGCACAACTGTCGGCTCCTCATTATGAAGCAGAGGTGGAAGGGAAGCCAGATTGTCCTTAGTTTACTTGCTGGTGGCCTAATGACAGGAGAGCCGCTTGCAGCATGTGACGTAACTGAATCACCAGCAACAGTTTACTCAAAATACGATTAGCCGACAACTTCTGCACGACTTCCTCAGCTCGTTCGTTACGGCCACAGTTGTGTAGCTTCGTTTGCGCTGTAGTTCGCTTACTGTCTGTTCACTGGAGATAGTAATCTGTGTAAATAAAAAAGTAATTCTTCATTTGTTCAAGATATTAAATTTCCTAAAGTTCTTCACCGATTACTTCGAAATTTTGACGCAATGTTGCATTCAATACGTGCATGATTTTGTATACCTGCTGGAGCGCCATTGTTGAACGCATCTATATAGAGTGTTTACACTTCACGTTACGCACTTCCATATGTTGTAGAAGGGCTTGATAGATCAAGTTTTATAGAGGTACAGAAATTCCTTCTGGTACCTCTCACAGTGGAATTCACGAACGGGTATTGATGTTGGCAAGATGGTGGGTAGGCAACTTTCAGAGGTGATAGGTAGCATGGACAAAAAAAGTCTGATAAATATGGGCTATAAAATGCATACCACAAAAGCTACGAGTACTTCTTCAATAGAGGAGATGTTGTAAGAGGACCGAGCAGATGTAATTTCGATGCGCTGCCTGCGATATGCAAGGTATAAGAGAATCGCTGACCAGAGAGCAGTGTTGACTGAGTACGAACTGTGTAGCTGTAGCAGTAAGTTGTTGCTAGTCTGCGCTTGTCTGGTCTGCAGTCTGCTCTGGTCTGGAATAGTGTATCGTGTTGGCTGGGCCAGTCGCGCTGCAGCGATGCCGGAGCCTGAGTATTATTGTATAAGGTTAAAAGCAGCCTCGCGCATATATAGTAATGTATCTGAACTCCCATGTAAATGTTTTAAAAATGTCCTAATACTAATCTTTGTGATATAAAGTAATTTTTTTAACAAGCATTCATTTCAATTTAAAGAATTTACTAATTTCTCCAATCCATGAACATTCCGATTTTTGCAAAAGAAAAATCAGTTGCTTCCTTTCATAAATGACAAATCTATCAGCCAGCTTTGCACAGAGCTGTGTCGGAAAAATTTATTGCAAGAGCAGATATTTGGCGACTTTATTGAGGTAAGAATTTTTCCTTTTTTATTCAGAATGATCATACAGGGCCGTGACGTAGCACTGCTGTCGTCCAAAATTTACCAGGTTACTGAATTTATTTTTTATTACGAGGTTTAGGAATTTTTCTGTTTCGAGCTTACATTAAATGAGAAAAGAATTTTGTGGGCACATTAAATGGGAAACAAATTTTGTGTGGAGGTTAAATGTGAATGAATTCCTGTAGATAGGTTATAAATGGGAGCCAATTTTGTTCTGAGGTTACACAAAAAAAAAATTAGAATCATATTCATATTTATTCATATTATTATTATTATTATTTATTTTGTGGGGAGGTTACATATTTATTTAATTTTGTGTCGGGAGGTTACACTAGGCGACAACCGACCAGGATCGTATTTCTTTGTGAATCTCTGAGAAGTAGTCATATATCTGCTCTTATTTACTTAAATGTAGTTTGCATCTGGCGCAACGCATTTTCTAATTTGTCACTCTTTCTTTCACAGATCATCGGCAATTTATTACTCTTTGTTGTAATTGTGTTTGTTCCATTTTTGTTTCGTCTTTGTTTCATTTTGTGCTTAATTTTGATTTGTGAAAAATGCCGCGAAAAACTGTTAACAGTACATCGCGATGTGCAATGAGTGAAATAGCCGACTCGAATAATTTGTCCGATAATACTTGCGACACTCAGTGTAATAATGATAATCCTCAATTTCCAGACAATCAGTGCGTACCGATCACTAATATTGATTTTGATCCTAATGATGAGCAAACAAATGCAGTTATGTCCAGAGTAAATGTAACAATTGATGACGCGGCACGTTCCGATACAATGAACGCTGCTCAGTTTGACACACCCGGTTTGGAAAATTTGAATTGTGAACAAATAATTGTTTCTAACGAAGGTGAACAATGTACTCAAAGTACGTCAGATTTGTTTGATTCCGATGTAGTGGCCAACAGTGCACATCCGATTGGCAAACCTTTTCAAGAATCACAGAATGACCAAATGGTTATACAAAACGTGACACATACAGATACATCATCACACAGCACAGAGAATACAGTAGCTAATTTTGGCATGGATCGAGTTATAGCATTAATGCTACAACTTAATGAAAATCTCAAACAGTCTATGAAAGGAAAGACGACAATTACAAACAACTTAATGAAAAACTAGACAACAATTCCAAACAGTCGAATGATAAGCAATATAACAAATTCAAACAACTTAATGAACAGAACAAACAACTTAGTGAACAGGTTACAGCCGTTGCCGCGCAATGTCATGATACTAAAGAACAATTACGTGAGGAAATTAAGGCTTGTGCTAGGAGCAGTAGTGAAGAAATTAGATCTGTGGCTCAAGAATTAAGGAATACGCAAGCAGCTACAACGAAATTACTTAAAGATGAAATTAGTGCAGTCGCTCAACAATGCTCTGAAAACGCAACACAGTTACGCGACGAGTTTAAATCAATGTCAGCAGAACTTTCGCGCACACTGGATGCAAAAGTAGACGCGAAATTTGACCAACAGAACAGTCAAATTGACGAATGTTTTAATCACCACCTACAAAACAGTGAAACGCGTTACCGTAAATTTATACAAGAACAGAATAAAGTAAAGCAACAAGTCATGGAAACAATTACTGCACAGAGACCGGAAGATAAGCGTAAATTGTTTACGAAAGCAAGAACATACGTAGACAACAATATTGCTACAGTATCAGACGAAATTAATACTATCAAACAGTTGAACACCGAATTGCATGATGAAATCTCCGATCTTAAAGCAAAATCAGACACACACACACAGTAGACTTTCAGACAGTGACCGACAGACTTGAACAATTAGAACTAATTCAGGATCCCGATGCCATCAAAGCAGACGTTAAAAAGTTGAACAAAACCACACGTAAAATAAAAGAACAAATTAATGCTTGCGATACTAAAAACGATGATCAGGTAAAAGCACTGACTGAAAAATATGATGAATTGGCCAGTCGTATTGACGTTATCGAAAGTAATAATGACATCAAATCGGACGATACTTCACCAGTTTCGTTTAATCAAACACCTGAATTCCAAAATTTACAACAGACGATCAGTGAGATAGATTCGTCCAATAATACATTACGTAGAAAATTGTCAACTTTACAGCAAGAAGTTACAGAGATGAAAAATATTTCAGTCTTTAATACATCACAGCATACGCCACTCTCCGAACATTTGTCAGACTCACACAGCCAGTATAATTTAGGTAATTTACAGAGAATACGTGAGTTAGATTCCGAACAGTCACAGACAAATAGATTCTCATACAATCCTGAACCTGTTCAGACATACAGAGACGATAATTTCGATTACAAGCATTTTCTATCCGTGAGAAAATTTAAGGTATTTAAAAATGACAGAACACATATCCACCCCTTGGATTGGATACAACAATTTAGCTTTGCTTTTCCACCAGCTTGGCCTGTAATGCAGAAACTAGCATTGAACTGGATACAACAATTTGCTTTCGAATTTTCGCCGGCATTGCCTGTAATGCAGAAAGTAAAATTTATTTGCAGCGCGTAAGAGACCTCAGGGGATTCATTACACTTCGATGAGTATGTGCCGTAGCGTGCACAGGGCCCCGAGCCCTGGTGGTGCTGTTTCATCTTTAATTTTCTGCACTGCTGCCTTCTCTTCTACTATCTTTTATATCTATCAAAACAGCTCTTCAACTATCGATCTATCTAGGATTAGAAATGAGTAAAGAAATCTGATATGACGAGTTTTACCGAAAGTGACAGTTTTCATTAGACGCTCCAGAAATGACAACCACGAGAACTTTAATACCGGACAAAAATTTTAATCATCAGTATGTTCCAAAATTTTTAGCAATCGCAGATACATTTAGGCAACAATAGAGGCTTTTCCCAACAACAGCAACAAAACCAACCGGTTAGCATACCTAACCAACAATGTAGTCTGCAAGGTCAACCAAGCTTTAATGTTTCGCCGCCTACACGTATAGCGTCGGCCACACCAAATAGTAACGCACAGCAACAAGGAAATCAGTACGTACAGAAAACACAGCATTTTAACTCATATCGCAATGCACCGTATAGAAATGACTATCATGACAGATGTAAAAGTAATGAGCACAGTTTTCAGCGTACGTTTAATAACAGTCGGTTTTACCAGCAGCAAAGTCATCCGCAACAACATATTATCATGAATGAACCAGACAGTAGATATCATCCCGAACGTAATACGTCAGGAAGAAATAACAGAACAGTACAAATAGTGGAAATGCCACAGCATCCTCCCGAAAATAATAACACGTCAGATAGAATTTGACTAGATACAGTAGAGGTTGCATCTTCCAGCAACGCAAGCAATACTTTTGACACACAGAATCTTGTTCACGAAAATGTTATTACTTTTGACGACATCCGAGACACTCTTTTGCAGGAAAGACCAGCTATTCAGAAAACCATTTCACACCCTGTCATTGAAGTAAAGATTGTATCATCCAAATTTTCAGCAGTAATAGAGTCTGGATCACCTATGTCAGTTATAAATGAAACTTTCAACGAATGTAACAAAGAGAATACCTATCCTACGTTACCATTAGGCAAAACTAAAGTAAAAGGAGCAGTATCTGGTAAAGGAGTAGATGTAAAATTACAGACACATTTATCATTTTGTATTTCAGGTCATACATTTCACTCAAATTTTTGGATTGTTCCCTTATTAACAACAGACGTTATTTTAGGTACGAATTTTCTGGTATAACATGACGCAATTATTGACATTCAAAACTCCTATTTAATGTTAAAGGATGAAAATGTACAACTGGCTTTAGAATTTCAGCACTCTTTATCTGCAGAAGAACAAACAATTAATCGTACAGAGGTCATTTCCGCATCACGTAACATAGACTGTCATTCCACATTGTTCACAGATACGTACGTACACAACTATAATACTCCAGACGAAGCCGACTGTGACGTTATACAGATGATTTCTGATAAAGATAAACAGAGCAGTGCAAATACAGACGACGAAAGCACGCAACTACGCAAAATTCTTTTACAGCAAGCTCCAGTTTTTGACAACGTCCCTGGTACTATGTCCGGTTTTATGTATGAATTTCAAGTTAAACAGCACGACACGTTTAAAGCCAAACATTATCCCATTCCGTATATTCACAGAGAACAAGTTAAGAAAGAATTGCAAGTTATGCTTGACCAAGGAATTATTGAACCGGCAGTTAGTCCGTACATAAACCCACTCCATATTGTTAAGAAAAAGGATGGTTCACTTCGTCTCGTACTTGATTCGCATCACATCAATGACATTATTATTAATGAAACAGATCGCCCGCAGACACTAGAAGAACTTCTACAGAAATTTCATGGTACTGCTATTTATTCCACATTAGATTTGAAATCTATATTTTGGCAAATTCAGCTCCATCCGGACTGCAGAAAGGACACGGCTTTTCTCTGTTTTGGTGACTGTTATCAATTTTGTAAATTACCGTTCGGTTTAATTATTTCTTCAGCAGCATTTATTCGCGGATTGAATACTATACTTCCGACAGAATTAAAAGACAGAATCACAACGTATGTAGACGACATTCTTATTGCAGAAGCTAACTGGTCTGAACACAATCTGATTCTTGAACAACTGTTGCAAACTTTTCGTGCACAAGGACTCACAGTTAATCTTAGCAAATCGCACTTTGGTAAAACTTCCATAAAATTTCTTGGACATGTAATTTCAGCAGAAGGCATTGCGCCTGACCCGGAAAAACTTCAAGCCTTACGTGTCATTACTGTACCTACGACGAAGAAACAACTACGCAGCTTTTTGGGTTTAATTAACTTTTTCCGCAAATGTATTCATTACTCTGCTTTAGACACCCCTAGATTATGCCAATTGACGGGTAAACACGCTATTGGGTCCTGGGATAGCCAAGCACAGTCTGAATTTGTCAATCTGAAACAAGCTTTGTTGAATGCACCACTTTTATCAGATCCAGATCTTACTAGAAATTTTTCCATTGCCACCGACAGTTCTAACACCGCTTTAGGCGTACACATTTTTCAGGAAATTGAAGAAGATGGTACTTCAGTAATTAAAAACATCGCCTTTGCGAGTCGCATTCTGTCACCTGCTGAACGCAATTATTCTGTCACAGAACGTGAAACATTATGTGTTGTATGGGCATTTACGAGATTTCGACATTTTCTTTATGGAAGACATACGACCGTTTACACAGATCATAGAGCTATACAGTTTTTACTTTCCGTTAAATTTACACACGACAGATTAAGCAGATGGAAACTTTATTTACAGGAATTTAATTTTACAATTGTTCACATTCCCGGCACACAAAATATTGTAGCAGACGCACTATCCCGTTCTCTCAGCAACAATGAGCAAGACATCGCAACCAACTTCTGCCAAGCAAATTTCAGCGTCATGTACAGTCGTGGACAAAACGAGCGAGACCCCTCGCCTTTTCGTTATGCTGATCCGCACGGCTTTAAAGTCTTCTACACAGCATAACAGGCAAGGCGACGAAGTGCTACCAACATACTATGCACAGGCGTGAAACTGACAAACTATCTGACCTTTTTTAGGCTGTTTTCAATTATTTGTGAGTATATTAATGCTGATTAGTGTGTTAAATACAACACGTAAATATAAGACAGAACTGAAAGAAGAAACGCTAATTGGTCAACGTTCAGACCAGTCATACTGGATTACCGTTGCTGACCTACCATGAAACTGTGCAAATTTAGAAATGTTATGAGAGAGTAAATTTAGTAGGATAATTCTGCACCACCCCAGGAAATAAACGGCTGCATAGCTGCAAACGGTATTATACACTGTTTCGAATTCTCCACTAGACTCGCCACAGCCAGAAAACGTTCATTAGCCGAAGTGTTTCTTAAGCTAGCTAGCAATGGGAATGTTCGCACTTCTAAAACGCGGTGGCATTAATACTGGGATATGAATTACCACATGTATAGGCAAATGGATTCTATTTGCATTCCTGTAACCGTGATTTGGATCGAAAGCGTAGCTACGATTAATATGCTGATGTATCGACTGCAACTAGCACATTTCGGGGCGGCCTTCATCTTCAGTAGCTGTCGTAGCTGTTTTCGTTGTTAGGGTTTCGTCACCTAAACCGATAAAAACGGAACCCTACTAGTCTCACTTTCTTGACCGTCTATCGGTCTATCCAACCCTTAAAACCCGTTTACCTCCAGAACGGGTAGACATAATAAGCGGAAATGTATCGCAGTTCTTGCGGTACCCGGTCCCTTGGTGGTGTAAAAAAGTGAGCTTCTATGTCAACGCAATCTAAAGATACGGCCGTTTATGTAAAGAAAATTCACGCGAAAGGTTAAAAAATGGCATCAAGAACTATGCAACCAAACTGCTTATGTCATCAGCCCCTAGACCTAGAACTACTTAAACCTAGCTAGCCTAAGGACATCACAGACATCTATGCCCGAGGTAGGATTCCAACCTGCGACTGAAGCAGCCGTGCGGTTCGTGACCGAAGCGCCTGGAACCGCTCGGCCACCGCACCCGGCGAAACCCTATTCATCTCATGTGTAATGATAATATATACTGTCTAGTGAGGATAAACTGTATTCGCCAGCAACTCAGATCGTTTGATCACGGAACATTTACGAAGCTACATTCAAACTTTGTTCTAAGTCGTCTGCAACATCCATTTATAAACACCCTAGGAACGTCGTATGCGATATCCACTTCTGAAGACGCTGGCAGATACTGCAGTACCATAACAAGTAGGCAAGAATTTATTGTTATTGGTCCATGCATGACACTTTATTTCAATATAAATTTAACGCGCCTAGGTGTTCGTATATGGCTGAAACTAATGAACAAAAAGTAAATAAACAGCAAACAACTTCGATGTTCAAATCAAATGAAAGTCACATGTCGCAATTACAACATAATTTCGTTTCCAGAATGAGATAACATAATTTCGTTGTTACATCTACATGACTACATCAACAGGACTTCTTTGCAATCCAGACTTACGTGGTTGGTTCAAAAATGGCTCTGAGCACTATGCGACTTAACTTCTGAGGTCATCAGTCGCCTAGAACTTAGAACTAATTAAACCTAACTAACCTAAGAACATCACACACATCCATGCCCGAGGCAGGATTCGAACCTGTGACCGTAGCGGTGGCTCGGGTCCAGACTGTAGCGTCTACAAGCGCACGGCCGTGCTTGGCAGAAGGTTCGGACTATTTCTCTACCGTCCCACTCATTAACAGTGTGCGGGAAAAAGGACCACTTAAATCTTTTCTTGTGAGCCTTGAATTACATTATTACTATGGTTTCTTCCTGCGTAAGGTCCCGAGGAAATAATGTTTTGGCATTCAGAACAGATGTTCAAAAATGGCTCTGAGCAGTATGGGACTCAACTGCTGAGGTCATTAGTCCCCTAGAACTTAGAACTAGTTAAACCTAACTAACCTAAGGACATCACAAACATCCATGCCCGAGGCAGGATTCGAACCTGCGACCGTAGCGGTCTTGCGGTTCCAGACTGCAGCGCCTTTAACCGCACGGCCACTTCGGCCGGCAGAACAGATGTTGGTGATTGAAATTTCGTATAAAGATCTCGTGGCAACGAAAAACGCTTTTGTTTTCATGAATGTTACGCCAACTCGCTTATTAAATCTGGGACCCTCTCTCCCCTATTTCGTGAAATTACAAATCGTGCTACCGTTCCTCGGACGTTTTTGCGTGCACAGTCAATCACGTCTGTCAAGGATATTATAGCAGTGGACGGACAAACGTAGTGTAGGCAGTATTTTCAGTTGGCATGTTGCGTATTCTTAGTGTGCGGCCAATAAAACGCAGTCATTCGTTTGCCTTCCCCACAAAAGTATGTTTTCTATCGTTCCAGTTTAAGTTTTACTGGGTACTGAGATGAACTGACAGTGCTTCGACTTGTGTTTTGTCATGTAACCGAAAGTTAATTATTGTTATTGGACGCAGCTTTCGTGTTTAATGTATTCCTCATTCAACAGAATACACTCTTCGTACACCACATATAACTGTTTCAAAGTATTAAATTGTTACTGATGTCACCAAGTTGCAGTGGTCATCTTTACTTGCCGTTTTGAAACAAAGGAAAATATTATAGCGAAATGTAGCAACTAAGAAGCGAAGTATCCAAATAAACAAACATTTCCGGTTTAAGTAGTTGCAGTAGATCTACTACACAGTAATGTAAATTAGGAGCAAAATCCATTAGTAGATCGTTATCAGGAAAACCAGCTCTCATAATGCAATGTGCCACAGCAAGAAAGAAAGTTTCCCAACATGTCTATGAGCAGTCGAGGAAAGTGAACACATTCTGTCTACTGAATCCCAACGCATGCCACTTACGAGGGGACACGCCAAGTGTCATACCCCGATCTTGCTGAAACGTCGCTCAGTGAAAGAGGGGACAAAATAAGCGAACACGTGTCTCGGCTTATCTGCTTACACTCTACCGCTTCTGAGAAAACGACGGTCAAAGTTTTCAATGCGCTGTTGCTACAGTGTAGATACCTCTTAGCGGGTAAGGATTCAACTGAAGCCGTGGCTCTGCGGCTACCATAGCGACTTCGGAACTTTGCGCTGCGAGTTTGAAACCCGGTTTTTCCTTCCCCCCCCCCCCCTCTCACTCTCTGAATTATCTACGAATGTCTATTCCAATTTATGTTGAAACAATGTTGTCGTTATTCGTCAGTTAATTTACTGTGTACAGAAAAAAGTTAAAAAGGGAGCACTTAGTGCGTAGTGGGGCGATCACTCTGTTTTAGAAATAATTCAGAAGCCAAGATCGCTCAAATACTGTTTACTGGATAACCGGTTTCAACGTATGCCATCATCGGATCTGAATGGAGATTAACATTTATAAACCATTTCGATATAACAATACATGAGGCAGACCAGATGATTTTAGATCAGCTTGTCTCATTCGTTTATTATTTTTTTAATTCATTAATTACACATAAAGTTAATTGGCGAATAATGACAACATTATTTCAACATAAATTAGAAAAAAAAACATTCGTAGATAATTCTGATAGAGAGGCAGGAAAAAATAATAATAAAAATACCCAATATGGTCTCGAACACGGGAATCAAAGTTAAGCAGGAACGACGGCAGCCACTGAGCCACCGCTTCAATTGCGTTCTCGGCTGCAGAAGGTATCTACACTACAGCAACAGCGCGTTGATAACTTTGACCGTCGTTTTCTCGGAAACGGTCGAGTGTCTGCAGATAAGTCGAAACACATGTTCTCTTATTTTGTCCTCTCCTTCACTGAGCAAAGTTTCCGGACAATCAGCCTATGACACCTGGCGAGTTCCCCTCGTTAGTCGAGTCGCTTCTTACGCCCGGCGAGAATTATGTATGCCTCAGAGTAAACTGCGCCACTTGGAAACACGGCGAGCGGGGATAAACACGTTTTCCTTCTTATAAGGCAATCTTCTACAGCTAAAATTCACGAAGTGTCCTTCAGGTTGCCTAAGATATTTCAGAAATGTTTCTTGCGTTAGGCCTTCCGGATATGCAAAACGTAAACATTTCATTTCATGTAATATTTATCAGGATAAGGCATGACAAGAGTGGACCAGTCCCTTCTGAGAAAAATTACAGATTCTAAGTTGCTCCACCATATAATGACACGGGTAGGGGCTTGCGATGTCTCGTTTATGCCATCGACTTCCGTGTTATACATACTTGGCCACTGCGTTGTGGCTGCCATCGTGGAGGAGGCAGTCTGTTTCCTGCTAGCGCCGTTTCCGCAGTAGATATTAACCGCGACGAATCATTCAGTCAACGCTAAATGGCCCATCTGGCTGAGGCAGACAAGGGCGCTATAATAGCACTCCATGCAGAGGGATCTTCAAATGGCTGTATAGCAAGAACTATGGGTCTTCACAAGTCGACGGTAGCCAGGTGGATCAGACGAAAGGAAGAGAGTGGTAACCTGAATGGGAGGCCTCATGGCCGTCGCCGCAAAACAACAGCAGCTCAGGATGTGCAGATACGCCGTTTCAGTGAAAACCACCCATTTGTCAACGCACGACAAATTCAGCAAACTTTGGGTCTCAATGTTAGCAGTAAGACCGTCACTCGTCGTCTAAGGGAAGGTGGACCTTTTGCTGCTGAAAATGTCTACAAACCTCTCCAATTTCGGAGGCGAGTGATTTTCACGGACGAATAAGTTTTCTCTATGGCATCAACCGGAAAAGTACTTGTTTACCGGCCTAAAGGTGCTAGGTATAATCGAGAATATATTTACAGTTGCCGAAGGAGTGGCAGGGAGTCGGTAGCGGTATGGGCATGGATATCGGCCGAAGGGTGTGGGCTCCTGTGGGAAGTGGAAGGAAGATTCGATGCGCGCAATTACATATCAATTCTGGAGAACGTGATGTTGCCTTCTGTGACAGCAAGATTTGGCGATGATTAGATCATGTTCCAACAAGATCGCTCGCCTATTCATATGGCACTTGTGGTTAAGAGGTCGTTCGACGACCATAGTAATATTGCTGTAATGGAATGGCCACCTATAGGAGCTGACATGAATCCCATTGAGAATATTTGGGCAGAAATGGTCAGAGTAATACGAGAAAAGGGGCAGTCACCGTCGACTCGCCGACAGCTTTCTGATGTGATTCATGACGCTTGGAATGAGTTACTTGAATATCCTAGTTATGTGGCTGGAGTTGTGGGCTCAATGCCCGACAGACTTCGAGCTGTTGTGGAAGCCGAAGGAGGCTATACGCGATACTAAGCAGCATCAGCAGAGGTGTTTTTTTTTTTTTTTTCAGCTCTTCACCAATCAGCTGCAACAGCTGTTTCAAGTTTTTTTTTCAGACGTGTATTTTATATAATTTCAAGGAAACGCACTAAGTGGAATGTGGACAAACAAATTAATTCACAGCAAGATATGTAAGCCGGCCGAAGTGGCCGTGCGGTTACAGGCGCTGCAGTCTGGAACCGCAAGACCGCTACGGTCGCAGGTTCGAATCCTGCCTAGGGCATGGATGTTTGTGATGTCCTTAGGTTAGTTAGGTTTAACTAGTTCTAAGTTCTAGGGGACTAATGACCACAGCAGTTGAGTCCCATAGTGCTCAGAGCCATTTGAACCAAGATATGTAATATTTAATTTGATAAGAGAAGAAATACTCACCTTATATATTCATGCAGTCTCTAAAAAATACATGACACACGTGTATATGCAAGAAGGGTACAAAACAATTCAGCACAAATGAAAAATATTGAGGAGAAGCTCGCCGATGAAGGTGTAATTGGAGAACAAAGGTTGGGCTAGAAGGAGAGGTAAGGAGGCCCGAAAAAGCAGAGAAAAATCAAATACCCAATAGACTTTGAGTCGTTGTCGCAGCAGAGGGCGCTTGGTGTATGCGATTCGGAGCAACAGTAGAAGAATACTTTTATTCACTGATTTTTGAGGCTTTATTTTGTGACGGCTAAACAGTGCTGCATCATGAGCCCCACTATTTGTCCACATGTGGCTAAACATCAGAGGTGTAAAAAATTTTGAGAGGTGCCGAAGTTCTCTGGAAGAGTAACGTGTTTTAGACAAGAAGATGATTTTTAGTTCATTTCATTTTAACCATTCACACTATGCTTTGACATTGTAATCTTTGATTTCATTTTATTATTATGTATCTTTTCTTCGGTGAAAGTCAACGGTAGTAAGTTTCAAGATATGAAGAATAACTGGAAGTTTTTAATTTGTGGAATAGCGTATTTAACAGTTAATATTTTCAACAAATCTGTAGTTATAGGACATATTAAGAAGCAAGTCAAAAATGGCATTGTGGAAAGATCAGGTTGGTCTCTAAAGGGTAAAGACGGTAAAATAGCAAATACGAAACTATGGGTAACAACTATTGTTGATGGTGAGGAGCCATAATCGATATGCCACTATTCTGTAATTGTATTTCTGAAGTTTATCGTCAATCCTAGGACTGAAACCGATACTTCAAAATTTATTTAGCACCGCAGAATATTAAATCATAGTTTATAGATCAGGAACCTAATCCAACTGCCTTTAATTTTATTCTCACGGATGACATTGAGACAGTAAATAACAAGAGAAATAACAAAACTCTCAGAATCAATATAGAGAATTCAAGTATCCAGTGGATTCAAAAGTTTGCTATAATAGCGAGAAATTGCTTTTACTGACTCCTTCATGCCTACGTTTTCTGTCAGACAATGTTTGAAACTAGGTAAACAATTTTTCCACAAATTATCAAATTGGAAGTCGGAGAGCCAGTTAAATAAATTATGATGACAACAAACGTTTTTCAAGTAAACTGATCACAGGAGGCATCCAACGCATTTATTGTGTGTTACACGCACAGTATCTAAACTGGCAACGCCACCAACACACAATACCACTAACAAGGGAACATTCTCATCGCACCCCCCTCAGGTTTAGATATAAGTTGGCACAGTGGATAGGCCTTGAAAATCCGAACACAGATCAATCGAGAAAACAGGAAGAAGTTGTGTGGAACTATGAAAAAAATAAGCAAAATATACAAACTGATTAGTCCATGCGCAAGTTAGGCAACACAAGGATAAAGTGAGCTCAGGAGCACCGTGATCCCGTGGTTAGCGTGAGCAGCTGCGGAACGAGAGGTCCTTAGTTCAAGTCTTCCCTCGAGTGAAAAGTTTAATTTTTTATTTTCAGGCAATTATTATCTGTCCGACCGTCCGCTCGATGCGAGGTAACTGCGCTATAGTATGATGACGCTACACCCAAACAAACATCGAAACACATGACGTCAGTCAACTACAGCGCACGGAAGAGAGAGTATTCCTGCTAGCGAGGCTCCCTGGCTGGCAGTTGACTGTTCGATACTTTGGACGAGAGTGCATTAAATACGTGAGATGCATTCCGTGAGCAATATGAATCCAGCAACTATAGCTCGCGACTTTAATAACAATGTCAATGAATATTTTCCGAACTGTAAGGCATCGGAAAGTTCCTTAAGGGATCGAACGATTGTCGAACATTTGTATGATTACTTCCTACATTTGTTGATAAACAGTACGTGTGGTGATGATTGTCTGAAAATAAAAAATTTAACGACTCACTCGAGCGAAGATTTGAAACAATGACCTCTAGTTCGGCAGCTGCTCACGCTAACCAGGCGACCACGGCGCCCCCGAGCTCACACCCTCGTTGATGTTGCTTATCTTGTGCATGGACTACTCAGTTTGTATATTTTGCTTATTTTTTTCATAGTTCAACACAACTTCTTCCTGTTTTCTCGATTGATCTGTGTTCAGTTTTTAAGGCCTATCCACTGTGCCAACTTATAAATAAATCTGAGGAGGATGCGATGGGGAGGTTCCCTTATTAGCTATGAAACAACTGTAGGAAAACGGAGCATCCTCGTTATCCATGTGATCGCTAAGACGACTAATTCGAAACATAAATGTCAATATAAGCATCAATTTCTGTTGGAACGTGTTTCCTGGACCAAATAACATACATTCCCTAAGTCTTCAATGCGAATCATGCAGCAAATGTAATTTAAAGGACATAAAAATATCGAGTGAATTTACTAACGTAATTATGAACCACTCACGAAGATAAATCGATGGTCACACTGTTGTCAAAAGTATTCTACAGTATTGCCATTGTCCATTAGACGGGCAGCAGGAAGAAAACGTTCGCTCAGCTGTGCTGAGATATCTTGCACTGACAAAGCTCGTGATTCGAAGACGCCACAGCATCGTCTGCCACCATTTCATGGGAAACGGAATATCTCAAGTGTACGGACTTAGACATAAAAACTGCCCGCCGGCCGGCCGCTACAGAGACAAAGTCCTAGTCATTCACTTAATGTGGCCAATAAAACTGACCGCCCCGGCCAACTGCACAATCTGGCAACACTGTTATATGCGGAAGTGTTAGGAGGAAGTGTTGTCCATTTCCGAGATGTTCTCGGATTGTGTGAGCCTGTGGTCTAGTAGCCGGCACGGTAACTCAGCGTGTTCGGTCAGAGGGTTAGATACCCACTGTAATAAAAAAATTGAGTTAATGGATCAACGACGAACTGAAACGGGTGTCTTGCGACGTCCGCACCGAGCAGATTCAACGAACAAAAACGAGACAAAAAAAAAGAAGTGGTAATCTTCGTGCATTCTAAACTTATGGTCGCCTGTTCGCGTCCAACTGTTTTCTTTTCTTTTTTTTTTAACCACATTTCGGTCTAAAGTTATGAGTCTGATTGACGAAGATAATTCGCTTAACATTCTACCCAGCAGCAATAACAAGTATTCCAGAAACAACTCCGCAGGACAGCTCGTGGCTGCGTCGCGATCATAACAGCTTACGTTCGAGCGTTTCCTCGCGCTGCAGCGGCTACCGGCCACCGGCCAGACGCCACCCGCCGCCTGAAATCCGGCGCCGCCCATGTGAACGCGGCGCCACGCTGTCAGTGTATGTATCAACTGTCATTTTCGAATTTGAAGTTCTAGTTATCATCTTGCAGTTAAGCATTGGATTTTGCATACCTGAAAATCATGAACTACAGTTAAGCATTGCAAAATTGAGTCGCAAGTGGAAAAAGGTGTAACATCTGCAACACAATGTTTACTTTTGGTATAACAGAGGGGTGAATGCAGAGGAGGCAGCTAGAAAGATTTGAATTGTGTTTGGAGCGAATGCTTTTGGGAAAAATACGCCAGAAAAAGATATTCGTGTTTCAACAAAGATCGTTCTGCCATGAATGATTTTCCACATTAAGGAAGTTTCGCCTACTGATATATGTGATAGATTACCATTTTACCATCATGCGACCTTTGCATCCAACAGGCAAAGTTCAGAAGTCTGGTGCAGGAGTACTGCATGCTCTAATCCGAAACAACAAAAATCAACGGAGTGACTATTATTGAACGTCATCAGGTCACTCATCGAGCATTCCTAAGCAGTACTGTTACTGGTGACGCGTTATGATGCCTTTATCGTTAACTTCCTAAGAAGAAATGAAAGGCTGAGCCCCACCAAAAGTCATAAACTCGAGGAAAGAGTAGTGTGAACATAATATTTTACATCTGATAAATCCAAAAGTGTGTTTTGGGCTACGAATTCTGCCCCCAGGGTGTGTGCAACACAGCTGGAATTAGTTGCCAACAACTAAGACACCTTTTGGTCGCAGTGTAAGGAAATCGAACAACAAAACTACATCACCTGTGCTACTGCATGACAACGCACTATGTTGCTTTGAGAAACAAAACTATCCAGGAGATTGATAGGAAAGTCGTCTCTCAGAAAATTGTATTGATAGCGAAGACCTCTCTCACTCAAGCACTTGTCCCTCTCGTCATATATTTGTAAAATTTTACCTTTCCCGCTCTTGATCGATCAACCGTCAAGGCAATACATTTCTAGACGAAAATGCTCTTAAAACTACTCTGGTTTAATGACATCGTTAGAACCAGTAGGTTTCAACAGGCGTAGAATTTGTAAACAACTTTAGCATTGTCAGATCGTTGTAGATATCGTGAAAGAAAATTCTGCTGATGATTAATTTCTCTTCGATAATTACTGTTGCGTTTAGTAAACTAATGGAAAATGCAATTAAAATATTCACTGTACTAATACAAATTAAATTCAGCTTACTACAGAAACATCACGACGGCAGTCTATCTTAATAAAGCATTAAGTGTCTGTGAGACGATTGAGCCTATTTTAACACGAATTAGTAGTATATTACCGACTTTTGACTTCGAAAAGATCTGTATTTATTTCATTTCCTGTTCCATTCGTAAGTATTATGAAAATGTGACATTTCATAGATAAAATCATGTATTCATAACAACAAAAAATATGTCGGAAGAAAAAAAAAGTGGCATTATGAATTTGGCAGTACCGTAAGGTTTTCGCTCTGACACTAAGGGTTACTGAAAGTAGCAAGACGAATTTTGCTCGAGCGTTGTCTTACGATTCCCTTATTGAGTTTTTATCTGCCTGCTTGTAGCTGTGCTACAAAAGAATTAAAAATCTGGCTTTCAGCGAGTCTCGAAAGGCGAACGAAAGCAGCTTGCACCTGGTAGCTAAGCATGTAACCTGGGAACTGGTTTTTCCTAAAGTGGGAAGACATCCTTTTGTGGTTGAATTGTTGGCAAATGTCAGTCAGACGCGTGCCTTTGGTCTAAGCGTTTCGGTGTGTTGAATTTGTACGAATGATTTTTCTACAGGCTTTTTCTGTCCCAAATAGAGAGTTGAAGTCTCCGATTAGTATTTTCACGTCATCTTGGTGAGTTTTGCTCATAGTATTTTCTAGTGTGTTCCAGAATTTTTCGACGTTTTCGGTGTTTTTCTTATTTTTGATGTTAGTGGGGACACGTGCATTGATGAGTGAATATTTTTTACTGGAGCCCTGAATGAGCATAGTCATAAGTCGCTTGTTGATGGGCCGGCCACGGTGGCCGAGCGGTTCTAGGCGCTTCAGCCGAAACCTCGCGACTGCTACGGTCGCAGGTTCGAATCCAGCCTCGGGCATGGATGTGTGCGATGTCCTTACGTTAGTTAGGTTTAAGTAGTTCTAAGTTCTAGGGGACTGATGACCTCCGCTGTTAAGTCCCATAGTGCTCAGAGCCATTTGAACCTTTTGATTGTTGATGGGTGTGATTTCTTTGACAGAGTTGATGATACATCTGTGTTCGAGAAATGCAATGCCGAAGATTGGTACGCCTTTCGCTACCATTTCTTGTATTTTACCCTTGAAGATGCAATGGTTTCCCTAATGCAAGATTTCATTGTCAGTTAGTCGTGGTTCTTGAAGAGCAAGGATGAGAATTTTTTGCCGGTCGATTTCTTTTGTGGGATTATTTATTTTTCCTGTTTGGATCAATGTATTGATGTTTACTTTTAAATGCATGTTAATTGCTTGCAGGGAAATTTACCAGAGATCTTCGATATTCTCTGCCGTGCTAACCTGGACTCCCCAGAATCCGAAAATCCAACTGCCGCCTGTCGACAGCCGGGTTGTGTACCACCTGGAGTAAAGTTGACTTTGCTTGCATAGGTCATGTTTGCTTGTGTTTCATTGGTTTTGCTTGGGTGATACCAGGACCGGACAGGACTAGAGTGTGCTGAAGCCTTTGAAAGCAAATATTTTCAGCCAAGCTCATTGAGCTAACAGACGGTGATCAGAGTAGCGGTGATTTTCACTCAGACGTTCAGCATAGTGTTAGTATTTGGTTCACCCCTAGTATTTGATTTCCTCGGTACCACCCATATGGGGGAGGGTTTCCCCTATCCACCACACGCGATTATTATTATTACTATTATTATTATTATTGTCATTATGTCATCAGCAAATCCGATATGGTGTATCTTCCCACCACTGAAATAGATGTGTATTGTTCGATTCAGCATTTCCATCACATAAATGTGGTTTATAATTACGTTACATTGCTGCTAGTAGACATATTTCTCACTTTTTCTTAGACAGTTGCTACCTGTTACTCCATCATAGGAATTTATGTGCGCAGCA
The DNA here is from genome assembly GCF_023898315.1 of Schistocerca nitens. Taxonomy (NCBI): domain Eukaryota; kingdom Metazoa; phylum Arthropoda; class Insecta; order Orthoptera; family Acrididae; genus Schistocerca; species Schistocerca nitens. Next base: position 403,608,190 of record NC_064614.1, on the reverse strand, counting down.
TTGTTGCAATACAGACGTTCAAATTATCCGATTTCTGTAATTCCATTTCGATACCAGATCGGTCTAATCGGATTCAGCCAGGCAGTCTTAATGTGGATATCTGACTGCGATTCTCATCATATGATAGACTGGGTAAACCACATTCTTAATCGGACTGTTGAATATAGATCACTTATACATGACAGGGCCTGAATTCTTAAACACTGTGGAAAATAATAATCCAATGTGCTTATTACAAATACGTTATTTAAATATAAATACATGAACTAACGAGATAACAGTTTATTTACAGGAGCGGAGCACCATCCATCATAGCAGACCAGTGCGAGATTGGTTTCAGGGCAAGAGAGGATAAAGCTGTTGCCGTTTGTTCCACGATCACCAAACATCAACCAGATAGAGAATATGTGGGCAGAGGTAACAAGGCCATTGCCACGTGGATCTACTAAAGGTTGGTTGGTTTGTGGGATTAAAGGGACCAGTATCTACAAAAGCAAACGACCTTTGGACATATATAGAAAACATATGTTGGGAAGTAAACCATCACGCTACACTGTCTACGACTTAATGAAATCAATTCCCCTACGCATTCGAGAAATCTTAAGTAATGATCGTGGGTGGGTTGGTTACTAAAAGCATAAAAAGATGTTCAAATATGTGTAAAATCTTATGGGACTTAACTGCTAAGGTCATCAGTACCTAAGCTTACACACTAGTTAACCTAAATTATCCTAAGGACAAACACACACACTCATGCCCGAGGGAGGACTCGAACCTCCGCCGGGATCAGCCACGCAGCCCATGACTGCAGCGCGCTAGACCGCTCGGCTAATCCGGCGCGGCTACTAGAAGTATACTCGTCCACAAAACCCATGTGGACAATTACCTGATAATCGGTCAAGCTTTGTTTGTCTCAGCTTTTAGCATACAAGTCCATTTACTTTCAGTCTCCTCCTTACAATTATCGCAATGCAAGGTAATTGAAAAAACTCATCCACTCGACGCCAAATGGGCAACTGACGGGTGCATGTGTTTTTCAACAATCCGTAGTTGTCACCCTCACTGGAATCAATGACTGTGTGTGTGTGTGTGCGCGTGTGTGTATTCGTGTGCATGCACAATCTGAATCAATACTATTAACATTAGAGAGACAACCAACAATAAATACTGCATCAAATATGACTGTAAAGTATTTTAATGCTATGGGAAGTTACAGACTGAATTTTCACCCAACCCACGTCCTGCATATTACGTTAAGTAAGATGTATTAACTCCATAGTATCGTTAGCAGAGACAGTGCGCTCTTGTTGTCGAGGCTCTCGACAAGCGCAGCGATCAGCAGTGCCCAATGCCGCCGCGATTTGTTTATGTTGGCTGATTGTGGACACTGCAGCAGACGCTTCGCCATAAACAGAAAGAAATCACCTTGGCTCTGACTGCAATGAGCGGATATCACTGCCTGCGTGTTCTTATAGTAACCAACGTGGGACTTTACTCACAGGTGCCATGGAGCAATTGCAACGGGTATCATGTCATTAGTCATCAGAATATTAACCAGTGATGAAATGTCCACTCTATTTGAATCCCAAGAAAATAGGAACCTTCTCACAAAGGAATGTGAGGTGATATCAAAATTTATCCAACATACAAAAATTAACTGCAGGGCTTTCATGTATGCAGTAGTAGCACACAAGGAAATATTATGTCTTGGAAGCGCATATTTCATTTCCTCTTACAATTAACGACCTTGTTTTAGTATGAAGTGGGAAAATAATCACGAAAAACTTAAGTTCCTGAGAAGCATGTAAGTTATTTCCTCTTCTCACATCATAACTTTTGTTTTAGTATGAGGTAAAAAAATAAACAGTTTAGGGTTCTGAAACATAATATGACACCAGATTCTTATCGTAGGCGCTATCGGAAACGCAAAAAACAGGGAGCTATCCATTCTTTTGTCCAAAAGTCTGTTTCTTTCATGCGTTACTCACGCTAGGAGATTCTTATTTAAGGACTTGTGGGCATCAAGTTCTTCAGCAGAACACGCCTTATGTTATTGTGCTAATTACGGCATGGAAAAAATGCAACAAAGACGAGTTCCCCTAGAGCAGTGAGGATATTTGCACATGTCTGTATTCAGCAATGACTGCCAGCTGCCACAGAATCCTTGCGGCAGGCAACACAACTGTGCGTGCACTTCAGACATCATTCAGTAAGACGTCAGGAGATGGCTGGAAACGAAAAATTAACGTTGCTTTCCGAGTCGTATTCAATCCAGAATGAGGTGTTATTAAGGTAGTTGAACGTTCTAGCAATTACACTTCTATAATTCCCATATGAGTATTCCGACAGCCAAAAGAACCCGTTAGTGTGAAACCATTTGGAACTGCATTAACACCAAAGTGCAAGAACTTGAGACAACACGTGGACTATTCTCTTCGCTAGGTGACCTATTATTGATATTTAGGATTCTCTCCGTCCTAGGCGTAATGGAAATGGAACTTCAGAGGCGCTTTCTGCTATTCTTGACAAACATGAGAAACATGTAATCACTGCGGGTTACAACTGCGTGATGATAATGGTTCCGGTTGTCAGTAGTTGTGGTGGTGTTATGCTGTAAAACTGCTTACAGCAACGTTAATGGTGGCGCACATAATTTAGCGCTGACTACCGACTTAAGTAAAGATAGTGTTGTGGCATCTAATGATACAGCTTCAGTAATCCAATTTAACGAACATAGTACTACTTTCGCGGGCATCTAATGATACAGTAGGACTACAGAGATCATCGTGTGGGTATTACATTAATTCTGCAATGAATTACTTAAAAAATAATACCCTCAGCTATGCAGCGGGAATGACTCATTACACAGGCACTCTATGTTGCATTTGGTTAAGTGCTCAGTTCGCTGCAATCCTGATTCTACTGTTTGTAAATACTTGCACACTTCAAAAATGGTTCAAATGGCTGTGAGCGCTATGGGACTTAACGTATGAGGTCATCAGTCCGCTAGAAGTTAGAAATACTTAAACCTAACTAACCTAAGGACATCATACGCATCCATGCCCGAGATTGGAGTCGAACCTGAGACAGTAGCTGTCGCGCGGTTCCAGACTGTAGCGCCTAGAACCGGCGACTTTACAGAGGCAAAACAGAGGACTTGGAATTAAAGACGTGCCTTTAAACTAATACATGCTACTTCTAGCGGAGTGATGACCTCACACGTTAAGTAACATAGCACTCAGAGACATTTGAACCATTTTCAAAGTATACAAGTATTTACAAACAGTAGAAGCAGGATTGCAGCGAACTGAGCACTTAACCAAATGCAACATAGAGTACCTGTGTAATGAGTCATTCCAGCTGCATAGCTGAGGGTAATATTATTTAAGCAATTCATTGCAGAATTAATGTAATACCCGCACGATGATCTCTGTAGTCCTACTGTATCATTAGATGCCCGCGAAAGTAGTACTATGTTCGTTAAATTGGATTACTGAAGCTGAGGCTAAATAAAGACAAGCGACGACGCCACAACATTATCTTTACTTAAGTCGGTAGTCAGCGCTAAATTATGTGCGCCACCATTAACGTTGCTGTAAGCAGTTTTACAGCATAACACCACCACAACTACTGACAACCGGAACCATTATCATCACGCAGTTGTAACTCGCAGTGATTACAAGTTTCTCATGTTTGTCAAGAATAGCGGAATGCGCCTCTGAAGTTCCATTTCCATTACGCCTAGGACGGAGAGAATCCTAAAAATCTATAATAGGTCACCTAGCGAAGAGAATAGTCCACGTGTTGTCTCAAGTTCTTGCACTTTGGTGTTAATGCAGTTCCAAATGGTTTCACACTAACGGGTTCTTTTGGCTGTCGGAATACTCATATGGGAATTATAGAAGTGTAATTGCTAGAACGTTCAACTACCTTAATAACACCTCATTCTGGATTGAATACGACTCGGAAAGCAACGTTAATTTTTCGTTTCCAGCCATCTCCTGACGTCTTACTGAATGATGTCTGAAGTGCACGCACAGTTGTGTTGCCTGCCGCAAGGATTCTGTGGCAGCTGGCAGTCATTGCTGAATACAGACATGTGCAAATATCCTCACTGCTCTAGGGGAACTCGTCTTTGTTGCATTTTTTCCATGCCGTAATTAGCACAATAACATAAGGCGTGTTCTGCTGAAGAACTTGATGCCCACAAGTCCTTAAATAAGAATCTCCTAGCGTGAGTAACGCATGAAAGAAACAGACTTTTGGACAAAAGAATGGATAGCTCCCTGTTTTTTGCGTTTCCGATAGCGCCTACGATAAGAATCTGGTGTCATATTATGTTTCAGAACCCTAAACTGTTTATTTTTTTACCTCATACTAAAACAAAAGTTATGATGTGAGAAGAGGAAATAACTTACATGCTTCTCAGGAACTTAAGTTTTTCGTGATTATTTTCCCACTTCATACTAAAACAAGGTCGTTAATTGTAAGAGGAAATGAAATATGCGCTTCCAAGACATAATATTTCCTTGTGTGCTACTACTGCATACATGAAAGCCCTGCAGTTAATTTTTGTATGTTGGATAAATTTTGATATCACCTCACATTCCTTTGTGAGAAGGTTCCTATTTTCTTGGGATTCAAATAGAGTGGACATTTCATCACTGGTTAATATTCTGATGACTAATGACATGATACCCGTTGCAATTGCTCCATGGCACCTGTGAGTAAAGTCCCACGTTGGTTACTATAAGAACACGCAGGCAGTGATATCCGCTCATTGCAGTCAGAGCCAAGGTGATTTCTTTCTGTTTATGGCGAAGCGTCTGCTGCAGTGTCCACAATCAGCCAACATAAACAAATCGCGGCGGCATTGGGCACTGCTGATCGCTGCGCTTGTCGAGAGCCTCGACAACAAGAGCGCACTGTCTCTGCTAACGATACTATGGAGTTAATACATCTTACTTAACGTAATATGCAGGACGTGGGTTGGGTGAAAATTCAGTCTGTAACTTCCCATAGCATTAAAATACTTTACAGTCATATTTGATGCAGTATTTATTGTTGGTTGTCTCTCTAATGTTAATAGTATTGATTCAGATTGTGCATGCACACGAATACACACACGCGCGCGCACACACACACACAGCCCGCATCTCGTGGTCGTGCGGTAGCGTTCTCGCTTCCCACGCCCGGGTTCCCGGGTTCGATTCCCGGCGGGGTCAGGGATTTTCTCTGCCTCGTGATGGCTGGGTGTTGTGTGCTGTCCTTAGGTTAGTTAGGTTTAAGTAGTTCTAAGTTCTATGGGACTTATGACCACAGCAGTTGAGTCCCATAGTGCTCAGAGCCATTTGAACCATTTGAACACACACACACACACACACACAGTCATTGATTCCAGTGAGGGTGACAACTACGGATTGTTGAAAAACACATGCACCCGTCAGTTGCCCATTTGGCGTCGAGTGGATGAGTTTTTTCAATTACCTTGCATTGCGATAATTGTAAGGAGGAGACTGAAAGTAAATGGACTTGTATGCTAAAAGCTGAGACAAACAAAGCTTGACCGATTATCAGGTAATTGTCCACATGGGTTTTGTGGACGAGTATACTTCTAGTAGCCGCGCCGGATTAGCCGAGCGGTCTAGCGCGCTGCAGTCATGGGCTGCGTGGCTGATCCCGGCGGAGGTTCGAGTCCTCCCTCGGGCATGAGTGTGTGTGTTTGTCCTTAGGATAATTTAGGTTAACTAGTGTGTAAGCTTAGGTACTGATGACCTTAGCAGTTAAGTCCCATAAGATTTTACACATATTTGAACATCTTTTTATGCTTTTAGTAACCAACCCACCCACGATCATTACTTAAGATTTCTCGAATGCGTAGGGGAATTGATTTCATTAAGTCGTAGACGGTGTAGCGTGATGGTTTACTTCCCAACATATGTTTTCTATATATGTCCAAAGGTCGCTTGCTTTTGTAGATACCGGTCCCTTTAATCCCACAAACCAACCAACCTTTAGTAGATCCACGTGGCAATGGCCTTGTTACCTCTGCCCACATATTCTCTATCTGGTTGATGTTTGGTGATCGTGGAACAAACGGCAACAGCTTTATCCTCTCTTGCCCTGAAACCAATCTCGCACTGGTCTGCTATGATGGATGGTGCTCCGCTCCTGTAAATAAACTGTTATCTCGTTAGTTCATGTATTTATATTTAAATAACGTATTTGTAATAAGCACATTGGATTATTATTTTCCACAGTGTTTAAGAATTCAGGCCCTGTCATGTATAAGTGATCTATATTCAACAGTCCGATTAAGAATGTGGTTTACCCAGTCTATCATATGATGAGAATCGCAGTCAGATATCCACATTAAGACTGCCTGGCTGAATCCGATTAGACCGATCTGGTATCGAAATGGAATTACAGAAATCGGATAATTTGAACGTCTGTATTGCAACAATGCTGCGCACATAAATTCCTATGATGGAGTAACAGGTAGCAACTGTCTAAGAAAAAGTGAGAAATATGTCTACTAGCAGCAATGTAACGTAATTATAAACCACATTTATGTGATGGAAATGCTGAATCGAACAATACACATCTATTTCAGTGGTGGGAAGATACACCATATCGGATTTGCTGATGACATAATGACAATAATAATAATAATAGTAATAATAATAATCGCGTGTGGTGGATAGGGGAAACCCTCCCCCATATGGGTGGTACCGAGGAAATCAAATACTAGGGGTGAACCAAATACTAACACTATGCTGAACGGCTACTCAATCCATTGAACCAAAATCCAGACACGTCTGAGTGAAAATCACCGCTACTCTGATCACCGTCTGTTAGCTCAATGAGCTTGGCTGAAAATATTTGCTTTCAAAGGCTTCAGCACACTCTGGTCCTGTCCGGTCCTGGTATCACCCAAGCAAAACCAATGAAACACAAGCAAACATGACCTATGCAAGCAAAGTCAACTTTACTCCAGGTGGTACACAACCCGGCTGTCGACAGGCGGCAGTTGGATTTTCGGATTCTGGGGAGTCCAGGTTAGCACGGCAGAGAATATCGAAGATCTCTGGTAAATTTCCCTACAAGCAATTAACATGCATTTAAAAGTAAACATCAATACATTGATCCAAACAGGAAAAATAAATAATCCCACAAAAGAAATCGACCGGCAAAAAATTCTCATCCTTGCTCTTCAAGAACCACGACTAACTGACAATGAAATCTTGCATTAGGGAAACCATTGCATCTTCAAGGCTAAAATACAAGAAAAGGTAGCGAAAGGCGTACCAATCTTCGGCATTGCATTTCTCGAACACAGATGTATCATCAACTCTGTCAAAGAAATCACACCCATCAACAATCAAAAGGTTCAAATGACTCTGAGCACTATGGGACTTAACAGCGGAGGTCATCAGTCCCCTAGAACTTAGAATTACTTAAACCTAACTAACGTAAGGACATCGCACACATCCATGCCCGAGGCTGGATTCGAACCTGCGACCGTAGCAGTCGCGAGGTTTCGGCTGAAGCGCCTAGAACCGCTCGGCCACCGCGTCCGGCCCATCAACAAGCGACTTATGACTATGCTCATTCAGAGCCCCAGTAAAAAATATTCACTCATCAATGCACGTGTCCCCACTAACATCAAAAATAAGAAAAACACCGAAAACGTCGAAAAATTCTGGAACACACTAGAAAATACTATGAGCAAAACTCACCAAGATGACGTGAAAATACTAATCGGAGACTTCAACTCTCTATTTGGGACAGAAAAAGCCTGTAGAAAAATCATTCGTACAAATTCAACACACCGAAACGCTTAGACCAAAGGCACGCGTCTGACTGACATTTGCCAACAATTCAACCACAAAAGGATGTCTTCCCACTTTAGGAAAAAACCAGTTCCCAGGTTACATGCTTAGCTACCAGGTGCAAGCTGCTTTCGTTCGCCTTTCGAGACTCGCTGAAAGCCAGATTTTTAATTCTTTTGTAGCACAGCTACAAGCAGGCAGATAAAAACTCAATAAGGGAATCGTAAGACAACGCTCGAGCAAAATTCGTCTTGCTACTTTCAGTAACCCTTAGTGTCAGAGCGAAAACCTTACGGTACTGCCAAATTCATAATGCCACTTTTTTTTTCTTCCGACATATTTTTTGTTGTTATGAATACATGATTTTATCTATGAAATGTCACATTTTCATAATACTTACGAATGGAACAGGAAATGAAATAAATACAGATCTTTTCGAAGTCAGAAGTCGGTAATATACTACTAATTCGTGTTAAAATAGGCTCAATCGTCTCACAGACACTTAATGCTTTATTAAGGTAGACTGCCGTCGTGATGTTTCTGTAGTAAGCTGAATTTAATTGATATTAGTACAGTGAATATTTTAATTGCATTTTCCATTAGTTTACTAAACGCAACAGTAATTATCGAAGAGAAAATAATCATCAGCAGAATTTTCTTTCACGATATCTACAACGATCTGACAATGCTAAAGTTGTTTACAAATTCTACGCCTGTTGAAACCTACTGGTTCTAACGATGTCATTAAACCACAGTAGTTTTAAGAGCATTATCGTCTAGAAATGAATTGCCTTGACGGTTGATCGATCAAGAGCGGGAAAGGTAAAATTTTACAAATATATGACGAGAGGGACAAGTGCTTGAGTGAGAGAGGTCTTCCCTATCAATACAATTTCCTGAGAGACGACTTTCCTATCAATCTCCTGGATAGTTTTGTTTCTCAAAGCAACATAGTGCGTTGTCATGCAGTAGCACAGGTGATGTAGTTTTGTTGTTCGATTTCCTTACACTGCGACTAAAAGGTGTCTTAGTTGTTGGCAACAAATTCCAGCTGTGTTGCACACACCCCGGGGGCAGAATTCGTAGCCCAAAACACACTTTTGGATTTATCAGATGTAAAATATTATGTTCACACTACTCTTTCCTCGAGTTTACGACTTTTGGTGGGGCTCAGCCTTTCATTTCTTCTTAGGAAGTTAACGATAAAGGCATCATAACGCGTCACCGGTAACAGTACTGCATAGGAATGCTCGATGAGTGACCTGATGACGTTCAATAATAGTCACTCCGTTGATTTTTGTTGTTTCGAATTAGAGCATGCAGTACTCCTACATCAGACTTCTGAACTTTGCCTGTTGGATGCAAATGTCGCATGATGGTAAAATGGTAATCTATCACATATATCAGTAGGCGAAACTTCCTTAATGTGGAAAATCATTCATGGCAGAACGATCTTTGTTGAAACACGAATATCTTTTTCTGGCGTATTTTTCCCAAAAGCACTCGCTCCAAACACAATTCAAATCTTTCTAGCTGCCTCCTCTGCATTCACCCCTCTGTTATACCAAAAGTAAACGTTGTGTTGCAGATGTTACACCTTTTTCCACTTGCGACTCAATTTTGCAATGCTTAACTGTAGTTCATGATTTTCAAGTATGCAAAATCCAATGCTTAACTGCAAGATGATAACTAGAACTTCAAATTCGAAAATGACAGTTGATACATACACTGACAGCGTGGCGCCGCGTTCACATGGGCGGCGCCGGATTTCAGGCGGCGGGTGGCGTCTGGCCGGTGGCCGGTAGCCGCTGCAGCGCGAGGAAACGCTCGAACGTAAGCTGTTATGATCGCGACGCAGCCACGAGCTGTCCTGCGGAGTTGTTTCTGGAATACTTGTTATTGCTGCTGGGTAGAATGTTAAACGAATTATCTTCGTCAATCAGACTCATAACTTTAGACCGAAATGTGGTTAAAAAAAAGAAAAGAAAACAGTTGGACGCGAACAGGCGACCATAAGTTTAGAATGCACGAAGATTACCACTTCTTTTTTTTTTGTCTCGTTTTTGTTCGTTGAATCTGCTCGGTGCGGACGTCGCAAGACACCCGTTTCAGTTCGTCGTTGATCCATTAACTCAATTTTTTTATTACAGAGGGTATCTAACCCTCTGACCGAACACGCTGAGTTACTGTGCCGGCTACTGGACCACAGGCTCACACAATCCGAGAACATCTCGGAAGTGGACAACACTTCCTCCTAACACTTCCGCATCTAACAATGTTGCCAGATTGTCGGGGCGGTCAGTTTTATTGGCCACGTTAAGTGAACGTTTCGGACTTCGTCTCTGTGGCTGCTGGCCGGCGGTCAGTTTTTATGTCTAAAACTGTACGCCAGTGTGCCGCTAAAGTGTGGTTATGGATAATACGTATTCTCAGATTGCGAATCTAACATCATCAATATTGAGAGGGAAATGAATTAGGCTTCCTTCGTCTTCAGTAATATCAAATATATTTTAGTTATTGTATCTTATATGAACTGCGCAAAAAATCATTCACCAGAATTAAATAACTTGTTAGCAACATCACATGATATTAACAGTTTGCCGGCGCGGGTTAGCCGTGCTTTCAATGGCGTCATACCGCGGATCGCAGGGCTGCTTGCGCCGTCCGTTCGAATCCTTCTCCGGGCATCTATGTGCGTTAGGTTAGGTTGGTTTAAGTAGTTTGAGGTCTAGGGGCTGATGACATAAGCAGTTTGGTCGCATAGTTCATGGAGCCATTTTTTGACCTTTCACGTAAATTTTCTTTACACAAACGGCCGTGTCTTTAGATTGCGTTGACATAGAAACTCACTTTTTTACACCACCAAGGGACCGGGTACCGCAATAAGTGCGATACATTTCCGCTTATTATGTATACGCGTTCTGAAAGTAAACGGGTTTTAAGGGTTGGTTAAACCGATAGACGGTCAAGAAAGTGAGACTAGTAGGGTTCCGTTTTTACCGGTTTAGGTGACGAAATCCTATCAACGAAAACAGCTACGACAGCTACTGAAGATGAAGGCCGCATAAATAACACCCCCTACTCTTTATCCGAAATGTGCTAGTTGCAGTCGATACATCAGCATATTAATCGTAGCTACGCTTTCGATCCAAATCACGTTTACAGGAATGCAAATAGTTTCCAATTGCCTATATACGTGGTAATTCACATCCCAGTATTAATTCCACCGCGTTTTAGAAGTGCGAACATTCCCATTGCTAGCTAACTTGTGAAACAATTCGGCTAATGAACGTTTTCTGGCTGTGGCGAGTCTAGTGGAGAATTCGAAACAGTGTATAATACCGTTTGCAGCTATGCAGCCGTTTATTTCCTGGGGTGGTGCAGAATTATCCTACTAAATTTACTCTCTCATAACAGTATTTTGTTATTTCGAAAAACATCCCGAATGATTGTCACATAAGCGGTGACATAAAGGAAGAAAATTCATGTTTTTGAGTCCAGAAAGCTCTATGCAACAGAAACTGCAGATGATTTTGCCATTTTCATTGCGAAATTGCCGGCTTATTCATGTCTGGGTTAATAATAGAGGGCTGTTTGCCTGGGTTGTCTGCTAGCGTAGTTGAAGGAAAGTCTGGTTTGTTTCAGGTTCTAATCTCGATGGAGGCGTATAGAATATCAGTAAAGCAATTTTAAGAAATTCTCGCGCCCCCAATACCTTTTATCGCTACCTTTATTCTGTACTGCCGCCCTGTAGATGTCAATATGACACTCTTGTAAAATTTCATACATGTTACTGCCTACTTTTTCCGCTTCTGTTAATAATGGAATTGACTTAATTGTGGCACTTAATGATTTTTAACTGAATTTCGTTATTAATCTTCACGCATTGCTAAATTTGCACAGTTCCATGGTAGGTCAGCAACGGTAATCCAGTATGACTGGTCTGAACGTTGACACAGACCGTTTCGCGGCCGAATGCGGATAATATTTTGCTAATTCGTAACGATCTGGGGTTCTTTGTCTTACTAAAACAGTTATGTTATCTCGATAAGTTGAAATGCATTTTTTTGGTACAGTTCATACCAATTAGCGTTTCTTCCTTCAATTCTGTCTTATATTTACGTGTTGTATTTAATACACTAATCAGCATTAATATAGTCTTACAAATGATTGAAAACAGCCTAAAAAAGTTCAGATAGTTTTTCAATTTCACGCCTGTGCATAGTATGTTGGTAGCACTTCGTCGCCTTGCCTGTTATGCTGTGTAGCAGACTTTAAAGCCGTGCGGATCAGCATAACGAAAAGGCGAGGGGTCTCGCTCGTTTTGTCCACGACTGTACATTCAACAAGTTGCATTTGAAAATTTCATTTCGTCGTCATTACGAGACATAGCACAAGAGCAGAGTAAAGACAACGTGTGGAAATAAATTAAACACCTTTGGCAAGATAGGAATAATGTTACCATTAGAAACCATTACACTGTACGCAATAACATTCTGTTTCGCCGCTCTCACCCTGACAGCAACAATTGGTTATTATGCATTCCTGAAGAGCTTGTTAACAAATTAATTTGGTATACTCATTTAAGTTACGCACGTTACGGAGCCAGAAAATGTTTTCTTATACTGAGACAGAACTGTTATTTGGCCAATATGGAGAAACGTATTCGACGAGTTTTAGCGTCATGTAAAATCTGCCAGAAAGCTAAGTCAGACACGACTTTACATATTCCTCCGTTACATCCCATTGTACCTGTTAAATTGAGACACATGGCCGCTGTAGACATTTTTGGTCCGATTCCCAGAACTAAAAGAGGTTTTTGCTACATCTTTGTCGCTGTTGAACTCACTTCAAAATTTGTTACCTTCACTCCGTTACGCAAAGCTACTGCTAAATCTGTTTCGAAAGCATTTATAAAACATTTTCTATTCCATGTAGGGCATGTATTGAAAGTAATTTCCGACAATGGATCACAGTTTCGATCTGCTATATGGACACGTATGTTACGAGCTAGAAACATTTCTCCGATCTATATATCCAAGTATAATGCTTCTTCGAATCCTTGTGAACGACTAATGAAAGAAATTGGTAAACTATGTATAATATACTGCCATAAAAAACATATTGATTGGGATACACACATACTGTAATTCCAGGATGTAATTAACTCGATACCAAATGAATCTACTATGCTATCTCCGACTGTTATAATGAAAAATGTTGAACCACCTAACAAAATTAAAGAATTAGTATCCTTTCCTACCTCTCGTCGACTACGACACCATGAAATAATTGACATTGCACTCTACATCAAACGTGCCGCAGAGCGCCGGAGAAGACAGCAAAAACAGGTTTGTACACGCCGTGACTTTCACATTGGACAGAAGATATTAGTACGCACACATTAGTTATCCAACAGAGGAAAGAGTAGATGTAGTAAATTTGAGCTTGTATACGCAGGTCCATATCGAATTCGCAGTATTCGTCATCCCAATGTAGTACACGTCGAAACTTTGAGAACCAGAAGAAGCTAGGGCAATCACCATGTCTCCAATATTAAACCCTTTATTGAATGAACATACTTTATGATTTATCACACTGTAATGTCATTTTCTGATTTTTATATGACCAATGATGCAATTATATTTAAGTGAGTACTTACTGATGATTATCATATTTTTTTCTTGGCAAGTGCCCGGCAAGGTAAGGTTAGCAGGTCGCTTTTCTTGTCATTATATATCAGACCGTGCACATTTTCCATTTTTCATGTATGTATGATTGTTTTCCTGTTTTGTTTGTATGCACTACGAAATCTTTAAGATATAACAAACACCAGTTCACTTTGACATTTTGCCATATGCTATCTCAACATCGTGACTATTTTAGATTTTTTTTGCTGCTACATTATGATACTCTGTGTACATTTTTGCACCTGAACACTGTCTATGTTTTTGACATAATACGTTTTCTGTCATGCTATGCTGTATGCCTAATTATATCACTAGAAACCAGTTTTTATTCAATGGGTATATGATTTAAATGCAAGATATTAATCCTTATTCATCATTTTCAGAAAACAATAACGTGTAAAAGAAATAAATTAAACAAACCACAGTAGATTACTATGAAATGCGAATTTCACCTTCGGAATGAACGAAAGAAGATGCAATACCTCGTCACGAAGAGTAAATGGATCAGAATTAACAAACATTAACAAGAATATACTATACACATCGTATGATAGCAGTCTTAACTAATTATTTTTTTTTTTTTTTTCAGAATACGAGGCGATTGATGCAGGCTGTCAGACAGAACTACACATCTTAGTTTTAGTGATTAAATATGCTAGAAATAAGAAACTCTATACTATGAATAGTTGTGTGAAGTAAATGGTAATATGAATAATGAAGTGTCTATTTTTTTTTGCAGATGATAATGAATGATGATGAATAGTTATATGAAGAATATGCTAATATGAATAATGAAGTTTTTCTTTGCAGGTGATGATAGTAATGAAGTTATGGTAATATGAATAATGAAGTTTTTCCTTGCAGATGAGAATAATGATGAGATTTATATATTTACTGTTAGTTAAGAAATGCTATGTAGTTATTTAAGTATTTGTTGCAGTTCGTTTTGACAGTATGTCTTATGTCGCATGGTATAATGACTGAATGTTTTGGAAAGGACAGCTAGAGTACATTCATATTGAGTACACGTTTCATTACCTGTTAATTCGAAGTTCACTAATTTTCAGCATAATATGCGACTCTTCTTTCAGCTTAATAATTCATTTCGTATTTTTTCCAGGAGAAGCTATTCATGAAATTAATGTGCTATAAGCAGTTAGTTATTAAACCTGTTCTAGTACTTGCATTTTTTTTACCCATTTGTGTGTGTCATTCATGAATCTGATCACATATACTCTACTTGTTTCATAACTTTGCTACAGCTGACTCATGACGGATGACGTTACTAATCCTTATTTGCAGCAATAAGTCAAAAGCAAATATTTTTATACCCCAGCAATTAATTATCGAGCGCAACGCAATGCATTGCTAGCAGAAAAAAATGTATTACCAGTCCCAAATAATGCTACCAGTTTAAGAGAGTTCTGAGTAATACTGAATGATGTTTTCTAACCACAGACCTCGAGTAATAGTTACAGTGTGTTACATTTTAAATATGTCCTATGTCACTTGAATGATGAGTTCTGAGTAATACTGAATGATGTTTTGTAACAATGTATAAATGCTATGCCAATAATTTCTGTAAATAATATTTTTGTTATACTCTATAAATGCTATGCCAATAATTAACTCTCATTTTGAATGATGACTTCTGAATAATACTGAATAATGTTTTATAAAACTATATGAATACCTTATAACTGGCCAATGAATGCCACTGTTTCTTATATTTTAAATTTGTCTTATGCCACTTACATGCTATTATATATAAATACCAGTTGCTTGATGCTACACTCATTAACTCCTGTTTTGAATGATGACTTCTGAATTATGCATAAAAATGGTTTGTAACTGGCCAATGAGTGCCAATGTTCACTGTAATCAGATGACTTATGAATAATATTCTGTAATACTCCATACATAGTACAGAAATATTTAGTAACTAAGCAATGAGTGCCACCAATTACTCAAATCGGTTGATAGACTAATGTAATTCTCAATGATGACTAGGATACGACTTAATGTCCTTCACCTTCTGACCTAATTACCAGAAATTACTGCAATATCCGTTTGTCCTGTCCATCCTCATGATCATGGACACTATACTTGGTTTTTGCACTAATTCTACGTTGGTGAAAGAGTATGGATTCTGCAAGAGTGTGGTGTTGACACATCATGCTGTCCACCACCTTGAGCGATGGAGATGTTATTATGGTCCCACTGTTTGGTGTACCTAATTTATTACCAAATTGATAACATTGAATATTAATACGACATTTCAGTGTCTTGGCTACACTGAGTAATACTTCAGGGAAGAGAACATCAGATTGTCTCACTTGGTGTTGTGCTTCTGTAGAAAGATATGGACTTTCAGTGCAGCTACGTGCAACCTACTGTGCTACAACCATGATGCAATCCTTCCCTTTCCTATCCTAGTTCTTATAAAATGGTAAAAATATATACAGTGCGTGTGCACTTTATGTCATTTGTTAACATGTTTTATTCTCATTGCGTATACTAGTTCTTGTAAAATGGTAAAAATATATACAGTGCGTGTGCACTTTATGTCATTTGTTAATATGTTTTGTACTCATTGCGTATACTAGTTCTTGTAAAATGGTAAAAATATATACAGTGCGTGTGCACTTTATGTCATTTGTTAATATGATTTGTACTCATTGCGTATACATTTTGTCATTGCTTGATATGTCCTGTACTACAGTGTGTATGCACTTTATGTCATTTGTTAATATGTTTTGTACTCATTGCGAGTACATTTTGTCACTGCTTGATATGTTCTGTACTCAGTGCATGTGCACTATATTTCATTTCATGTTCTGCCCTTATACATGTGTATATATTCTGTGACTGTAAACTTAGTTAATTAAGAAAAATTTGTTGCTCATGGCAAGTCCAATTGACTCACCATCGCTGCCAAATTTTTGCCCCCCCCAGTGGAGGGTTATGTAAGAGGACCGAGCAGATGTAATTTCGATGCGCTGCCTGCGATATGCAAGGTATAAGAGAATCGCTGACCAGAGAGCAGTGTTGACTGAGTACGAACTGTGTAGCTGTAGCAGTAAGTTGTTGCTAGTCTGCGCTTGTCTGGTCTGCAGTCTGCTCTGGTCTGGAATAGTGTATCGTGCTGGCTGGGCCAGTCGCGCTGCAGCGATGCCGGAGCCTGAGTATTATTGTATAAGGTAAAAAGCAGCCGCGCATATATAGTAATGTATCTGAACTCCCATGTAAATGTTTTAAAAATGTCCTAATACTAATCTTTGTGATATAAAGTAATTTTTTTAACAAGCATTCATTTCAATTTAAAGAATTTACTAATTTCTCCAATCCATGAACATTCCGATGTTTGCAAAAGAAAAATCAGTTGCTTCCTTTCATAAATGACAAATCTATCGGCCAGCATTGCACAGAGCTGTGTCGGAAAAATTTAATGCAAGAGCAGATATTTGGCGACTTTATTGAGGTAAGAATTTTTCCTTTTTTATTCAGAATCATCATACAGGGCCGTGACGTAGCACTGCTGTCGTCCAAAATTTACCAGGTTACTGAATTTAATTTTTATTACGAGGTTTAGGAATTTTTGTTTCGAGCTTACATTAAATGAGAAAAGAATTTTGTGGGTACATTAAATGGGAAACAAATTTTGTGTGGAGGTTAAATGTGAATGAATTCCTGTAGGGAGGTTATAAATGGGAACCAATTTTGTTCTGAGGTTACACACACACTAAAAAATTAGAATCATATTCATATTTAGTCATATTATTATTATTATTATTATTATTATTATTTATTTTGTGGGGAGGTTACATGTTTATTTAATTTTGTGTGGGGAGGTTACAATGTGTTTCACAGTAACGAAGAAGGATCTGTGCTCAGAGCTTCTCAGGTACGCATTTCAGAGCCAATGTTTACTGGACATCTTAGGGACTCGTATTTTTAGCCAATCTACACTCCAATAGTAATTGAAAGTCTATTTTTGTGAAAACATACATTTTTTAAAATTTAAGAATGTATATTAACATTAGTGACCTGAAAGTAGGCTAAATTAGAATGTCAATAGTGTTTGTTGCAAGACTCTAGTGTGAGTCATTTACGAGGTATCGTAATTTGAAAGGTTTCCACATCGACATTTGTTTGTGCCATTCAGTCTGTATGTATATTGTTTAGCGATGGAGCCCCATTTACCAATCGTGGCCAGGTAAACCACCGAAAAACGCACAATTGGTCTGTTGACAATCTCCGTTGCATTCATCAGGTGGGACGTAAGCGTCCATGGAGTGTAAATATGTAGTGTGGGATAGTGAATCTTCTTAAACGGAGTACTGAATGGCGCACAAGTATCACAGCCTCCTAACAGAACATCTTCCAAGAATGCTAGAAGCGGTTCCTCTGCAGACTAGGATGAACCTGGTACCAACATGATGGCTGTCCAGCTCATAGCTCGTGAAGTACTGCAGCTTGGCTTCAGAACTACAGTAATGGTAGAGGTTGAAGAAATGAATTCAAATACGTGCCAAAGCCGGAACTTGAAACTGGGTCCCTGCTTACGATTTAAAAAAGGGAAAGTAGGCTACAGCCGTGAATTGAAGTTTGTGTGAGGGAGGGCACTGGAGTAGGGAAGTCCATGAAGCTGCGTTACATATTCTGCTACGGCGGTGTAATGGTTTGGGTTGTTTGGGGGAAGAGACCAAACAACGAGGTCATCGGTCTCATCGGATTAGGGAAGGACAGGGAAGGACAGGGAAGGATGTCGGCCGTGCCCGTTCAAACGAACCATCCCAGAATTTGCCTGGAGCGATTTGGGAAGTCACGGAAAACCTAAATCAGTATGGCCGGACGGGGATTGAACCGTCGTCCTCCAAAATGCGAGTCCAGTGTGCTAACCGCTGCGACACATCGCTCTGTGGTGATGTAATGACTAGCTCATCTATCTAGTTGGTAGGAGACTCGGGTTTGAGTCCCGCTTGTGGCACAAATTTTAATTCACTTCTTCAGCTTCTATCCATATCGTAGATAAAATTGAAACTCATATATCTCAAGGAAATTTTAATTCTACGTGTTTCCAAATCGTTGGACTGGATGCAGAGAACCCGTGCCTTGGCTGGCTCGCTCCCCAGATTTGATGCCACGACCGATGATATACGACCGTTGATATACGACAATGTATTAGTGCTGCCTGCTCGGAAATTTCCCCTGAAGTGCTAGCACGTGTGCAGCTGTTGTTCCATAGCAGACTGGAAGCATGTATTGCTGCTGCCGGTGGCCATTTTCAACACAACCTGTGATGGTCAATTGTCTTGTTACTGGTCAGAATCCATATAGCTAGTGTACGCTCATGCCCTTGTGTTGTTCTTTATCGTGTGCTACCATTGGTATTGTACATGTGTTAGTGTGGGAACTTTTCAGAATACAATATCTCGTAAACGATTCACACCTGAGTCCTGCGACAAACACCACTGACATTGTAGGTAATTTAGCATACTTTTAGTTTTTTAACGTCAAAAGGAATTGTTCCGTTTACAAAAGTATGTTTGCACCAAAATATACTTCCTGAGTATTATTACAATTTATTTATTGGTTAAAAACATGAGCCCCTGACTACAATTCCATTTAGTGAAAGCCGCACATCAATAACACTTTCCATTTTCCCATTATTTACGGTGCATATTTTAGGTGATTCACTCTGCGCAGGAAACGTTCTTAGCAAACATTTAGCATATTGCTTGACTAATTTATACTATTGACTATTAAAATTGCTACACCAAGAAGAAATGCAGATGATAAACAGGTGTTCATTGGATTAGTAAATTATACTAGAACTGAAATGTGATTACATTTTCACGCAATTTGGGTGCATTGATCCTGAGAAATCAGTACCCAGAACAACCATCTCTGGCCGTAATAACGGCTTTGATACACCTGGGAATTGAGTCAAACAGAGCTTGGATGGCGTGTACAGGTACAGCTGCCCATGCAGCATCAACACGATACCACAGTTCATCAAGAGTAGTGACCGGCGTATTGTGACGAGCCAGTTGCTCGACCACCATTGACCAGACGTTTTCAATTGGTGAGAGATCTGGAGAAAGTGCTGGCCAGGACAGCAGTCGAACATTTTCTGTATCCAGAAAGGCCAGTACAGGACCTGCAACATGCGGTCGTGCATTATCCTGCTGAAATGTTGGGTTTCGCAGGGATCGAATGAAGGGTAGAGCAACGGGTCATAACACATCTGACATGTAATGTCCACTGTTCAAAGTGCCGTCAATGCGAACAAGAGGTGACCGAGACGTGTAACCAATGGCACCCCATACCATCACGCCGGGTAACACGCCAGTATGGCGATGACGAATACATGCTTCAATGTGCGTTCACTGCGATGTCGCCAAACACGGATGCGACCATCATGATGCTGCAAACAGAACCTGGATTCATCCCAAAAAATGACGTTTTGCCATTCGTGCACTCAGGTTCGTCGTTGAGCACACCATCGCATGCCCTCCTGTCTGTGATGCAGCGTCAAGGGTAACTGCAGCCATGGTCTCCGAGCTGATTCCAAACGTCCTCATCTGTTGTCTCAGGGATCGAGACGTGGCTGCACGATCCGTTATAGCCATGCGGATAAGATGCCTGTCATCTCGACTGCTAGTGATACGAGGCCGTTGGGGTCCAGCAGGGCGTTACGTATTACCCTCCTGAACCCACCGATTCCATATTCTGCTAACAGTCATTGGATGTCGACCAACGCGAGCACTAATGTCGCGATACGATAAACCGCAATCGCGATAGGCTACAATCCGACCTTTATCAAAGTCGGAAACGTGATTGTACGCATTTCTCCTCCTTACACGAGGCATCACAACAACGTTTCACCAGGCAACGCCGGTCAACTGCTGTTTGTGTATGAGAAATCGGTTGGAAACTTTCCTCATGTCAGCACGTTGTAGGTGTCGTCACCGGCGCCAACCTTGTGTGAATGCTCTGAAAAGCGAATCATTTCCATATCACAGCATCATCTTCCTGTCGGTTAAATTTCGACTCTGTAGCACGTCATCTTCGTGGTGTAGCAATTTTATTGGCCAGTAGTGTACTTCTAACTTTTACTTTATGCTCTAATAAACGTTTGGTTGGAAATAGGATTTATATACTTTCATAACATATAAATATGTACCTATGTAATATATAAAGGGGGAAAGTTGTCAGAAAAAAATTCTGACAACGTTGAGGCGTGAAATCTCGTAGGAGGCAGATGACCATGTTTATATTATAATGTAGTGCTGTGCTGCAGCTGGATAGGTCGCTTCAGAAGAGTCATACAGCTGGCGAAAAATGACTTTATTACTCATATTGCTCACTCTATGCTTTGCCGATTTATTTCCATCACCAGATATCTAAGTGCACAAAGGACCACAGGGTACGAATCTTACTAGATGTACATGTAACTTAAGCTGACACACTAGTCCGAAAGATGGATGTACATGTAGATATATCTAATTGAGTCGAGTTCGACCAATTATCTCTTAAGTGCGGATGCACACCAGCCTCGACCTCTTACATGAATCGGTGAAATGCCGCGAGTAATGACGATAATGGGCAAGGGGCACTACATTCGTAGTATGTGGATAGGTTGAGAATGGCCTAATCAGAGGCGTGCTAGGTCAGTCCGTGCAGTTGTGATGACCGCCGTGTTCTGATGGCTTAGTGGCCAGTGTTTCTGACTAGTGAGCAGGAGGCCCGCGGTCGAATGCTGGTCCAGCATAAATTTGCAATATTCTCCATTGCTTTCGATCAATGCCCATTCGCAACCAATGTCTGTAATTCCTTTGTGCTTAAATTAAAGAGAATGCATCGTAAGTATTTCTGCAATGGCAGACATGGAACTCTCTCAGCACCTCGTGTTTGGTTAATGAAAGAATGTTTGGCTATGCCGTCTTCGTACACTCTCTTTACTACCTTCGGAGGCACTTCTGCCTGGCTTAGACAGTGGAGTATAGAATGAAAATCCCAAGGAGAAACGGAAATTGATGAAAAACCTTAATTACCAGGGATCATGTTGAAAGAGACAATTGGGGTCGCACAACGAGTTGACAAGAACCAATGACTGGACCGGTCGGAGTGGCCGAGCGGTTCTTGGCGCTTCAGTCTGGAACCGCGCGACCGCTATGGTCGCAGGTTCGAATCCTGCCTACATCCACTTCGAACTGGTAATACACAGTATTCAAGCTTTCGTCTCCCTATAGAATTTTTAATCTGTAGTTCTTCCTTTCTTTTCCTCAGGAACAATCGAACTCATCATTTAGTCAAGTTGTGCCATAAAGTTCCGTTTTCTTCATTTAGATTCAGAGACGGAAAAAACTGTTGGGAAACTACTCGGGGATTAAGTTGATAGGTGTCGCAGGGCTTCCCAGTCCGGCAGCTGCGCTCTGAAGACCTTCTGATTCCAGTGCTGCATGATTGTTCCTGGAATCCAGACTGATTGCCGGCCAAATCTTTTCGCCCACACCAAGGTAAAAAGTCGGAACTTGGAAGCAGGCAGTGATAATGCCAGCTGTGGCGTCGGCGTGAGTAGGCTCAAAATGATAAGGGCTGCCGTCCATTGAGAAGTTCCAGAGGAATTTTGTGTCTGATGGATGAGGACCAGTCACTGCTCAAAATAAGTTAGAGATGTATTGATGGAGAGATCCTGGAGGTATTCCTTCATCTGAGTTTTGAAAGTGTAGACCATCCTCTCGGCCTCTCCATTATATTGTGACTGGAACTGCTCGCTATTGAATTGTGACTGTTCTCATGTCAGTTACAAGTACTTCCAGCAGACCTTCAGTCACAAAAATTGTTTCTAAGGCTTTCATGGTGTTGATGGTTGACGTGGCATTGTATCAGACAAAGTATGGAAATCTGGAGTAAGCATCAATCACTATCAAGAACATGGCGTTGAAAACCGGCCTAACAAAATCAGTGTGTAACTGCTCCCAAGCCAAGAAGAAAATGAATGTCGTGGGGTTGCCTGCTGGCAGAGTGGCGTATTTGGGTGAGTCGCTCAATCCCCTGGTTCATGCCTGGCCAGTAAGTGAACCTGCGAGCACGGAGTTTCGGAGTTTAGATCGGGATCCCCCCCCCCCCCAGTGACCTTGGTGTGATAGTTGCAGGAGGTGCTGACATAAAGAATAAGGAATGACTACTCGTGGGTGCCCTTGTCCTAAATGAGTAGAGTTACTCTGTCGATCAACATGAGCTGATGGCGGGCATTAAAGAAATAACGGAATGCCACAGAAGCCTTGGGAGGTTGTCGTTTGGGCTGTCCATGAAGTATGTGACTCCAGACGTATTGGAGTACTTTGTCGTTACCGGTTGCGTCTGTGACCCAGGAGCTGGTAATGGGAAAAGAATCTACGGCGGCCTCTGCTCCTTTAGCGATGTGAAAACACAGACTTTCTTCTTTGCCAAATTCTGGATCGGGTCCCTATTGAAGGCAGGAGTAGGCATTAGCATTGGCATGCTCAGTCGTGTTGCGGAAGTGAACCTGATACTGGTAGCTCGCCAAAAATAAAACCCAGCGCTGGAAGCGGTGAGCAGTCCTGTCTGGAATCTGCTGGATTGAACAAGGAGATCAGTGGTTTGTGGTCTGTGACGAGATGAAACTTCGTGCCATAAACAAAAACGTGGAATTTCTTTAATGCGAAGATGATACCAGCGCTCCTTTTTCCATTTGGGAGTACCGTGTTAGTCATTGTTTTCCATGTATACGCCACAGGGTACTCAGAGCCATCCATCTCCCTGTGTGTCAGGACTGCTCTGACACCTGTGTCAGGTGCGTTCGTTGCAATAACTATCTGCTTTGTTGGATCAAAACGTGCGAGGCATGGGCCGTCAACAACTGGGATTTCAGCTTGAGAAAGTCGCGCTCGCAAGCTCGTGTCGACTGGAAAGGCACCTCTTCTTTGCATAGGGGCTGGTTTCGGTTTCTGTTGCCGCTGCGGGTAACAATTTTCGGTAATACGACAACTTCACCAGAAAGGAACGAAGCTGCTTAAGCGTCGTTGGTCTGGGAAATTTGGTTATGGCTTCAATATGTTTATCCAGAGGACGAATGCACAAATGCCCGAGTTGGAAATGATGTCGCCAAGGTGCTCGATCTCAGTCCGGAAAAAAACATTTTTCTTGTCTGCATTTTAGGTCTTGCCATTCCAAAATTTAGGCTTTTTAAACGATAAAGCCCGTGCGTAGTGTTAGTGTAAGAAACTGTTGAGATTCTGCATGAAGAGGAGGTTGGAAGTATGCCACTCTAGGTCTATTTGAGAGAAGAAATTTCCACATTTTAATTTTGACAGTAATTCTTCCGGCTTTGTAATAGTATATGTCTCAATCTGTAATGGAGTGTTGACAGTTACTTTAAAACCACCGCGCAGGTCGATCTTCCCCAATGTCTTTCGCACTATGACTAAGGGATAGCCCATTGACTAGAACGAATGTGTTCTAGAACTCCAACTGCAGTTAGGCGATCCTATTCTTCCTTTACTTGGTCTCTGAGAGCTAACAGAACGGCTCTAAGTACCGAGGCCGCGCATTATGTTTCAGTGCGATGTGCGCCTCAAAATCCTTTGCGATTACGAGTTCTGGGGTGAACAGGTCCTCATAATCCAGGCAAAGTGTCTCTATGTCTGAATATGAAACATCTTCGGATACTAGATTTACGGAGTTGTCTATTGAAAATCCAAATTTCTGAAAAGAGTCAAGTCCAAACAGGTTCTCAGCGGAATCACTGTTAACGACTACGTAGGTAATGTGACGGGTGGCATTGCTATATGTCGTTGACAGTTCGACTTGAACACGGACTGGGATGATTTGTTTATTATACGCCTTAGATGTTTCTTTGTTTCTTGCAAGGGAGGAGATCCAAGTTTCAAATAGGTATGTAGTTCAGAATGCACACGGCTGCACAGATGTCTACTTGTAATTGTACTGGATTGTTTGAAATTTGCGCATTACGAAAAGCTTAATGGAGATCTACAGTGGCTACCAGATTAAAACCCATGTGTTGCGCAGGAGGCTGTCTTGCCTGACAGGACTTACGACATACAGAAGCTAAATGACCGTTGGCATAACACTTTTGGCAACAGGCCCATCTGTCAGAACAGTCTTCACGTCGATACTTTTTGAAACAATCTGGACAATCGTCCCGTACGCAAGACCAGTTTGATCGGCTGGACCGGGATGGAGGGCGTTGCTGGTTAGAGGTATAGGTACCGCCCGCACTGTTGCTACGTCTAACTCGCTACTAGTGTCGCCATTGACTGCTGGCTCGGATGTGTTTACATTAATGGCTGCTTTATCGATCCACGATTCCAGATTTTTGGCAGCCACTCAGGTCACTTCGAAGCTTTATGCTTAATCCAAAACTTTGTCTAATGACGATCTTCAAGTTCAAGTGTCTCGTTCTGGAAATCCTTGTCTGGAATACCCTAGAAGATCATGTCCTTATCATTTCTTCTGTATAGGACTCCTTAGTTTTGGGGGTAACAAAAGGACACTTCCACCCTAAGCTTTGCAACTCTGCGGCCCATTCTCTATGCGTCTGGTCTGACTTTTTCTTGCATTAGTAAAATGCTACCCGGGAGGAAATAATATCAGTATGCTGCTGGTAACATTTTGTCAGCAACGAACGAATATCTGAAGAGTTGAGCTCTGAAGGCTTAGATAAGGGTGGCCACTGTCCACAGTATCCGGTAAACCTCAGGTTTTGACCAAGACAAAAACAGTTACCTTGAACGCGTGGAAATGCTCTAGTAATCTTGATTAGTACTTTTCCCAGTCCTGTAAAGCCTCATCAAGGAAAAGCCGGCATTTGCTGTGTTGCTGCGTCTGCAGTTAGCTTTGAAGTGGTGGTTGGAGGGTGTTCAGTAACAGCTTCTGGTTCTCGTCTTGCGTGAGTAGAGCTTCCAATGTAGACGGTTGCTGGCTCGTCGCTATTTTATTGTGTTATAACCAGGAATAAGACAATTAATATATATCACCGTTCTACTATTTATTGGCACCACACTGATACAAATAATTCTGTTACCAAGAGCCAAGTCATACATGAACACTTCATGGAAAATTATATAAACCGATGGTGATTATACCAATTTATAGGAAGTGCAAGTTAAATGCAGAATTACGACGGAAATCACAAGTCCTTTGACATACTAAGCCAAACGAACGTTGAAGTCGAAGTTCCAGTATAGAATTCGGATTCCAAGGCCAGAGCGCAGCCAAATCAACATCGAATACCAGCTCCACCGCAGCGAAGAACTCTCGAGTTGTGGAGTAGAACACAGCACGTTGAGAAATGGCTTGTAGACGCCGATAGTGGCGTTAAATAAGGCTCCATTGTTAATGGAGCCGGCGGCTGGGGTCGCTGTATATTCTGAGCGGCCAATCTCTGTGTGTGTTATGGGTGGTGAATCGATGTGGTTTGAAGCGCGCGTGCGCGATACGGCGGCCAGCAATGTTAGCAACGGGCTGCGTGCAAAGAAGTGCGGACAACGATGCGCTTCTCGGGTGCGCGTAATGGAGCGCGCCGTTGCTCGGTGCGGAGATGTAATAGTGGTGAACACGACACATCTGAACGATTTGCGTTAGGACGTTCAAACTGCACGGTTCTCAGCGGGGCATGATGGGAACTAGTACGCGCATGCACAGTTTGGTTTAGCGACGAAGCCCACTTTCATTTGGATGGGTTCGTCAAGAAGCAAAATTGGCGCATTTGGTGCACTGATAATCTGCATTTCGCAATCGAGAAGTCTCTTCACTCTCTACGGTGACTGTGAGGTGTGCCATGCGCAGTCACGGAATAATCGGTGCGATATTCGTTGATGGTGGTATGACTGCCGAACGGTACGTGAAGGTTTTGGAAGATGATTTTATCCCCGTTATCGAAAGTTAGCCTGATTTCGACAAGTTGTGCTTCATGCAAGACGGAGCGCAACCTCACCGAAGCTGGAGGGTGTTTGATGTCTTGGAGGAGAAATTTAGGAACCGCATTCTAGCTCTGGGGTACCCAGAGGCCATTGGCATGGACCTCAATTGCCCGCCATATTATCCGGATCTGAACACCTTTTCGTGGGGCTATATTGAAGACAAGGTGTACAGCAAAACCACTGCTGAGCTGAAAACAGCCATTCAGGAGGTCATCGACAGCATCGACACTTCAGCGGGTCATGCAGAATTTCGCTATTCGTCTCTGCCACATCATCGCCAATGATGGCACGCATATCGAACGTGTCACAATCCGAATATCTGTAGTGACGTTTACATGTTGAATAAAGTGCGTACAAGCCGTAGTTTGTAACTAATGAACTTTTTTCATATAGTTCAATAATTTCACCCTGTGAGTATTATTGCTATGGGGGTAATTGAATATTGTGTTCCTTTTCCTTGAGGTGAAACTTTTGTGATTCAAATGAAATCATTCCTAACAAGGTGTTGTAAGATGCACTCAAATATTTGAAGGGAACCACCCCTACATAGCACTGAAGTTCTTTGGGCGCCCGCGTCCGGTGAACTTGCACTGCATACAAATGTGCAGGGGGGAGCTGTGGAATATGTAAGGGGCTCAGAGACACACAAGCACGTATCGTATGCGGCGCCTACAAGCGGAAGGAGAAAATTCGCCACGCGGGAACCGGAGGGGGAATTTTCAACACGACTACAGTGTGTGTGGAGGTACAATGAGAATAAATACTCTGAAATATGAGCGAGCTGTTTCCGGAAAGAAAATGTAGGCAAGTAAAGTTTGTCTCTACTTGTACTGCTGCGAAATGAATCATTATAGAGGAAAGGATAACTTTAGGTCGTTAATTTCAAAGAAAATGAAAGAGTTATTTCAGCAAACGACGTGTTGCCTATGTAGTTTGTCGTAGTTGGCTTTCATATCTTCGTTAGCAGAGTACTACTAGAAGAGGGCATATGCTCCTTTCGTAATTAAGGTTTCGTGCCTCTTTCCACAAAGGGTTCTAATGTTGCACGTTGAGGACTGTACTTGTGACAAAATTGGTAAAAAATTGTACTAGATATTCCAAATCTAAACTAGTCTGCGATTCACACTTAAGTGCCTGGCAGCGGGTTCATAGAAACACTTTCACGTCTTTTCTCTTCCGTTCCACTCTCTTAAAATCGCGTCGGGAGAAATGGAGACTAAAATCTCTCTGCGCGATCTCTGATTTCTCTTACTTTATTAAGATGGTAATTTATCCCTATTTATGTAGTCGTCAGCAGAATATCTCCGCATTCGCAGGAAAAATTTGGGGATTCAAAATTCATGAAAATATTTCGCCGCTTCGAAAACCGCCAACTCACTTATCATGTCTGCGACACTTTCTTACCTATTCCCCAGTAATATGACTCGAACTGGAGTTCTTTAAATTTTTTCGATGTGCTCCGACAGTGCTAACTGGTAATGATCCCACAGCGCACCGCAATACTGTACCAGAGGACAGACAACCATAGTGCACGCAGTCTCTTTAGAGGATTTCTTGCCTCTTCTAAGTGCTCCGCCAGTAAAACGCAGTCTTTGATTTGACTTTCCCACTCAGAACTGTGTGCGACTCCGTAGTTGCGTCGATCTGCTGCAGTCAGAAACACCAGTACGGTCTTAAATTCTGATAAGATTGACCTTCAGTTCTAAAACTCACATTCGGTGTTCTTTGAACGTATTACATTCGTTTCTTAAGTTTGCTGACGTTGTTGTCAGCTTGAGGATACGTGATATGTTGTAAATATTTTATTTGTGTTAGGGACTGAAAACCCATGTTGTCAAGCTAAGACATTAGATCTTCCTTATTTAGATGGATTACTGGTTTCGGCCAACAATATGGTCATCTTCAGATCATAATAGGTTCTTGATTAGTGTTTGTGCCGCTACGGCTTCCCATATCATTAAAATCTTTATTAAAATGACAGCGTCCATACATGACAGTTAAAACAGCCGTTCATTGTTCATTGCCAGTGTAATTGAACAGCCGGCCGCTGTGGCCGAGCGGTTTTATGCGCTTCAGTCTGGAACCGAGCTGTTGCTACGGTCGCAGGTTCGAATCCTGCCTCGGCCATGGATGTGTGTGATGTCATTAGGTTAGTTAGGTTTAAGTAGTTCTAAGTCTAGGGGACTGATGACCTCAGATGTTACGTCCCATAGTGCTCAGAGCAATTTGAGCCATTTCCTTCGATTACCGCTACAGATCCCATAGAAACCCGTACCCTATAGCAAAATTCTTAACTCACCGACCTGCATCTGTGGCCCGATGCTCGTTTCGTGCGGCTATTCGCCTGGATGAGGGCGTGTAAGGATCTTACCATCAGCTTGGTGTAACAAGAAATGCAATTCATTCAATAGCCAACGCGTTTCTATTGACCCACGGTGGAAACACTTAGATGTTGGGCCCACTGCAGTCGTAACTGACGATGCCGTTATGCCAACACAGGAATATATATCGTTCGTGTGATGTGGAGCTCCATGTTCAACAATGGTCTTTGAACGTTGTGCTCCGAAACAATTGTGCCTGCACAAGCATTGTACTCTGTATCCAGGTCTGCCTCAGATCGCTGCATATCTTGGATTACATAGTGAGGTACCCTCCGACCTCTACCTTTTGTGATGAGACGTGGTCGTCCAGCTTCATAGGCCTACTCGTTATTTCACCACCTTGAACCAGTTTCCACAGGTGCTCACGACAGCGGTACTCCAACAGGCGATCACTTAGTCCTTTCAGAATTTCTCGTTTCCAACAGCAGCGTCACAACAATGTGTCCTTTGTCAAAACTGCTTAGATCAGTGGATTTGCGGCCCGTACCTTCGCTATTATGACTGCCCATTCGTCTCTCTTCGGCTTACATTCTTTCCTTACTGCGTCACGTTCCCACAACACCACCAGGAGGCATTCAATCTCGCCGTGGGTTGTGATCATAATGATTTGGCTCCTCAGTGTACGTAGTATTCGCATATGTGACCGGCACTGTCACGAAATGGGGACCGACCGATTTGTTTATTAAATCTAATAATTATTTACGCTATAAAAATACAATTAAAGTACACAAAATGTGAGCCTCTTGCGTGGGGGAATGGCCTTATCTACATCTTAATGAGACTAAGAGTTCCACCAGCCGTCACTGCGGACAGCGTGATGTGTCAGTGTCTGCAACAGTCACGGCTTGATAGCGCAACAAGTACGAGGTGGGTTCCTTACTGATTTAAGCTTTATCTTTTCCCTTCAATCGTGATGCGCCATTTCATTAATAATTACAGTTGCAGGTATTTAGTACTTTGGTCTAATCGTAAGTAAATTATAGATTGCAGCAATCAGTGGTCCTTTTTAAATTTTATTATGGAGATCTAAATTTCGGCTAGAAGCTAGCCATTCTCAGTGCACTATTATTTTCGCTCGAAGCATGTAAGCCCCTGTTGATCGGGCTTCACCCATAGGTCACTGAATCGTAAGTAATAGGTCAACCACTACAAATGTAATCCCTGCTCAGTAAAGCCCATATTTCCAACCGGAGTCAATAAGTGAGCAGACAACATGGAGTGTGACCATCAAGGGTAGTGCTCGACGATGAAGTTTCTGTTCAAGGAAGGTGTGAACACCGTAGATATTAACTTGCTGTTGGTGTGTGGACAGTCTACAGGTCACGGAAAAATGTTCTTATAATACGACAACGCTCGTGAATGCCGTGCCTGCCATGGCTGAATTTGGGTTCCAGGTACTACCACACCACCATGTTGTCCTGACGTGGTCACTTTAAATTCTGTAGGCTCTCGGCGAAACATTCTTTTGGAGTTAGTCGCAGCCACCACAGGACAGCTGCTCGCAGTTCCTGGACGTTTGTGAAATGATGTCTTGGCAGAGGCTTCTTCAAAGCCCCAGTAGGTGATAATCTCAAGGTGCCAAGTCAATGCGGTGGATGTGGCAGTATTCGGAACCACTTTTCAGCAGAGGAAGCCCTCGTTTTCAGGCTCATATTGGGACGAGAGTTGACGTGTTATAAGGTCACTTTTCTGTGACGGTGGAACGCGTTCGGATTTATTTAATCTCGTGTTTGTAAGTCTCAAGTTGGTATTTTAGAAAGTGGTAAACCTTATTTTGACATTGAACCGTATAAATCTTACTGCAGAGCAATTTCGAAATCCAGACTAGCCGGTACATCAAACAATCTGCCTGCTAGAAAGAAATCCGTTTTCAATTAAATTTACGTAAGCTATTTAACTAAACAAAGTGACTCAGATTAAAATGGTGGACCTGAATATTGCTAATCTTTATCTTAGTCTTATAAACAATCACTGTACCATAACTGTTATTGTAATGACAGTGAAAATTAGCATAAAAATTAACGCATCTGACTTTCTCATGCAACTGCTTGAAAACTCACAAGATACCACTTCACTAAAATCTTTTACTGGCATTTAAACTCAGAACTAATACTGATATTTTCACAAAAACATATTGACTATCACTGTGGCTTACATTGTACATAAGTTCTGATGGTAATTCTTAATCCACTGGTACAAGTATTTGGCACCACACCTAATTTGGAAATGCCACAGTTTGGCAAATCTGAAATTAAATTTCTTGCTCATATTATATGTAATGAAGGAATTCAACCTGATCCAGAAAAGTTCGAAGCTATTGCAAGAAAGCATGTAACTAAATGTCAACTCAGAGGATTTTTAAGGCTCATTAATTTCTAATGTCACTTCATTAATTTGAAAAACTTGATCACTCCCAGGCTGTATGAGTTGATTTGCAAGAATTTTATGTGGTACCTGCACAAGGTAGCCCAGGATGAATTTCAAAGTTTCAAGAATGCGTTTCTTGCTGTACCAGTGTTATATCATCCAGTTCTGACACGTGCCTTTTGTATTTCTATTAACAACTCCAAATTTGGACTTGGCGTGCAAGTTTTTCAAGAATTTAAGGAAAATGGCGCCATTACCCAAAGGACTATTGCTTTTACCAGTCGCTTTCATCTAAATCAGGACGTAATTACTCTGTGACTGAAATGGAGGCATTGGCTGTGGTTTTGGCTTTGATAAATTCTGCTACTTTTTGTCTGGAAGGCATGCCAAGGTATATACTGATCACCAAGCCCTTCAGTTTCTGATGACTGCTAAATTAAATCATGATCGCCTCATGCGTAGGGCCTTAACTTTTCATTTTATCACTGTTTATATTCCAGGACCACAAAGCGTAGTAGCTGACACTTTGTCTTGCTCACCTGTTGGTCTTGTCAAAGCGACCGAGGAAAATAACCAGGAAAATAGCTTTAGTGTATTATACATTCAGAAGGTATCATTTGAGAATTACATTGCATTAACTGTTGCTGACATCGCTAAGGAACAAGATAAGGATCGCATGTGGAGGGAAATATAAGAGGAATTGAATGACAGGTACAAAAGCTGTGAGACAATTTTATTTGATACAGAACAATATTCTTTTCAAACTTAGGAGCCCTAATATTGAATTAAGGGTGTTACGTATCCTGATCCATCTTGTCAGGCATTGTCCTATCTGTCTCAGTTAAATCAGTGAGAGGAGCCCTATTCTACTGTCCCTTTTATGTCTACAGAATTATCAAAAGTTACATAAGCTGGAGCTCTGGCATTTGACCTAGTTTTGGTACTGTTTGTCATTTTAATGCAATTACAGTAATACAGCAAATAAAAAGGAAATCTCTCACGCACAGAAGATAAACACTACACAGGTAACTACTAAACATCACTCCCTGTTTATGAAAACAGATAAATATTTAAATTACTACCGGCAGAGTTCACTGAATAAATACAAATATCACAAGGACGAAAAGTAGCATACACCATTAAAGATCGCTGTCTATGTAACCATGGGACACTTCAAGATTCACTAAACAAGAATAATTTTACCTTGGAATATATCATTAGCAGTAGGAAAGATCAATAGCAAAATATCTTATTCTAAGCGCCATATAACACGATAAACGCATAAAATGAAAGTATCTCACTTGCACTACAGTCCGTAAAATACTTGGTACAAATCGGTGTTCAAAATTCCAGGAAATATACAAGCAGAATAAGCAGACTATAACTGTTCTCCAGCAAATTTGTCTATATTGTTCACTGGTAATAAATATACAAAACAAATTGTGTTGCTGTAATGGCATGGAGTGTATAATCACTTTAATTGTTGCAACACAAATCCTGAAAGTAACTGCTAAGTCAAAGCCTGTAATTCAAATTTCAATTTGTAGTTGCAGAACAAATCTTTGTCTGTCAGCAAAAATTAGCATAGTGCCATGTAATTACGAATCCTGGAGGGTCACCAAGTGAAACATGTTCGTATTTATTTAAACTCGTGTTTCTCAGTCTCAAGTTGGTATCTTAAAATGTGGTAGAACTTATTTTGATACCGAAACATGTAAATCCAAATGCAGAGCAACAGACCTATGTGAAAATTTAATTTTGAATGGAAATATGTGGAGATCACATTAGACGATGCGAAATCCAGACTAGCTGGTACATCAGACAACTTGCCTACTAGAAAGCAATCCGTTTCCAGCAAAATTAGATAGGCTATCTGAATGAAAAACAAGATGCCTCAGATTAAAATGGTGGAGCTGAATATTGCTTTCTTTTTGCTATATCTCAGTCTTGTAAACAATCACTCTACCAGAGCTGTTATCGTAAAGACAGATCAAATGAACATAAAAATTAGTGCATCTCTCCGTCTGAACAGGCCTTGGAAGGCTCAACGGTACCGACCGGCCGCCAAGTCATGCTTAGCCTATAGGCGTCACTGGATGCGGATACGGAAGAGCATGTGGTCGCTCTCCCAGCCGAATGTCAGTTTACGAGACCGGAGCCGCTACTTCTCAATCAAGTAGCCCCTCAGTTTGCCTCACAAGGGCTGAGTGCACCCCACTTGCTAATAGCGCTCGGCAAACCGGATGGTCACCCATCCAAGTGACAGCCCAGCCCGACAGCGCTTAACTTCGGTGATCTGATGGGAACCGGTATTACCACTGTGGCAAGGCCGTTGGCCAAAAATTAGTGCATCTGCTTTCTGATGAAATTGCTTGAAAACTCAATCACTTCATAGAAATCTCTTCTTGGTATTTAATCTCAGAACGGACGCCCATATTTTCACAGAAACACTCTGACAATCACTGTGCCTTACAATGGACATGAGTTTTTATAGGAATTAAAGTAATTGGCGTACCTGTGCGCACAGAACTCTTGTCCGCTCTGCAACCTTCCACTATTAGGAATATTGATGTGACTGTCCAAAACTAAATTTCATTTGCTGTACTTGCGATGTGCATTGCACGACGATACCTCATTAAATTTCACAAAACATTTCTCAGTAAACAACTCGCGATGTACAATGTGAGTATGCAAACGCAATCGTGGAAGTAAATGAAAATGGGGAAATAATCTTAACGACTGATAAAAGAGAACAAAAGCTCTAAGTTTGACTATGCTTGGCAAGAATACACCTTTTCATAAAGTTCTCACAACTAGACAAATTAGCAAAATATTTCTTAATAACTTCCCTGCGTACAGTTACTATACTTGACATTTGTTTCAACTACAAGACTGAATACTATGTTGTATTATAAGATTTCTACACGAAGCTTCAGCTATATGCAATTTTCTAACAAAGAGAAACTGTATAGTTCCAAAAATATAAAAAACTTGAATACCTTAAACATTGCCCTTTTGTCATTCTTCTATTCTTAACATTTCATTTCTTCAAAATGGTTCCAATGGCTGTGAGCACTATAGGACTTAACATCTGAGGCCATCAGTCCCCTAGAACTTAGAACTGCTTAAACCTACCAAACCTAAGGGCATCACACACGTCCATGCCCGAGGCAGAATTCGAACCTGCGACCGTAGCGGTCGCGCGGTTCCAGACTGAAGCGCCTAAAACCGATAGGCCACACCGGCCGGCCTCATTTCTTCAATATTTTATCTCAGAACATATGATTACAAAATCCTTCTTAAATAACCCAGACTGTCCAACACACGCTGCTGCTACGCTCTCCAGAAGAAGTAACCTCTCTGTGTTCTCAAGACCTTACAAGGAATATGGCTACACTGATACTACAGAGGTTGAGTACGTTTATAAAATTTGCAACTTTCTTTACATTTATAACCAAGATTTCTTGGAAATTGACATGGCAAAAAGGACAGTCTCTTTTCAACGGTACCCATTCCCCGTTCACTACCTCCAATCGGCTGTAAATATACGCAGTGTTTACACTCTTCTTCGACAGAAACCACGTTGTGCAACGCGGGCCATGATGGTCACTCTGCATGTTGTCTGCTCACGTAATGACATTAGTTAGGAAAATGGACTGCACTGAGCTGGCGTTAGCCTACACTTCTAGTGATTGTTCTAACACCAAAGGAGTACACACATGCAAGTGCAATGATGAGTCAAATGGCGCACAATGAAGGGAAAAAGGTACTGTGTAAATCAACATGCTACGCCCCTTGTACATAACCAGAATGACTGCTTACTAATAATCCTGTCTTGAAGGATGCATGTGATCAAATGCCTTCCATTCCCTACGCTTTGTGTACATTGGTGCAGATAGGTGGATACGAATGTCCTGCATACTGTCTGTTGATGCTTATAGAAAATCCCCACAATGGGGAAGAGCGGAGCTCAGATCTACTTTTGGCCATTTAGTTTTCAAAATTGTATTGCTTCCAGCAAATATCTGCATGCAAATATTATCCCGGTTTCACTGTAATGGAAGCGACCGATTTTCTGTCGCCGGTCGTCGTGGACGAGCGGTTCTAGGTGCTTCAGTCCGGAACCGCGCGATCGCTATGGTCGCAGGTTCAAATCCTGCCTCGGGCATGGATGTGTGTGATGTCCTTAGGTTAGTTAGGTTCAAGTAGTTCTAAGTATAGGGGACTGATGACCTCAGATGTTGAGTCTCATAGTGCTCAGAGCCACTGAACCATTTTTTTCTGCCATATTCAACACAATCTTGATACCGGTCTCTAATGACCTACCAAACGATATGGAGCTAAACTGCTGTCTTTCTACATCTTCACATGTATATATCCTCGTTAACATACAATACGGTGTACGGTGGAGCGTACTTTGTACTGATGGCTCAAATGGCTCTGAGCACTATGGGACTTAACATCTATGGTCATCAGTCCCCTAGAACTTAGAACTACTTAAACCTAACTAACCTAAGGACATCACACAACACGCAGCCATCACGAGGCAGAGAAAATCCCTGACCCCGCCGGGAATCGAACCCGGGAACCCGTGCGTGGGAAGCGAGAACGCTACCGCACGACCACGAGATGCGGGCTACATAGGGGGAAGCAAAGGCTAAGGAGGAGAGGAACGAACTGTCAGTTCCTAATGACTCCATACCTGTCCTAAATGCTAGCACCATCTCATTAATAATTCCATTTTGGGTAAATGTGCGTAGGATATTTTTTATATAATCTGCATACAGCTTCAAATTGGGAAGACAAGCAGTTCTTAAGTGTTGCTGAGCTGATTTTAGCAGGGGGATGCCAGGCCATACGTGATGTGGCACGAGAAATAGCGGAATGTCATATCGCTCGAGAACAGTGGGAAGGACTAGTGTAGAATCACAGAAAGAATAATAAACACTGTGGTGACTGAAGTCATACATAGATGGCAGTTGTATCGCGTACACTAGGTACAAAAGAACAGTGCACTGTCCGAGCTGTCATTTGTACTCAGGAGATTCACGTGGATAGGTTTTTGAACTAATTACGGCCGCAGGACGGGAATTAACAGACTTTGAACGCGTAATGTTAGTTGGAGTTAGACCCTTAGGGCATTCCGTTTGATCTGTAGTGTCAAGAGTGTGTCGAGAATACCAGATTTCAAACACTTCCTCTCACTGCGGACAACGCAGTGAGTGACCTACGGCAGTCAATTAATGAAAGACAACAGCGGCGTTTACGAAAAGTTTTTAGTGCTTACAGACAAGCAGCACTGAAATCAGTGTGGGACGTACGAAGAACGTATCCGTTAAGACAGGGCGGAGAAACGTGGCGTTAATGGGCTATGGCAGCAGACGAACGACACTAGAGCCTTTGCTGACAGCACGACATATCCCTTGCAGCTTTCTTGTGAATTCGTGACCATAGAGGTTGGACCCTAGACGACTGGAAAGTTTTGACCTGGTCAGATTATTGCCGATTTCAGTTGGTAGGAGCTGGTGGTAGGATTCGAGTGTGGCGCTGACCCGACAAAACCATGGAACCAAGTTGTCAACAAAGCACTGTGCAAGCTGTTGGTGGCACCATAATGGTGTGGGCTGTGTTTATATGAAATGGATTGGATCCTCTGGTTAACTGAACCGATCATTGACTGGAAATACACTCCTGGAAATTGAAATAAGAACACCGTGAATTCATTGTCCCAGGAAGGGGAAACTTTATTGACACATTCCTGGGGTCAGATACATCACATGATCACACTGACAGAACCACAGGCACATAGACACAGGCAACAGAGCATGCACAATGTCGGCACTAGTACAGTGTATATCCACCTTTCGCAGCAATGCAGGCTGCTATTCTCCCATGGAGACGATCGTAGAGATGCTGGATGTAGTCCTGTGGAACGGCTTGCCATGCCATTTCCACCTGGCGCCTCAGTTGGACCAGCGTTCGTGCTGGACGTGCAGACCGCGTGAGACGACGCTTCATCCAGTCCCAAACATGCTCAATGGGGGACAGATCCGGAGATCTTGCTGGCCAGGGTAGTTGACTTACACCTTCTAGAGCACGTTGGGTGGCACGGGATATATGCGGACGTGCATTGTCCTGTTGGAACAGCAAGTTCCCTTGCCGGTTTAGGAATGGTAGAACGATGGGTTCGATGACGGTTTGGATGTACCGTGCACTATTCAGTGTCCCCTCGACGATCACCAGTGGTGTACGGCCAGTGTAGGAGATCGCTCCCCACACCATGATGCCGGGTGTTGGCCCTGTGTGCCTCGGTCGTATGCAGTCCTGATTGTGGCGCTCACCTGCACGGCGCCAAACACGCATACGACCATCATTGGCACCAATGCAGAAGCGACTCTCATCGCTGAAGACGACACGTCTCCATTCGTCCCTCCATTCACGCCTGTCGCGACACCACTGGAGGCGGGCTGCACGATGTTGGGGCGTGAGCGGAAGACGGCCTAACGGTGTGCGGGACCGTAGCCCAGCTTCATGGAAACGGTTGCGAATGGTCCTCGCCGATACCCCAGGAGCAACAGTGTCCCTAATTTGCTGGGAAGTGGCGGTGCGGTCCCCTACGGCACTGCGTAGGATCCTACGGTCTTGGCGTGCATCCGTGCGTCGCTGCGGTCCGGTCCCAGGTCGACGGGCACGTGCACCTTCCGCCGACCACTGGCGACAACATCGATGTACTGTGGAGACCTCACGCCCCACGTGTTGAGCAATTCGGCGGTACGTCCACCCGGCCTCCCGCATGCCCACTATACGCCCTCGCTCAAAGTCCGTCAACTCCACATACGGTTCACGTCCACGCTGTCGCGGCATGCTACCAGTGTTAAAAACTGCGATGGAGCTCCGTATGCCACGGCAAACTGGCTGACACTGACGGCGGCGGTGCACAAATGCTGCGCAGCTAGCGCCATTCGACGGCCAACACCGCGGTTCCTGGTGTGTCCGCTGTGCCGTGCGTGTGATCATTGCTTGTATAGCCCTCTCGCAGTGTCCGGAGCAAGTATGGTGGGTCTGACACACCGGTGTCAATGTGTTCTTTTTTCCATTTCCAGGAGTGTAGTTATGTTCGGCTACTTGGAAACCATTTGAAGCCACTCATGGACTTGATATTCCGAAACAACGCCGTCACGTCTCCGGCTCACAATTTTTCGCGATTGGTTTGAAGAACATTCTGAACAATTCGAGCGAATGCTTTGGCAACTCAGATCGCTCGACATGATTCCCATCGGACACTTGTGGAATGTAAACGAGAGATCAATTCGCGCACAAAAACTTGCACCGGCAACATTTTCGAAATTATGGACTATAGAGGCACCATCGTTCAATATTTCTGCAGGGAATTTCCAACGACTTCGTGGGTCAATGCGACATCAAGCTGCTGCACTGAGCTGGGAAAAAGGATTTCCGACGTGTTAATAGGAGTTATCCCATGACTTTTGTCAAGAGAAGAAGGTAAATTTGAAACTTGCATCATATAGTACAGGTGTAGTCAGACTAGCCACATTCAACGGAACTAACGGAAGTCTCGGAGCGAAAAGTGTAAATTGGTTGTATAATGAACGGGAATGCCGGTGCAGGTTTCTGCAAATACAAGGGAAGTGGTCACAGGGTAGAACGTGCATCCCAGTGTTAAATGATAAGGAGAACAATGCGATCGCTGCGCATTGTTCCCAGTAAATGTAAAACTGAATCGTACTTGGAAGCTAATGGCACTGGACATAGCAATAGCTGAGCTGGTTAGTACTTTATGTGCGACTGAGCCTTTGATGGATCATGAAGAATTGTACAAGACGCAGCAGTTTATCCTATATATGAGAAGTTTACAGAAGCCGGGTATTTCCCGTCATTACGGATAACTTCAGTTGACTAGAAGTGCATCTGTCATGACGTGCACTGATAGCTAACTGGCAAATAGTAGAAGAGAAAAAATTAGATACTGATTTAAGAGAATAATATTTAATTCTGGGACAGTCTGTCGATTTAGCACCACTGCAATTAGAAGGACTTGGTAGAGGGGTGATGGAAAGATTATCAGAAGAATACACAGAAGTCATTAACCTTCCTGGGACACTGTGAGCTATGCCAATAATGCAACATAGCGTACCTGCTGGGAATGAACTGCTTGTGTATAGTAAACCATACTGAGTCTAAATCATCTCCAACCTCTAATGGAGGAATTTATGAACAGGAAGTTCCGTGAAGGAGTTATAAAAGAGATCAACAGCCCTTTGGGTTACCAGTAGCAACTGTAACCCAAAGGAGGACCTTCTTTGATACAAAACTGACAATTTTTCAAACTGTTAGTTTAGCTGCCAGTAATCAAAGATGCTATATAAATGTACCACATGTCCTTGGATATCCACAGAAACATCCAGTATACCATGCATTGTTTTAGTTTTAGGCCTCGTAGTACCCAATCTATCAGGTATTGGAATGTTGCTGGTGCATTCTCAAGTCGGAATGGCATTCAGCAGTACTGGAAATGACCAGATAGAACAGTAAATACGGTATTGTGTCGATCATCTGGTGTTACCTGTAACTGATGGTATGCACTTCGCAGGTCCAATTAAGTGAGAGCTAGTTATAGGCGAAGTCCAATGGTAATATCCCATTAATCATTTTGTAGTGCTTCTCAAGAAATTTTAAGTACTGCTTATTGAATTTTCTTTTTTACACATTAGAGAACTAAAGATTTTCGGAGAAAAGAAGCGTCAAATCCTGCGTACAAAGAAACGGTCGGGTAACGGCAAAGACTAAAAACAAAATAATTCCATCAATTTAGGATATTTGTCGGAGAAATACTTTTATCGTTATAGCCTTGTACCGCTTTCCGAGCCTCCTGAAGATCCCTTTACTTGTTACCAACGGCTCCACTTTCGCATTGTAAAAAGCCCGAAGTTGTCTTTTACAATGCAAAATCTTTCCGGCACTGAGAAAGGGGATGAAGAGCGGATCACGGTATTCTAAAGAGCAGTGGTTATCTGACGAGATTACTGAAATTTGCATTACCCACACCTAACGCACAGTCGCTAACGCTGCGAGAAACATCTGTGTTCGCCGGATAGTAGTTGCTCCCCACGATAATATGTCACTTACGGACCGCTAGGTGCTCACTCTCCAATCAGCCTTCCCTCTCCTCCCCCACCAATCCCCTCTTTTTAATTCACCATTCAAACAAACAGGCTATTCTTTCGTAATTCCGCCGTTGATTTGTTACAAAATAACACTTTGTTTCGCAAGGGAAGTTCCTCGTGCTTCGTATTTTGCGTGTAAAGTCATTAGGTGGGTATATATTTAATTGGTTCCTTGAAAATGACGATATCTGTTCCACCAAGTCAGTTAGACGTAGATAGGGTTTTATCGTTATTTCTGACCTTTGCAACTGAAAACTTTTGAAACATTCTATAATTAAACATATGTTTTAATGAAAATATCGTAGAAAGTGAACTGTAATACGCACACATTTGATTGGCGATCGGAGTCCGTGATCGCCTTTCTTATCTCTGTCTACTGAGGTAGTTAATTTATCTTCTTTCGTGTCGTTTCATTGTGACTTTGATAATAGGACTCTCTGCTCATCGCAAACTCCTCGGAAGTATTAATAACAATATTAATCACTTACAAATAACATACATAACCAGTTTCGTTTCTCTACTTACTATTTTGATCTTCTTTGAAATTCAGAGTGAAAATCAAAGTGAAATATATTTAATATAACAAAAAACATGTACTACACTTGTTTTTCCTTGTCTCTCACATGTTTTGTACATATCTGTTTAGAGTGTAGCACCAGCGAAAACTGACACAGGGTGGAAGTAGGCCTATACGTTAGCAGAAGCAGAATCGTTCCTGGAAACATGAGTCCCTAAAGGAGCCGTTGGTGAGACGTAGGCCGGCACAAATTTCGTTCTTGAGCCAAACTCTTCTTCTCAGAGTAGCACTTGCAGCCTACGTCTCCAATTATTTGTTGGGTGTATTGCAATCTCTGTTTTCAGCTACATTTTTGACTCTCGACAGTTCTCTCTAGTACCATCGAAATTATTCCGTGATATCTTAACACATGTCCTATCAACTTGTCTCTTCTTCTTGTCAGTGTTTTCTACATGTACCATTCTTCGCCAGTCCTACGGAGAACTTTCTCATTCCTTATCTTATCACTCCACCTAATTTTTAACATCCATCTGTAGCACCACATCTTCTATTCCGATTTTCCCATAGTCCAAGAATCACTACTCTACACTGCTGTACTCCAATGTAACGTTTTTCCTCAGATTAAAGCCGATGTATGATAGTAGAAAACTTCTCTTTCCCAGGAATTTCCTCTTTGCCTTTGCTAATCTCCTTTTCATGTCCTCCTCGTGTCGTCCGTATATAGTAGCAAAATTCTTTAACTTTTTCCAATTCGTTTATTCCTAATCTCGTTTCTGCTAGTCATCAGCCCTTTCGTCTTTCTTCGGTTTACTCTCAGACCATAGCCTGTACTCGTTACACCGTTCATTCCATGAGCACTTGGGCTGAAAGACTACATCCCTGTCTTACAATCCTTTTAATCCGAGTGGCTTTGTTCCGCGTATTTCATTTTTGTTGTTTCCTCTTGTTTCTTGAACATATTGTGTATTATCTGTCTTTCCGAGGCTTATTCCATTTTTCCCGGAATTTCGAACAGCTTGTACCATTTTATGTAGTCGAGGACTTTTTCCAGGACAACTAATCCTATGCACGTGTCTTGATTTTACTGGAATTATGCTTCCATTTTTAATCACAACGTCAGAGCTGCGTCTCTGGTGACTTCGCCTTCCCGAAAGCCAGACTGTTCGTTATCTGACATCTCCTCAGTTTTCTTTTCCATTCTTGTGTATACTGTTCCTGTCAGCAGATTGGATGCATGATCTATTAAGCTGAATGGGTGATACTTCTCGCACTGGTCTTTATGTATTCGGGACTCTGTGGATTGTTTTTCCGAATGCCTGTTGTTATGTCTTAAGGCTCAAAATTCTACATCCCATTATTTCAGAAATCGTGGTGGAGTGTTATGTATTCCTTCTGCCTTACGTTTTCGCAATTCTTCCAGAGCCCTATTAAATTCTAATACTTGATTCCTTATGTCTTCCTCATCAACTGTCATTCCCCCCCCCCCCAATCACATCATCACATCTGTTATCGTCCTTGTACAGGCAATCAATATAGGGGGTGTCCACTACGTCAACTTTGAACAGCATATCACTGACGCAGGAGGAAACGTCATGGAACAATAACTAAATAAAATCTGACCAGAAGACGGCGCTGTAAGCGTTTTAACGTAAATGGGGTTGGCGACAAATGAGAGATGAATCGCAATATGACGGTTTGAGGGAACATGACACCATCCGTACTCTTCAATGTTCTATT
Source organism: Schistocerca nitens (assembly GCF_023898315.1). NCBI lineage: Eukaryota > Metazoa > Arthropoda > Insecta > Orthoptera > Acrididae > Schistocerca > Schistocerca nitens. The sequence goes on along the minus strand of NC_064614.1, from coordinate 403,565,507 downwards.
TGACAAATTTTCGTTTATTTTTTTGTTCCATGACGTTTCCTCCTGCGTCAATAATATGCGGTTCAAATTTAACACCATTTTGAGCAATGGTTCTCTTTCTAAAACGTTTTAAAACTAGAACTTTAATTATGGACACTTTTTCCTCGTTTCCGCTCTGTTCTTTGCACTTAAGAGTGAACGTCCAATTGCACTCTTAATGTTGCCGCCCCTCTTTTGCTTTTCTTTTCACCGAAGGCTGTTTTGATTTTCTGCGTATAGAATCAGTCCTTCCAGAAGATCGTTTCTCTTTCGATTTGTTCACAGTTTTCCAGCAACCATTTCGCCTTGGTTTCTCTCCATTTCCTATTTATTTTCATTCTTGATGTGGTCCTGAATTTTCCCGAATATTTTTGTACTGCCTTCTTTCTTTGGTCAATTGAAGTATTTCTTTTTGTTTCGTTCTACTTATGTTCGTCTGTTATCGTTCTGGTTTTGCCCTTTTTGGAGATGTCCATTCCTCTTCAGTTCAAATGTCCGCTGTTGTAGCCACTGTCACAATAGCTATAGGCTCAGCGAACTTCAAACGCATCTCACCATTCCTCAGTACTTCAGTATCTCATTTCTTTGCACAATAATTCTTTCGGATGATGTCTTAGACTTTAGCTAATGCTTCATCATTACCAAACTGTGATCCAGGTCAATATCTGCTCTTGGATGTGCCTTACAGTGTAGTATCTGATTTCAGAATCTCTGTCTAATCATGATGTAAATGAGTTGGAATCTTCCCATGGCTCGAAGCCTTTTTCCGCTTCTGTATAAAATGGTGGGTAATTCTAATACGGCAGGAAATTGAGAATAGCAGAATTGTGCAACGGGGTTTCTCCCACCCGTCTGACGTCTCTGGCCACCTGTGATAGGGAAATTAAAAAAATAATAAACCTCGATATGGACGTGCGTCGTCGTCGATTATCGACAAAGTAACTCCGGCAGTTGTCCACCGCAGAGATTCTGCAAGTCAATACAATGTCACCAGCTGCACGAATCCTGACGATGAACGAAACTGCTGCACACGCTGCTATAAAATACGGCCGCAAACTACACGATGGGCAATTAAGTTCTAATCCTACTCTGCTTCTACTTGCTTGTATCCAGAGTCTTCAAGTGCCCACTTGGCCAAGCTCATATCGGTTTACCGAATATGGAGTGGCTGTGCTATGAACGAGTGTTAAGTAACTGTGGTGTTTAGAACATTCAGTACAACAAGAAAATTATCCTTTTGTGCTCCAAGATGGCTAACCTGAGGATACTGGTACAGCCTGCATGGTTCTAAGTTTAGAATCCAAGATAGCGATGTAAGATGGCTGACCTGAGGATACTAGTGCTGTCTGCGTGGTTGTCAGATTTACCAGCTCAACAGTCCACTCTGCACTCTTCCCAGGTCACTTGTGCTCAGCAGAGAATCCAAGATGACGGATCCGGGCATACTAGTACAGCCTGCATAGTTGTCAGCTTACTTGTGCTATGTTTAGAACACTGTCCCATGTTAAAAATTGGATTTCCTGACTCAAGCTGTCCTATGTTTAAAATGTCACAATAAACAGTTAGAAGAAATGTATTCGCAGTTGTATGGACTACCATCAGCTGTATCATGGAATGACGACAGTGAAAATTTGTGCTGGACCAGGACTCTAACCTCAGTTTCTCTCTTACTGCGTCCGCAACTCGTGGTCTCGCGGTCGCGTTCTCGCTTCCAGAGCGCGGGATCCCGGGTTCGATTCCCGGCGGGGTCAGGGATTTTCACCTGCCTCGAGATGACTGGGTGTTTGTGTTGTCCTCATCATTTCATCATCATTCATGAAAGTGGCGAGACTGGGGCACTGATAACCGCGAAGTTGAGCGCCTCCCAAACCAAACATCATCATCATTTTTTATTGCGACCTGTCTCCATACCATTTGGCTATCCGAGCACGACTCATGGCTAGACCAAAACTTCCATATGTTGTCGACCATGTGCCTACAACCTGTCCTCGTACATCCATTATGTATACTCCAGTGCAGCGGAGACATTTTACTTGAAAGTCTCTTTCCCAGTGTCGGCAACGTTCATTCGATCTAGTTTCGTGCAGTTATAAGCTCGGTCAGGTTATTTTTGCTACATGCCCTAAATTATACCAAAAGATGAAGTTTATCTGTCTGTTTATCATGCAATTTAGGCATGAAAATAAAATCGGGGCACTTAATTTGACAGTTGAAAATCATAGTTTGGGTGTCAATGGTGACGGGTGCGTGTGTGTTTTTTTCTGTTTACAGGTGATTGATTAATAATTTTAAGAATAATAACTACGAAGGAAATCTCCTGGTGCCGAGCAAGAGGAGCAATAAATGTGAGTTCGGTCGGGAGTGTGTGTCTCAGCTAATTTACGCACAGGGACACACACTCCAGTCAGGCTTATGATTTTTCGTATACACAAAAAATCTCTAACATATAATATTAGATAATTAGATAATATTTCTTCTAGCGTTGAAGTTATTTATCTCCCATTCTTCTTTGAAGGCAATGTTTCGACGACGAGCTTGCTCTGCCTAAATTTCTTGCTTCTCCGAAGTATTACAGATACCGATGACACAGATAGATAGATCAGGTGAAATAAAGAATAAATAAGCGACATTGGCTTATTACTATCAGAATTAATATATTTTACGTTATTAGAGTATTAAATAGATATTCACGTCCTCTCTATGTCACAGACGGGAAAAGACTGGTAGTACAAAATCGATGAAACATCCGATAGGAGATTTTACAAAACATAAGAAAATTAATGTTCCTCATTTTTCTCTCGATATCTCCACAGGCTTGATTGCTGTAGGAATCTCGCATTTTAATCTCTACAGTAAACTATTTAAAAAATAAGCAGAGATAAATAAAATATATACCCTTATAGGTAAACCACCGTAAGTTCAAACACAACTGCCCTTACTGGCGTGGTCCACTATTACATGACGACAGTATACAGTAGCAGTGTCCTTTCTACATACAGTTCAAGTGGTTCACATGGCTCTGAGCACTATGGGACTTAACATCTGAGGTCGTCAGTCCCCTAGAACTTGGAATTACTTAAACTAACCTAAGGACATCATACACATCCATGCCCGAGGCAGGATTCGAACCTGCGACCGTAGCTGTCGCGCGGTTGCAGACTGAAACGCCTAGAACCACTCGGCCACCACGGCCGGCTCTACATACAGTCATAACATATTAAAATTTATTTTAGGCATACCTTATACTGTATCTTTGGTCTGACTGGGGTTTAAAATACCTTTATTGATGGCCAAACTTATGGTAATGTATACCGTAGACGTTTGAGCTCTCTCCTATTTTACGCTCTTATTGACATGTTCTGAAAGTTTATTTTTGCAAGTCCATGCTACGAAATAGATCAAGTTCAAAGTTAGCGTCTGCGGCTCCGTTACTGCCGAGTATCCGCTGTGCGCCTCCTGCAGAGCTAGGCTCATACACGTTGAGGAATGTTTGGTCCGCGCTCACCTCTCAAGTCCGTTTGTAACGTCTACGCTCGGGCGTACGTTAACTCTTTAAAGCCTGTACTATGGTAAGTTCACGGGCTTCACCTTATAAGAAAGGATTTTAGTAAATAAGTTGACCGCGTGTACCTGAATGGAGGCAAAATCAGACTTACACCCACTCAGTAACAACAATGATACGTCAAGCAAGTATAAAGTGCAACTACACGTTAGGACGGGCAAGAAACATACACAGCAGATGATACCAATTGTTAATAATACGGTCGCCAGCCTAATTAGGCATTAAGTGAGTTTTTTCCTTGTACAAGTAGATGTACGTACAAGCATAACAACATGTAGTAATACTGCATTATATGGTAAATTTTAGAACCAGGAAAATCTACTGAACTAACACTTTCCCTTTCTGTACTAATTTGGACAAGCTATAAATACACAACATTATACTATAATGATTACTACAAACTGCGTTTTGTCTATCGATCCGACTGAAATCGGGCATAGGTTACCCTAGAAATAGCACTTTTGAAACACACATACAATGTCAATTTTAATAAGGGTAAAACACTGATAAATTTAGGTTTTATATTGACTTTAACTTTGTTGGTCAAATCAGTTCAGTACACTTCAGAATTTAAATGAATAGAAAAGAAAAGAGTGGAGGGGGAACCTGAAACTGATATGATCACTGTGTTGAAACTATTAACTATTGGAAGCATTAAGCACTCAAGATTTACAATATATGAGTTACTACTCTTTTTGTCTTATTACTTCCTCATTTAACTACCGTTATTTTTGTCTCAAATTAATTAAGCTTCATTACTAAACCAATTCCAAAATTAGCTTCCAACTTTGTCAGACCTTTGTTCTTTGCTTATATTTTCATTAACAATAAAGCTCCTTAAACATCTTTCTAGCATAAATAAGTCTGCAGGTAATTCTTATTAACATAAACTTTAAATCTTCATTTCGGGACACTCGGATTGCACAACATGTGGAAAGGACCCTGTCTAGGTTAGTGATGAGGATAATTAATTGATAGGACCATTCTGGTAAAAGTTAAGTTGTTATTGAACAGTCAGGAACAAAATTAACACTGGTCCACACGAATACAATTCTAAAGATTCAACCTGTTCGTGTCGATGCGGCGGTTGGCGGGCGGCGAGATGGCGAGGCGCAAAGCACACATACAATCACAGCTATGGCTCTTGGTGTATCGGCACTTTGCTTCTTCTTAGCGTCGCAATCCTTTTCCGTTTAGTGCCTATTGAATATAGCCATGCTGTGTAGTCGTCGGAAACGGCACATCCGAGGCTCAATGAAATCACGTTTTCCAGGAGAGCCTCCTCGATCCAGAGCGTGTTTCTCAGACCGATGCCCAACTCCGACTATTACTGCTGAACCCGTTATGCCGTGCCGCGCCCGTGTGCATTTTCCCGCGCTCGCCTGCCATCCACCTTTTACCGCTCCCCTACAGACAGGGTATTCACCAAAGGTTTTACATTCCACATATCCTAATACATTGCCTACGTATGGACCAGGCGCACAATTACAATTTTAAACATGTTACAATAGATTCAACATGGATTACACTTCAATTCGGTTATAGCATTGCTTGAAATTTGACATAAATATTAATATTCACATCGAAAGTTGCTTACAGTTTCTTTAACATAATGACACGAAAAGAAAAAGAAATGAAATCAAAACATTGCTTACACTAATTTATCGAAAATCCCTTGTGGCAAAGTCTAGCGTCCCTCTCCGCTACAAACGATCCGAAAACGTTTGGTTCATTGTAAGCACGCACTCCTTCACTCACTGCAGCATAGGTAAATGTAACCTTTTTACAGCACACGCCAAGCGTCTGACAACTGAATAGTTCCTCTTGACGTCTGTTTTGTCAGTACGTTTATAGTTTCACATATACAAAATAAGCATTACTGTTCAACATCATATGATTTAAGCCAAATATACATCAGCCTGTATCTACGAGTTCCTGACATGTCGCATACATTAAGGGTACAATTGATACATATTCACATCTAGATTCACTATAACATTTATAACCTTTGCAGAAAACAACATTTCGGTACCACTGCATGTCTTTTAAAATTTTACATCCGCCCTTAGCACGCATATAACAAAACCTTATGACATTTTAAATACACAATACTTGACATTTTCTTCGACCATTCAATGGCAGTTTCCCTCTCGCAGATTTGTCATAGGCAGGTAACTCTTTTAATCTTTGAGTTCAAGGAATAGTATTAATAATTTACACAGAATAATGATAATTTTTTTTTTCAATTTCAAGACTGAAAGGACAATATACACATATACAGTTTGATGTGTTTGCATAAAACACCGTGCTCACATTTCGTCTGACCCAAGAGCCTGTAAATCCAGGCTGATTACGAAAGATATGAAATCTTTATTACACATTAACCAATACAAGCAGACATTTAGGAATTCACACACATTTGAACATTCTTGAACGCATTTTTTTAATATTCATACTACGATTATACCTGCAATTAATAAGTGTTGCTGTAGACTGGCTCAACCTCATTATCTTTCGTAGTTTGTTCAGAAAAGTGACCATCGTGCTGCAATTATTCCTTCTTTTGTTGTATAAAGATACTTTCCTCAAAGTGTTCTATTCAATGTGCACATAACTTCCGCGTAAATTTGTAAATGTTGTAAATAGTAGTGTAGGTTTCTGTAGTTGGTTATTCTTTCTTCCTCTGTAAATTTTCTTTTATTTTATACCCCCTTACTGTATTAGTTTTATCCTTATAGTGCAGACGCTTTCATTTTAGTAGTAATAGACTTATATTAAAACCTCCAGAATATAGCTTATATGGCGGCTAGATGTCAAGTTTACGATGCATCCTGCGTCCAAAGTGGTGTGTTGCACTGAACTATTTGTGCGCGTGTGCTGAGGTTGCTGATCCATGTGTGAGCTCCTAATCTGCCTGTGTGTCCTCTCCCTCTCGTAATTTTACTTCATGTGCTTACATCTGAAGTGCATTATCACATCGTATTTGGAAAACAGGCATATTGTAGAATATGTCTGCGATCGTGTTTGATTTTCAGACTTCATATAGCGTTTTTACGTTAAACAGAATCTTAAATTGCTAATCTTGCCTTCCTTCCATTTAAAAAACGTATAAACAAATAAAATGAAAATTTATTCTTACAACTAAGTGAACAATTGTTATATACATGTTATCTGGAAAAATTTCGTTTGTTTAGGTACAATACCCTAAGTGAGGTTCGACATTTGTCCAATTCTTTTAGTGTACAAATTCTCTTAGATTCTTGTGAGGATATAAACCCTTGTCCAGTCCACTACTAGGACAGGCTAATCTATATGCACTGGATTTTTTAAATTTGGGGTGTGTTCATAGTTATACCTATTGTCCTACTTTAAATTGTGCAGTGCTCCCTAATATTTTTTTCGCCTGTTCAGTCTTTTCCTCCAGATTATCCAAAGCCTGCCATAGTTTTTCTTCTATTGCTATCTCTCCGAAGAGTATCATAGGCAATCACTTTTCCCACTCATCTACTGCTCTCCTTTCAAACATCAATTTAGTAGATGTAAAGCCGGTTGAAGTGTGTAGTAAATTGTTAATGATTTGCTGGAATAGTGAGACAAACTCAACCCATTTCTTGTGCTTGTGGGGTGTATAAGCGCTCATAAACCTTCTTCGCATATCCTTTCTATCGGTGTTGCCTCGGGGTGAAATCTGGATACTGACATATGTTTTATCTTGTCTGTGTCAATAAATTACTTCCATCTATTCCCTACGAAGTATGATGCATGGCCTGTTAACAATATTTGCAGCTTACCTACTCTCGGAAGATAATCTTCTGTAATCCTCCTAGCTGGCCGCTGTGGCCGAGCGGTTCTAGGCATTTCAGTCCGGAACTGCGCTGCTGCTATGGTCGCAGGTTCTAATCCTGCCTGGGTCATGGATGTGTGTGATGTCCTTAGGTTAGTTAGGTTTAAGTAGTTCTAAGTCTAGGGGAGTGATGACCTCAGATGTTAAGTCCCAAAGTGCTCAGAGCCATTTGAACCATTTGTAATCCTCCTAATAACAGAACCTGAAGTCACAAACCCCACTGTATACAACTTAACAGATTTTGTGAAAACATCACACAAGGCAATAACATACTTGACACCACCTTTCCTCTGCGGATAGGGTCCGGCAGCATCCAAAAACACTAGTTTTGGAGGTTTTGTGGACAATATAGGACGTAGTTCAATCAACTTGAACTTGTTTGAGTGCTTCGACTTTTGGCAAGTAATGCACTTGAAAATTGCAGGGTGTCTCAGGAAAGACACCCTGGGAGGAGTCCGCGGATCGCGCAGCGCGTAACCTGTTGTTGCCGCTGCCTCTGCCGGTTGTCGCCGTGCGTCGTTCTCGGACATCAATACTTTGTGCGTGCCCCCCACACTGTGCGACTGGGTGTACTGGCGTTTACTTTTGAGTTTTTCTTGTCAAGCTTAGTCGCTTCAAATACTGCTGCTAGACGTCATTACTGCAACAGCGCCGAGTCCGGGGCATTCCCTACCTATGTCGCTAGGCCCGATCAGCAAAAACACCGTGCGCGAGTGTTCTGTGCTGTGAGATTGACTGCTGAGGTGTTTTGTTTTGAGTTTCCTGTCTAGTTTCCATTCAGTATGTTACACACGAAGGATCTATGGGTGTTTCTTGTGTCGAGCTGTGCAAAAACAAAATCGGATGTGGAATGTCGGCTTGAATTCATGCAAAAATTTCCCCGTGTGCATGTTCCCAATGATTCGACGATCCGCAGTTTACTGGAGAAATTTAAGAGACTGGATCTGTGTTACATAAACTAAGGCCTAGCGAACCTAGTGCTTTAACTGAAAATAAATTATACAAGATACGGGAGGACTTGGAAAGAAGTCCGAGAAAGTCTCTGCGCCGTTTGGCACTTCAGACAGTTGTGTCAAGAGCGTCTGCTCACAGAGCTGTGTACAAACTGAAATTGAAACCATACGAAATAACAGTAGTGCATCAACATAGGAACTCATATACTGTTACTCGACGTCGTTATTGGAACTGGCTGTTACAGTCTGGACACGATGGGGAATTTGACCCTGAGATGCTTTTTTTTCTGATGAAGCATGGCTGCATTTGTCAGGGTACGTAAATTCTCAAAACAATAGAGAGTGGAGCTCCGAAAATCGTCATGATTTACGTCAATAATCTGTGCGTGGTGTGAAAACTGAGTGTGGTGTGCAGTTAGTGCAAGACGAATTATTGGACCAATCATTTTCCATGAAACAATACGTTCTGACAGGTATATAAACAATGTACTACATCCTTTTTTTCGAGAGCTAACACCTAACGAAAAGATGTACGGTTATTTCATGCAGAACAATGCAAGACCACACATCGCCAGCGCTTCTACGACAGCAATACGAAGTGTTTTAGATGATAGTATAGCTGACTCGCCTCCTCGTTCTCCCAATTTAAATGCGTATGATTTTTATCTTTGAGGAATGCTAAAACGCAAAACGTATGCAACCAATCCGCACACGTTCGAAGAGTTGAAAGACAGGGTACAGCTAATAATTTCCCAGATTTCAGCAGCCGAAATTCGTGTAGTGTTTGCTAATGTGTTCAGGAGATGTCAGGCTGCTCTTACCACTGAGTGACATCATTCAGAGCACCTACTGTAAAAAAAGATAAGCTTAAGTTGATGAGATGGCAACGTTGTTTACGCTCAACTCAGGGGAAGCGCGGGCGCAGCCGACTACCGGCAGGGGAACTGATGACCTCAGATGTTAAGTCCCTTTGTGCTCAAGAGCCATTTCAACCATTTTGGCTACCGGCAGGCTGGTGTCCGAGGGCCGTGCGCGTCGGCGGGCGGCGGATGCGGTGGCGGCGGCCTATGACCGTACCGCTCCCCGTGGAATCATCCCGGGCGTCTTTGGTGAGACACCCTATACTTGGAGAACTCTTCTCTGCAAGCTGGGAAAAATAGCAATAGTATTTATCTTGCCAGTGCATTTGGATACCCCACAGTGACCACATACATTGTGAGTGCACAAAATTAAGTTATCTACGTAACTTTCCGGTAAACACACACACCGCTGTTTTTGATTCGATGTACGCCAATGAAACAGGACTTCCTTGCAAATAGGATATAATTTCTTCTAAGAGTCATCGTTATTTTCAGGCAGTTTCTACCTCACTTTTCTTCATCGCTGGTCTCCCTCTTGCAACTGATCTAAATTTATACATCTTTACATAATATTGTTGTTCTGTCTTGTCCTGCATAAGTAGAACCCTAATTTAAGAATTCTGTTCTGTGCTTTCTATGAATTCATCTAGCCTTTGAGGTAATCTTGACAAGGCGTCTGCGATTAAGCTTGGTTACCCTTGATGTATACGATTCCAAAACTAGCTTCTGCAAGCACATGCACCACCGGTCTAACTTCCCACGTGATAATCTGCATGTCAACAGAAAAGAACGTGCTTGATGGTCACAGTACACTTTGGTGTGCTGGTCCACACGTAGTACTTAAATTTCTTAAATGCCCATATAACCCAGAGAGCCTCGAACTCTGTCACGTAATGTGACCGCTCACTGACTGAGATTATCTTGGGTGTCGGTTTCCCATCACACGTAGTACTTAAATTTCTTAAATGCCCATACAACCCAGAGAGCCTCGAACTCTGTCACGTAATGTGACCGCTCACTGACTGAGATTATCTTGGGTGTCGGTTTCCCATCATCTTCAGTGATCTGAAATAAGCATGCTCCGAGTCCCTGTTAAGAAGCACCTATACTCAGGCAAAAATCCTGTGATACGTCAGGGTGTTGTAATATGTCTGCATATACTAAGGCTTCCTTTATTTTGTTGAAGACTGCTTGACACTGTTCGGTCCGTATCCATGGATTGTTTTTCTTCAAAAGATTCAGCAGTGCCTCACTATTCAATAACTGATGTTTAATGAATTTCCTAAAATATGAAACCAAACTCAAATATGCCTTTCTTTTATTCTGTGGCTGTGGGAAATGTTTCATCGCATCAAGTTTTGCTGTATCAGGTAGTATACCCGGTGGCGAGATAATGAACTTTACTTTCCCAAACACCGTCTTCGGTAAATTAACTGTGACCCCATAATCTGTAAATTGGTATAAAACCTGTGTCAAAAGCCTCACATGGTCTTCCCGTGTGGGGGTAGCTATTAATAGATCATCAACATAGAGAGTGACTCTACTGAGGCGTTCTGGTCCCAAAACTTTGTCCACAGAGGAAATGAGGACACGCACGCTCACGTTCAAGCCAAACGCCAAAATCCAGAATTCATAACTCCTGCCCCCCCACACAGAGGCTGTGTACTTCGTACTATCTGTCGTACTACTTGTCAATATGACGCCTTTAAATCAATTAAAGTCATGTATTTAACGTTGTGAAATGTCAATAACTGTTCTTCAAGGCTGTCAGGACGTGTCTCAACAGGAACAATGCTTTTGTTTATACATCGGGCGTGAAGCACAAATCGGACGCTACCGTCGGTCTTTACGATAGCTAAAATAGGGCTATAATAAGGGGAATAGGAGGGTTGTTTTGTCTTCAAATTCTTCATCCTTTCAATTTCTTTCCGCACAGCTTCTTTTTCTACCCAAGGAAATGGATATGAGGAAAAGCAGAATGTCTCGTGTGAGTAAACGTCCATTTATTACTTCTAACCCTTTATTATCCCGGGGCACCTTTAAATACTTGCAAATATCGAAGTATTACGCTTTGTCACGCCTCTTCCTGAGCTCTGGCAAACAAGCAGATTCACTTACCCTGGTTCGGACAGTCTCCGGGTTAATCATAACGTGTAGGCTTTCATGGGCGACGTCTTCATTAATTAAAACTTCCGGGCTAAGAGGCTGTGGTCAAAGAGTAGAAATTCTTTCTCCTGACGTTTGGTTGCCAACTGCGGGTAATATCTTCCGAGGTAAGCTAACGACTGGCTGGGAGTCTCAGGGTTCATGTCTTCTTCAGACAGCTGCTCACGCCTTTGGGTATCACGAAGCAGTACGTACGTTTGGATATGAGAATCGTACTCTGATATCAGTACACGCTTTGAATGTAGTTTCAGTTGTGCTGGTCTTAATTAATGTATCGACAACCTCTGTGCTTTGATTGCAAAGAAACATTTTCATTTCCCTATGTCAATCTGTGATTTTTATTGTCTGAATATATCCTTTACAGTAAGACAGTTTACTACAAGTCTTTCCGCTACGACAAAAATACGCTGTAGAGAAAAATTGTTGATAGTAATGGGTATCATGCCTTAAGTTTAACTCCTTTCGATTTGCTCCCCACTGTGGTCAGAGTATGGCAATTCTGCACAGGAAAGGCTGGTATATAACACGTCTGTGCAGCCCGTTAAACAGACCTTGTGATATTGCATTTGCGATGCACCTATGTCAAGTACCACAGGTACAGTCGTGGACAAAACGAGCGAGACCCCTCGCCTTTTCGTTATGCTGATCCGCACGGCTTTAAAGTCTGCTACACAGCATAACAGGCAAGGCGACGAAGTGCTACCAACATACTATGCGCAGGCGTGAAATTGACAAACTATCTGAACTTTTTTAGACTGTATTCCATAATTTCTAAGACTATATTAATGCTGATTAGTGTGTTAAATACAACACGTAAACATAGGACAGAACTGAAAGAAGAAACGCTAATTTGTATGAAACGGACGAATAAAAATGAATTTCAGCTTATCCAGATAACAGACAAAGAACCCCAGACCGTTACGAATTAGCAAAATATTATCCGCATTCGCCCGCGAAACGGTCTGTGTCAACGTTCAGACCAGTCATACTGGATTACCATTGCTGACCTACCATGAAAGTGTGCAAATTTAGCAATGCGTGAAGATTCATAACGAAATTCACTTAAACATCATTCAGTGCCACACTTAAGTCAATTCCATTATTGACAGAAGCGGAAAAAGGAGGCAGTATCATGTATGAAATTCTACAAGAGTGTCATATTGACATCCACAGAGCGCCAGTACAGAATAAAGGTAGCGATAAATCGTATTGGGTGCGCGAGAATTTCTTAAAATTGCTTTACTGATATTCTACCTGCCTCCATAGAGATTAGAACCGAAAACAAACCAGACCTTCCTTTCACTATGCTAGCAGACAACCTAGGCAAACAGCCCTCTATTATTACCCCAGACATGAACAAGCCGGCAATTTCGCAATAAAAATCTGCAGTTTCTGTTGCATAGAGCTTTCTGGACTCAAAAACATGAATTTTCTTCCTTTATGTCACCACTTATGCGACAATCATTCGGGATGATTATCGAAATAACAAATTACTGTTATTAGAGAGTAAATTTTGTAGGATAATTCTGCACCACCCCAGGAAATAAACGGCTACATAGCTGCCAAACGTATTCTGCATTGTTTCGAATTCTCCACTAGACTCGCCACAGCCAGAAAACGTTCATTAGCAGAAGTGTTTCTTAAGCTAGCTAGCAATGAGAATGTTCGTACTTCTAAAACGCGGTGGCATTAATACTGGGATGTGAATTACCACGTGTATAGGCAAATACATTCTATTTGCATTCCTGTAAACGTGATTTGGATCGAAAACGTAGCTACGACTAATATGCTTATGTATCGACAGCAACTAGAACATTTCGAATAAAGAGTAGCGGGTGTTATTTATGCGGCCCTCATCTTCAGTGTTTTCGTTGTTAGGATTTCGTCACCTAAACCGGTAAAAACGGAACCCTACTAGTCTCACTTTCTTGACCGTCTATCGGTCTACCCAACCCTTAAAACCCGTTTACCTCCAGAACGGGTGGACATAATAAGCGGAAATGTATCGCACTTCTTGCTGTAACCGGTCCCTTGCTGGTGTAAAAAAGTGAGCTTCTATGTCAACGCAATCAAAAGATACGACGGTTTACGTAAAGAAAATTTACGCGAAAGGTCAAAAAATGGCTTCAAGAACTATGCGACCTAACTGCTTAGGTCATCAGCCCCTAGACCTAGAACTACTTAAACCTAGCTAGCCTAAGGGCATCACAGACATCTATGCCCGAGGTAGAATTCCAACCTGCGACTGAAGCAGCCGTGCGGTTCGTCACTGAAGCGCCTGGAACCGCTCGGCCACCGCAACGCGGCGAAACCCTACTCACCTCATGTATAATGATAATATATACTGTCTAGTGAGGATAAACTGTATTCGCCAGCAACTCAGATCGTTTGATCACGGAACTTTTACGAAGCTACATTCAAACTTTGTCGAAGTCGTCTGCAATATCCATTACAAACACCCTAGGAACTTCGTATGCGATATCCACTTCTGAATACGCTGGCAGATAATGCAGTACTATAACAAGTAGGTGGGAACTTATTGTTATTGGTCCATGCATGACACTTTATTTCAATATCACTTTAACGCGCCTAGGTGTTCGTATATGGCTGAAATTAATGAACAAAAAGTAAATAAACAGTAAACAACTTCGATGTTCAGATCAAGTGAAAGTCACATGTCGTAATTACAACATAATTTCGTTGTTACATCTACATGACTACATCAACAAGATTTCTTTGCAATCCGGACTTACGTGCCTGGCAGAAGGTTCGGATTATTTCTCTACCGTCCCACTCATTAACAGTGTGCGGGAAAAGGGACTACTTAAATCTTTTCTTGCGAGCCTTGAATTACATTATTACTATGGTTTCTTCTTGTGTAAGTACCCTAGGAAATAATGTTTTGGCTTTCAGAACATATGGTGGTGATTGAAATTTCGTGAAAAGATCTCGTGGCAACGAAAAACGCATATGTTTTCATGAATGTTACCCCAACTCGATTATCAAATCTGGGATCCTCTCTCCCCTATTTCGTGACATTACAAAGCGTGCTACCGTTCCTTGGACGTTTTTGCGTGCACAGTCAATCACGTCTGTCAAGGATATTATAGCAGTGGACGGACAAACGTAGTGTAGGCAGTGTTTTCAGTTGGCCTGTTGCGTATTCTTAGTGTGCGGCCAATAAAACGCAGTCATTCGTTTGCCTTCCCCACAAAAGTATGTTTTCGATCTTTCCAGTTTAAGTTTTACTGGGTACTGAGATGAACTGACAGTGCTTCGACTTGTGTTTTGTCATGTAACCGAAAGTTAATTATTGTTATTGGACGCAGCTTTCGTGTTTAATGTATTCCTCAGTCAACAACAGTAGACTCCTCGTACACCACACATAACTGTTTCAAAGTATTAAATTGTTACTGATCTTACCATGTTGCAGTGGTCATCTTAACTTGCCGTTTTGAAAAAAAGGAAAATATTTTAGCGAAATGTAGCAACTAAGAAGCGGAGTATCCAAACAAACAAACGTTTCCGGTTTAAGTAGTTGCAGTAGGTCTACTACACAGTAACGTAAATTAGGAGCAAAGTCCATAAGTAGATCCTCATCAGGAAAACCAGCCCTCATAATGCAAAGTGCAACTACAACAAAGAAAGTTTCCAAACATGTCAATGAGTAGTCGAGGAAAGTGGACGCATTCTGTCTACTGAATCCCAACGCACGCAATTTACGAGGGGGCACGCCAAGTGTCAGACCCCGATCTTGCTTTTAACTACGCTCCTTGAAAGAGGGGACAAAATAAGCTTAAACTCTACCGCTTCTGAGAAAACGACGGTCAAAGTGTTCAATGCGTTGTTGCTATAGTGTAGATACCGCTTAGCGGTTAAGGATTCAACTGAAGCGGTGGCTCTGCGGCTACCATAGCGACTTCGGAACTTTGCGCTGCGAGTTCGAAACCCGGTTTTTCCTTTTTTTCCCCCCTCACTCTCTGAATTATCTACGAATGTTTATTCCAATTTATGATGAAACACTGTTGTCGTTATTCGTCAGATAATTTACTGTGTAAAGAAATAAGTTAAAAAAGGAACACACAGTGCGTAGTGGGGCGATCACTCTGTTGTAGAAATAATTCAGAAGCCAAGATCGCTTAAATACTGTCTACTGGATAACCGGTTTCAACACACTAAAGGTGCCATTATCGGATCTAAATGTAGATTAACATTGATAAACCATTTGGATATAACGATACATGAGGCAGACGAGATGATTTTATATCAGCTTGTCTCATTCGTTTATTATTTTTTTAATTCATTAATTACACATAAAGTTAATTGTCGAGTAATGACAACATTATTTCAACATAAATTAGAAAAAAAACATTCGAAGATAATTCTGATAGAGAGGCAGGAAAATAAAATAATTAAAAAACCCAATATGGTCTCGAACACGGGAATCAATGCTAAGAAGGAACGACGGTAGCCACTGAGCCACCGCTTCAATTGCGTTCTCGGCTGCAGAATGTATCTACACTAGAGCAACAGCGCGTTGATAACTTTGGCCGTCGTTTTCTCGGAAACGGTCGAGTGTCTGCAGATAAGCCGAAACACAAGTTCGCTTATTTTGTCCTCTCCTTCACTGACAAGGGGAGGCCGCCAATTGTGAAATTCAGATTCGATTCATACTGCGCATAATAAAAGCTCATGGCCAGAGGTGTAATGTGGCAAAGCACCAAGATGCACTTCTCAGCCGTTGTCGAGAAAATCGACAGTTAGAAGAAACCGCTGCGGTGAAATACTCTCTACGATTCATAATTTTCTACAGCGTCGTGGCGCAGCGGTAAGCGCTCGAGTTCGTAATCCGAAGGTCGGCGGATCGAATCTCGCTCCATGCAACTTTTTTTTTTTTAGTATTTGTTTTTTGTAATTCAAATGTGTGTATAAACACACACACACACGTATATATATATATATATAAAATTCCCGGCAACAGGTTGCAACAATTATGCATATAATAAGTTGTTGAAAGTCGTTTGTCGTGGAAAAACTGGCGACTTCGAACATCATTATGTTTTCCGCAAACAAATTTGTATTTCACAAATGTTATTAATTGTCTTCATAATGTTAACCACGTATAGTTAGCGGAAGACGTAGAAACGATATTCCGAAACGAATACGTATAGCGTAAGTCAAACGTTCGAATTAGAATAGAAACCCCACGAACACAAATTTGCTGTGGCAGGTATGAAATATAAACTCCGTTAATCGCTCGTTACACTTGAAGGACAGATGTTGAATGGGCCGAAACGAGCCGCCGCATAACAGCGTAGTTGCCTGCTAACTTCGAAAGAAGGTAGATGCGGCCCCTAGCACAACTTATAACACCGTCGAAAATCAGTGCGGACGTGAGAGCTTTGGTACACCCTGTTAAACAAACGGTAAAATGGAGGCGGTACAATTGGAGAGCGATCCGCCTTCACCAACATGCATAAGCAATTCATTAATAGTTTATATATATATATATATATATATATATATATATATATATATATATATATATATATATTTGAATTACAAAAAAATAATAATAATAAAAAAATGTTGCATGGCGTGAGATTCGATCCGGCGACCTTCGGATTACGAACTCGAGCGCTTACCGCTGCGCCACGACGCTGTAGAAAATTATTAATCGTAGAGAGTATTTCACCGCAACGGTTTCTTCTAACTGTCGATTTTCTCGACAACAGCTGAGAAGTGCATCTTGGTGCTTTGCCACATTACACCTCTGGCCATGAGCTTTTATTATGCGCAGTATGAATCGAATCTGAATTTCACATTTGGCGGCCTCCCCTTGTGAGCAAAGTTTCGGGACAATCAGCCTATGACACTTGGCGAGTTCCCCTCGCTCGTCGAGTCGCTTCTTACGCCCGGCGAGAATTATGTATGCCTCCGAGTAAACTGCGCCACCTGGAAACACGGCGAGCGGGGATAAACACGTTTTCCTTCTTATAAGGCAACCCTCTACAGATAAAATTCATGAAGTGTTCTTCAGGTTGCCTCAGATATTTCAGAAATGTTTCTTGCGTCAGGCCTGCCGCATATGCAAAACGTAAACATTTCATTTCATGTAATATTTATCAGGATAAGACATGACAAGAGTGGACCAGTCCCTTCTGAGAAAAATTAGAGATTTTAAGTTGCTCCACTATGTAATGACACGGGTATGGGCTTGCGATCTCTCTTTTATGCCATCGATTTCCGTGTTACACATACTTGGCCACTGCGTTGTGGCTGCCATCGTGGAGGAGGCAGTCTGTTTCCTGCCAGCGCTGTTTCCGCAGCCAATATTAACCGCGACGAATCATTCAGTCAACGCTAAATGGCCCATCTGGCTGAGGCAGACAAGGGCGCTATAATAGAACTCCATGCAGAGGGATCTTCAAATGCCGACATAGCAAGAACTATGGGTCTTCACAAGTCGACGGTAGCCAGGTGGATCAGACGAAAGGAAGAGAGTGGTAACTTGAATGGGAGGCCTCATGGCCGTCGCCGCAAAACAACAGCAGCTCAGGATCAGCAGATACGCCGTTTCAGTGAGAACCACCCATTTGTCAACGCACGACAAATTCAGCAAACTTTGGGTCTCAATGTTAGCAGTAAGACCGTCACTCCTCGTGTAAGGGAAGGTGGACTGAGAGCAAGAAGCGCTGCTGTGAAAGAGACATTGACTGTTTCCCAAAGAGAAGCTTGCCTTGCTTTTGCTACTGAAAATGGCGACAAACCTCTTCAGTTTTGGAGGCGAGTGATTTTCACGCACCAAAAAGTTTTCTCTACGGCATCATCCGGAAAAGTACTAGTTTACCGGCCTAAATGTGCTAGGTATAATCGAAAATATATTTACAGTTGCCGAAGGAGTGGCAGGTTGTCGGTGCCGGCCGGTGTGGCCGTGCGGTTCGAGGCGCTTCAGTCTGGAACCGCGTGACCGCTACGGTCGCAGGTTCGAATCCTGCCTCGCGCATGGATGTGTGTGATGTCCTTAGGTTAGTTAGGTTTAAGTAGTTCTACGTTCTAGGGGACTGATGACCACAGATGTTAAGTCCCACAGTGCTCAGAGCCATTTGTAGTCGGTAACGGTATGGGCGTGGATATCGGCCGAAGGGTGTGGGCTCCTGTGGGAAGTGGAAGGAAGATTCGATGCGCGCAATTACATATCAATTCTGGAGAACGTGATGTTGCCTGCTGTGGCAGCAAGATTTGGCGATGATCAGATCATGTTCCAACAAGATCGCTCGTCTATTCATATGGCACGTGTGGTTAAGAGGCGGGTCGACGACCATAGTAATATTACTGTAACGGAATGGCCACCTAAAGGAGCTGACACGAATCCCATTGAGAATATCTGGGCAGAAATGGTCAGAGTAATACGAGAAAAGGGCAGTCACCGTCGACTCGCCGACAGCTTTCTGATGTGATTCATGACGCTTGGAATGAGTTACTTGAATCTCCTAGTTATGTGGCTCGAGTTGTGGGCTCAATGCCCAACAGACTTCGAGCTGTTGTGGAAGCCAAAGGAGGCTTCACCAATCAGCTGTTTCAAGCTTTGTTTCTTTCTTCTTCGTCTTTTTTTTTTTTTTTTTACTTACAGACGTATATTTTATATAATTTCAAGGAAACGCAGTAAATGGAATGTGGACTGATTTTTGAGGCTTCATTTTGTGACGGCTAAACAGTGCTGCATCATGGGACCCGCTATTTGTCCACATGTGGCTGAACATCAGAGGTGTAAAAAATTTTGAGGTGCCGAAGTTCTCTGGAAGAATAACGTCTTTTAGACAAGGAGATGATTTTTAGTTCATTTCATTTTAACCATTCACACTATGATTTGACATTCTAATCTTTGATTTCATTTTATTATTATGTATCTTTTCTCCAGTGAAAGTCAACGGTAGTAAGTTTCAAGATATGAAGAATAACTGGAAGTTTCTAATTTGTGGAAAGCGTATTTAACAGTTAATATTTTCGACAAATCTGTAGTTATAGGACATATTAAGAAGCGAGTCAAAAATGGCATTGTGGAATGATCAGGTTGGTCTCTAAAGGGTAACGACGATAAAATAGCAAATATGAAACTATGGGTAACAACTATTGTTGATGGTGAGGAGCCATAATCGATATGTCACTTTTCCGTAATTGTATTTCTGAAGTTTATCGTCAATCCTAGGACTGACACCGATACTCTGTTTTACGTAAAGAATACAACCTTCAAAATTTATTTAGCAGCGCAGAATATTAAATCACAGTTTATAGATCAGGAACCTAATCCAACTGCCTTTAATTTTATTTTCACGGATGACATTGAGACAGTAAATAACAAGAGAAATAAGAAAACTCTCAGAATCAATATAGAGAATTCAAGTATCATGTGAATTCAAAAGTTTGCTATAATAGCGATTAATTGCTTTTTACAGACCCCTTCATGCCTACGTTTTCCGTCAGACAGACAATGTTTGAAACTAGGACTAATGAGGTAAACAATTTTTCCACAAATTGTCAAATTGGAAGTCGGAGAGCCAGTTACATAAATTACGATGACAACAAACGATTTTCAAGTAAACTGATCACAGGAGGCATCCAACGCATTTATTGTGAGTTACATGCACAGTATGTAAACTGGCAACGCCACCAACACACAATACCACTAACAAGGGAACATCCCCATCGCACCGCCCTCAGATTTAGTTATAAGTTGATACAGGGGATAGGCCTTGAAAAACTGAACATAGATCAATCGAGAAAACAGGAAGAAGTTGTGTGGAAGTATGAAAAAAATAAGCAAAATATACAAACTGAGTAGTCCATGCGCAAGATAGGCAACATCAAGGATAGGGTGAGCTCAGGAGCGCCGTGATCCCGTGGTTAGCGCACGCAGCTGCGGAACGAGAGGTCCTTCCGTCAAATTTTCCCAGGAGTGAAAAGTTTAATTTTTATTTTCAGACAATTATTATCTGTCCGTCCGTCCGTCCGATGCGAGGTAACCGCGCCGTAGTATGATGACGCTACACCTAAAAAACATCGAAAGACATGACGTCAGTCGACTATAGCGCACGGAAGAGAGAGTATTCCTGCTAATGAGGCTCCCTGGCTGGCAGTTAACTGTTCGCTACTTTGGACGAGAGTGCATTAAATACGTGCGATGCATTGCGTGGGCAATATGAATCCAGCAAATATAGCTCGTGACTCCAATAACAATGTCAATGAATATTTTCCGAACTGTAAGGCATCGGAAAGTTCCTTAAGGGATCGAACGATTGTCGAACATTTGTATGATTATTTCCTACATTTGTTGAATAACAGTACGTGTGGTGATGATTGTCTGAAAATAAAAAAAATCAAACAACTAACCCGAGGGAAGCCTTAAACCAACGACCTCTCGTTCTGCAGCTCCTCACGCTAACCACGCGACCACTGCGCTCCCGTGCTCAAGCTATCCTTGATGTTGCTTATCATGCACACGGACTACTCAGTTTGTTTGGTTTGAATATTTTTTTCATAGGTCCACACAACTTCTTCCTGTTTTTCGAATGATCTGTGTTCAGTTTTCAAGGCCTATCCACTGTGTCAACTTATAACTAAATCTGAGGAGGGTGCGATGGGAAGGTTCCCTTGTTAGCTATGAAACAACTGTAGCAAAACGGAGCATCCTCGTTATCCATGTGATGGATAAGACGACTAATTCGCAACATAAATGTCAATGTAAGCATCAGTTTCTGTTGGAACGTGCTTCCCGGACCAAATAACATACATTTCCTACGTCTTCAATGCGAATCATGTAGCAAATGTAATTTAAAGGACATAAAAATATCGAGTGAATTTACTAAAATAATTATGAACCACTTGAATTTGCATTCAACAGGCAATGTTCAGAAGTCTGGTGTAGGAGGAGTACTGCATGCTCTAATTCGAAACAACAAAAATCAACAGAGTAACTATTATTGAACGTCATCAGGTCACTCATCGAGCATTCCTATGCAGTACTGTTACTGGTGACGTGTTATGATGCCTTTATCGTTAACTTCCTAAGAAGAAATGAAAGGCTGAGCCCCACCAAAAGACGTAAACTCGAGGAGAGAGTTGCGTGAACATATTATTTTACATCTGATAAATCCAAAAGTGTGTTTTGGGCTACGAATTCTGCCCCCAGGGTGTGTGCAACACAGCTGGAATTTGTTGCCAACAACTGAGTCACCTTTCGGTCACAGTGTAAGAAAATCGAGCAACAAAACTACATCACCTGTGCTACTGCATGATAACGCACTATGTTGATTTGAGAAACAAAACTATCCAGGAGATTGATAGGAAAGTCGTCTCTCAGGCACATTTGTATTGATAGGGAAGTCCTCTCTCAAGCACTTGTCCCTCTCGTCATATATTTGTAAAATTTTACCTTTCCCACTCTAGATCGATCAACCGTCAAGGCAATTCATTTCTAGACGAAAATACTTTTAAAACTACTCTGGTTTATTGACATCGTTAGAACAAGTAGGTTTCTACAGGCGTAGAATTTGTAAACAACTTTACCATTGTCATATCGTTTTAGATATCGTGAAAGAAAATTCTGCTGCTAATTAATTTCTCTTTGATAATTACTGTTGCGTTTAGTAAACTAATGGAAAATGCAATTAAAATATTCACTGTACTAATACAAACTAAAGTCAGCTTAATACAGAAACATCACGACGGCAGTCTATCTTAATAAAGCATTAAGTTTCTGTGAGACAATTGGGCTTATTTTAACACGAATTAGTAGGATATTACAGACTTTACACTTAGAAAAGATCTGTATTTATTTCATTTCCTGTACCATTCGTAAGTGTTATGAAAATGGGGCTTTTCATAGATAAAATTATGTATTCACAACAACAACAAAATGTCGGCAGAAAACAAAAGTGGCATTATGAATCTGGCAGTACCGTAAGGTTTTCACTCTGACACTAAGAGTTACTGAAAGTAGCAAGAAGAATTTTGCTCGAGCGTTGTCTTACGATTCCCTTATTAAGTTTTTATCTGCCTGCTTGTAGCTGTGCTACAAAAGAATTAAAAATCTGGCTTTCAGCAAGTCTCGAAAGGCGAACAAAAGCAGCTTGCACCTGGTTACTAAGCATGTTACCTGGGGACTGGTTTTTTCTTAAAGCGGGAAGACATCCTTTTGTGGTTCAATTGGCAAATGTCAGTCAGACGTGTGACGTTAGTCTAAGCGTTTCGGTGTGTTGAATTTGTACCAATGATTTTTCTACACGTTTTTTCTGTCCCAAATAGAGTTGAAGTCTCCCATTAGTATTTTCACGTCATCTTGGTGAATTTTGCTCATGGTATTTTCGAGTGTGTTCCAGAATTTTTCAACATTGTCGGTGTTTTTTTTATTTTCGATGTTGGTGGGTTCAAATGGTTCAAATGGCTCTGAGCACTATGGGACTTAACTGCTGTGGTCATCAGTCCCCTAGAACTTAGAACTAGTTAAACCTAACTAACCTAAGGACATCGCACACATCCATGCTCGAGGCAGGATGCGAACCTGCGACCGTAGCGGTCGCGCGGTTCCAGACTGTAGCGCCTAGAACCTCTCGAACACTCCGGCCGTCGATGTTGGTGGGGACACGTGCATTGATGAGTGTATATGTTTTACTGGGGCTCTGAATGACCATAGTCATAAGTCGCTTGTTGACGGGCCAGCCGCGGTGGCCGAGCGGTTCTTGGCTCTTCAGTCCGGAACCGCGCGACTGCTACGGTCGCAGGTTCGAATCGAGCCTTGGGCATGAATTTGTGTGATGTCCTTAGATTAGCTAGGTATAAGTAGTTCTAAGTTATAGGAGACTGATGACCTCCACTGTTAAGTTCCATAGTGCTCAGAGCCATTGGAACCTTTTGATTGTCGATCGGTGTGAATTCTTTGGCAGAGTTGATAGATCGGTGTTCGAGAAATGCAATGCCGAAGATTGGTACGCCTTTCGTTACCTTTTGTTGTATTCTGCTCTTGAAGATGCAATGGTTTCCCTAATGCACGGTTTCATTGTCAGTTAGTCGTGGTTCTTGAAGTGCAAGGATGAGAATTTTTTGTCGGTCCATTTCTTTTGTGAGATTATTTAGTTTTCGTGTTTGGATCAAGGTATCGATGTTTACTTTTAAATGCATGTTTTTTGCTTGTAGGGAAATTTACCAGAGATCTTCGATATTCTCTGTCGTGCTAACCTGGACTCCCCAGAATCCGAAAATCCAACTGCCGCCTGTCGACAGCCGGGTTGTGTACCACCTGGGATAAAGTTGACTTTGCTTGCATAGTTTACGTTTGCTTGTGTTTCATTGGTTGTGCTTGGGTGATACCAGGACCGGACAGGACCAGAGGGTGTTGAAGCCTTTGAAAGCAAATATTTTCAGCCAAGCTCATTGAGCTAACACGGTGACCAGAGTAACGGTGATTTTCACTCAGACGTGTCTGGATTTTGCGTTCAACGGATTGAGTAGCCGTTCAGGATTGTGTTAGTATTTGGTTCACCCCTAGTATTTGATTTCCTCGGTACCACCCATATGGGGGAGGGTTTCCACTATCCGCCACACGCGATTATTATTATTATTATTATTATTATTATTATTATTATTGTCATTATGTCTCAGCAAATCCCATATGGTGTATCTTCCCACCACTGAAATAGATGTGTATTGTTCGAGTCAGTATTTCCATCACATAAATGTGGTTTATAATTACGTTACATTGCTACTAGTAGACATATTTCTCACTTTTTCTTAGACAGTTGCTACCTGTTACTCCATCATAGGAATTTATGTGCGAAGCATTGTTGAAATACAGACGTTCAAATTATCCGATTTCTGTAATTTCATTTCGATACCAGATCGTTCTAATCGGATTCAGCCAGGTAGTCTTAATGTGGATATCCGACCACGACTGTCATCATATGATAGACTGTGTAAACCACATTCTTTATCGGACTGTTGAATATAGATCACTTATCTATGACAGGACCTGAATTCTTAAACACTGTGGAAAATAATAATCCGATGTGCTTATTACAAATACGTTATTCCAATATAAATATGTGAACTAACGAGATAACAGTTTATTTACAGGAGCAGAACTAATGTTCAAATGTTCAAATGTGTGTGAAATCGTATGGGACTTAACTGCTAAGGTCATCAGTACCTAAGCTTACACACTACTTAACCTAAATCATCCTAAGGACAAACACACACACCCATGCCCCAGGGAGGACTCGAACCTCCGCCGGGATCAGCCACGCAGCTCATGACTGCAGCGCCCCTGACCGCTCGGCTAATCCCGCGCGGCTACTAAAAGTATACTCGTCCACAAAACCCATGTGGACAATTATCTGATAATCGGTCAAGCTTTGCTTTGTCGCAGCTCTTTAGGACAAAAGAATGGACAGCTCCCTGGTTTTTGCGTTTCCGATAGCGCCTACGATAAGAATCTGGTGTCATATTATGTTTCAGAGCCGTAAACTGTTTATTTTTTCACCTCATACTAAAACAAAAGCTATGATATGAGACGAGGAAATGACTTATATGCTTCTCAGGAACTTAAGTTTTTCGCGTTAATTTTCTCACTTCATTCTAAAACAAGGACGTTAATATGAGAAGAGGAAATGAAATATACGCTTCCAAGACATATTATTTCCTTGTGTGCTACTACTGCATACATGAAAGCCCTGCAGTTAATTTTTGTATGTTGGATAAATTTTGATATCACCTCACATTCCTTTGTGAGAAGGTTCCTATTTTCTTAGGATTCAAATAGAGTGGACATTTCATCACTGGTTAATATTCTCATGACTAATGACATGATACCCGTTGCAATTGCTCCATGGCACCTGTGAGTAGAGTCTCACGTTGGTTACTATAAGAACACGCAGGCAGTGATATCCGCTCACTGCAGTCAGAGCCAAGGTGATTTCTTTCTGTTTATGGCGAAGCGTCTGCTGCAGTGTCCACGCTCAGCCAACATAAACAAATCGCGGCGGCATTGGGCAGTGCTGATCGCTGCGCTCGTCGCAGGCCTCGACAACAAGAGCGCACTCTCTGCTAACGATACTATGGAGTTAATACATCTTACTTAACGTAATATGCAGGACGTGGGTTAGGTGAAAATTCAGTTTGTAACTTCCCATCGCATTAACATACTTTACAGTCATATTTGATGCCCGGTTGTCTGTCTGATGTTAATAGTATTGATTCAGATTGTGCATTAACACGAAAACTCACTCACTCACACACACACACACACACACACACACACGCACACACTCATTGATTCCAGTGAGGGTGACAACTACTGTGTGTTGAACAACACATGCACCAGTCAGTTCCTCAGTTGGCGTCGAGTGGATGAGTTTTTTCAATTACCTTGCATTGCAAGAATTGTATGTAAGAGCCTGAAAGTAAATGGACTTGTATCCTAAAGAGCTGCGACAAAGCAAAGCTTGACCGATTATCAGATAATTGTCCACATGGGTTTTGTGGACGAGTATACTTTTAGTAGCCGCGCGGGATTAGCCGAGCGGTCAGGGGCGCTGCAGTCATGAGCTGCGTGGCTGATCCCGGCGGAGGTTCGAGTCCTCCCTCGGGCATGGGTGTGTGTGTTTGTCCTTAGGATGATTTAGGTTAAGTAGTGTGTAAGCTTAGGTACTGATGACCTTAGCAGTTAAGTCCCATACGATTTCACACACATTTGAACATTTGAACATTAGTTCTGCTCCTGTAAATAAACTGTTATCTCGTTAGTTCACATATTTATATTGGAATAACGTATTTGTAATAAGCACATCGGATTATTATTTTCCACAGTGTTTAAGAATTCAGGTCCTGTCATAGATAAGTGATCTATATTCAACAGTCCGATAAAGAATGTGGTTTACATAGTCTATCATATGATGACAGTCGTGGTCGGATATCCACATTAAGACTACCTGGCTGAATCCGATTAGAACGATCTGGTATCGAAATGAAATTACAGAAATCGGATAATTTGAACGTCTGTATTTCAACAATGCTTCGCACATAAATTCCTATGATGGAGTAACAGGTAGCAACTGTCTAAGAAAAAGTGAGAAATATGTCTACTAGTAGCAATGTAACGTAATTATAAACCACATTTATGTGATGGAAATACTGACTCGAACAATACACATCTATTTCAGTGGTGGGAAGATACACCATATGGGATTTGCTGAGACATAATGACAATAATAATAATAATAATAATAATAATAATAATAATAATCGCGTGTGGCGGATAGTGGAAACCCTCCCCCATATGGGTGGTACCGAGGAAATCAAATACTAGGGGTGAACCAAATACTAACACAATCCTGAACGGCTACTCAATCCGTTGAACGCAAAATCCAGACACGTCTGAGTGAAAATCACCGTTACTCTGGTCACCGTGTTAGCTCAATGAGCTTGGCTGAAAATATTTGCTTTCAAAGGCTTCAACACCCTCTGGTCCTGTCCGGTCCTGGTATCACCCAAGCACAACCAATGAAACACAAGCAAACGTAAACTATGCAAGCAAAGTCAACTTTATCCCAGGTGGTACACTACCCGGCTGTCGACAGGCGGCAGTTGGATTTTCGGATTCTGGGGAGTCCAGGTTAGCACGACAGAGAATATCGAAGATCTCTGGTAAATTTCCCTACAAGCAAAAAACATGCATTTAAAAGTAAACATCGATACCTTGATCCAAACACGAAAACTAAATAATCTCACAAAAGAAATGGACCGACAAAAAATTCTCATCCTTGCACTTCAAGAACCACGACTAACTGACAATGAAACCGTGCATTAGGGAAACCATTGCATCTTCAAGAGCAGAATACAACAAAAGGTAACGAAAGGCGTACCAATCTTCGGCATTGCATTTCTCGAACACCGATCTATCAACTCTGCCAAAGAATTCACACCGATCGACAATCAAAAGGTTCCAATGGCTCTGAGCACTATGGAACTTAACAGTGGAGGTCATCAGTCTCCTATAACTTAGAACTACTTATACCTAGCTAATCTAAGGACATCACACAAATTCATGCCCAAGGCTCGATTCGAACCTGCGACCGTAGCAGTCGCGCGGTTCCGGACTGAAGAGCCAAGAACCGCTCGGCCACCGCGGCTGGCCCGTCAACAAGCGACTTATGACTATGGTCATTCAGAGCCCCAGTAAAACATATACACTCATCAATGCACGTGTCCCCACCAACATCGACGGCCGGAGTGTTCGAGAGGTTCTAGGCGCTACAGTCTGGAACCGCGCGACCGCTACGGTCGCAGGTTCGCATCCTGCCTCGGGCATGGATGTGTGCGATGTCCTTAGGTTAGTTAGGTTTAACTAGTTCTAAGTTCTAGGGGACTGATGACCACAGCAGTTAAGTCCCATAGTGCTCAGAGCCATTTGAACCATTTGAACCCACCAACATCGAAAATAAGAAAAACACCGACAATGTTGAAAAATTCTGGAACACACTCGAAAATACCATGAGCAAAATTCACTAAGATGACGTGAAAATACTAATGGGAGACTTCAACTCTATTTGGGACAGAAAAAACGTGTAGAAAAATCATTGGTACAAATTCAACACACCGAAACGCTTAGACTAACGTCACACGTCTGACTGACATTTGCCAATTGAACCACAAAAGGATGTCTTCCCGCTTTAAGAAAAAACCAGTCCCCAGGTAACATGCTTAGTAACCAGGTGCAAGCTGCTTTTGTTCGCCTTTCGAGACTTGCTGAAAGCCAGATTTTTAATTCTTTTGTAGCACAGCTACAAGCAGGCAGATAAAAACTTAATAAGGGAATCGTAAGACAACGCTCGAGCAAAATTCTTCTTGCTACTTTCAGTAACTCTTAGTGTCAGAGTGAAAACCTTACGGTACTGCCAGATTCATAATGCCACTTTTGTTTTCTGCCGACATTTTGTTGTTGTTGTGAATACATAATTTTATCTATGAAAAGCCCCATTTTCATAACACTTACGAATGGTACAGGAAATGAAATAAATACAGATCTTTTCTAAGTGTAAAGTCTGTAATATCCTACTAATTCGTGTTAAAATAAGCCCAATTGTCTCACAGAAACTTAATGCTTTATTAAGATAGACTGCCGTCGTGATGTTTCTGTATTAAGCTGACTTTAGTTTGTATTAGTACAGTGAATATTTTAATTGCATTTTCCATTAGTTTACTAAACGCAACAGTAATTATCAAAGAGAAATTAATTAGCAGCAGAATTTTCTTTCACGATATCTAAAACGATATGACAATGGTAAAGTTGTTTACAAATTCTACGCCTGTAGAAACCTACTTGTTCTAACGATGTCAATAAACCAGAGTAGTTTTAAAAGTATTTTCGTCTAGAAATGAATTGCCTTGACGGTTGATCGATCTAGAGTGGGAAAGGTAAAATTTTACAAATATATGACGAGAGGGACAAGTGCTTGAGAGAGGACTTCCCTATCAATACAAATGTGCCTGAGAGACGACTTTCCTATCAATCTCCTGGATAGTTTTGTTTCTCAAATCAACATAGTGCGTTATCATGCAGTAGCACAGGTGATGTAGTTTTGTTGCTCGATTTTCTTACACTGTGACCGAAAGGTGACTCAGTTGTTGGCAACAAATTCCAGCTGTGTTGCACACACCCTGGGGGCAGAATTCGTAGCCCAAAACACACTTTTGGATTTATCAGATGTAAAATAATATGTTCACGCAACTCTCTCCTCGAGTTTACGTCCCCCCATGGGGTCCACAACTCTTTTGTGGATACGTGCGTGGCGAGCATGGGGCCCCGAGCCATTGCAGCCTTCTTTCTCTACCGGGCTGCATTTCCTTTCCGTTCCCCTCCTTTCCCCTCCATCCGCCTTTCCCCTCGCCCTCTCCTCTCTCTCTATTGGTGTCCTTGCTTATGTTGGCCCCGCTATCCTCCTGGTTCTGTTGGTTTTACACTCCGGCTTTGTTGCGTACTTATCTCCTCTTTTTGCATTCCTTGGTCCCCCTCTGGGGTTTGACCTCCATTCCAAAATTTCTCTTCCGTAGTGTGAGCCATTTGGGGAAGAGCACCTTACCTAGTGTCTCCGACGTGCGCCCTCCTAGTACATTCCACCTTTTCTTTCACGTCGTGGTCTGATGCTAGGGTGCATAGCCAGCACGGTAGCCAGCCCGTGTGGTGGGGTCGCTATGTACCCTTTTGGTTGAGCCCCCTGAACACACAGGGATCACACTTCTGATACCTGAGCTGTGACCTCCTCATGCATGCCTTGGAGTGGTTGCTCGTCATCCTGGAGCATCGGAACTCCCGGCAATGGCCGCCGTGCCAGACGGCCCTTGCTGTGGCTGGGTGGCGCCCGTGAGGAGAGCCCCTGATCGGAGTGTGTGGTATCAGGGCGGACGCTATGCAGATGAAACGCATAAGGGTCCAAAACTCTGGCCGTTCTGCGGCCGTCTCTCTGCGTGGTACTGATTCCTCAAGTGCTGCTTCTCTTGCCCCTTCGGCCTTCCCTTCCATGGCTACCCCCTGGGAAGAGGGTCAGGCCCGTCGTCTAGGGGCAAAACCTTTCCCCCGTTATCTAGTTTGCACCAGGACTGATGGCGATACTTTCACCAGTGTCAAGCCTTTATTCTTTGTGGAACACATTGAAGACAAGTTTGGCGAAGTGGACTCCCTGAGCAAGATGCGGTCGGGTTCGTTGCTGATTAAAACTACTTCAGCTGCCCAATCTGCGGCCCTTCGTGCCTGTACCCATCTTGGCACGATTCCTGTGTCTATTACCCCTCACCAGTCTCTAAATATGGTACAAGGTGTGATTTTCCACAGGGACCTCATCCTTCAAACTGATGAGGAACTTCGGGACAATCTCGCACGGCGGGGTGTTCACTTTGTTCGGCGTGTTCAGAAGGGTCCTAAAGATAACCGTATTGATACTGGTGCCTTTATCCTGGCCTTTGAAGGGGATACCCTTCCTGAGAAAGTTAAGATTATGGTCTATCGCTGTGATGTGAAGCCGTACATCCCACCTCCGATGCGGTGTTTTAAGTGCTTGCGTTTTGGCCACATGTCTTCTCGCTGTTCCCAGGACCCTCTCTGTGGTGACTGTGGACGTCCACTCCATGAGGGGAGTCCCTGTGTTCCCCCTCCTGTATGTGTAAATTGTCGTGGTGGTCATTCTCCATGTTCACCAGATTGCCCAGTATATAAGAAAGAAAAAAAGATACAAGAGTATTAGTCCCTCGATCGTTTAAGCTACATAGAGGCCCGTAAGAAATATGCACGACTGCACCCTGTGTCCATGACATCAAGTTACGCCTTGGTTACATCTTCCCCCCTTCCCCCCCCTTCCTTACCCCCATCCCGGACCCCACTCCTCCCCCCCTCCCCTGCGGCTCCCACACCTTCTCCTCTAGGTGCTGCTCCCCCTCCCCAGCCGGAGAAGTGTCCCACTCCTTCGGCGTCTGCCGGTCAAGGGCGCCTCTCCCGGGATGCCCCTTCCCGGCACCTTCCAGGTCAAAGGTCTGCTGCCGCGCGGCGACCGCGAGAGCCGCGGTCTGTCGGCCCCCAGGTCGCCCGGTCTCTTTCTGTTCCTGATCTTGCTGCAGCTGGCTCCTTTATGCCACACAGCCCTCCTCGATCTCAGCCTGAAAAGAAGAAGAAACATAAGTCCCGGGACAAAGAGCCTCTGGTGTCACCGGAGGTCCCTTCCCCGACTTCACAACTGGATTCTGACCTGTCGTTTATGGATGTCGCCCCCTCCTTGTCTGTGACGGGTGGGGACCCGGCAGTATGACTGGATTTAGCGTGTTCAGCCCTCATTTAAACCATCGTTCTGTGGTTCTCCAATGGAATTGTAATGGCTACTATCGACACCTTCCGGAATTGAAATCCCTTCTTTCGTCCTACTTTGCAGCTTGTGTGGTTCTCCAGGAATCTCATTTTACTGATGCTCACTCACCGACCCTCCGTGGGTTCCGTGTTTTCTGTCGAAATCGGGTCGGACCCTTGCGGGCTTCTGGTGGCGTTTGTACGTTGGTCCGTACCGACATTGCTTGCACGTGGATTCCTCTCCAAACTACATTGGAAGCGGTTGCTGTTAGGGTCCACTTAGACTCTGCAGTCACCGTTTGCAATCTTTATCTCCCTCCTGACAGGGCTCTTGCACCTGCTGCCTTAACCACCCTTCTTCAGCAACTTCCTCCTCCCTTCCTCCTCCTTGGGGATTTTAATGCTCATCATCCTTTGTGGGGCAGTGCCTTTCCATCTAGACGAGGTCTTCTTATAGACCAATTTATTGCCGACCACGACCTGTGCCTTCTTAATGATGGCTCCCCTACTCATTTCAGTGCTGGTCATGGTACCTTTTCTGCCATTGATCTTTCTCTTTCTTCTCCCTCTCTCCTCCCTTCATTACACTGGTCGCCACACGACGACCTTTGTGATAGTGACCATTTCCCGTTGATTATCACGCTCCCTTCGCGCTCCCCGATGGACAGGTTACCTCGTTGGTCTTTCCACCGCGCCGATTGGCCTCTATACACTGCACAGGTCGAGTTTTCTCCCTCTTTGTCGGGTTGTATTGATGACGTCCTACGTGACGTGTCTGACGCGATTGTTCGCGCTGCTAACGTTGCTGTCCCGCGCTCATCTGGACTATTTCGTCACCGGCAAGTTCCGTGGTGGAGTCCGGCCATTGCCATTGCCATCCGTGATCGCCGTCGAGCTTTGCAACACTTCAAGAGGCACCCATCCGTAGCCAGCCTTACTACTTTTAAACGCCTTCGCGCTAAAGCCCGTTATTTAATCAAACGGAGCAAGCGGATATGTTGGGAACGATTCGTTTCTTCCCTTGGTTCCACTGTCCCTCTGTCACGGGTATGGGCTACACTTCGTTCTCTCCAAGGTTGCCATCGGCAGTCCACCCTACCAGATGGCATTTGTACGGACCCATTAGTTATCGCCGAACATCTTGCGACCCATTTTGCAGTGGCATCGGCGTCAGCTTCCTATCCCGCTGCTTTCCTTCATCAAAAACAGCAGGCTGAAGCTCTCACCTTATGTTTCACCACTTGTGAGTCAGAATCTTATAACGAACCTTTTACTGAATGGGAATTTCTTTCTGCTCTATCTTCTTCTCATGATACGGCCCCTGGCCCAGATTCCATTCATAACCAACTGCTTCAACATCTCAGTGCTCCACAACGGCAACATCTTCTTCGGGTGTTTAACCGTATCTGGCTCCAGGGTGACTTCCCTTCTCATTGGAGGGATAGCATTGTGGTTCCTGTCCTTAAGCCTGGTAAGAACCCCCTATCTGTTGACAGCTATCGGCCAATTAGTTTGACCAATGTTGTTTGTAAGTTACTTGAACGGATGGTAGCCCGTCGGCTTACTTGGGTCCTCGAATCTACATCTACATCTACATCTATACTCCGCGAGCCACCTTACGGTGTGTGGCGGAGGGTACTTATTGTACCACTATCTGATCCCCCCTTCCCTGTTCCATTCACGAATTGTGCGTGGGAAGAACGACTGCTTGTAAGTCTCCGTATTTGCTCTAATTTCTCGGATCTTTTCGTTGTGATCATTACGCGAGATATATGTGGGCGGTAGTAATATGTTGCCCATCTCTTCCCGGAATGTGCTCTCTCGTAATTTCGATAATAAACCTCTCCGTATTGCGTATCGCCTTTCTTGAAGTGTCCGCCACTGGAGCTTGTTCAGCATCTCCGTTACGCTCTCGCGCTGACTAAATGTCCCCAAGACGAATCGCGCTGCTTTTCGCTGGATCATGTCTATCTCTTCTATTAATCCAACCTGGTAAGGGTCCCATACTGATGAGCAATACTCAAGAATCGGACGAACAAGCGTTTTGTAAGCTACTTCTTTCGTCGATGAGTCACATTTTCTTAGAATTCTTCCTATGAATCTCAACCTGGCGCCTGCTTTTCCCACTATTTGTTTTATGTGATCATTCCACTTCAGATCGCTCCGGATAGTAACTCCTAAGTATTTTACGGTCGTTACCGCTTCCAATGATTTACCACCTATGGCATAATCGTACTGGAATGGATTTCTGCCCCTATGTATGCGCATTATATTACATTTATCTACGTTTAGGGAAAGCTGCCAGCTGTCGCACCATTCATTAATCCTCTGCAGGTCTTCCTGGAGTACGTACGAGTCTTCTGATGTTGCTACTTTCTTGTAGACAACCGTGTCATCTGCAAATAGCCTCACGGAGCTACCGATGTTGTCAACTAAGTCATTTATGTATATTGTAAACAATAAAGGTCCTATCACGCTTCCTTGCGGTACTCCCGAAATTACCTCTACATCTGCAGATTTTGAACCGTTAAGAATGACATGTTGTGTTCTTTCTTCTAGGAAATCCTGAATCCAATCACAAACCTGGTCCGATATTCCGTAAGCTCGTATTTTTTTCACTAAACGTAAGTGCGGAACCGTATCAAATGCCTTCCTGAAGTCCAGGAATACGGCATCAATCTGCTCGCCAGTGTCTACGGCACTGTGAATTTCTTGGACAAATAGGGCGAGCTGAGTTTCACATGATCTCTGTTTGCGGAATCCATGTTGGTTATGATGAAGGAGATTTGTATTATCTAAGAACGTCATAATACGAGAACATAAAACATGTTCCATTATTCTACAACAGATTGACGTAAGCGAAATAGGCCTATAATTATTCGCATCTGATTTAAGCCCCTTCTTGAAAATGGGAACGACCTGCGCTTTCTTCCAGTCGCTAGGTACTTTACGTTCTTCCAGAGATCTACGATAAATTGCTGATAGAAAGGGAGCAAGTTCTTTAGCATAATCACTGTAGAATCTTACGGGTATCTCGTCTGGTCCGGATGCTTTTCCGCTACTAAGTGATAGCAGTTGTTTTTCAATTCCGATATCGTTTATTTCAATATTTTCCATTTTGGCGTCCGTGCGACGGCTGAAGTCAGGGACCGTGTTACGATTTTCCGCAGTGAAACAGTTTCGGGATCTATTGTCCCCTTACCAGTGTGGCTTTCGAGAGGGACGATCTCCGATCGATCCTTTACTTCGCTTGGAATCCGCAGTTCGGCAGGCTTTTTCCCAGCGCCGCCATTTGGTTGCAGTGTTCTTTGACCTTCGCAAGGCCTATGACACGGCCTGGCGCTATCATATCTTACTAACCCTTCATCAGTGGGGTCTTCGGGGCCCACTCCCGAATTTTATCCGCCAGTTCCTGATCCATCGGTCATTCAGAGTTCGAGTTGGTACTGCTTTTAGTTCTCCACGGACCCAGGAGACGGGCATCCCACAGGGTTCTGTCTTGAGTGTCCTTCTTTTCCTCATTGCTATCAATGGACTTGTGGCCTCTGTCGGTCCCTTGGTCGCCCCTGCCCTATATGTGGATGATTTCTGCATTTGGGTTAGTTCCTCCTCGATGGCATCTGCAGAACGGCAGCTCCAGGTGGCTATACGGCGTGCCTCTGCATGGACCCTCTCACACGGGTTTCAATTCTCTCCTTTAAAATCGCGGGTGGTCCACTTCTGTCGCCGTACTACGGTCCACCCTGATCCAGAGCTCTATCTCGCTGCACAACGATTGCCTGTGGTTTCACAGTTTCGTTTCCTGGGTCTTCTTTTCGACAACAAGCTGACTTGGTTGCCCCATATCAGACTCCTGAAGGTAGGATGTTTCCGTAAACTCAATGTCCTTCGCTTCCTTGCCCACTCCTCTTGGGGTGCGGATCGTTCTCTCCTCCTCCGTCTTTATCGTGCTCTAGTTCTGTCTCGTTTGGACTATGGTTGTCAAGTTTATGGTTCAGCTGCTCCTTCCACACTGCACGTGCTGGATCCAGTCCACCATCGTGGTATCCGTTTGGCCACCGGTGCCTTCCCTACTAGCCCTGTTGATAGTCTCCTGGTTGAAGCTGGGATCCCACCCCTTTCTGTCCGGCGGTCCCAGCTTCTGGTGTCTTATGCCCTCACTATCCGTTCTTCTCCCTCTCATCCTTCCTATCCTATCCTGTTCCCAGACCATGGACGTCGCCCACCCGACTCCCGCCCTCGGGCGGGTTTACCGGTTGGGCTGCGCCTTGCGTCTCTTTACCGTGATTTTCAGCTTCCTTCTTTGTCCTGTCTTCCTCGCTCCCTCCCCTCCACCCCTCCTTGGTTAGTTCCTCGGCCTCGAATTCGGATGGATCTCCGCCGCGGTCCGAAAGATTCCATCCCCCCGGTGGTGTTTCGTTCCTTTTTCCGAAAAATTTTATGGGAGTTTCGGGATGCTGTTGTTTTTTATACTGATGGCTCTAAATCTGTTGATCATGTTGGGTATGCCTTCACGTCCTCTGTTGGAACGGAAAATCATCTGCTGCCACCTACATGTGGGGTGTTTACTGCTGAATTGATGGCAATTTCCCGGGCCCTTACCTTTATTAAACAATCCCAACACAACCGCGTTTTGTTATGTACGGACTCGATGAGTGGCCTTCTTGCTATTGACCGGTGTTTTTCGCGCCATCCCTTGGTCTCTGCCATCCATGACCATCTCGCTGATATTCACCGTGCTGCTTGTTCCATTGACTTCCTATGGGTCCCTGGCCATGTGGGTATCCCGGGAAATGAGCTCGCTGATCGTTTGGCTGGGGGAGCAGTTACTTACCCCCCGTTTCCTGTAACCCCTCCTGCAGCGGATTTACGGCTTCACATCAAATCCCACTTCGCGCAGTCATGGGCCAATTCTTGGGAGGCTATTCCACTGTCTAATAAACTTCGTGCAATTCAGGTGACACCAGGCCCATGGCGTTCTTCCTTTCGCCTCTCCCGAAAGGACTCGACCACACTGTGTCGTCTCCGCATTGGTCATACCAGGCTGACCCATGGTTTTCTTTTGCGTGATGAGCCACCCCCGCTATGTGGTTGTGGAGCCTTCCAGTCAGTGGCCCACATTTTGGTTGAATGCCCCCTTCTTTTGGCTCTGCGTACTAAGTACAGACTCCCCCACACTTTACCTTTGATGTTGGCTGACGATTCCCGGATGGTCTCTCTGGTTCTCGGTTTCCTCCGGGAGAGTGGTTTTTATTCTCAGTTTTAAGGTTTTTAATCTCTCTGGTGTTGGGGCAGGGCGGTGAGTGTTTGGGTGTCTCCCACTGTAGGCAGTGTTTAGAGATTCCCGATTCACCTCCCTGACCGGAATCCTCTTTCCTTCCCCTTTTACTCTTTTTTCCCCTTTTTTCAGGCTTGGTTAGTCTTTTTCTTCCCATACGTATTTTCTGCATTTTAGCAGTTATACCTTTTAAGTCACAGGTTGTCTTGCCTATGCTGCTTCAGCATAGTGTTGGGTTCGTTCTCTTGCCGACTTCCCTCATTTGTTTTTACCAATGACAATGTGACTGCCCTTTTACGTTTTTCCCTTTTTCCGTTTTATTGTTCTGACTTTTCTGAGATGTCCCGTTAGCAGAATGGAGTATATTTGAAACAAGGGACTGATGACCTCGCTGTTTGGTCCCTTAAACCTCAAACAACCAACCAACCAATCGAGTTTACGTCTTTTGGTGGGGCTCAGCCTTTCATTTCTTCTTAGGAAGTTAACGATAAAGGCATCATAACACGTCACCAGTAACAGTACTGCATAGGAATGCTCGATGAGTGATCTGATGACGTTCAATAATAGTTACTCTGTTGATTTTTGTTGTTTCGAATTAGAGCATGCAGTACTCCTACACCAGACTTCTGAACATTGCCTGTTGAATGCAAATTCAAGTGGTTCATAATTATTTTAGTAAATTCACTCGATATTTTTATGTCCTTTAAATTACATTTGCTACATGATTCGCATTGAAGACGTAGGAAATGTATGTTATTTGGTCCGGGAAGCACGTTCCAACAGAAACTGATGCTTACATTGACATTTATGTTGCGAATTAGTCGTCTTATCCATCACATGGATAACGAGGATGCTCCGTTTTGCTACAGTTGTTTCATAGCTAACAAGGGAACCTTCCCATCGCACCCTCCTCAGATTTAGTTATAAGTTGACACAGTGGATAGGCCTTGAAAACTGAACACAGATCATTCGAAAAACAGGAAGAAGTTGTGTGGACCTATGAAAAAAATATTCAAACCAAACAAACTGAGTAGTCCGTGTGCATGATAAGCAACATCAAGGATAGCTTGAGCACGGGAGCGCAGTGGTCGCGTGGTTAGCGTGAGGAGCTGCAGAACGAGAGGTCGTTGGTTTAAGTCTTCCCTCGGGTTAGTTGTTTGATTTTTTTTATTTTCAGACAATCATCACCACACGTACTGTTATTCAACAAATGTAGGAAATAATCATACAAATGTTCGACAATCGTTCGATCCCTTAAGGAACTTTCCGATGCCTTACAGTTCGGAAAATATTCATTGACATTGTTATTGGAGTCACGAGCTATATTTGCTGGATTCATATTGCCCACGCAATGCATCGCACGTATTTAATGCACTCTCGTCCAAAGTAGCGAACAGTTAACTGCCAGCCAGGGAGCCTCATTAGCAGGAATACTCTCTCTTCCGTGCGCTATAGTCGACTGACGTCATGTCTTTCGATGTTTTTTAGGTGTAGCGTCATCATACTACGGCGCGGTTACCTCGCATCGGACAGACGGACGGACAGATAATAATTGTCTGAAAATAAAAATTAAACTTTTCACTCCTGGGAAAATTTGACGGAAGGACCTCTCGTTCCGCAGCTGCGTGCGCTAACCACGGGATCACGGCGCTCCTGAGCTCACCCTATCCTTGATGTTGCCTATCTTGCGCATGGACTACTCAGTTTGTATATTTTGCTTATTTTTTTCATACTTCCACACAACTTCTTCCTGTTTTCTCGATTGATCTGTGTTCAGTTTTTCAAGGCCTATCCCCTGTATCAACTTATAACTAAATCTGAGGGCGGTGCGATGGGGATGTTCCCTTGTTAGTGGTATTGTGTGTTGGTGGCGTTGCCAGTTTACATACTGTGCATGTAACTCACAATAAATGCGTTGGATTCCTCCTGTGATCAGTTTACTTGAAAAACGTTTGTTGTCATCGTAATTTGTGTAACTGTCTCTCCGAGTTCCAATTTGACAATTTGTGGAAAAATTGTTTACCTTCTTAGTCCTAGTTTCAAACATTGTCTGATAGAAAATGTAGGCATGAAGGAGTCTGTAAAAGCAATTAATCGCTATTATAGCAAACTTTTGAATCCACTGGACACTTGAATTCTATATATTGATTCTGAGAGTTTTGTTGGCTCTGAGCACTATGGGACTCAACTGCTGTGGTCATAAGTCCCCTTGAGTTTTGTTATTTCTCTTGTTATTTACTGTCCCAAAGTCATCCGTGAGAATAAAATTAAAGGCAGTTGGATTAGGTTCCTGATCTATAAACTGTGATTTAATATTCTGCGCTGCTAAATAAATTTTGAAGGTTGTATTCTTTACGTAAAACAGAGTATCGATGTCAGTCCTAGGATTGACGATAAACTTCAGAAATACAATTACGGAAAAGTGACATATCGATTACGGCTACTCACCATCAACAATAGTTGTTACCCATTGTTTAGTATTTGCTATTTTACCGTCGTTACCCTTTAGAGGCCAACCTGATCTTTCCACAGTGCCATTTTTACTTGCTTCTTAATATGTCCTATAACTACAGATTTGCTGAAAATATGAACTGTTAAATACGCTATTCCACAAATTAAAAACTTCCAGTTATTCTTCATATCTTGAAACTTACTACCGTTGACTTTCACTGAAGGAAAGATACGTAATAATAAAATGAAATCAAAGATTAGAATGTCGAAGCATAGTGTGAATGGTTAAAATGAAATGAACTAAAAATCATCTTCTTGTCTAAAACACTTTACTCTTCCAGAGAACTTCGGTACCTCTCAAAATTTTTTCAGCTCTGATGTTTAGCCACATGTGGAAAAATAGCGGGTCTCATGATGCAGCACTGTTTAGCCGTCACAAAATAAAGCCTCAAAAATCAGTAAATAAAACTATTCTTGTACAGTTGCTCCGAATCGCATATACCAACCGCCCTTTGCTGCGACAACTACTCAAAGTCTATTGGGTATTTGATTTTGTTCTGCTTTTTCGGGCCTCCTTACCTCTCCTTCTAGCCCAACCTTTGTTCTGCAATTACGTCTTCATCGGGGAGCTTCTCCTCAACATTTTTGTTCTGTGCTGAACTGTTTTGTACCCTTCTTGCATACACACGTGTGTCACGTATTTTATAGAGACTGAATGAATATATAAGGTGAGTATTTCTTCTCTTATCAAATTAAATATTACATATCTTGCTGTGAATTAATTTGTTTGTCCCCATTCCACTTATTGCGTTTCCTTGAAATTATATAAAACATAAGTCTGTAAAAAAAAATCGCGTATAGCCTCCTTTGGCTTCCACAACAGCTGGAAGTCTGTTGGGCATTGAGCCCACAACTCGAGCCACAGAACTAGGAGATTCAAGTAACTCATTCCAAGCTTCATGAATTTGCTGATTTGTCGTGCGTTGACAAATGGGTGGTTCTCACTGAAACGGCGTATCTGCTGATCCTGAGCTTGCGTTGTTTTGCGGCGACGGCCATGAGGCCTCCCATTCAAGTTACCACTCTCTTCCTTTCGTCTGATCCACCTGGCTACCGTCGACTTGTGAAGACCCATAGTTCTCGCTATGTCGGCATTTGAAGATCCCTCTGCATGGAGTATTATAGCACCCTTGTCTGCCTCAGCCAGATGGGCCATTTAGCGTTGACTGAATGATTCGTCGCGGTTAATATTGGCTGCGGAAACAGCGCTGGCAGGAAACAGACTGCCTCCTCCAAGATGGCAGCCGCAACGCAGTGGCCAAGTATGTGTAACACGGAAATCGATGGCATAAAAGACAGATCGCAAGCCCGTGCCCGTGTCATTACATAGTGGAGCAACTTAGAATCTCTACTTTTTCTCAGAAGTGACTGGTCCACTCTTGTCATGTCTTATCCTGATAAATATTACATGAAATGAAATGTTTACGTTTTGCATATGCGGCAGGCCTGAGGCAAGAAACATTTCTGAAATATCTGAGGCAACCTGAAGAACACTTCGTGAATATTATCTGTAGAAGGTTGCCTTATAAGAAGGAAAACGTGTTTATCCCCGCTCGCCGTGTTTCCAGGTGGCGCAGTTTACTCTGAGGCATACATAATTCTCGCCGGGCGTAAGAACCGACTCGACGAGCGAGGGGAACTCGCCAAATGTCATAGGCTGATTGTCCCGAAACTTTGCTCAGTGAAGGAGAGGACAAAATAAGCGAACATGTGTTTCGGCTTATCTGCAGACACTCGACCGTTTCCGAGAAAACGACGGTCAAAGTTATCAACGCGCTGTTGCTCTAGTGTAGATACCTTCTGCAGCCGAGAACGCAATTGAAGCGGTGGCTACCGTCGTTCCTTCTTAACACTG
This sequence comes from Schistocerca nitens, assembly GCF_023898315.1. Lineage (NCBI taxonomy): Eukaryota > Metazoa > Arthropoda > Insecta > Orthoptera > Acrididae > Schistocerca > Schistocerca nitens. The sequence continues at coordinate 403,524,578 of NC_064614.1, read as the reverse complement.
ATTCCCGTGTTCGATACCATATTGGGTTTTTTAATTATTTTATTTTCCTGCCTCTCTATCAGAATTATCTACGAATGTTTTTTTCTAAGTTATGTTGAAATAATGTTGTCATTATTCGCCAATTAACTTCATGTGTAATTAATGAATTAAAAAGTAATAAACGAATGAGACAAGCTGATCTAACATCATCTGGGCTGCCTCATGTATCGTTATAACCAAATATTTTATAAATGTTAATCTACATTCAGATCCGATGATGGCACCTTTAGTGTGTTGAAACCGGTTATCCAGTAAACAATATTTAAGCGATCTTGGCTTCTGAATTATTTCTACAACAGAGTGATCGCCCCACTACGCACTGTGTGTTCCCTTTTTAACTTATTTCTTTACACAGTAAATTAACTGACGAATAACGACAACAGTGTTTCAACATAAATTGGAATAATCATTCGTAGATAATTCAGAGAGTGAGGGGGAAAAAAAAGGAAAAACCGGGTTTCGAACTCGCAGCGCAAAGTTCAGAAATCGCTATCGTAGCCGCAGAGCCACCGCTCCAGTTGAATGCTTACCCGCTAAGAGGTGTCTACACTATAGTAACAGCGCATTGAAAACTTTGACCGTCGTTTTCTCAGAAGCGGTAGAGTGTAAGCAGATAAGCCGAGACACGTGTTCGCTTATTTTGTCCCCGCTTTCACTGAGCGAAGTTTCAGCAAGATCGGGGTATTTCCTCGGGAACACAGGAAGAAACCATAGTAATAATGTAATTCAAGGCTCGCAAGAAAAGATTTAAGTGGTCCTTTTTCCCGCACACTGTTAATGAGTGGGACGGTAGAGAAATAACCCTAACCTTCTGCCAGGCACGTAAGTCCGGATTGCCAAGAAATCCTGTTGATGTAGTCATGTAGATGTAACGACGAAATTATGTTTTAATTACGACATGTGACTTTCATTTGATTTAAACATCGAAGTTGTTTGCTGTTTCAAAATGGTTCAAATGCCTCTGAGCACTATGGGACTCAACTGCTGTGGTCATAAGTCCCCTAGAACTTAGAACTACTTAAACCTAACTAACCTAAGGACATCACACACATCCATGCCCCAGGCAGGATTCGAACCAGCGACCGTAGCAGTCGCACGGTTCCGGACTGCGCGCCTAGAACCGCGAGACCACCGCGGCCGGCTCGTTTGTTGTTTATTTACTTTTTGTTCAATAGTTTCAGGCATATACAAACACCTAGGCGCGTTAAATTGATATTGAAATAAAGTGTCATGCGTGGACCAATAACAATAAATTCCCACCTACTTGTTATAGTACTGCAGTATCTGCCAGCGTCTTCAGAAGTGGATATCGCATACGAAGTTCCTAGGGTGTTTGTAATGGATATTGCAGACGACTTCGACAAAGTTTGAATGTAGCTTCGTAAAAGTTCCGTGATCAAACGATCTGAGTTGCTGGCGAATACAGTTTATCCTCACTAGACAGTATATATTATCATTATACATGAGGTGAGTAGGGTTTCGCCGCGTTGCGGTGGCCGAGCGGTTCCAGGCGCTTCAGTGACGAACCGCACGGCTGCTTCAGTCGCAGGTTGGAATTCTACCTCGGGCATAGATGTCTGTGATGCCCTTAGGCTAGCTAGGTTTAAGTAGTTCTAGGTCTAGGGGCTGATGACCTAAGCAGTTAGGTCGCATAGTTCTTGAAGCCATTTTTTGACCTTTCGCGTAAATTTTCTTTACATAAACCGTCGTATCTTTTGATTGCGTTGACATAGAAGCTCACTTTTTTACACCAGCAAGGGACCGGTTACAGCAAGAAGTGCGATACATTTCCGCTTATTATGTCCACCCGTTCTGGAGGTAAACGGGTTTTAAGGGTTGGGTAGACCGATAGACGGTCAAGAAAGTGAGACTAGTAGGGTTCCGTTTTTACCGGTTTAGGTGACGAAATCCTAACAACGAAAACACTGAAGATGAGGGCCGCATAAATAACACCCGCTACTCTTTATTCGAAATGTTCTAGTTGCTGTCGATACATAAGCATATTAGTCGTAGCTACGTTTTCGATCCAAATCACGTTTACAGGAATGCAAATAGAATGTATTTGCCTATACACGTGGTAATTCACATCCCAGTATTAATGCCACCGCGTTTTAGAAGTACGAACATTCTCATTGCTAGCTAGCTTAAGAAACACTTCTGCTAATGAACGTTTTCTGGCTGTGGCGAGTCTAGTGGAGAATTCGAAACAATGCAGAATACGTTTGGCAGCTATGTAGCCGTTTATTTCCTGGGGTGGTGCAGAATTATCCTACAAAATTTACTCTCTAATAACAGTAATTTGTTATTTCGATAATCATCCCGAATGATTGTCGCATAAGTGGTGACATAAAGGAAGAAAATTCATGTTTTTGAGTCCAGAAAGCTCTATGCAACAGAAACTGCAGATTTTTATTGCGAAATTGCCGGCTTGTTCATGTCTGGGGTAATAATAGAGGGCTGTTTGCCTAGGTTGTCTGCTAGCATAGTGAAAGGAAGGTCTGGTTTGTTTTCGGTTCTAATCTCTATGGAGGCAGGTAGAATATCAGTAAAGCAATTTTAAGAAATTCTCGCGCACCCAATACGTTTTATCGCTACCTTTATTCTGTACTGGCGCCCTGTGCATGTCAATATGACACTCTTGTAGAATTTCATACATGTTACTGCCTACTTTTTCCGCTTCTGTCAATAATGGAATTGACTTAAGCGTGGCACTGAATGATTTTTAACTGAATTTCGTTATGAATCTTCACGCATTGCTAAATTTGCACACTTTCATGGTAGGTCAGCAACGGTAATCCAGTATGACTGGTCTGAACGTTGACACAGACCGTTTCGCGGCCGAATGCGGATAATATTTTGCTACTTCGTAACGATCTGGGGTTCTTTGTCTTACTGAAACAGTTAAGTCATCTCGATAAGTTGAAATTCATTTTTATTTGTCCAGTTCATACCAATTAGCGTTTGTTCTTTCAGTTCTGTCTTATATTTACGTGTTGTATTTAACACACTAATCAGCATTAATATAGTCTTACAAATTATGGAATACAGTCTAAAAAAGTTCAGATAGTTTGTCAATTTCACGCCTGCGCATAGTATGTTGGTAGCACTTCGTCGCCTTGCCTGTTATGCTGTGTAGCAGACTTTAAAGCCGTGCGGATCAGCATAACGAAAAGGCGAGGGGTCTCGCTCGTTTTGTCCACGACTGTACATCGTTGCCCTCAAGTTGCTCGCAAGCGTTAACCGTCAGTGCTCAGTGCGATTCACCATAGTAGGAGACTTTGTAGTTTAACTCCTTAGGAGTTAAAATGAGCATGTGAAAAAGTGTTCACTTAATGAATTTCACAATCGTCTCAGCGCAATGCGAGTTGCCTTGCTCAAAATTCAAACGGCTCTGAGCACTATGGAACTTAACATCTGAGGTCATCAGTCCCCTAGAACTCAAAACTATTAACTAACCTAAGGACATCACACACATCCATGCCCGAGGCAGGATTCGAACGTGCGACCGAAGCGGTCGCGCAGTTCCAGACTGAAGCGCCTAGAACCGCTCGGCCGCACCGTCCTGCCCTTGCTCAAACATTCGACAATTTTCTGCTAGAGGAGAGCCAATTACTCTGTCTGCAATTTGCTTATATCAAAACTGGTGGCCAAACATTTTCTTTCTGGCCAATCAAGGTGTTCGTATTTGCTACAACTCCACCCACTAGATTTTTGTAGCCTAATACAGGTGTCGTTTCTTTCGTAGGTCAGAGTTTAACTTCTGCTACCTATTACTGAGATAAACAACTTTTTCTTTCATGCGAGTTTTAATGCAGATGGTTACAATGAGTCACCAGTTTTATGAGTTGGATTGCTCCGGACGTTTTACCTGGAATCTCCCGCCGTGTTCCTGTATAAAGGCTTTCTGAAGATCGTCGTTGAAAGCAGGGACAAGGGCCGCTTTTGCCAGCGGCCTACGCAGTGGCTCGACCGTCTCATTGTGTCTGCTAGATGTCCTGCTGTGGGTTTCAGCCTCGCACGGAACGGTGTGATGTGCGGTCGTAAAATTCTCCTTTCCCTCAGAACTGTGTCTCGTAGCTCGGGTCAGGGAATTACTTGCGTCCAGTTACTAGCGTGTGTGCTAGTGGTTTATATTCACTAAATGCTGGCTTACTTATTACACCTGCATATTAATAAAATTCGTTCAGTTTCACATAACTGTCGTGTGACATATCGAGTTAATCGGAATTGTTTCAGGAATTCTCTGTAAGGTGTGTTATTTGTTTGACAGCTTACAGGATCATCTCACAATAGAATTCTCTATTAACATAAACACTGATACTAAACAAATATTTTACGCAAATAATAAGTGGAAAATTGCAGAAGTCAGCTGGGATAAATGTAGGAACACAGTTTGAAGAAATCTCGAAACTATACAGAGCAACTTACGGAAAAAATAATCATTCCGAATTTTAATAAAGACAATAGGAGCCGCAGCAGATATCAGCATTCCTAAGAAAACAACGTTTACTGTTATGATGCAACATTCTCCACCTTATTGGAATCCCGACTGCTCTAGTGAAGTTGCAAAATGCCAGCTTACTCTGAAAACCTATCACCAGAATCCTAACTTGGAAGTGAGAAAAGTAAATGTACAGTCGTGGACAAAACGAGCGAGACCCCTCGCCTTTTCGTTATGCTGATCCGCACGGCTTTAAAGTCTGCTACACAGCATAACAGGCAAGGCGACGAAGTGCTACCAACATACTATGCGCAGGCGTGAAATTGACAAACTATCTGAACTTTTTTAGACTGTATTCCATAATTTGTAAGACTATATTAATGCTGATTAGTGTGTTAAATACAACACGTAAATATAAGACAGAACTGAAAGAACAAACGCTAATTGGTATGAACTGGACAAATAAAAATGAATTTCAACTTATCGAGATGACTTAACTGTTTCAGTAAGACAAAGAACCCCAGATCGTTACGAAGTAGCAAAATATTATCCGCATTCGGCCGCGAAACGGTCTGTGTCAACGTTCAGACCAGTCATACTGGATTACCGTTGCTGACCTACCATGAAAGTGTGCAAATTTAGGAATGCGTGAAGATTCATAACGAAATTCAGTTAAAAATCATTCAGTGCCACGCTTAAGTCAATTCCATTATTGACAGAAGCGGAAAAAGTAGGCAGTAACATGTATGAAATTCTACAAGAGTGTCATATTGACATGCACAGGGCGCCAGTACAGAATAAAGGTAGCGATAAAACGTATTGGGTGCGCGAGAATTTCTTAAAATTGCTTTACTGATATTCTACCTGCCTCCATAGAGATTAGAACCGAAAACAAACCAGACCTTCCTTTCACTATGCTAGCAGACAACCTAGGCAAACAGCCCTCTATTATTACCCCAGACATGAACAAGCAGGCAATTTCGAAATGAAAATCTGCAGTTTCTGTTGCATAGAGCTTTCTGGACTCAAAAACATGAATTTTCTTCCTTTATGTCACCGCTTATGTGACAATCATTCGGGATGTTTATCGAAATAACAAATTACTGTTATTAGAGAGTAAATTTTGTAGGATAATTCTGCACCACCCCAGGAAATAAACGGCTACATAGCTGCCAAACGTATTCTGCATTGTTTCGAATTCTCCACTAGACTCGCCACAGCCAGAAAACGTTCATTAGCAGAAGTGTTTCTTAAGCTAGCTAGCAATGAGAATGTTCGTACTTCTAAAACGCGGTGGCATTAATACTGGGATGTGAATTACCACGTGTATAGGCAAATACATTCTATTTGCATTCCTGTAAACGTGATTTGGATCGAAAACGTAGCTACGACTAATATGCTTATGTATCGACAGCAACTAGAACATTTCGAATAAAGAGTAGCGGGTGTTATTTATGCGGCCCTCATCTTCAGTGTTTTCGTTGTTAGGATTTCGTCACCTAAACCGGTAAAAACGGAACCCTACTAGTCTCACTTTCTTGACCGTCTATCGGTCTACCCAACCCTTAAAACCCGTTTACCTCCAGAACGGGTGGACATAATAAGCGGAAATGTATCGCACTTCTTGCTGTAACCGGTCCCATGCTGGTGTAAAAAAGTGAGCTTCTATGTCAACGCAATCAAAAGATACGACGGTTTATGTAAAGAAAATTTACGCGAAAGGTCAAAAAATGGCTTCAAGAACTATGCGACCTAACTGCTTAGGTCATCAGCCCCTAGACCTAGAACTACTTAAACCTAGCTAGCCTAAGGGCATCACAGACATCTATGCCCGAGGTAGAATTCCAACCTGCGACTGAAGCAGCCGTGCGGTTCGTCACTGAAGCGCCTGGAACCGCTCGGCCACCGCAACGCGGCGAAACCCTACTCACCTCATGTATAATGATAATATATACTGTCTAGTGAGGATAAACTGTATTCGCCAGCAACTCAGATCGTTTGCTCACGGAACTTTTACGAAGCTACATTCAAACTTTGTCGAAGTCGTCTGCAATATCCATTACAAACACCCTAGGAACTTCGTATGCGATATCCACTTCTGAAGACGCTGGCAGATACTGCAGTACTATAACAAGTAGGTGGGAATTTATTGTTATTGGTCCACGCATGACACTTTATTTCAATATCAATTTAACGCGCCTAGGTGTTTGTATATGCCTGAAACTATTGAACAAAAAGTAAATAAACAACAAACGAGCCGGCCGCGGTGGTCTCGCGGTTCTAGGCGCGCAGTCCGGAACCGTGCGACTGCTACGGTCGCTGGTTCGAATCCTGCCTGGGGCATGGATGTGTGTGATGTCCTTAGGTTAGTTAGGTTTAAGTAGTTCTAAGTTCTAGGGGACTTATGACCACAGCAGTTGAGTCCCATAGTGCTCAGAGGCATTTGAACCATTTTGAAACAGCAAACAACTTCGATGTTTAAATCAAATGAAAGTCACATGTCGTAATTAAAACATAATTTCGTCGTTACATCTACATGACTACATCAACAGGATTTCTTGGCAATCCGGACTTACGTGCCTGGCAGAAGGTTAGGGTTATTTCTCTACCGTCCCACTCATTAACAGTGTGCGGGAAAAAGGACCACTTAAATCTTTTCTTGCGAGCCTTGAATTACATTATTACTATGGTTTCTTCCTGTGTTCCCGAGGAAATACCCCGATCTTGCTGAAACTTCGCTCAGTGAAAGCGGGGACAAAATAAGCGAACACGTGTCTCGGCTTATCTGCTTACACTCTACCGCTTCTGAGAAAACGACGGTCAAAGTTTTCAATGCGCTGTTACTATAGTGTAGACACCTCTTAGCGGGTAAGCATTCAACTGGAGCGGTGGCTCTGCGGCTACCATAGCGATTTCTGAACTTTGCGCTGCGAGTTCGAAACCAGGTTTTTCCTTTTTTTTCCCCTCACTCTCTGAATTATCTACGAATGTTTATTCCAATTTATGTTGAAACACTGTTGTCGTTATTCGTCAGTTAATTTACTGTGTAAAGAAATAAGTTAAAAAGGGAACACACAGTGCGTAGTGGGGCGATCACTCTGTTGTAGAAATAATTCAGAAGCCAAGATCGCTTAAATATTGTTTACTGGATAACCGGTTTCAACACACTAAAGGTGCCATCATCGGATCTGAATGTAGATTAACATTTATAAAATATTTGGTTATAACGATACATGAGGCAGCCCAGATGATGTTAGATCAGCTTGTCTCATTCGTTTATTACTTTTTAATTCATTAATTACACATAAAGTTAATTGGCGAATAATGACAACATTATTTCAACATAACTTAGAAAAAAACATTCGTAGATAATTCTGATAGAGAGGCAGGAAAATAAAATAATTAAAAAACCCAATATGGTATCGAACACGGGAATCAGTGTTAAGAAGGAACGACGGTAGCCACCGCTTCAATTGCGTTCTCGGCTGCAGAAGGTATCTACACTAGAGCAACAGCGCGTTGATAACTTTGACCGTCGTTTTCTCGGAAACGGTCGAGTGTCTGCAGATAAGCCGAAACACATGTTCGCTTATTTTGTCCTCTCCTTCACTGAGCAAAGTTTCGGGACAATCAGCCTATGACATTTGGCGAGTTCCCCTCGCTCGTCGAGTCGCTTCTTACGCCCGGCGAGAATTATGTATGCCTCCGAGTAAACTGCGCCACCTGGAAACACGGCGAGCGGGGATAAACACGTTTTCCTTCTTATAAGGCAACCTTCTAGAGATAATATTCACGAAGTGTTCTTCAGGTTGCCTCAGATATTTCAGAAATGTTTCTTGCGTCAGGCCTGCCGCATATGCAAAACGTAAACATTTCATTTCATGTAATATTTATCAGGATAAGACATGACAAGAGTGGACCAGTCCCTTCTGAGAAAAATTAGAGATTTTAAGTTGCTCCACTATGTAATGACACGGGTATGGGCTTGCGATCTCTCTTTTATGCCATCGATTTCCGTGTTACACATACTTGGCCACTGCGTTGTGGCTGCCATCGTGGAGGAGGCAGTCTGTTTCCTGCCAGCGCTGTTTCCGCAGCCAATATTAACCGCGACGAATCATTCAGTCAACGCTAAATGGCCCATCTGGCTGAGGCAGACAAGGGCGCTATAATAGAACTCCATGCAGAGGGATCTTCAAATGCCGACATAGCAAGAACTATGGGTCTTCACAAGTCGACGGTAGCCAGGTGGATCAGACGAAAGGAAGAGAGTGGTAACTTGAATGGGAGGCCTCATGGCCGTCGCCGCAAAACAACGCAAGCTCAGGATCAGCAGATACGCCGTTTCAGTGAGAACCACCCATTTGTCAACGCACGACAAATCAGCAAATTCATGAAGCTTGGAATGAGTTACTTGAATCTCCTAGTTCTGTGGCTCGAGTTGTGGGCTCAATGCCCAACAGACTTCCAGCTGTTGTGGAAGCCACAGGAGGCTATACGCGATTTTTTTTTACAGACTTATGTTTTATATAATTTCAAGGAAACGCAATAAGTGGAATGGGGACAAACAAATTAATTCACAGCAAGATATGTAATATTTAATTTGATAAGAGAAGAAATACTCACCTTATATATTCATTCAGTCTCTATAAAATACGTGACACACGTGTGTATGCAAGAAGGGTACAAAACAGTTCAGCACAAAATAAAAATGTTGAGGAGAAGCTCCCCGATGAAGACGTAATTGCAGAACAAAGGTTGGGCTAGAAGGAGAGGTAATGAGGCCCGAAAAAGCAGAACAAAATCAAATACCCAATAGACTTTGAGTAGTTGTCGCAGCAAAGGGCGGTTGGTATATGCGATTCGGAGCAACTGTACAAGAATAGTTTTATTTACTGATTTTTGAGGCTTTATTTTGTGACGGCTAAACAGTGCTGCATCATGAGACCCGCTATTTTTCCACATGTGGCTAAACATCAGAGCCGAAAAAATTTTGAGAGGTACCGAAGTTCTCTGGAAGAGTAAAGTGTTTTAGACAAGAAGATGATTTTTAGTTCATTTCATTTTAACCATTCACACTATGCTTCGACATTCTAATCTTTGATTTCATTTTATTATTACGTATCTTTCCTTCAGTGAAAGTCAACGGTAGTAAGTTTCAAGATATGAAGAATAACTGGAAGTTTTTAATTTGTGGAATAGCGTATTTAACAGTTCATATTTTCAACAAATCTGTAGTTATAGGACATATTAAGAAGCAAGTAAAAATGGCACTGTGGAAAGATCAGGTTGGCCTCTAAAGGGTAACGACGGTAAAATAGCAAATACTAAACAATGGGTAACAACTATTGTTGATGGTGAGTAGCCGTAATCGATATGTCACTTTTCCGTAATTGTATTTCTGAAGTTTATCGTCAATCCTAGGACTGACATCGATACTCTGTTTTACGTAAAGAATACAACCTTCAAAATTTATTTAGCAGCGCAGAATATTAAATCACAGTTTATAGATCAGGAACCTAATCCAACTGCCTTTAATTTTATTCTCACGGATGACTTTGGGACAGTAAATAACAAGAGAAATAACAAAACTCTCAGAATCAATATATAGAATTCAAGTGTCCAGTGGATTCAAAAGTTTGCTATAATAGCGATTAATTGCTTTTACAGACTCCTTCATGCCTACATTTTCTATCAGACAATGTTTGAAACTAGGACTAAGAAGGTAAACAATTTTTCCACAAATTGTCAAATTGGAACTCGGAGAGACAGTTACACAAATTACGATGACAACAAACGTTTTTCAAGTAAACTGATCACAGGAGGAATCCAACGCATTTATTGTGAGTTACATGCACAGTATGTAAACTGGCAACGCCACCAACACACAATACCACTAACAAGGGAACATCCCCATCGCACCGCCCTCAGATTTAGTTATAAGTTGATACAGGAGATAGGCCTTGAAAAACTGAACACAGATCAATCGAGAAAACAGGAAGAAGTTGTGTGGATGTATGAAAAAAATAAGCAAAATATACAAACTGAGTAGTCCATGCGCAAGATAGGCAACGTCAAGGATAGGGTGAGCTCAGGAGCGCCGTGATCCCGTGGTTAGCGCACGCAGCTGCGGAACGAGAGGTCCTTCCGTCAAATTTTCCCAGGAGTGAAAAGTTTAATTTTTATTTTCAGACAATTATTATCTGTCCGTCCGTCCGTCCGATGCGAGGTAACCGCGCCGTAGTATGATGACGCTACACCTAAAAAACATCGAAAGACATGACGTCAGTCGACTATAGCGCACGGAAGAGAGAGTATTCCTGCTAATGAGGCTCCCTGGCTGGCAGTTAACTGTTCGCTACTTTGGACGAGAGTGCATTAAATACGTGCGATGCATTGCGTGGGCAGTATGAATCCAGCAAATATAGCTCGTGACTCCAATAACAATGTCAATGAATATTTTCCGAACTGTAAAGCATCGGAAAGTTCCTTAAGGGATCGAACGATTGTCGAACATTTGTATGATTATTTCCTACATTTGTTGAATAACAGTACGTGTGGTGATGATTGTCTGAAAATAAAAAAAATCAAACAACTAACCCGAGGGAAGCCTTAAACCAACGACCTCTCGTTCTGCAGCTCCTCACGCTAACCACGCGACCACTGCGCTCCCGTGCTCAAGCTATCCTTGATGTTGCTTATCATGCACACGGACTACTCAGTTTGTTTGGTTTGAATATTTTTTTCATAGGTCCACACAACTTCTTCCTGTTTTTCGAATGATCTGTGTTCAGTTTTCAAGGCCTATCCACTGTGTCAACTTATAACTAAATCTGAGGAGGGTGCGATGGGAAGGTTCCCTTGTTAGCTATGAAACAACTGTAGCAAAACGGAGCATCCTCGTTATCCACGTGATGGATAAGACGACTAATTCGCAACATAAATGTCAATGTAAGCATCAGTTTCTGTTGGAACGTGCTTCCCGGACCAAATAACATACATTTCCTACGTCTTCAATGCGAATCATGTAGCAAATGTAATTTAAAGGACATAAAAATATCGAGTGAATTTACTAAAATAATTATGAACCACTTGAATTTGCATTCAACAGGCAATGTTCAGAAGTCTGGTGTAGGAGTACTGCATGCTCTAATTCGAAACAACAAAAATCAACAGAGTAACTATTATTGAACGTCATCAGGTCACTCATCGAGCATTCCTATGCAGTACTGTTACTGGTGACGTGTTATGATGCCTTTATCGTTAACTTCCTAAGAAGAAATGAAAGGCTGAGCCCCACCAAAAGACGTAAACTCGAGGAGAGAGTTGCGTGAACATATTATTTTACATCTGATAAATCCAAAAGTGTGTTTTGGGCTACGAATTCTGCCCCCAGGGTGTGTGCAACACAGCTGGAATTTGTTGCCAACAACTGAGTCACCTTTCGGTCACAGTGTAAGAAAATCGAGCAACAAAACTACATCACCTGTGCTACTGCATGATAACGCACTATGTTGATTTGAGAAACAAAACTATCCAGGAGATTGATAGGAAAGTCGTCTCTCAGGCACATTTGTATTGATAGGGAAGTCCTCTCTCAAGCACTTGTCCCTCTCGTCATATATTTGTAAAATTTTACCTTTCCCACTCTAGATCGATCAACCGTCAAGGCAATTCATTTCTAGACGAAAATACTTTTAAAACTACTCTGGTTTATTGACATCGTTAGAACAAGTAGGTTTCTACAAATGGCTCTGAGCACTATGGGACTCAACTGCTGAGGTCATTAGTCCCCTAGAACTTAGAACTAGTTAAACCTAACTAACCTAAGGACATCACACACATCCATGCCCGAGGCAGGATTCGAACCTGCGACCGTAGCGGTCTCGCGGTTCCAGACTGCAGCGCCAGAACCGCGCGGCCACTTCGGCCGTCTAGGTTTCTACAGGCGTAGAATTTGTAAACAACTTTAGCATTGTCATATCGTTTTAGATATCGTGAAAGAAAATTCTGCTGCTAATTAATTTCTCTTTGATAATTACTGTTGCGTTTAGTAAACTAATGGAAAATGCAATTAAAATATTCACTGTACTAATACAAACTAAAGTCAGCTTAATACAGAAACATCACGACGGCAGTCTATCTTAATAAAGCATTAAGTTTCTGTGAGACAATTGGGCTTATTTTAACACGAATTAGTAGGATATTACAGACTTTACACTTAGAAAAGTTCTGTATTTATTTCATTTCCTGTACCATTCGTAAGTGTTATGAAAATGGGGCTTTTCATAGATAAAATTATGTATTCACAACAACAAAAAAATGTCGGCAGAAAACAAAAGTGGTATTATGAATCTGGCAGTACCGTAAGGTTTTCACTCTGACACTAAGAGTTACTGAAAGTAGCAAGAAGAATTTTGCTCGAGCGTTGTCTTACGATTCCCTTATTAAGTTTTTATCTGCCTGCTTGTAGCTGTGCTACAAAAGAATTAAAAATCTGGCTTTCAGCAAGTCTCGAAAGGCGAACAAAAGCAGCTTGCACCTGGTTACTAAGCATGTTACCTGGGGACTGGTTTTTTCTTAAAGCGGGAAGACATCCTTTTGTGGTTCAATTGGCAAATGTCAGTCAGACGTGTGACGTTAGTCTAAGCGTTTCGGTGTGTTGAATTTGTACCAATGATTTTTCTACACGTTTTTTCTGTCCCAAATAGAGTTGAAGTCTCCCATTAGTATTTTCACGTCATCTTGGTGAATTTTGCTCATGGTATTTTCGAGTGTGTTCCAGAATTTTTCAACATTGTCGGTGTTTTTCTTATTTTCGATGTTGGTGGGTTCAAATGGTTCAAATGGCTCTGAGCACTATGGGACTTAACTGCTGTGGTCATCAGTCCCCTAGAACTTAGAACTAGTTAAACCTAACTAACCTAAGGACATCGCACACATCCATGCCCGAGGCAGGATGCGAACCTGCGACCGTAGCGGTCGCGCGGTTCCAGACTGTAGCGCCTAGAACCTCTCGAACACTCCGGCCGTCGATGTTGGTGGGGACACGTGCATTGATGAGTGTATATGTTTTACTGGGGCTCTGAATGACCATAGTCATAAGTCGCTTGTTGACGGGCCAGCCGCGGTGGCCGAGCGGTTCTTGGCTCTTCAGTCCGGAACCGCGCGACTGCTACGGTCGCAGGTTCGAATCCAGCCTTGGGCATGAATTTGTGTGATGTCCTTAGATTAGCTAGGTATAAGTAGTTCTAAGTTCTAGGAGACTGATGACCTCCACTGTTAAGTTACATAGTGCTCAGAGCCATTGGAACCTTTTGATTGTCGATCGGTGTGAATTCTTTGGCAGAGTTGATAGATCGGTGTTCGAGAAATGCAATGCCGAAGATTGGTACGCCTTTCGTTACCTTTTGTTGTATTCTGCTCTTGAAGATGCAATGGTTTCCCTAATACACGGTTTCATTGTCAGTTAGTCGTGGTTCTTGAAGTGCAAGGATGAGAATTTTTTGTCGGTCCATTTCTTTTGTGAAATTATTTAGTTTTCGTGTTTGGATCAAGGTATCGATGTTTACTTTTAAATGCATGTTTTTTGCTTGTAGGGAAATTTACCAGAGATCTTCGATATTCTCTGACGTGCTAACCTGGACTCCCCAGAATCCGAAAATCCAACTGCCGCCTGTCGACAGCCGGGTTGTGTACCACCTGGGATAAAGTTGACTTTGCTTGCATAGTTTACGTTTGCTTGTGTTTCATTGGTTGTGCTTGGGTGATACCAGGACCGGACAGGACCAGAGGGTGTTGAAGCCTTTGAAAGCAAATATTTTCAGCCAAGCTCATTGAGCTAACACGGTGACCAGAGTAACGGTGATTTTCACTCAGACGTGTCTGGATTTTGCGTTCAACGGATTGAGTAGCCGTTCAGGATTGTGTTAGTATTTGGTTCACCCCTAGTATTTGATTTCCTCGGTACCACCCATATGGGGGAGGGTTTCCACTATCCGCCACACGCGATTATTATTATTATTATTATTATTATTATTGTCATTATGTCTCAGCAAATCCCATATGGTGTATCTTCCCACCACTGAAATAGATGTGTATTGTTCGATTCAGTATTTCCATCACATAAATGTGGTTTATAATTACGTTACATTGCTACTAGTAGACATATTTCTCACTTTTTCTTAGACAGTTGCTACCTGTTACTCCATCATAGGAATTTATGTGCGAAGCATTGTTGAAATACAGACGTTCAAATTATCCGATTTCTGTAATTTCATTTCGATACCAGATCGTTCTAATCGGATTCAGCCAGGTAGTCTTAATGTGGATATCCGACCACGACTGTCATCATATGATAGACTGTGTAAACCACATTCTTTATCGGACTGTTGAATATAGATCACTTATCTATGACAGGACCTGAATTCTTAAACACTGTGGAAAATAATAATCCGATGTGCTTATTACAAATACGTTATTCCAATATAAATATGTGAACTAACGAGATAACAGTTTATTTACAGGAGCAGAACTAATGTTCAAATGTTCAAATGTGTGTGAAATCGTATGGGACTTAACTGCTAAGGTCATCAGTACCTAAGCTTACACACTACTTAACCTAAATCATCCTAAGGACAAACACACACACCCATGCCCGAGGGAGGACTCGAACCTCCGCCGGGATCAGCCACGCAGCTCATGACTGCAGCGCCCCTGACCGCTCGGCTAATCCCGCGCGGCTACTAAAAGTATACTCGTCCACAAAACCCATGTGGACAATTATCTGATAATCGGTCAAGCTTTGCTTTGTCGCAGCTCTTTAGGATACAAGTCCATTTACTTTCAGGCTCTTACATACAATTCTTGCAATGCAAGGTAATTGAAAAAACTCATCCACTCGACGCCAACTGAGGAACTGACTGGTGCATGTGTTGTTCAACACACAGTAGTTGTCACCCTCACTGGAATCAATGAGTGTGTGCGTGTGTGTGTGTGTGTGTGTGTGTGTGAGTGAGTGAGTTTTCGTGTTAATGCACAATCTGAATCAATACTATTAACATCAGACAGACAACCGGGCATCAAATATGACTGTAAAGTATGTTAATGCGATGGGAAGTTACAAACTGAATTTTCACCTAACCCACGTCCTGCATATTACGTTAAGTAAGATGTATTAACTCCATAGTATCGTTAGCAGAGAGTGCGCTCTCGTTGTCGAGGCCTGCGACAAGCGCAGCGATCAGCACTGCCCAATGCCGCCGCGATTTGTTTATGTTGGCTGAGCGTGGACACTGCAGCAGACGCTTCGCCATAAACAGAAAGAAATCACCTTGGCTCTGACTGCAGTGAGCGGATATCACTGCCTGCGTGTTCTTATAGTAACCAACGTGAGACTCTACTCACAGGTGCCATGGAGCAATTGCAACGGGTATCATGTCATTAGTCATGAGAATATTAACCAGTGATGAAATGTCCACTCTATTTGAATCCTAAGAAAATAGGAACCTTCTCACAAAGGAATGTGAGGTGATATCAAAATTTATCCAACATACAAAAATTAACTGCAGGGCTTTCATGTATGCAGTAGTAGCACACAAGGAAATAATATGTCTTGGAAGCGTATAATTCATTTCCTCTTCTCATATTAACGTCCTTGTTTTAGAATGAAGTGAGAAAATTAACGCGAAAAACTTAAGTTCCTGAGAAGCATATAAGTCATTTCCTCGTCTCATATCATAGCTTTTGTTTTAGTATGAGGTGAAAAAATAAACAGTTTACGGCTCTGAAACATAATATGACACCAGATTCTTATCGTAGGCGCTATCGGAAACGCAAAAAGCAGGGAGCTGTCCATTCTTTTGTCCTAAAGAGCTGCGACAAAGCAAAGCTTGACCGATTATCAGATAATTGTCCACATGGGTTTTGTGGACGAGTATACTTTTAGTAGCCGCGCGGGATTAGCCGAGCGGTCAGGGGCGCTGCAGTCATGAGCTGCGTGGCTGATCCCGGCGGAGGTTCGAGTCCTCCCTCGGGCATGGGTGTGTGTGTTTGTCCTTAGGATGATTTAGGTTAAGTAGTGTGTAAGCTTAGGTACTGATGACCTTAGCAGTTAAGTCCCATACGATTTCACACACATTTGAACATTTGAACATTAGTTCTGCTCCTGTAAATAAACTGTTATCTCGTTAGTTCACATATTTATATTGGAATAACGTATTTGTAATAAGCACATCGGATTATTATTTTCCACAGTGTTTAAGAATTCAGGTCCTGTCATAGATAAGTGATCTATATTCAACAGTCCGATAAAGAATGTGGTTTACACAGTCTATCATATGATGACAGTCGTGGTCGGATATCCACATTAAGACTACCTGGCTGAATCCGATTAGAACGATCTGGTATCGAAATGAAATTACAGAAATCGGATAATTTGAAAGTCTGTATTTCAACAATGCTTCGCACATAAATTCCTATGATGGAGTAACAGGTAGCAACTGTCTAAGAAAAAGTGAGAAATATGTCTACTAGTAGCAATGTAACGTAATTATAAACCACATTTATGTGATGGAAATACTGAATCGAACAATACACATCTATTTCAGTGGTGGGAAGATACACCATATGGGATTTGCTGAGACATAATGACAATAATAATAATAATAATAATAATAATAATCGCGTGTGGCGGATAGTGGAAACCCTCCCCCATATGGGTGGTACCGAGGAAATCAAATACTAGGGGTGAACCAAATACTAACACAATCCTGAACGGCTACTCAATCCGTTGAACGCAAAATCCAGACACGTCCGAGTGAAAATCACCGTTACTCTGGTCACCGTGTTAGCTCAATGAGCTTGGCTGAAAATATTTGCTTTCAAAGGCTTCAACACCCTCTGGTCCTGTCCGGTCCTGGTATCACCCAAGCACAACCAATGAAACACAAGCAAACGTAAACTATGCAAGCAAAGTCAACTTTATCCCAGGTGGTACACAACCCGGCTGTCGACAGGCGGCAGTTGGATTTTCGGATTCTGGGGAGTCCAGGTTAGCACGACAGAGAATATCGAAGATCTCTGGTAAATTTCCCTACAAGCAAAAAACATGCATTTAAAAGTAAACATCGATACCTTGATCCAAACACGAAAACTAAATAATTTCACAAAAGAAATGGACCGACAAAAAATTCTCATCCTTGCACTTCAAGAACCACGACTAACTGACAATGAAACCGTGTATTAGGGAAACCATTGCATCTTCAAGAGCAGAATACAACAAAAGGTAACGAAAGGCGTACCAATCTTCGGCATTGCATTTCTCGAACACCGATCTATCAACTCTGTCAAAGAAATCACACCGATCGACAATCAAAAGGTTCCAATGGCTCTGAGCACTATGGAACTTAACAGTGGAGGTCATCAGTCTCCTAGAACTTAGAACTACTTATACCTAGCTAATCTAAGGACATCACACAAATTCATGCCCAAGGCTGGATTCGAACCTGCGACCGTAGCAGTCGCGCGGTTCCGGACTGAAGAGCCAAGAACCGCTCGGCCACCGCGGCTGGCCCGTCAACAAGCGACTTATGACTATGGTCATTCAGAGCCCCAGTAAAACATATACACTCATCAATGCACGTGTCCCCACCAACATCGACGGCCGGAGTGTTCGAGAGGTTCTAGGCGCTACAGTCTGGAACCGCGCGACCGCTACGGTCGCAGGTTCGCATCCTGCCTCGGGCATGGATGTGTGCGATGTCCTTAGGTTAGTTAGGTTTAACTAGTTCTAAGTTCTAGGGGACTGATGACCACAGCAGTTAAGTCCCATAGTGCTCAGAGCCATTTGAACCATTTGAACCCACCAACATCGAAAATAAGAAAAACACCGACAATGTTGAAAAATTCTGGAACACACTCGAAAATACCATGAGCAAAATTCACCAAGATGACGTGAAAATACTAATGGGAGACTTCAACTCTATTTGGGACAGAAAAAACGTGTAGAAAAATCATTGGTACAAATTCAACACACCGAAACGCTTAGACTAACGTCACACGTCTGACTGACATTTGCCAATTGAACCACAAAAGGATGTCTTCCCGCTTTAAGAAAAAACCAGTCCCCAGGTAACATGCTTAGTAACCAGGTGCAAGCTGCTTTTGTTCGCCTTTCGAGACTTGCTGAAAGCCAGATTTTTAATTCTTTTGTAGCACAGCTACAAGCAGGCAGATAAAAACTTAATAAGGGAATCGTAAGACAACGCTCGAGCAAAATTCTTCTTGCTACTTTCAGTAACTCTTAGTGTCAGAGTGAAAACCTTACGGTACTGCCAGATTCATAATGCCACTTTTGTTTTCTGCCGACATTTTGTTGTTGTTGTGAATACATAATTTTATCTATGAAAAGCCCCATTTTCATAACACTTACGAATGGTACAGGAAATGAAATAAATACAGATCTTTTCTAAGTGTAAAGTCTGTAATATCCTACTAATTCGTGTTAAAATAAGCCCAATTGTCTCACAGAAACTTAATGCTTTATTAAGATAGACTGCCGTCGTGATGTTTCTGTATTAAGCTGAGTTTAGTTTGTATTAGTACAGTGAATATTTTAATTGCATTTTCCATTAGTTTACTAAACGCAACAGTAATTATCAAAGAGAAATTAATTAGCAGCAGAATTTTCTTTCACGATATCTAAAACGATATGACAATGGTAAAGTTGTTTACAAATTCTACGCCTGTAGAAACCTACTTGTTCTAACGATGTCAATAAACCAGAGTAGTTTTAAAAGTATTTTCGTCTAGAAATGAATTGCCTTGACGGTTGATCGATCTAGAGTGGGAAAGGTAAAATTTTACAAATATATGACGAGAGGGACAAGTGCTTGAGAGAGGACTTCCCTATCAATACAAATGTGCCTGAGAGACGACTTTCCTATCAATCTCCTGGATAGTTTTGTTTCTCAAATCAACATAGTGCGTTATCATGCAGTAGCACAGGTGATGTAGTTTTGTTGCTCGATTTTCTTACACTGTGACCGAAAGGTGTCTCAGTTGTTGGCAACAAATTCCAGCTGTGTTGCACACACCCTGGGGGCAGAATTCGTAGCCCAACACACACTTTTGGATTTATCAGATGTAAAATAATATGTTCACGCAACTCTTTCCTCGAGTTTACGTCTTTTGGTGGGGCTCAGCCTTTCATTTCTTCTTAGGAAGTTAACGATAAAGGCATCATAACACGTCACCAGTAACAGTACTGCATAGGAATGCTCGATGAGTGACCTGATGACGTTCAATAATAGTTACTCTGTTGATTTTTGTTGTTTCGAATTAGAGCATGCAGTACTCCTACACCAGACTTCTGAACATTGCCTGTTGAATGCAAATTCAAGTGGTTCATAATTATTTTAGTAAATTCACTCGATATTTTTATGTCCTTTAAATTACATTTGCTACATGATTCGCATTGAAGACGTAGGAAATGTATGTTATTTGGTCCGGGAAGCACGTTCCAACAGAAACTGATGCTTACATTGACATTTATGTTGCGAATTAGTCGTCTTATCCATCACATGGATAACGAGGATGCTCCGTTTTGCTACAGTTGTTTCATAGCTAACAAGGGAACCTTCCCATCGCACCCTCCTCAGATTTAGTTATAAGTTGACACAGTGGATAGGCCTTGAAAACTGAACACAGATCATTCGAAAAACAGGAAGAAGTTGTGTGGACCTATGAAAAAAATATTCAAACCAAACAAACTGAGTAGTCCGTGTGCATGATAAGCAACATCAAGGATAGCTTGAGCACGGGAGCGCAGTGGTCGCGTGGTTAGCGTGAGGAGCTGCAGAACGAGAGGTCGTTGGTTTAAGGCTTCCCTCGGGTTAGTTGTTTGATTTTTTTTATTTTCAGACAATCATCACCACACGTACTGTTATTCAACAAATGTAGGAAATAATCATACAAATGTTCGACAATCGTTCGATCCCTTAAGGAACTTTCCGATGCCTTACAGTTCGGAAAATATTCATTGACATTGTTATTGGAGTCACGAGCTATATTTGCTGGATTCATATTGCCCACGCAATGCATCGCACGTATTTAATGCACTCTCGTCCAAAGTAGCGAACAGTTAACTGCCAGCCAGGGAGCCTCATTAGCAGGAATACTCTCTCTTCCGTGCGCTATAGTCGACTGACGTCATGTCTTTCGATGTTTTTTAGGTGTAGCGTCATCATACTACGGCGCGGTTACCTCGCATCGGACGGACGGACGGACAGATAATAATTGTCTGAAAATAAAAATTAAACTTTTCACTCCTGGGAAAATTTGACGGAAGGACCTCTCGTTCCGCAGCTGCGTGCGCTAACCACGGGATCACGGCGCTCCTGAGCTCACCCTATCCTTGATGTTGCCTATCTTGCGCATGGACTACTCAGTTTGTATATTTTGCTTATTTTTTTCATACTTCCACACAACTTCTTCCTGTTTTCTCGATTGATCTGTGTTCAGTTTTTCAAGGCCTATCCCCTGTATCAACTTATAACTAAATCTGAGGGCGGTGCGATGGGGATGTTCCCTTGTTAGTGGTATTGTGTGTTGGTGGCGTTGCCAGTTTACATACTGTGCATGTAACTCACAATAAATGCGTTGGATGCCTCCTGTGATCAGTTTACTTGAAAAACGTTTGTTGTCATCGTAATTTATGTAACTGGCTCTCCGACTTCCAATTTGACAATTTGTGGAAAAATTGTTTACCTTCTTAGTCCTAGTTTCAAACATTGTCTGATAGAAAATGTAGGCATGAAGGAGTCTGTAAAAGCAATTAATCGCTATTATAGCAAACTTTTGAATCCACTGGACACTTGAATTCTATATATTGATTCTGAGAGTTTTCTTATTTCTCTTGTTATTTACTGTCTCAATGTCATCCGTGAAAATAAAATTAAAGGCAGTTGGATTAGGTTCCTGATCTATAAACTGTGATTTAATATTCTGCGCTGCTAAATAAATTTTGAAGGTTGTATTCTTTACGTAAAACAGAGTATCGGTGTCAGTCCTAGGATTGACGATAAACTTCAGAAATACAATTACGGAAAAGTGACATATCGATTATGGATCCTCACCATCAACAATAGTTGTTACCCATAGTTTCATATTTGCTATTTTATCGTCGTTACCCTTTAGAGACCAACCTGATCATTCCACAATGCCATTTTTGACTCGCTTCTTAATATGTCCTATAACTACAGATTTGTCGAAAATATTAACTGTTAAATACGCTTTCCACAAATTAGAAACTTCCAGTTATTCTTCATATCTTGAAACTTACTACCGTTGACTTTCACTGGAGAAAAGATACATAATAATAAAATGAAATCAAAGATTAGAATCTCAAATCATAGTGTGAATGGTTAAAATGAAATGAACTAAAAATCATCTCCTTGTCTAAAAGACGTTATTCTTCCAGAGAACTTCGGCACCTCAAAATTTTTTACACCTCTGATGTTCAGCCACATGTGGACAAATAGCGGGTCCCATGATGCAGCACTGTTTAGCCGTCACAAAATGAAGCCTCAAAAATCAGTCCACATTCCATTTACTGCGTTTCCTTGAAATTATATAAAATATACGTCTGTAAGTAAAAAAAAAAAAAAAAAAAAGACGAAGAAGAAAGAAACAAAGCTTGAAACAGCTGATTGGTGAAGCCTCCTTTGGCTTCCACAACAGCTCGAAGTCTGTTGGGCATTGAGCCCACAACTCGAGCCACATAACTAGGAGATTCAAGTAACTCATTCCAAGCGTCATGAATCACATCAGAAAGCTGTCGGCGAGTCGACGGTGACTGCCCTTTTCTCGTATTACTCTGACCATTTCTGCCCAGATATTCTCAATGGGATTCGTGTCAGCTCCTTTAGGTGGCCATTCCGTTACAGTAATATTACTATGGTCGTCGACCCGCCTCTTAACCACACGTGCCATATGAATAGACGAGCGATCTTGTTGGAACATGATCTGATCATCGCCAAATCTTGCTGCCACAGCAGGCAACATCACGTTCTCCAGAATTGATATGTAATTGCGCGCATCGAATCTTCCTTCCACTTCCCACAGGAGCCCACACTCTTCGGCCGATATCCACGCCCATACCGTTACCGACTACAAATGGCTCTGAGCACTGTGGGACTTAACATCTGTGGTCATCAGTCCCCTAGAACGTAGAACTACTTAAACCTAACTAACCTAAGGACATCACACACATCCATGCGCGAGGCAGGATTCGAACCTGCGACCGTAGCGGTCACGCGGTTCCAGACTGAAGCGCCTCGAACCGCACGGCCACACCGGCCGGCACCGACAACCTGCCACTCCTTCGGCAACTGTAAATATATTTTCGATTATACCTAGCACATTTAGGCCGGTAAACTAGTACTTTTCCGGATGATGCCGTAGAGAAAACTTTTTGGTGCGTGAAAATCACTCGCCTCCAAAACTGGAGAGGTTTGTCGCCATTTTCAGTAGCAAAAGCAAGGCAAGCTTCTCTTTGGGAAACAGTCAATGTCTCTTTCACAGCAGCGCTTCTTGCTCTCAGTCCACCTTCCCTTACACGAGGAGTGACGGTCTTACTGCTAACATTGAGACCCAAAGTTTGCTGAATTTGTCGTGCGTTGACAAATGGGTGGTTCTCACTGAAACGGCGTATCTGCTGATCCTGAGCTGCTGTTGTTTTGCGGCGACGGCCATGAGGCCTCCCATTCAAGTTACCACTCTCTTCCTTTCGTCTGATCCACCTGGCTACCGTCGACTTGTGAAGACCCATAGTTCTTGCTATGTCGGCATTTGAAGATCCCTCTGCATGGAGTTCTATTATAGCGCCCTTGTCTGCCTCAGCCAGATGGGCCATTTAGCGTTGACTGAATGATTCGTCGCGGTTAATATTGGCTGCGGAAACAGCGCTGGCAGGAAACAGACTGCCTCCTCCACGATGGCAGCCACAACGCAGTGGCCAAGTATGTGTAACACGGAAATCGATGGCATAAAAGAGAGATCGCAAGCCCATACCCGTGTCATTACATAGTGGAGCAACTTAAAATCTCTAATTTTTCTCAGAAGGGACTGGTCCACTCTTGTCATGTCTTATCCTGATAAATATTACATGAAATGAAATGTTTACGTTTTGCATATGCGGCAGGCCTGACGCAAGAAACATTTCTGAAATATCTGAGGCAACCTGAAGAACACTTCATGAATTTTATCTGTAGAGGGTTGCCTTATAAGAAGGAAAACGTGTTTATCCCCGCTCGCCGTGTTTCCAGGTGGCGCAGTTTACTCGGAGGCATACATAATTCTCGCCGGGCGTAAGAAGCGACTCGACGAGCGAGGGGAACTCGCCAAGTGTCATAGGCTGATTGTCCCGAAACTTTGCTCACAAGGGGAGGCCGCCAAATGTGAAATTCAGATTCGATTCATACTGCGCATAATAAAAGCTCATGGCCAGAGGTGTAATGTGGCAAAGCACCAAGATGCACTTCTCAGCTGTTGTCGAGAAAATCGACAGTTAGAAGAAACCGTTGCGGTGAAATACTCTCTACGATTAATAATTTTCTACAGCGTCGTGGCGCAGCGGTAAGCGCTCGAGTTCGTAATCCGAAGGTCCCCGGATCGAATCTCACGCCATGCAACATTTTTTTATTATTATTTTTTTTTGTAATTCAAATATATATATATATATATATATATATATATATATATATATATATATATATATATATATATATAAACTATTAATGAATTGCTTATGCATGTTGGTGAAGGCGGATCGCTCTCCAATTGTACCGCCTCCATTTTACCGTTTGTTTAACAGGGTGTACCAAAGCTCTCACGTCCGCACTGATTTTCGACGGTGTTATAAGTTGTGCTAGGGACCGCATCTACCTTCTTTCGAAGTTAGCAGGCAACTACGCTGTTATGCGGCGGCTCGTTTCGGCCCATTCAACATCTGTCCTTCAAGTGTAACGAGCGATTAACGGAGTTTATATTTCATACCTGCCACAGCAAATTTGTGTTCGTGGGGTTTCTATTCTAATTCGAACGTTTGACTTACGCTATACGTATTCGTTTCGGAATATCGTTTCTACGTCTTCCGCTAACTATACGTGGTTAACATTATGAAGACAATTAATAACATTTGTGAAATACAAATTTGTTTGCGGAAAACATAATGATGTTCGAAGTCGCCAGTTTTTCCACGACAAACGACTTTCAACAACTTATTATATGCATAATTGTTGCAACCTGTTGCATATATATATATATATATATATATATATATATATATATATATATATATATATATGTGTGTGTGTGTGTGTTTATACACACATTTGAATTACAAAAAACAAATACTAAAAAAAAAAAAGTTGCATGGAGCGAGATTCGATCCGCCGACCTTCGGATTACGAACTCGAGCGCTTACCGCTGTGCCACGACGCTGTAGAAAATTATGAATCGTAGAGAGTATTTCACCGCAGCGGTTTCTTCTAACTGTCGATTTTCTCGACAACGGCTGAGAAGTGCATCTTGGTGCTTTGCCACATTACACCTCTGGCCATGAGCTTTTATTATGCGCAGTATGAATCGAATCTGAATTTCACAATTGGCGGCCTCCCCTTGTCAGTGAAGCGAACTTGTGTTTCGGCTTATCTGCAGACACTCGACCGTTTCCGAGAAAACGACGGCCAAAGTTATCAACGCGCTGTTGCTCTAGTGTAGATACCTTCTGCAGCCGAGAACGCAATTGAAGCGGTGGCTCAGTGGCTACCGTCGTTCCTTCTTAGCATTGATTCCCGTGTTCGAGACCATATTGGGTTTTTTAATTATTTTATTTTCCTGCCTCTCTATCAGAATTATCTTCGAATGTTTTTTTTCTAATTTATGTTGAAATAATGTTGTCATTACTCGACAATTAACTTTATGTGTAATTAATGAATTAAAAAAATAATAAACGAATGAGACAAGCTGATATAAAATCATCTCGTCTGCCTCATGTATCGTTATATCCAAATGGTTTATCAATGTTAATCTACATTTAGATCCGATAATGGCACCTTTAGTGTGTTGAAACCGGTTATCCAGTAGACAGTATTTAAGCGATCTTGGCTTCTGAATTATTTCTACAACAGAGTGATCGCCCCACTACGCACTGTGTGTTCCTTTTTTAACTTATTTCTTTACACAGTAAATTAACTGACGAATAACGACAACAGTGTTTCATCATAAATTGGAATAAACATTCGTAGATAATTCAGAGAGTGAGGGGGGAAAAAAGGAAAAACCGGGTTTCGAACTCGCAGCGCAAAGTTCCGAAGTCGCTATGGTAGCCGCAGAGCCACCGCTTCAGTTGAATCCTTAACCGCTAAGCGGTATCTACACTATAGCAACAACGCATTGAACACTTTGACCGTCGTTTTCTCAGAAGCGGTAGAGTTTAAGCTTATTTTGTCCCCTCTTTCAATGAGCGTAGTTAAAAGCAAGATCGGGGTCTGACACTTGGCGTGCCCTCTCGTAAATTGCGTGCGTTGGGATTCAGTAGACAGAATGCGTCCACTTTCCTCGACTACTCATTGACATGTTTGGAAACTTTCTTTGTTGTAGTTGCACTTTGCATTATGAGGGCTGGTTTTCCTGATGAGGATCTACTTATGGACTTTGCTCCTAATTTACGTTACTGTGTAGTAGACCTACTGCAACTACTTAAACCGGAAACGTTTGTTTGTTTGGATACTCCGCTTCTTAGTTGCTACATTTCGCTAAAATATTTTCCTTTTTTTCAAAACGGCAAGTTAAGATGACCACTGCAACATGGTAAGATCAGTAACAATTTAATACTTTGAAACAGTTATGTGTGGTGTACGAGGAGTCTACTGTTGTTGACTGAGGAATACATTAAACACGAAAGCTGCGTCCAATAACAATAATTAACTTTCGGTTACATGACAAAACACAAGTCGAAGCACTGTCAGTTCATCTCAGTACCCAGTAAAACTTAAACTGGAAAGATCGAAAACATACTTTTGTGGGGAAGGCAAACGAATGACTGCGTTTTATTGGCCGCACACTAAGAATACGCAACAGGCCAACTGAAAACACTGCCTACACTACGTTTGTCCGTCCACTGCTATAATATCCTTGACAGACGTGATTGACTGTGCACGCAAAAACGTCCAAGGAACGGTAGCACGCTTTGTAATGTCACGAAATAGGGGAGAGAGGATCCCAGATTTGATAATCGAGTTGGGGTAACATTCATGAAAACATATGCGTTTTTCGTTGCCACGAGATCTTTTCACGAAATTTCAATCACCACCATATGTTCTGAATGCCAAAACATTATTTCCTAGGGTACTTACACAAGAAGAAACCATAGTAATAATGTAATTCAAGGCTCGCAAGAAAAGATTTAAGTAGTCCCTTTTCCCGCACACTGTTAATGAGTGGGACGGTAGAGAAATAATCCGAACCTTCTGCCAGGCACGTAAGTCCGGATTGCAAAGAAATCCTGTTGATGTAGTCATGTAGATGTAACAACGAAATTATGTTGTAATTACGACATGTGACTTTCACTTGATCTGAACATCGAAGTTGTTTACTGTTTATTTACTTTTTGTTCATTAATTTCAG
Organism: Schistocerca nitens; assembly: GCF_023898315.1. NCBI lineage: Eukaryota > Metazoa > Arthropoda > Insecta > Orthoptera > Acrididae > Schistocerca > Schistocerca nitens. Next base: position 403,497,409 of record NC_064614.1, on the reverse strand, counting down.
CCATATACGAACACCTAGGCGCGTTAAATTGATATTGAAATAAAGTGTCATGCGTGGACCAATAACAATAAATTCCCACCTACTTGTTATAGTACTGCAGTATCTGCCAGCGTCTTCAGAAGTGGATATCGCATACGAAGTTCCTAGGGTGTTTGTAATGGATATTGCAGACGACTTCGACAAAGTTTGAATGTAGCTTCGTAAAAGTTCCGTGAGCAAACGATCTGAGTTGCTGGCGAATACAGTTTATCCTCACTAGACAGTATATATTATCATTATACATGAGGTGAGTAGGGTTTCGCCGCGTTGCGGTGGCCGAGCGGTTCCAGGCGCTTCAGTGACGAACCGCACGGCTGCTTCAGTCGCAGGTTGGAATTCTACCTCGGGCATAGATGTCTGTGATGCCCTTAGGCTAGCTAGGTTTAAGTAGTTCTAGGTCTAGGGGCTGATGACCTAAGCAGTTAGGTCGCATAGTTCTTGAAGCCATTTTTTGACCTTTCGCGTAAATTTTCTTTACATAAACCGTCGTATCTTTTGATTGCGTTGACATAGAAGCTCACTTTTTTACACCAGCATGGGACCGGTTACAGCAAGAAGTGCGATACATTTCCGCTTATTATGTCCACCCGTTCTGGAGGTAAACGGGTTTTAAGGGTTGGGTAGACCGATAGACGGTCAAGAAAGTGAGACTAGTAGGGTTCCGTTTTTACCGGTTTAGGTGACGAAATCCTAACAACGAAAACACTGAAGATGAGGGCCGCATAAATAACACCCGCTACTCTTTATTCGAAATGTTCTAGTTGCTGTCGATACATAAGCATATTAGTCGTAGCTACGTTTTCGATCCAAATCACGTTTACAGGAATGCAAATAGAATGTATTTGCCTATACACGTGGTAATTCACATCCCAGTATTAATGCCACCGCGTTTTAGAAGTACGAACATTCTCATTGCTAGCTAGCTTAAGAAACACTTCTGCTAATGAACGTTTTCTGGCTGTGGCGAGTCTAGTGGAGAATTCGAAACAATGCAGAATACGTTTGGCAGCTATGTAGCCGTTTATTTCCTGGGGTGGTGCAGAATTATTCTACAAAATTTACTCTCTAATAACAGTAATTTGTTATTTCGATAATCATCCCGAATGATTGTCGCATAAGTGGTGACATAAAGGAAGAAAATTCATGTTTTTGAGTCCAGAAAGCTCTATGCAACAGAAACTGCAGATTTTTATTGCGAAATTGCCGGCTTGTTCATGTCTGGGGTAATAATAGAGGGCTGTTTGCCTAGGTTGTCTGCTAGCATAGTGAAAGGAAGGTCTGGTTTGTTTTCGGTTCTAATCTCTATGGAGGCAGGTAGAATATCAGTAAAGCAATTTTAAGAAATTCTCGCGCACCCAATACGATTTATCGCTACCTTTATTCTGTACTGGCGCTCTGTGGATGTCAATATGACACTCTTGTAGAATTTCATACATGATACTGCCTCCTTTTTCCGCTTCTGTCAATAATGGAATTGACTTAAGTGTGGCACTGAATGATGTTTAAGTGAATTTCGTTATGAATCTTCACGCATTGCTAAATTTGCACACTTTCATGGTAGGTCAGCAATGGTAATCCAGTATGACTGGTCTGAACGTTGACACAGACCGTTTCGCGGGCGAATGCGGATAATATTTTGCTAATTCGTAACGGTCTGGGGTTCTTTGTCTGTTATCTGGATAAGCTGAAATTCATTTTTATTCGTCCGTTTCATACAAATTAGCGTTTCTTCTTTCAGTTCTGTCCTATGTTTACGTGTTGTATTTAACACACTAATCAGCATTAATATAGTCTTAGAAATTATGGAATACAGTCTAAAAAAGTTCAGATAGTTTGTCAATTTCACGCCTGCGCATAGTATGTTGGTAGCACTTCGTCGCCTTGCCTGTTATGCTGTGTAGCAGACTTTAAAGCCGTGCGGATCAGCATAACGAAAAGGCGAGGGGTCTCGCTCGTTTTGTCCACGACTGTACATGTAGATTACATGTCTGGGCATTCACTACAGCTTGCACTGACTCCTCATTATTCTTGTCTAAGTTCTTTAGATCTTCTCGACACAGTTCTCCTTTCTTATCTATCCCCTAGTCATACCTGCGAAAGCATCTTGGAATAAACTGCATGCCCTCATCCCTTTTATTGATCTTCGTATAGGGGCTTATCGCGACCTGTCCGAATTTTCCCGATTGTTCGGGTGGTTAGACTCTTCATTGTGAGTTACTTAATTACCTACACGTCGTGGGTTTCACCTCGCCAGTTCGTGTCCTGTATTGCCCTGAAATTAAATGCTGCTTGACCTTGGCCCCCACTGGATATATATCCTGTTATTCCGTTGATTGTAAGTGACAGGGGGAAGACTGCTGGCTGGTCTATTTGCGATCGGTTCCTGCCAATTGCTATAATGGTTATTGCCACCTACGGGTGGTACGTTGTGAACTTGTTGACCACAGCCCCTCTGTTTGGTATAAACCAGTCTATTTGTTATTTCCTTTTAAACCTCGTTTGTACTTTAGGTTTCTCTGATTACCATAATTATTTCCTGTACTGTTGTTGTTCCATGGGGCGTACGAGTGCCAACCGTGTTGGTTATTGTCACCATTGCCATTCTGCCACTGACTATTTGGCGAAGGCACCCAGTGCTTATTAAAGTTCTGTGGTTGCGACGACCCCTCTTTATATATTAGGTCAATCAAGTAGCGTACGTATAAGAAATACTTTATATCATTTTCAGGTGTAGTGATCAGTTTTTTTTACCTGATATGGGCGGTCATGCGACTTTTAGTATTTTCAATACGTCCACGTGGGAAAGTGAGTTTGTCCAATACCTGAATTTCTTTACGTATTTTTCGAAACACTTTTCTGTCCTCCATGTTTACTTCTAAATTGTGATGGGTTGAAAAACTCTCGACGTAGCCTCTCTTGGTCCACTGTGGGACAACATTTGCCCAAGAAAGCCCTCTAAAATTGCTCAGAGGTATGGTGTCTCTCACCTATATCTGTTGCCCACAATAAAACATGCACCGTGTATACTTCACAGCGAACTGGATCTCCTGTGATTCTGTCCACTTGTGGCGCAACAGGTTGCGAAACGTCCGCAGCTCGTGGTCTAGTGGCTAGCGTTGCAGCCTCTGGATCACGGGGTCCCTGGTTCGATTGCCAGCCAGGCTGGGGGTTTTCTCTGCCGGGGACTGGGTGTTTGTGTTGTTCTCATCATTTCATCATCATCATCATCATTCGTGACAGTGTCTAGATTGGACTGTGAAAAAGAAAATGGGACCGTGTAAAAATTGGGACTATGTACGGGCGCTGAAGACCGCGCAGTCGAGCGCCCCACGAACCAAACATCACGTTGCGAAACGTTCTGATAAGCGCTACGGGGCTCGTTTTCTTGCCCTCAGTTGAAAATTCGGAAATTGCTTATAACGAAGCAGACCCTTATTCACTAATAAAGTAGACAAACACACAGTATTGTCTGTTGCCGCCGTGGCATTGTTTGGATGCGCTTGATTATACTCTGAATATATTTTCGAAGCTGGTATTGACATTGGCAGTCCCTGCTGCATTTTGCAATTCCTTTCTTCTCCGTCTGAAGGGCTGGTAGCAAATGGTGGATAAGTATCACTGCTAATTATCCTGTCCGACTGCACCTGACTACTTGTTACTGGCGTCTCTCTTGCGACATCCTCAACAATAATTAGACTGCTCTGCAACTAATCTTCCGCTGCCTTTAAGTCTAGCTCAGTGCTAGCAAGCAATTCGTTTTCTTCAGTTGCTTTGACATATGTATTACACTCTTGTTGAACTTTTGTGCGAGGGTCGTACCCTTATCTAACATTCCCGCTGCGGCTCTGGCCTTTAAATTCTTTCTCTCCTTTGCGATTCTTCCTTGTGCTGTCTTCATGAACTTCGTGCCTAAATCAAAATTTGTCCATTTTACTAACAACTCCTGTACTTTTTTCACCAAATCTTTACGTAAAGTTTGCGACCCATTAACAGTACCTGTCATAGTTTATAAATTTCTGCAAATTTCCGACTGAGCCTCTTGAATATGAGACTGCCATTTCTTCTTGTGCCTCGTCTATAAATGTTTGATCTACATTGTTTATCTGCTGAGACAAATCAGTGAATAATTCCACCTTTAATTTCTTTCCAGTATCGACAAGATTGCATGTCAAATCAATAGAAAGGTTCGTGCGTAGATTTTGACTTACATTATCGAACCTCAGTGATATGTCATTTTTCAATACACGAAATTTTTCGTCAAGTTTTGCGGTACGTTGTATCGAAAAATTATTAAATAAATTCTCCATTATGCCAGTAAGGTCTTTATACATGTCCTGCATTGAATGCATTGATGACACATTAACCTACCGTGTGTTGTTCCGTCACATTTGAAACAAATTATCTTGAAATGAAAAAATGGAAATTTACCGGTTCCGTACCAGCCCCTCTTTCACTGGCCTCATAGTCCGCGCCCGGTAGCTGAGTGGTCGGCGTGACAGACTGTCAATCCTAAGGGTCCTGGCTCGATTCCCGGCTGGGACGGAGATTTTCTCCGCTCAGGGACTGGGTGTTGTGTTGTCCTAATCATCATCATTTCATCCCCATCGACGCGCAGGTCGCCGAAGTGGCGTCAAATAGAAAGACCTGCACCAGGCGAACGGTCTACCCGACGGGAGGCCCTAGCCACACGACATTTCATTTTCACTGGCCTCATGCGAGAAAATTCTTCTCGCTGAGATTTTGAGAATTACTTTCGTCTATCGTGAGTATGGTAGCGTCATGAAGTAAGACATCATTGTCACCAGCATTAACTGAGTTTGTGTAATATTCCCGGCTGACGTCGATATGAACTACATTTTCGGTGTCACTATCATTTGTCGTCAAACCCATTGCGGCGACATTTTGTGTGTCTACACTATTTTCATTAGTCGGCGCAACCTTTCCAACTGGATGCGTTTCGTAAATCTTTCTTAAAGCTATAAATATGAAATAAAACTGAATTTTAATCTTAAAAATGAATACGAGAATTTTCCCGGTCACTACATGATTTATCCTACGCCAGTATTGCAGCTTATTTTCGCCTTTTACAATTTTTGTTTCTTCATTCCAAAAAATCAAAGTAACGTAACCAGAATCTTAATTGCTTTACAAAAAATGCTTCAGATTTATAACTGGATAGGGTAAGATATTAGTACTACTTTTGAGCGAGACGTTACCAAGTGCAGTCATGCGAGCTGCAAGTTGGAGATCTTTCTTACCACATTGACGACCTTCTTAAATGTATTTTGTACAATTCCTCCGGTTAACCATATGTAATTTATGCATACCATGTGGTGTTTGTCCATCATGAACCAAAGTAAATAAAAACCAGTTAGCTAAAAATGGTTCAAATGGCTCTGAACACTATGGGACTTAACATCTGTGGTCATCAGTCCCCTAGAACTTAGAACTACTTAAACCTAACTAACCTAAGGACATCACACACATACATGCCCGAGGCAGAATTCGAACCTGCGACCGCAGCAGTCGCGCGGCTCCGGACTGAGCGCCTAGAACCGCTAGACCACCGCGGCCGGCACCAGTTAGCACAGTAGAATGTTACACATGTTTTATATCATTTATTTATTCGACGTGTTTAATCTACGTATTTGGCACCGTCCAGGGAACGGTCGCCAATTCTACTGATTAAGTAATAATTTTAAGAATAATAATTACGATGGAAATTTGGTAGCGCGCGCGAGAGGCGCAACAATACTGATCTCGCTCTGGAACGTGTGTCTCAACCAGTTCACGCACAGTTACACACACTTCTGACAGTCAGGCTTATGATTTTTCGTGTACCCAAAGAATGTGTAACATATAATGTTAGATTGTTAGATGGTACTTCTTCTAGCCTTGAAGTTATTTACCTCCTCTTCTTCTTTGAAGACAATTTGACGGCGTACAGCTTGCTCTGCTTAAATGTCTTGCTTCTCCGAAGGTTTACAGATACCGGTGACACAGATAGACAGATCCGGTGAAATAAAGAATTAATAATCGACGCTGTCTTATTACTATAACATTTAATATATTTCACATTATTAGTGAACCATGGACCTTGCCGTTGGTGGGGAGGCTAGCGTGCCTCAGCGATACAGATAGCCGTACTGTAGGTGCAACCACAACGGAGGGGTATCTGTTGAGAGGCCAGATAAACGTGTGGTTCCTGAAGAGGGGCAGCAGCCTTTTCAGTAGTTGCAGGGGCAACAGTCTGGATGATTGACTGATGTGGCCTTGTAACAATAACTAAAACGGCCTTGCTGTGCTGGTACTGCGAACGGCTGAAAGCAAGGGGAAAGTACAGCCGTAATTTTTCATGATTAAATGATGATGGCGTCCTCTTGGGTAAAATATTCCGGAGGTAAAATAGTCCCCCATTCGGATGTCCGGGAGGAGACTACTCAAGAGGACGTCGTTATCAGAAGAAAGAAAACTGGCGTTCTACGGATCGGAGCGTGGAATGTCAGATCCCTTAATCGGGCAGGTAGGTTAGAAAATTTAAAAAGGGAAATGGATAGGTTGAAGTTAGATATAGTGGGAATTAGTGAAGTTCGGTGGCAGGAGGAACAAGACTTCTGGTCAGGTGACTACAGGGTTATAAACACAAAATCAAATAGGGGTAATGCAGGAGTAGGTTTAATAATGAATAGGAAAATAGGAATGCGGGTAAGCTACTACAAACAGCATAGTGAACGCATTATTGTGGCCAAGATAGATACGAAGCCCACACCTACTACAGTATTACAAATTTATATGCCAACTAGCTCGGCAGATGACGAAGAAATTGAAGAAATGTATGATGAAATAAAAGAAATTATTCAGATTCTGAAGGGAGACGAAAATTTAATAGTCATGGGTGACTGGAATTCGAGTGTAGGAAAAGGGAGAGAAGGAAACATAGTAGGTGAATATGGATTGGGGCTAAGAAATGAAAGAGGAAGCCGCCTGGTAGAATTTTGCAGAGAGCACAACATAATCATAGCTAACACTTGGTTTAAGAATCATGAAAGAAGGTTGTATACATGGAAGAACCCTGGAGATACTAAAAGGTATCGGATAGATTATATAATGGTAAGACAGAGATTTAGGAACCAGGTTTTAAATTGTAAGACATTTCCAGGAGCAGATGTGGACTCTGACCACAATATATTGGTTATGACCTGTAGATTAAAACTGAAGAAACTGCAAAAAGGTGGGAATTTAAGGAGATGGGACCTGGATAAACTGAAAGAACCAGAGGTTTCAGGGAGAGCATAAGGGAACAATTGACAGGAGTGGGGGAAAGAACTACAGTAGAAGAAGAATGGGTAGCTTTGAGGGATGAAGTAGCGAAGGCAGAAGAGGATCAAGTAGGTAAAAAGACGAGGGCTAGTAGAAATCCTTGGGTAACAGAAGAAATATTAAATTTAATTGATGAAAGGAGAAAATATAAAAATGCAGTAAATGAAGCAGGCAAAAAGGAATACAAACGTCTCAAAAATGAGATCGACAGGAAGTGCAAAATGGCTAAGCAGGGATGGCTAGAGGACAAATGTGAGGATGTAGAGGCCTATCTCACTAGGGGTAAGATAGATACTGCCTACAGGAAAATTAAAGAGACCTTTGGAGATAAGAGAACGACTTGTATGAATATCAAGAGCTCAGATGGAAACCCAGTTCTAAGCAAAGAAGGGAAAGCAGAAAGGTGGAAGGAGTATACAGAGGGTCTATACAAGGGCGATGTACTTGAGGACAATTTTATGGAAATGGAAGAGGATGTAGATGAAGATGAAATGGGAGATATGATACTGCGTGAAGAGTTTGACAGAGCACTGAAAGTCCTGAGTCGAAACAAGGCCCCCGGAGTAGACAACATTCCATTGGAACTACTGACGGCCTTGGGAGAGCCAGTCTTGACAAAACTCTACCATCTGGTGAGCAAGGTGTATGAAACAGGCGAAATACACTCAGACTTCAAGAAGAATATAATAACTCCAATCCCAAAGAAAGCAGGTGTTGACAAATGTGAAAATTACCGAACTATCAGTTTAATAAGTCACAGCTGCAAAATACTAACACGAATTCTTTACAGACGAATGGAAAAACTAGTAGAAGTCAACCTCGGGGAAGATCAGTTTGGATTCCGTAGAAACACTGGAACACGTGAGGCAATACTGACCTTACGACTTATCTTAGAAGAAAGATTAAGGAAAGGCAAACCTACGTTTCTAGCATTTGTAGACTTAGAGAAAGCTTTTGACAATGTTGACTGGAAAACTCTCTTTCAAATTCTAAAGGTGGCAGGGGTAAAATACAGGGAGCGAAAGGCTATTTACAATTTGTACAGAAACCAGATGGCAGTTATAAGAGTCGAGGGACATGAAAGGGAAGCAGTGGTTGGGAAGGGAGTAAGACAGAGTTGTAGCCTCTCCCCGATGTTGTTCAATCTGTATATTGAGCAAGCAGTAAAGGAAACAAAAGAAAAATTCGGAGTAGGTATTAAAATTCATGGAGAAGAAACAAAAACTTTGAGGTTCGCCGATGACACTGTAATTCTGTCAGAGACAGCAAAGGACTTGGAAGAGCAGTTGAATGGAATGGACAGTGTCTTGAAAGGAGGATATAAGATGAACATCAACAAAAGCAAAACAAGGATAATGGAATGTAGTCTAATTAAGTCGGGTGATGCTGAGGGAATTAGATTAGGAAATGAGACACTTAAAGTAGCAAAGGAGTTTTGCTATTTGGGGAGCAAAATAACTGATGATGGTCGAAGTAGAGAGGATATAAAATGTAGACTGTCAATGGCAAGGAAAGCGTTTCTGAAGAAGAGAAATTTGTTAACATCGGGTATAGATTTAAGTGTCAGGAAGTCATTTCTGAAAGTATTTGTATGGAGTGTAGCCATGTATGGAAGTGAAACATGGACGATAAATAGTTTGGACAAGAAGAGAATAGAAGCTTTCGAAATGTGGTGCTACAGAAGAATGCTGAAGATTAGATGGGTAGATCACATAACTAATGAGGAAGTATTGAATAGGATTGGGGAGAAGAGAAGTTTGTGGCACAACTTGACCAGAAGAAGGGAGCGGTTGGTAGGACATGTTCTGAGGCATCAAGGGATCACCAATTTAGTATTGGAGGGCAGCGTGGAGGGTAAAAATCGTAGAGGGAGACCAAGAGATGAATACACTAAGCAGATTCAGAAGGATGTAGGTTGCAGTAGGTACTGTGAGATGAAGAAGCTTCCACAGGATAGAGTAGCATGGAGAGCTGCATCAAACCAGTCTCAGGACTGAAGACCACAACAAACAACAGTGAACTAAACATAAGTTCACATTCTCTCTGTATCATAGACGGGAAAAGACAGACGTTACGAAATGGTTCAAATGGCTCTGAGCACTATGGGACTTAACAGCTGAGGTCATCAGTCCCCTAGAAGTTAGAACTACTTAAACCTAACTAACCTAAGGACACACACACATCCATGCCCGAGGCAGGATTCGAACCTGCGACCGTAGCTGTCGCGTGGTTCCAGACTGAAGCGCCTAGAACCGCTCGGTCTCCGCGTCCGGCCAGACGGTACAGGATCGATGAAACGACAAGAGTTCTTACAAAACATAAGAAAATTAATGTTCGTCATTTTTTTCTCGATATCTCCACAGGCTTGATTGCTGTGGGCATTCCGCATTTTAAACTTTGCCGTAAACTATTGAGGTGAATTAATGGATGAAAATGAACAGAGAAAAATAAAACATATACCCATATAGATAAACGAGCATAATTCCCAATACAGTGTGTTTGTGTGTATGTTTCGCTGACATATTTTAGAAGCGGATATAACGCAAGTTACACCCTATATATTTTTTTGGATTAATGCTTTTGAACATGGTATAAAATTTCCAAATCATTATGATACTTTCGAGCACAGGTAAGATGGCGCTCTCGGCCTATTAACGAGATTTTCTGTTTCATTTTAATGCACGCTAAAGTGCTGCACTGTGACTGGCTCTTTCATTTTAATAATATGCTGTTTCTCGCTAGAGTGAGGGAGGGAAGGGGAGGCTGGGGAGAGGAGGGGGCATTGCTATTGACATGATGATGATGATGTCATAGATAAAGGGGTCGGTGTTGCCGTTATCTTGGATTTTTGAATTTCCTGCCACCGTCAGCGACTGCAGCACCGTGACAGTAGCGCGAAGTAGCGTTGGAAACTAAATCTGTGTACTCGAATGCACATAGATACTCGTATAGTACTCATGATAGCCTAATCCAATGCTATATGTGTATGTTATAAAATAAAATATAATGTGCATACGGAAGAAGCAACATGTAGTAATTTGTGCATAGTACTATCCTTTCTTGTTTATACATTTCGTGAAACTGTGCAGAATTGACACACATTTATCGTCGCATCGAATACGCGCTCTGTCGAAACATTAAGAAATTTACTTTCACTTAGTAAATAAAAATTAACGTAAAAGTACCGATCACTCTCACTGTAACAAAAAATCGTGTTTTCTGCTACGTTTGATGGTATTGTTTATAATGATACAGTTTCGTTATATGTGTGACCCATTTTGTTTTCATGTAGACCTGAAGATGATCTGCAGGGCATACCGAAATTGGCAGTCGTCAATAAGAGAAATAGTGATGTGCTTTCTCATTTATTAATGCAACTGTGATCAAAGGTCCTATGACATGGCGTCAACCATGCGATGTTCAGGCACTCGTGGCACTGATTCGCAACATTCGCAGATTTTCCAGGGATGGTTCTCGGGCGTAGGAGCGAATTTCTGTCAAGGAATTGAACGGTTAGTAGATTGTGCCGAGCGTTCTTTCGGAAACTTGTTGACTATGTTGAAAAATAGCGTTATGTAACTATGTTACTTTGAAGTTAGCGCAGGATTCAATAAAAGTTACTTGGCCTACCACAACGAGGTGTAACATGACGGTAATTTCTGTTTCTTCTTTGATGTTGAGGAGAATTTAAACTCACGTACTGTATTAATACCAGATTAAAGGACGTAGCTGAGCTGTAATACCTAACACTAAGTGCAGCACACAAACACAACGCTTCTGGTGTTATTTCAGATATCATTTGTAAATATCTGTCACTTTCATGTAAATGGCTATCGCGTGACAGAGTTCACTGTTTTATTCCGATCACTTACTCGTATCTCGTGGTCCTAGACTCGGCAGTTCTGTCTGTGAATGAGTGACTTCGTACGGGCACCTTGGTGATAAGCTTACACAAAGCTGACAAAAAAGAAAAATTCTGTAAACTGATGCACCGACAATAAACAGCTCAACAGTTAACTCGTCCGCATATAAAGGATGGGAACAGGATAGCGCTCGTTCCTGACTACATCGCACATTCAGCAGGCTACGCGTGAAGTTGATTCAGAGCTTATGAAGCGCAGTTTGCTCGTCATACATTATGACTTTACAGTGAGGTCGTCGGTTTCCGCGACGAACGTTCTGTCTGGTTGGACGGCGGTAGAGTTTCACGATATGCGAGCTTTGTCCACATGCGCTGCACGCAAACACGGAGCCACGTTTGTTTGCACGGCGGCAGCCCTCTTGCTCCGCTGACCGCCGTCTGAGCAAACAGCCGGCGATCAGAACGCTGATTACAGCGGACGCGAGCACTGCTAACAAAACAGCACCGCGGACCTCCCAGGCTGCCAAATGCTGCCATCGAAAATGCGAGGAGCTGCTCTCCACCCTACCCGAAGCTGTCTCATTCATTACACGGAAATGGTGGCCGCTGGAAGCACACGAACTTCTGCTACGTGCTGCTCTGCTGCGGTGATGCACGGCACGGATAACCATATGAATAATTAATATTACTGAATTGCAGTTCGTTTACTTACGAAATAGATTATGTTGAGCGATGGCTAGTGTCCCGTTGACGTCCGTATTGCAGTATGATCGTAGCATGACAGAGCCTTCATGTCATAAAACAAAGGGCGCTTCGAAGCCTACATATGCGTCACATGTTACTCAGCCGTAAAAGAATAGTTGATCAGGCACTTGATAGATATGTACGTACTATGATAGTTATTGTAAATAAATATTTAAAGAAACAGAGACTACTCCATAGTAGCTGTAAAATAAGCATAGGGCTGTAGGTAGCTGAATGAAACGTGTTTGGCTGCCCTAGAAGAATATTACCGAAATATCGCTCACAAAATCTCGTGAAATTCTGGTCTTATGTAAAGGCAGTTAGTGGGACCAAAGTTAGTAACCGCTCATCAACGAGGCAGGAAATGAAACTGGGGGTAGAAAAACAAAATCCGTTCTTAAATGTTCCTCTACAATGAAAAATCACCGGCCGGAGTGGCCGAGCGGTTCTAGGCGCTACAGTATGGAACCGCGCGACCGCTACGGTCGCAGGTTCGGATCCTACCTCGGGCATGGATGTGTGTGATGTCCTTAGGTTAGTTAGGTTTAAGTAGTTCTAAGTTCTAGGGGATTGATGACCTCAGTAGTTAAGTCCCATAGTGCTCAGAGCCATTTGAACAATGAAAAATCGTAGAATTTTTACAAGTTGTTCCTCACGCCACTATAAACATGAGTGAAACAGATATTAGTCTCTGTAGCGTTAAGAAACAGCTGAAATCGTTAAAATTTAAAAAAAGTACCAGGGCGCCATGAAATCCCTACCAGATGCTACACCTATTTCGTAGCTGCAATAACCCCTTGTACACACACAATTTACCGTAGGATCCGTCGAAGAAAAACATTCAAGTTCACTAGTTGGAACACCGCAAAGGTCACACCCATCTACAACAGGGGTAGCAGAAGTGATTCACAAAAGTATTTTCATTGTCATTTACACCAATTTGTTATAGAGCTAAAATGTTGTTACGTATGTCGAAGAGAGTGACTTACTCCATGTAAACCAGCACAGCTGGTAGTAGCATCAGTCACTTTAAACCTAATAAGGACTATTTTCGCGTGACACCTCGAAAGCCATCGATCACTCTGTTAAGTAGACGAAATATTTCTTGAATGCCGCCGCGCGGAGTGGCCGCGCGGTTAGAGGCGCCATGTTACGGACTGCGCGGCCCCTCCTGCCGCAGGTTCGAGTCCTCCCTCGGGCATGGGTGTGTGTGTTGTTCTTAGTATAAGTTAGTTTAAGTAGTGCGTAAGTCTAGGGACGATAACCTCTGCAGTTTTGTCCGCTAAGAACTCACACACATTTGAACATTTGATTTTCTTGAATGCCATACGCATTTGACTCAGTTACACTTATATGCTTAGTATCGGAAGCATGATTGTGTGGCCTGTCAAGAGAAATTTGTGACTGGATTGAAGATTTCTTGTTAGGAAGGACGTTCCCTGTTGCATTGGTTGCTGCGGAATTGACAGATGTAGAAGTAACTTTACTTGTGTGCCACGAACGTGTTTTCCGACTGTTGCTGTTCTTGTTGTATATTAATGGCCTTGATGACAATAATAGTAGCCACAGACTTTTCGCAGGTGATGCAGTTATTTGTAATGAAGTACTCGATGAAAAGAAGTGCACACATATCCAGTCAGATCATGGTAAGATTTCAAACTGGTACGAAGTTTGGAACACTGCTTTCAAATTTTCAGGAATGTAACACTGTGTGACGAGGGGATACATCGGCGCCTCATACAACGCCCCGCAAAGGACTAAGTGGGAGGACTAGACCTTGGGGGGAAAGAGAACTTCATTCACCTTTTATTGGGTACAAAATTTTATTCATGTGAACAACTAATTCAAATAACAATTATAATGAAAAATTTTTCCTAATGAATAGTTACGATATATCTAAAAAGACACAAGTTTGCCCTTGAAACAATAATTCTGATACAGATACAATCAGTAAAAGCAACGAACTAGAGTTAAATAACAATCCCTTCAACAGCTCGCATCCTCGAAGTCTTTCGCGGCATCATGACTGGATCAAATCTTCCCCCTTTTCAAGCTGCATCAATTCCAAAAAAATTCTTGAGTTTTCGATGGCTAGCTCCGCCATCATCGTCAGGGGTAATACTACTGCCTGCCCGGACTGGCACTGTTTCTCGATTATATGCCTAGGATTACGGCCGCTGGCACCAGTCAGAGAGGGCCGAAACAACGCTTGCACAGAATACGCGTTGGGCAGCTCACAGCTGATCCGGCCCGCCGCGGGATCGAGCGACTGCAGGTGGCATGAGGGGCCGACGCCACGTTAGAAACTGCCGATCCGGCCTGCCTACAACCGTTTCGAGTCCGCCGTTGCTTCCTTTCAACATCCAAAGTCCACCCCCACACCCTACTGAGGACTTGTTATTTCATAATGTCTGGAAGATTGGTATTACTTTCAACTGTCGGATGATAGTGAGAAGGAATGGCTCTTGTACGAGTAGATACGCAGTGGATGACGAATAGTTCTTGAGGTGTCAGGATAATGTTATAAAATCTGATAGATGTGTTGATAGTGATGATCAAAAAGAACATCATTATGGCAGATAGTATGGCGTTGTTCTCCCAAGGAGGAAATTGGATGTTATGGGGATTCTATCCCTAGCAAAGTTCTGTGTAACAGTCACCGATGCGTATACTCTCGGTGTAAAGTTAAGGGTCTCAGGGAACCACAGAAAGGGCGTCCGTCTAAAAGGTAGTTGTAGAAACGATCGGTATTAGAGTTGTAAATTGTCGTAACTGTGTTGGGAAAGAACCAGAGCTCCAAGCCCTAATAAAAAAACATTGAAGCTTGATTTGTTATACGGACAGAAATCTGGCTAAAGCTGGAAATAAGTTCAACCGAAATTTTTTCAAACGATCATTGTTCAAAAAGGACAGATTAAATACAGTTGATGGTGGAGTACGAGGATTATTCTGAAAGTAAGGAGCGTTCGGTAACGAAATTGAAAATACAGTGAAAATCTGATAAAGCTTTGCACAGATGCATTGGGCACTGTGTCTAGTACGCCCATCGATCGCATCATGTTGCTCTTTTCAAGTTCTCAGCTCCCAGTAAGAGCGTAAAGATGGCTAGAAACTAGCGTCTCTCGCCAAGTGTGAAGGCCTGGCGAAAGATTTCGCCTGAAGCTATGCAATACACATAACATAACTGTCATGCAGTTCGTTCTACACGACAATTCTTGGCCGCACTCGGCAGGGGCAATGAAGATGCTCCTTCAACCATTTCGATGGGAAGTGTTTGATCACCCACAATACATCCCGTACTTGGCAACCCCTGAGGTCCATCTCTGCTCAAGTGAACTGCTGGCTAAGAAGACAATATTTCGACACCGACAACGAGCTGCAGTGCAGAGTAGAAAATTGTCGAAAAGCACTGGCTGTCTCCTATAACGAGGGAATTGAAAAGTTGGTACAACGCTACGACAGATGTCTAAGTCTGAGCGGAGGTGTGCAGAGTTGTGCAGAGAAACGTAGCTAACCGTTGCAAATAAAACAGTTTTGATTTTCACTGTGGTTTCCATTTCGCGACCTATCGTTCCTTACTTTCCGAATAGCCCTCGTATTTATTGCTGTCAGATGCAGTTTGCCTTGTAGTGAATTTGAAGTAGATAGTTCCTGCAAAATAGTATGGGTAGAGGTTATACCTGAGAATCGGACTAAACTATTAATTGGATCATTTTACCGCCCCCCCCCCCCCAATCCCCCGATTTAGAAGATATAGTTGCTGAACAGTTCAAAGAAAACTTGAGTCTCATCTCAGATAGGTATCCCACTCATACAATTATAGTCGGTGGTGACTTGAATCTACCCAAGATAAGGTGGAAAAATTATATGTTTAAAGACGCCAGCAGGCGTAAAACGTCATCCGAAATTGTATTGAATGCTTTCTCAGAAAACTTTTTTGAATAATTAGTTCATGAGCCCGCTCGAAGCTTAAATGTTTGCGAAAGCGCACTTGACCTCTTAGCAACAAATAATCCTGGCCAAATAGTGAGTATCGTGACGAATACAGGGATAGCGACCACAAGGCAGTTGCTGCTAGGCTGAATACCGTAACACCTACAACCATCAAAAAGATACGCAAAGTACATGTATTTAAAAAAGCTGATAAAATGTTCTTAACGCCATTTTAAGAGACAGTCGATTTCAGAGAGATAGTATCGACAGCATTGGAGGGCAGCGTGGAGGGTAAAAATCGTAGAGGGAGACCAAGAGATGAATACACTAAGCAGATTCAGAAGGATGTAGGTTGCAGTAGGTGCTGGGAGATGAAGAAGCTTGCACAGGATAGAGTAGCATGGAGAGCTGCATCAAACCAGTCTCAGGACTGAAGACCACAACACAACACATTATCGACGGCAATTGAGAGATACATGCTACATAAATTAATAAGTGATGGAACTGATCCCCATTGTTACACAAAACGGGTCAAATCGCTGTTGCAGAAGCAGCGAAAAAAGCATACCAAATTTAAAAAACGCAAAATCCTCAAGAATGGCAAAATTTTCAGAAGTTCTAAATAAAGCGTGTACTTCAACGCGAGATGCTTACAGTAATTTCCACAACAAAATCCTGTCTCGAATTCTGGCAGAAAACCCAGAGAGATTCTGATCGTACACAAAGCACACCAATGGCAAGACGCAATCAATACCTTCACTGCACGTTATCAACGGTGAAATCACTGATGACAGTGCCACTAAAGCAGAGTTATTAAACACGGTTCTCCGAAGCAGGTTTATTAAACACGGTTTTCCAAAACTCCTTCACCAAAGAAGACGAAGTAACTAAATATTCTTGAATTCCAATCAAGAATAACTGCGGAGATGAGAAACATAGAAGTAGATATTCTCGGTCTAACAAAGCAGCTTAAATCACTTAATAAAACCAAGGCCTCCGGTCCAGACTGTATACCAGACAGGTTTCAAATGGTTCGAATGGCTCTGAGCGCTAAGGGACTTAACATTTGAGGTCATCAGTCCCCTAGAACTGAGAACTACTTAAACCTAACTAACCTAAGGTCATAACACACATCCATGCTCGAGGAGCAGCAGCGCGGTTCTGGACTGAAGTGCCTAGAACTGCTTGGCCACAGCGGTCGGCTTCGTTCTTGGTCTTCCCCTCCTATTATTCCTTTTCGGCTCTTGTGCACATTGTATATAACCCGTCTCTCCCTATAGCTTACCCATGTTTTGGTCAGAATTTCGTACATCTTGCACCATTTTACATTGTCGAACGCCTTTTCTGGATCCACAGATTCTATGAAGGTGTCTCGATTTTTCTTTTATCTTGCTTCCATTATCAACTGCAACGTTAGAATTGCCTCTCTGGTACCTTCATATTTTCTAAGGCGAAACAGATCGCCATGTAAAATATCCTCAATTTTCTTTTCCAGTCTTCTGTATATAATTCTTGTCAGCAACTTGGATGCATGAGCTGTTAAGCTGATTGTGCGATAATACTCGCAATTGTTCGCTCTTCGGAATTGTGTGGGTGGTTTTTTCCGAAAGTCAGACGGTATGTCGCCAAAGTCATACATTCTACACCCCAACGTGAACAGTCGTTTTGTTGCCACCTTCCTTAATGATCTTAACAGTTCTGACGGAATGTCAGAATTTTATCTATCCCTTCTGTCTTATCTGATCTTGGATCCTCCAAAGTTTTTTTTAAATTATGATTCTAATACTGGGTCCCCCATCTCTTCTAAATCGACTCCTGTTTCTGCTTCTATCATATCAGACTAATCTTTCCTCTCATGGAGGCTTTCAGTGTACTCTTTACAACTATCCGCTTTCTTCTCTGCATTTAACAGTGGAATACCCTTTGCACTTTTAATGTTACAACCGTTGCTTTTAATTCTAACGAAGGCTGTTTTGAATATCCTGTATACTGATTTAGTCCTTCAGACAATCATCTATTTTTCGATGTCTTCACATTTTCCAAGCAGCCATTTCGTCTTAGCTTCCCAGCACTTCTTATTTATTCGGTTCCCAAGCTACTTGTATTTCTTTATCCCTGAATTTTCCTGAACATTTTTGTACTTCGTTCTTTCATCGATAAACTGAAGTATTTCTTCCGTTACCCATGGTTTCTTCGCAACTACCTTCTTTGTACCTATGCTTTCCTTCCCAACTTCTGTGATGGCCCTTTTTAGAGATGTCCATTCCTCTTAAACTTTACTGCCTACTGAGCTGTTTCTTACTGCTGTATCTATAGCCTTAGAGAACTTCAGGCGTATCTCGTCATTCCTCAGTTCTTCCGTATCCCACATCTTTGCGTTTTGATTCTTCCTAAGCTCTTAAACTGCAGCATACTCTTCACCACTACTACATTGTGGTCAGAGTGTATATCTGCTCCTGGGTACATCTTACAATCCGGAATCTGATCTCTGTCTGACCATGATGTAATCCAACTAAAGCCTTCCCGTATCAACCGGCCTTTTCCAAGTATACCTCTTCCTCTTGTTATTCTTGAACAGAGTATTCACTATTACCAGCTGAAATTTATTACTGAACTCAATTAGTCTTTCTCCTCTCTCATTTCTTGTCCTAAGCCCATAATCTCATGTAACCGTTCCTTCTACACTTTCCCCTACAACTGCATTCAAGTCCCCCCCATGAATAATAGATTTTCGTCTTCCTTTTTGTAATGTACTATCGTTTCAATATCTTCATATAGTTTCTCTGTCTCTTCATTTTCAGCTTTCGACGTCCAATTGTTTACCAAAAATATCGTTGTCGGTGCAGGTTTGCTGTCGTTTCTGATACGAACAACCCAGTTATTGAATTGTTCACTGTAACATATTCTTTGCGCTACCTTCCTGTTTATAACGAATCCTACTCCCGTTGTACCATTTTATGCTGTTGTTGATGTTACGCTATACTAGCGTGCACAAAATCAACTAAACGTCGTACTAGCTGGGATCCCAGTTATGCACATTTCCTCTCTGTTCACCAACTCATCGTTCTCTTCCTTGGCTAAGCAGAAATGTTTGCCTTGGACGCTCTGCGAAGAAAATAACACACACACACGCACGCACTCACACACACACAAACACTTACACACACACACACACACACACACACACACAAAGAAAAAATCAAAATTGTAAAGCTACTTGTCATAACTGGCCTCGTAGGGTTTGGTTTACATTTTACTCCTACTTCTTATCATTCAGTGCATAGTAACCGACAAAGGTGGATTTATCATGCGTCTTTTGTTGACTCTCCTGAGGCTACCTCATTGAAGTGCTCATTTTGCACCTAAGTTCACGAGTTCCTCATCATGGGTTGTTCCTTTTTTTTCTGAAACTCATAAAGCGACGTTAACCAACTGTTCCATATTTCTAATTCAATAAGATAAAATGAACTGATCGGAGGGCGTTCATTTGTGCACTACACTTGTTTCATGGGAAGCAAACAGTCATATTCCTCCTCTTGTTCGACCTGTTACTTCGTCCTTCGCTTGGTGGAGTCAGAACTAATGGCGCCCTGCACACAGTCAGCGATAAACGATGCCCGTAGCGGGAGAGAGAGAGAGAGAGAGAGAGAGAGAGAGTGCGACCGTGTTCTGAGGCGTGGGGCGTTCACAGGCCTCTCGCACATCAGAGAAAACAGGATCGGACAGCTATTCTTGAGGAGACCTAGCCCCTTAGGCTCACCTCGAGTAATACGCGCTACCATAGAGCAGACACATCAAAACACCCACTAGAAAAAAAAAAAAAGGAACAGCGCCTCAGTGGCGTGGTCAAACACACTGCCACAAAACGAAAACCGACCACGCTGTCTCTCAGCGGAAAGACGACAATGTGGGAACACGGAAGGTGGATCAGATCAACGAGTTCCTCATGTTCCACGCAGTGTGGGTGGAATGTAACGGTCCAGGTCACTTTCCTGAAACATGTCTCGACAAAAATAAGAGCAATGACGTCTGATTCTTGATTTCTGCAAACTAACTGTTTTTCTTTTTCTCTATGTACAATGGGATGCACCTGTGCTCTAGATGTAGCCGGCACGTTAGCTGAGAGTGTTCAGTCAGAGGGTTAACTGCCTTCTGCAATAAAAAAAACTGAGTAAGTCAATCAACGATGAACTTTAACGGGTATCATGTGACGTCCGCTCCGAACAAATGCAGTGCACAGTAACTAACGAAATGAGAGTAAAAAAAAAGGGGGTAGCGTCCTTGGTTAGTAATCAAAACGTCATCGGTCCGGGGTTAGAAACCCGCAACCGCTAAATTTTGATTAATAATCAGCTTTGGCGGCCGAAGACTTCCGGCAAAAGAAGTCACCCCCATTCTGCCAATGGCCTCGTCAAAGAAGGCGGAGGAGCGGAGAGGAGCACTCTCTCGTCCTTGCAGTGGGAAACTGCCCCTAATGGCGGAAGAATCAGCAGTGATCAATGGCATGATTGTGCAGAAGGCAGTGGATACCACTGCATTAAAGACACATAACGCGTATCCACAGGACATGTGGTTGTTATTGAGAAAGTTTTATGATGATTTCTCCGAGAGGGGCTCCCAAAGGGGAGGGAAGCTAGAAAAGGAAAATGCAAATACTCAGTATAGATATAGTTGGAGGCAAGGAAGTGAAATGGAAAGAAGAGAAAGGAGTCGATCCTGGTCAGATGCTGGTCAGATGAACATAGGGTAATATCAACAGCAACACAAAACGGTGTAACAGGAGTAGGATTCGTTAGAATTAGAAAGGTAGGTAGTGAACAGTTCATTGATACGGTTGTTGCTCTTGTGATTCTTGAGTTTTCCCGACGTACTGGATGCTCGATGAGGTTTCGGGATTGCAGCCGGATCATGTTAACTTCTTGCCACGATATTTCGGCTGGCAATCGTCCAGCGATCTTCAGGTGAGTGCCCGTCACAGGATACTGCAAGTTTTCTTTTTTTCTTTATTGAAATTTGACTCGCCTCCCCCCCCCCCCCCTCCCCGGGCTGGCAGCAGCTTAATATGCCGCTCTACAGCCCACAGAAGGGTTAAACAACGTAATGAGAAGGTAACAGACAAACAAAAACCAGCGATAAAACGGTGAATTTTTAAAAAACTGTATAATGGTGAAAATTTTTGGAACTTAAATTATAAAAACACGGCGTTGATGACGCTTATGAAGACACACAGTAAGTAGACAGGCATAATTTAAAAAAAAAAAAACACGGCGACAGTCTGGTTTCCGTTCGAACATTTAAAAAAGGGGGGCATGACACTGAACTCTTTCGTAAACACTGCACTATAAAGTAGACATGAAGATGACACACCATAGCCTAAGGCAGAAGTGGGGGAGGGGGGGGATGATCCAGACAGATGAGGGGAAAAAGGGGGAGGAGAACTAAAAGCAAAAACTGGGGAGAGGGGCGATGGAGGGAGACATAATAAAGAGGGGTCGGGCAGATGCAAGAAGGGAAGGCAGAGGAGGGGAAATCAAAAGAACTCGGGGGGGGGGGGGGGAGTGAATGAAGGCAGAGAGAGGGTAGGCAGAGAAAATACGATGTAAGGTGGAGGGGGAAGGGATCCCGAGAAAAGCACAGAGGTAGGGAGGGGGATATGAGGATCAGAGTTGGTAGGAGGGATAAATAGAGGGAGGGAGGGCGTCATCTTGGAGGGGGATTTGATAGAAGCCACCTTGGGAAAGTAGATGAAATGTGTAGAGGGCGAGGGTGCATGGGACGCAGTGGTGAAGGCACGGCAACAGGTGGGGGTTGGAGGGGAGAGGAGCAACCAGTGGACAGGGATATGAAGTCTGTGGGAGGTGTAGAGGACTCGGATATGTTCTAGGAAAAGGAGCAGATGGGGGAACGGAATCAGGTCATAGGGGATCCATGTGGGGACTTATATGGAAGGCGAGGCAGAGTGCATGGCGCTCAAGGATCTGGAGAGACTTGCAGAATTTGGTGGGGGCGGATATCCAGACAGGACTGGCATAACAGAGGATGGGATGGAACAAAGATTTGTAGGTTTGGAGAATGGTAAAGGGGTTCAACCCCCATGTCCAGCCAGAGGAGTTGGCAATTGAGGGCTTTGGATTGGATAGATTGTAGATGAGGGTTCCAGGTGAGATGACAGTCAATGGTGAGTCTTAGGTAGGTGAGGATGGGGGAGAGGTGGACAGGACAGGCGCAGGTGGTAAGGGTAAAATCGAGGAGCTGGAAGGAGCGAGTGGTATGACCCATAATGTCTTGGAAGGATTGACTTTTAGGAGCCACTGGTTACACTACATGGCAAAAAAGTCAAGGTGATTCTCAAGAAGGCATTTGGACAGTTGTAGGGTAGGAGTGAAAGCAAGCAAGGCAGTGTCATCGGCATACTGCAGGAGGTGGACTGGGAGGGGAGGGGGGGAGTTGCGGCGTTTTTGATGTGTACGGGAGGTAGAGGGGAGGGTAGAGGACAGAGCCCTGGGGCACACCCAAGAGGGGGTAGATTATGCAGGAATCAATATTATGGACAGTAACATAGCAGGGGTGGTGGGGGAGGAAGGTGGCAATCAGATGGACATAGTTGATAGGAAGGGCATAGGTCTGGACTTTGAACAGGAGATCAGGCTGCCACACACAGTTGTAGCCCTTTTTGAGGTCTCGAGAGACAATAATGGTTAAGTGACGGGAGTTAAGCTGGAGGGAGAGGAGATGGTTGAGGATTACGAGATGGTCATGGAGGAGATGGTGTCAGTGGAGGTGGTGATGGATGCGCCAGGTAAGGATGAATTCCAAGAGCTTGCTGAAAACTGAGGTGAGATATAGGGTAATAGTAAGAGGCATCAGGTGGAGACTTGTTAGGTTTGGGGAACATCAGGATATGGGAGGTTTTCCACAGGTCAGGGTAGAAGCCAGTGACAAGGATTACATCATAGAGGGTGGCCAGGACTGCAAGGAAGGAGGGAGGGCAGTGTTTGAGATGGCAGTAGGTAATGTGGTAATGGCTGGGGGCAGTGTTGCGTTTAGTGTGGAGTGTGAGGCTGATGTCATGTATAGTGATGGGAGTGTTAAGTGCTGACGGTGGTGTGTGGCCCAAGTACTGGAAGCTAGGAGCAAGGAGAGGAGCAAAGGTATCCATATGTCCAATGACGTCGGGGAAGAAGGAATCATCAAATTGGGAATCATCTGGAATGGAAAAGACATCAGATAGGTGGGAGGCAAAGTGGTTGGCCTTACTGAGGTTTTCAGAAAACGGACAGTCATCAAAGAGGAGAGGGTACTGTGGAGTATGGCGGCTCCCAGTAAGTATCCCGCCAGCAGATCGTCTTCACTCACCCCTTGACGCTCATCGAAGTCGCGATGTTTTGACGTTTTAAGTTGCGCTACTAGTCGTGTTAGTGCTGGCTCCTCTGGTGTGGCGACTGTCAGGCGATGCGTTGCTGTAGCTGAGTGTGGTGCCCTGTGCACTGCGGAGTCCGCAGGGAATTGCGCTGATGCAGTCTCGTAGTTCGGCGGTTGGAGTTGCTGTCATGTATTTCGCTGATCGGCGGGTAGGTGGCGCAGGCGTCGTATACTTCGGAGGTTCGCCACTAGATGTCGAACTCAGTGTCATCGTTTTTTCTAATTTAGCCACTTGGCTCCGCTGTAGTCACCATCCGCTTTCCGAATCACAGCTATCACGGCGTTTGGCTCTGCTTAACTGCTTCAAATGCTTGGCTAGCCGCTCACAGAGTCTCGGTGACGTCATCCAAAAGTTACGCCACAAGCAACACTCGCAAATGCGGTAACAGCTTTTGGGTCCACATCAAATCGAGCGATAAGATAATTTAGGACACAAAGTCACTTGAGAACATACTCCTGATACTTCCGTAACGGAATTTTTTTGCTGGTTCACTCGCGATTATGCACAAACGCGCATTTTCTTAGAGTATGAAATTTACAGTAATTCACGCAGGTTTTCGTGTCCTTACTTCAATACATTGTTTATTAACACTGCTCTTGTCACTTAAACTTGTAAAAACAAATTTTTTACTGTATAGTCTAAACAATGTTTTCATTCCCACGATTTCTAATTTCATCGTAAATACGCTATATTACACTGTCTCTAGTTGAAATACCCTAATTTTAGTCACGGTAACGACAATACCGAATTATTCTTGCTGTAAAATCGTCCAGTAATTGCAAATGTATTTCCACTGAAACCAAAAATGGTGCTTAATAAACCATTGTTCGGATCCGAAGATTGCAACTGTCCTTGGCACGGTGGCCAAGGTGAAACACCCCCTTATATCCTTTATTGGGCTTTGTGTGATTTACAGGAGCCACCAAACAGTTAATTATTATGAATATACGACTGTATGCGTAAGGGATGAAATGCCATCGGTTTTTCTGCTGTGGTTTCGGGAGTATTTCAACAGAGTGTGGCTGTTCTGAGACAGATTAGTTCATGATTGAATGTTTTTCTATTATTAAAAAACCACAAAGGATGCGATATGTATTTTGTATTAACACACAAATTCTGAGGTAGTTGCCATCTTCGCCTTACACGTTTGGTTACGGTTATATCTTTTATTGTTTGCTGATTTTAAGTACTTCGTCACATGCAGTGATGATGGTTAACATTCACAACAATCCTCACTGCAATCCATAGCTGTCTCTGGCTGACGCGGTTGACGCGAAACACATAATTCAGCACTTGTCACTTTTGGTTTTATATCACTCGCAATTTTTTTTCTTTTTGTGAGTCTTCCCAGTACTGCTTTCACTCGATATTAATCTCACTACCTCCTGCAGCGCTTGACAATCGACTTCTGTCTGCTGTCGATCTGGGTGTCGGATACTAATATCTATGTTCGTGGGAATCACCGATCCCTTACAAGCTGTTGCTGTACTTGTAACCTGAATGGATGAGATAGATATTTCTGCAGACGAAAAGGAGCACTGCTTACTGTTACCATTTTTGATTCTTCGTCCATTGGCCACTGCAGGTTGCATGATCATTGTCGTTTTTATACTAACTTCTGAAACCAAAAATACACTCCTGGAAATGGAAAAAAGAACACATTGACACCGGTGTGTCAGACCCACCATACTTGCTCCGGACACTGCGAGAGGGCTGTACAAGCAATGATCACACGCACGGCACAGCGGACACACCAGGAACCGCGGTGTTGGCCGTCGAATGGCGCTAGCTGCGCAGCATTTGGGCACCGCCGCCGTCAGTGTCAGCCAGTTTGCCGTGGCATACGGAGCTCCATCGCAGTCTTTAACACTGGTAGCATGCCGCGACAGCGTGGACGTGAACCGTATGTGCAGTTGACGGACTTTGAGCGAGGGCGTATAGTGGGCATGCGGGAGGCCGGGTGGACATACCGCCGAATTGCTCAACACGTGGGGCGTGAGGTCTCCACAGTACATCGATGTTGTCGCCAGTGGTCGGCGGAAGGTGCACGTGCCCGTCGACCTGGGACCGGACCGCAGCGACGCACGGACGCACGCCAAGACCGTAGGATCCTATGCAGTGCCGTAGGGGACCTCACCGCCACTTCCCAGCAAATTAGGGACACTGTTGCTCCTGGGGTATCGGCGAGGACCATTCGCAACCGTCTCCATGAAGCTGGGCTAGGGTCCCGCACACCGTTAGGCCGTCTTCCGCTCACGCCCCAACATCGTGCAGCCCGCCTCCAGTGGTGTCGCGACAGGCGTGAATCGAGGGACGAATGGAGATGTGTCGTCTTCAGCGATGAGAGTCGCTTCTGCCTTGGTGCCAATGATGGTCGTATGCGTGTTTGGCGCCGTGCAGGTGAGCGCCACAATCAGGACTGCATACGACCGAGGCACACAGGGCCAACACCCGGCATCATGGTGTGGGGAGCGATCTCCTACACTGGCCGTACACCACTGGTGATCGTCGAGGGGACACTGAATAGTGCACGGTACATCCAAACCGTCATCGAACCCATCGTTCTACCATTCCTAGACCGGCAAGGGAACTTGCTGTTCCAACAGGACAATGCACGTCCGCATGTATCCCGTGCTCTAGAAGGTGTAAGTCAACTACCCTGGCCAGCAAGATCTCCGGATCTGTCCCCCATTGAGCATGTTTGGGACTGGATGAAGCGTCGTCTCACGCGGTCTGCACGTCCAGCACGAACGCTGGTCCAACTGAGGCGCCAGGTGGAAATGGCATGGCAAGCCGTTCCACAGGACTACATCCAGCATCTCTATGATTGTC
Source organism: Schistocerca nitens (assembly GCF_023898315.1). Classification (NCBI taxonomy): domain Eukaryota; kingdom Metazoa; phylum Arthropoda; class Insecta; order Orthoptera; family Acrididae; genus Schistocerca; species Schistocerca nitens. The sequence goes on along the minus strand of NC_064614.1, from coordinate 403,471,256 downwards.
TCCATGGGAGAATAGCAGCCTGCATTGCTGCGAAAGGTGGATATACACTGTACTAGTGCCGACATTGTGCATGCTCTGTTGCCTGTGTCTATGTGCCTGTGGTTCTGTCAGTGTGATCATGTGATGTATCTGACCCCAGGAATGTGTCAATAAAGTTTCCCCTTCCTGGGACAATGAATTCACGGTGTTCTTATTTCAATTTCCAGGAGTGTACATGAGTTACATGTAACTGTTTATAGCTGTTCTACAGCAAGCTCTAGTGAAAATCACCAAGAGCGGTAATGCACTGATAACACACTTGACTCCCATTCGGGAAGATGATGGTTGAAATCCCTGTCCAACCACACAGATTTAGGGGTCCATGGTTTCTGTAAATTGCTTTAGGAAAATACCGGGATGACACCTTTCTATGGGCACAGCTGATTTTCTTCTGATCCTTACCTAATTGGGGGTTGTGATCCTCTCTAATCATCTCACTGTCGATGGGATGTTGAATTATAATCCTCCTTTCTACAATGTGACCGTAAATTATGTAGTGACTACAGTTAACTTCCGCAAGCGCAACGGCAGACTCATTAATCTCAGAAAGAAATGATTAGTTAGTAATGCAAGGGAAGAAATGGAACTAAGGGATGCAAGTATTATGGAACTATTAGTGTAATGGAGATTGTCTTATTTCCTTGTAGACTATCAGCTATGCAATATCGATGTTTATGAAGTCTGTATAATCTGAAGCCTCTTTGAATCGAAATGCAAAAACTCTGCCCACTGAACAGGAAAAGAGCATATCTTTGAACATTCGATGAGAGCTGGTATACAGCACGCGCGATCAGTGTTGCATCATTTATCATCAGTCTGCTGCGCTCACATGTACTGTTCATGAAGGTGCATGCTTCTGTGATGCTGTCGAGATTGTCAGCAGACAGCAGTAGTTCCTGTATCCAATGTTTCTGTTGCATTTGAGGCTGGGTGAGAGTACATTAAAAACGGAATGGATGGAGGAAGATGAACGTAATTATGAGGTTAAAAACTGAGTGGACTTTGTTAACTTTCACCAATTAGTACCAGAAACGTGGGGGAAAGAGAAGTATAGTGTTGCTAGGACATTAGGGGCTTATGTACTGGAAATTCAAATGTTGGAAAAGCTTTTAATGTAGTATTTACAGGGGATAATGAGACTGAACCATTTAGTACACGCCATAATTTTAGATGTATGCGTGAGGCAAAAGAAAATCTATTGGCAGAAAAGGAACTAAATTATAATCTTATTGACGTAATGTATTATAACTGTAATAAATAATAAAGTAGGAGAGGTATGTGAGACTACTTTAGTGGACACTGTAAGTTCCGTTTGTGGGATATTGGAGAATTTCTGTAACTACATTAATAGGAACACCGTTTAATTTCCAACTGGAGGGAGAAATGAGAAATGTTAATACATGTTGCAGCAAGTCTGTGAGTAATGACAACATATTTCTTGTGATATCAGCAATGAGCGTTTGTGTATTTATAGACACAGATTTTTTGAGTATGCACGAGGCTAATGTAGATCGTAAAGACATGGCTATTGATCTAAATGCTGGAGGTCTCAGGAAAGAAGTACCGCAACAAAAGAATGCACAGACTTGGAAGGACATAGTATCCGCTTTATGTGTGGAAGTGATGATTGCAGAAGCGATAGAAAAGAAAGGTATTTGTTAAGCTGAACAGAAATTGTAGTTATACTACTGTACCTTAAGTTTTTAATGTCGTTCTGTTTTAAGCTCCAGTATTCAAGCATATTCTGATGCAAGGTTTCATGAAACAGTACTGGTTTTAAACAGATGTAAGACGGTGCAAGAAGCATCTGCAGACAATCAGTATGGTTGTGATTTAATATACTTGTATAGGGCATGTTAGGTTAATTTTGATTTTGGTTGTCAATTTGCTGTTACGCTAGATATAAGAATTCTTGTGAAACTAGTAACGATATTGTGGCGCGCAACCCCCTCCCCGAAACACACACACACGTTAAGTACTGTTGTTGTCAATAGGTTCGCAAGGATTGTATCAATTCTTTAAGTGATTGTCTTGAGTGCTTTCTAGCCCCAGTCGTTTGTTAAATGATGAGTTGTAATTATTTGTTTTAAGGAGAAAAGTCACAGTTGAAGATTCTAGGAATTCTCCATACATATTGTTTGTTGTCAATATTATTTCAATTTACCGTAGGCAATCGGAGTTGTAAAGTTAATAGTGTTCTTTAATGCTGGTTATCAGAGCTTGTTTTCAGAACTGACCATCTGTGTCCAAATGATTAAAAGTTTTGAAGAGACTAATAATAAATCTGTTGTTAAGATATGTTTGTAAAGTGACTTGGCACCTTACCTCTCGCTCCCGCTCCTGCCATTTCAGTTGCTACCGAAACGGAAAGACTGTACTTAGCACACATGCACTGCAGATGCTGCTGTCTGTTTCTTTGTATCACGTTCCGCTCAGAGATTTAGTCTTTGACTGTGTCAAATGTGGACATCAAAAGGCGGAGTGTTTCAGTCCCAATGGTCCTTGGTACTCAGACATATGTAAATAGCAGGAGACTCCTTTGCTAGCGTTATATCAACTGGATGGCAGAAGAATTTGAAAACAATGTCAACGATCGTAGATGCATCGTTGCAACAAGCCTAGAAGATACCTAATAAGACAACAATGGCAGTGTGAACACTATTTTTGTTTGACGAAAGATATATTTAAAAATGGAACGATACAAACGTTTGATTGGATAAATTATTGCAAAAGGACTGTACATAGCGAACTGATAAGTAACTGTAAGAAAACTGGCACATAAATTTCATTTTCATTGCCAGAGAAATTGTATATACGTATGTGTACACGCAGAAAATATGGGAGATTGGAGTCATTAGCTTATTAGGTTTATATTATGCCATCGGTGTTTGCTAAAGTTATCGAGAAGGTTGTATATACAAGGTTACTGGAGCATTTAAATTCACATAATTTGCTGTCAAATGTTCAGTTTGGTTTTAGAAATGGTTTAACAACTGAAAATGCTATATTCTCTTTTCTCTGTGAGGTTTTCGACGGATTAAATAAAAGGTTGCGAACGCTAGGTGTTTTCTTTGATTTAACGAAGGCTTTTGACTGTGTTGACCACAAAATATTACTGCAGAAGTTGGACCATTATGGAGTAAGGGGAGTAGCTTACAATTGGTTCGCCTCTTACTTTAAGAACAGAAAGCAGAGGGTAATTATCCGCAATATTGAGAGTGGTAGTGATGTTCAGTCCCAATGGGGCACTGTTAAGTGGGGCGTTCCCCAAGGGTCGGTGCTGGGGCCACTGCTGTTTCTTATTTATATAAATGATATGCCTTCTAGTATTACAGGTGATTCAAAAATATTTCTGTTTGCTGATGACACCAGCTTGATAGTGAAGGATCTTGTGTGTAATATTGAAACAGTAACAAATAATTTAGTTCATGAAATAAGTTCGTGGCTTGTGGAAAATAATTTGATGCTAAATCACAGTAAGACTCAGTTTTTACAGTTTCTAACTCACAATTCAACAAGAACTGACATTTTAATCAGACAGAATGGGCATGTTATAAGCGAGACGGAACAGTTCAAGTTCCTAGGCGTACGGATAGATAGTAAGCTGTTGTGGAAAGCCCATGTTCAGGATCTTGTTCAGAAACTAAATGCTGCTTTATTTACCATTAGAACAGTATCTGAAATAAGTGACACTTCAACACGAAAAGTAGTCTACTTCGCATATTTTCATACGCTTATGTCGTATGGTATTATTTTTTGGGGTAATTCTTCTGATTCAAAAAGGGTATTTTTGGCTCAAAAACGGGCTGTTCGAGCTATATCTGGTGTAAGTTCGAGAACCTCTTGTCGACCCCTATTCAAAAATCTGGGAATTCTGACATTGCCCTCACAGTATATATTTTCTTTAATGTCGTTTGTTGTTAGCAATATTAGCCTATTCCCAAGAGTTAGCAGCTTTCACTCAGTTAATACTAGGCAGAAATCAAATCTGCATGTAGAATGCAGTTCCTTGACTCTTGTTCAGAAAGGAGTGCAGTATTCTGCTGCATCCATTTTCAATAAGCTACCACAAGAACTCAAAAATCTTAGCAGTAGCCCAAACTCTTTTAAGTCTAAACTGAAGAGTTTCCTCATGGCTCACTCCTTCTATTCTGTCGAGGAGCTCCTGGAAGAGCTAAAAAATTAAGCAAATTCCAGTGTTACATTGTTGATTGTCTTCATTTAAACTTATGACTTGTCACCTGAATATGTTTTTTTTTTCTATATTTCATTTTATCTGTTTCTAATATCGTGTTATAATTTCATGTATTGACTCGTTCCATGACCATGGAGTTTTCTCCTTAATTTGGTCCCACGGAACAATAAATAAATAAATAAATAAATATTTGTTTGTTTATGTTTCTGTTTACAGTAGTGTACTTGCTTTTTGGTGTGAAATATGTTCTAGTACAACAGTTGGACTAGAAAATTCTGTTTTATAAGCTATCTGAGTTATAGCCTGTTGTTTTATTTTAAATTCTTGTGTTTAAATTTTATAATGGTTCTGTGGGATCTTTGACGCGTTTTTAGTGTTTTTGGTACTACTTTGATCAATATTCACTGCTTGTATGGAGCCGAAAATTGGATTATTATGAGGATACAGCCCTATTTTACTGAATGTCAGAACTTTAGAAAGCAGACGCGGCTGATCATATGAGTTTCGTTGTGATGAGAGAGGGAGGCACGGCGGTACGCGTGTGTTCGGCAGATGAGGGGCGTACCAGCTACGGGAGGCTGAACTCGGTGGCGAGGGAGGCCAGCGCTGTAGCGTTCGCCAAGAGAAAGCGGCAAGAACCAGCAGCTGACAGTAGTATTGAGACTCAGTGACTGGCAAATAACACTTTTGAAAGAGATAATTAAGACGGGTGTGTACGTGACATTGTGTTCTCGACCAAGCTATCGCTATCAAAGATTTCACAGTTTAGATTCGGAAGAAAGCGAGTGCCGCTCAGTAAGCTTAACAGTTTTTGTACACAATTTGCTGACCAAGTAATATACAGAAGAATGGAAAAGAAAACTGGGAATCCGTTAGAAGACCATCGGCTTTAGAAAAGGTAAGGCACTACAGAGGCACTCCTGAAGATTACAGAAAAATGACAGGAACTACAGAAACACACCTCCCTTTAATGTTTTAGATAACACTGGGGAAAAAGATAGTGAAAAGTAAATAATACATTCTTAGTACAAAGCGGAAATGAAAGGGTCATAGAAGAAAGCAACGAACCTGATTTATTAGAACTTATTACATCAAGGAAAGACACTGGAGGTCTGCCATTGGGAAACAGTGAGGAAACTGATCTCTGGACGTCATGAAAAGAGATTTGTTGCTAGAGGAGGGTGTTGACAGGAAACAAAAAGCATATCTCTTAATGCGTATTAACGGTCACAGCGTAACAATTAAAGTATTGGTGGACATAGGCATTGAAATTTGTGCTCTTTTGATTATTTTATTTCAAAAGATTCAAGTAAACAACGATTTGGTTCAAATGCCTGTTTCTGGCATAGATCTTGTTGATGTTACCAGAAAGCGAAGTAAACTGATTAAAAGATATGTCCAAAGATTCTGAAATACGGAAATTGTTGGACAAGGATTCTTAATTATTCCCAACTTAATCTCAGATACAGTTTTGACTTTGTATTGGGTGATTAAATGTAAAGCAGAAATATTTTGTGAAGAATATTCCATAACGGTATACCATGAAGCAATTAGCGTAGGCATAAAATTCAATGAAATAATGTTAGGGGGTGACCCTAAGGAGGGCCAATTGGAAGTAAATTATATTTCATGGTAAGCTGACATGGAAAGTTAAGAGTAGAATCTGAGCCACGCTAACCAAGCGAAATGTTAAGATACTTGGAAGTATTGGAATTTGCTAAAAAAGAATGTTGTCAGTTAAAATAAATATTTTGGGAAAATAATAGGGTGTCTTCGAACAAGACAAGATACTACAACGTTTTCCACAAATGTTAGAAATAAAACTTCATGAATCTTTTACAATAAAATCATATCCAATACCATTAGCTAGGAGGGAATAGGTAGCTAAGGAAATTGAAAGAATGTTGGAATCAGTAATGATAGAAAGAAGTGATAGGGCATATTATAAGACATTTATTGTGTCGGAAAGAAAAATAGGAGTGATCTTTTCATTACACTTAGAGTCTATTTATTTACAATTCACTGCATATGCATTATAAAAATAATCTTGTTTGGATGACATCTGATCTGGAACTTCATTAAGTTTTAAAAAACGCTCTATTATGCGCTTGCGATTTCATTGAATCCAGTTGTTTTTACATTTCTTTCATCATCTCCGCTAAACTGTATAACATTTCGGTATCTTGAGGTGACGAATTACTAGCGGCTGAATTAACTTTCTTGTTACATATATGCGTTTTCTCTTCAGCTGCAGTCAATGTCTCTTTTCTTCTATAACACGTAAAATGACTGAAATCACATATGCGAAATCACGTAACGCAAATTACTATCACCACAAAAATGATTAATGTAGCTGGACAAGAATGCTCTGGAGAACGACATAACTGAGATGAAAGAATAACACATAACTGAGTCATTACGGCCGTTCGCGGTGTGAAGTCAGCTGTTTTGTATAAGTTACGCTTCGTTTGTTAAGGATAACTACTATTATAAAATTTGGGGAATTTAATTTAACAAGCTGTATTTGCTTTTAAAGCAAGAATCCACTCAATGCTCGGGAAAGGAGATAGACAATACAATCTTTATCTTTCGTTTTACAGCGTGGCATGGTCGGCAGGCGTCCATCAATTTTAAAAACTTTCTAATTCCTGCGGTTTTATATTTTTTGGTTGTGTGTTTACAATGACTTTCCTATTTTTATTTAACATCTCCTGCTGTATATCAGGTGTGATGTTCATGACAAAACAAGAAAAATTAACAGTGTGATAATAATAAAGTTAACGCACGACCTTACATAAAATTCATGTAAGGTCGTGCTCCAGACTTGCCAGTGTAATGTATCCCACGAAAAGCAGTAGTTGTGGAAGAAAGTGATTGCAATTCATTTCTCTGAAAGCTAATTGTTCAGAGTCGGAATACATCACGTGACCACAGCTGGAATACAAAAAAGGAATATATGTTATTAAAATATCATTGTTCATTGTTCATTGTCTACCCTTCCAATAAAATATTTGTGAGTTTCTATGTTTTTTTTCCTTTTTGCCTCCGACAAACCATAAATTCTTATCAAGTATTTCCAACAACAGCATTCTCAACAAAAAATCAAAAATTATCATTCATTCAGCACGATATATAATTTTTCATTCATATGTGACAAATGAGCATGATGTGTGCTTCACGAAGAATATGCACTTTACCAAACTACTATTTTAGCCTATGGTATAGCATATAAATTTTGCTCATAAGGTGTATACGTTATTCTTGTGACCGATACTATCAGCTACGTTCTGGTAAATTTGATGTTTGATGGTATGATATAATAACAATGTTGTATTATGTGGAGTATACATTGATTAGCTATTTTATTTTTTAACAACAGATCGGAGAATGGTTCATGTTGAACTGAAACCGGTCATTTTGAAAAATTTAACCAGTCTAGACAGGAAATAAAAAAATCTATTTTGCTTATGACGTGTTCCGCTAGGTCAATAAGTGTATGTTTCCCATCGAGATTGCTGTGGTGCTCCTTGGTAAGTGCTTGTTGTCGGCTGAAGTTGGGCCGTTATTTTGACAGCGAGCTATCCTCTGAAACATCCTAAGACGACGAACTCCTGTGTCTACACACTTTCGCTGTTTCTGGAGGTCGATCTATTTCCATGTAGCTTTCTGAGGCAGTTCTACAGCCTGAACCATTTGCTATACTTGTTCGAGGGAAAACTCTAGTAATTTCAATGCTTCGTGGTGGATCGTCTTACCTGGCAAGTGCTATAATACGATACAGTGAATCAGTGATTGAATTAAGATAATTCTACGACGGTGACCACAAAGAAATGACCAAAAAGATTCGCTAACCAGCTGCTAGGGGTTTAATATGCCTTTACTTGGTGTGGTGAAAGCACAAACTAGTTGCTGTGAATTGCGTTTGATTTCGATATTATGGCGTTCGCAATTTACACCTTCCTGCAAAAGTCAACAAAACAAGGTCTGTTGATGGGACCAACTTAAGCAGTAACTCGAATATATCATGACCGCATCAAAATAAAATAAAGCCTTTGTTGTTATTTGCTTCGTTTATCTTAAGGAAGGAAGAAAGACTTTGATTTAACGTCCCATCGACGTCGAGGTCATTAGAGACGGAACACAAGCTCTGAAATTTTCAAGGATGGGAAAAGAAATCGACTGTGCCCTTTCAGAGGAACCATTCCGAGATTTACCTGGGGTGATTTAGGGAAATCACGGAAAACCTATGTCTGGATGGTTGAACGTGCTTGCTTAGTGCTCAAGATGAATTTGGTATTTCTCGGCAAGAATCCCCAGTTATGAAACTGTCGGACTTGAAACCCGAAGCAGAAGAAGCCAAATCACTCACGCAGTCTCCTTTCGGAGGAAGTCTAAATAAAGAACAATTTGTCACACTTGTTTCTCAGGGAAGTCATTTAGCAAGTGACTGGAACAAAGAATCTATATAACACTCGGAAGCGGAAGATACTGAAATAATTGAAGATGATAAACCGGAAAATAGACGATAACGATTAAAACCAGCCTGGATGCAAAATGGAGAATTCTTGATCCTAACAAAAGATAATAGCTACGAACGTAAAGATACAAACTCTTTTTATGAAGTACTATAGGCAAATGAGAAGAGAAAACAGCTGCAAGGCATTAATGAAGAAACTGAATCTCTTAAGGAACATAATACTTGGTTCTAAGTTGAATGCCCAATGGCCGGCCGCGGTGGCCGTGCGGTTCTAGGCGCTGCAGTCCGGAACCGCGGGACTGCTACGGTCGGAGGTTCGAATCCTGCCTCGGGCATGGATGTGTGTGATGTCCTTAGGTTAGTTAGGTTTAAGTAGTTCTAAGTTCTAGGGGACTGATAACCTAAGATGTTAAGTCCCATAGTGCTCAGAGCCATTTGAACCATTTGAATGCCCAATGAATGCCAAAATACTGAAGAATCGATGGCGGAAGCCACGAAGAAAGCAGATTTTCAAAAAGAGGAGCAGATACTGGTATGCTTTGTATCAAACGCGATGTAAACAGTGCTTAATTAGCGATTTATGTTGATGATGGTCTATTGGCAGCGACTGTAAAGAAGCTACAGCTTTTCTGAGAACTCTACTTTACAATGTGCATTTCATACAACTATACGTTTCCTCGCCATAAAAATAAAGCAAAATGTAAATGGAGGGATTGTGACAAAGAAGAAGATTCGAGAATTTCCGTGACACTGATTTAGCTGGGAACAAGCGGACGATTCGTTTAACAAGCGGCACTGTAGCAAAGGACTATGTTGGAACAAATCGATGGAAACAACCTGCTGGCTGATTTTCTGACGAATCCATTTCAACGAGTTTGGTTTAATTTATTACGTGTAAGAAGTGAAACACCAATTATTTGTTTGTTTAGTTGCTATAGTTTTGTTTTTCGGAAAAATGTAACGAAAAATGATTGTATGGCGTTTTTGGCCGGGAGACGCTATCTAGGGTTGTTCGACCAGCTAGTACACGTATTTCTATTTGACGCCACTTTGGCGACTTGTGCGTCAATGATTATTTATTCCCTAAGCGCGTAAAACCTCCGATTCGGCCGGGAATCTAACCTGGGTGTCCTGCATGGGAGTCAGACGCGGTAACCATTCGGCCTCAGAGGCGTTTAGTGTTGCAGTGAAAATTTTAAGGGATCAGCGTAAACTGTCACTCCATTGTACACTGGCGGAAAAAGACTCAAGAAGAAGTTGTGCGACATAAACGAAAGTTGGTAGACGTCTTTCTACATTTGAAAGATGATGTCTATTCAGATTTCGCACCAGTCGCATAAGAGTGGCGCTAGTTGCGCCGCTATGTGGATGCAAATCACGTTTGCTTTAAATACAAGCTGTAACTGTCGTGAGCGTTAGTTACCTTTGAGAATGGACGTGGTGAGTTGACGTTTGTCAAGAACGCGTTTAAGGCAACGTAGACGCTATATCAACACCTCACTGAATTTGAACGTGATCGTGTGATAAGGCTACGAGAAGCTGCATGTTCCTTCTGCGATACTGCAGAAAGACTTGGCCGAATCACAGCCACTGTACATGAGTGCTGCCAGTGGTGGTCACGAGGATGTGCGGTCGCAAAAAGACGGTGTCCGGACGGCCGCGTAGCACTAGTGAGAGGGAAGACCGTAGTGTTCGGCGTATGGCAGTGGCGCATCCTACTGCGTCTGCAGCAGCAACTTGAGCAGGATTTGGCACCACAGTGACACAACGGGCTGTTACAAAGTGGTTATTTCAAGAACAGGTCCGAGCCAGGCACCAGTTCACAAGTATTCCACTCTAACCAAACCACCGCAATATGCGACTTTAATATTGTCAAGCGAGAGGTCATTCGAGGGCAGGGTGGAGGACTGTTATGTTTTCTTATGAAAGCTGGGTGCCAGTGCTGGCCGTGTTTCCAGCCTGCCTGTGTGCTAGACACACTGTCCCTAAGCCTAGAGTTAAGGGTTGGGATGCGATTTCATGTGACAGCAGGAGGACTCTCGTGGCTATGCCACGCACCCTGACAGCAAAATTGTACGCCGCTCTGGTGTTGTGCTACCATTCATGAACAGCATTCCAGGGGGTGTTTTCCAGCACGATAACGCTCGCCCACATATGGCTGTCTTAATTCAATATGCTCGTCGACATGTTACCTTGGCCTCTCGTCCACTGGATCTGTCGCCAAGCGACTACATATGGAGATCATCGGACGACAACTACAGTGCCATCTACAAACAGCATTAACCGTCCCTGCATTGACCGACTAAGTGGACAGGCATGGAACTCCATCCATCCATCCTGTACGACACAATGCACGCACGTTTGCATGCTTATATTCAACATTCTGGCCGTTACACCGGTTATTAACGTACCAGCATTTCCATTTGCAATGGCTTATCTCGCTTTTTCTTGCAGTATTAATCACTTAAATATGTCATAGTGAAAACTCCATAATATTTCATCAGAGCAACTGGCCGACATCTTCAGGTGCGACGAACACACTGCTAAGGCAGGACCAGAGCCCCCTATTGATGCCAGTCTTAGGCAGGAAATGCGCATATTGTGGAGTTTTCACTATGACATCCGACGTCTCGCCCGAGAACCATATATACAGCTGTGGTCATGTTCGCAACACCAGGGCGCAATCGACGTACTTTCTATTGCATAACGATGTCCCACAGCTACTTCCACTGCCTTTTTAGCTTTCCTCCCCGTCATTGTTGTTTATCAGGTTGCTGTTGAAACTGCCGTACCTGTTGTTTTTACAAATTCACTTTTTGACGCCTAGCCTTCAAAACTGCCAGATCCATCTTACCGACATTCACGTAAGTTACCAATTTCGTTAAGTGATGCCATCAAAAGGCTAAGCTCTGATACAAAGTTCACAATCAGTGAGAAATTACCAATGTAATTTGAGTACGAAGAAATTTTGGAAATTTATGGGAAGGTCTTACGGGACCATACTGCTGAGGTCATCGGTCCCTAAGCTTACACATTACTTAATCTAAAACTAACTTAAGCTAAGGACGACACACACATCCATGCCCGAGGGAGGACTCGAACCTCCAACGGGGAAAGCCGCGCGGACAGTGACAAGACGCCTTAGACCGCTCGGATACACCGCGCTGCTGAATACGAAGAAATGTAGAAGAATATCTACATCTACATCTATACTCTCCAAACCACCATGAGGTGCGTGGTAGAGGGTACGTCCAATTGTATCAGTTATTAGGGTTTCTTCCTGTTCCATTCACGTATGGAGCGCAGGAAGAATGATTGTTTGAATGCCTCTGTGCGTGCAGTAATTATTCTAATCTTATCCTCAAATCACTGTGCGAGCCATACGTAGGGGATTGTAGTATATCCCTAGAGTAATCATTCAGAGCCTGTTCTTGAAACTTTGTTGAATGACTTTCTCGGGATAGTTTACGGCAGTCTTCAAGAGTCTGCCATTTCAGTTCCTTCAGTACCTCTATGACACTCTCTCAGGGATTAAACAAACCTGTGACCATTCTTGCCCTTTTCTGTACACGCACAATATCCCCTGTTAGTCCTATTTGGTACGGGTCCCACACACTTGAGCAATATTCTAGGATGGGTCGCACGAGCGATCTGTAAACAATCTCTTTAGTAGACTCTTTGCACTTACCCAGTGTTCTACCAGTAAACCCAAGACTACCACCTGCTTTACCCGCGACTAAACTTATGTGATCATTCCGTTTCATATCCCTATAAAGTGTTACACGCAAGTATTTGTATGTAATTCTGAACTTTATATTTAAAATCTGCTTGTTAAACAGTACTTTCATTTCACTCGCAGTTTTGTTTTCTTTACACCTCATCTTTCCATACGTTCTCCGAATACATCCTGTGATCGAAATGATCCGCAGTGGCTGTAAAATACTTTTATTCAAAGTCACTACCGGTTTCATGTCAACTCAAGGTGCATCCTCCGGTGCTCTGTACAAAATTTTCACAAAGAATTCTCAACAACGGCCCGAAGGATAAAGGAATGCTATAGTATAGTGTCGTATAACAATACAGCTCTGGCAGAGATTTTTTTAACAACCTATAGCGGAAATGTAACGCCTTAGAGGCACTCCCTATCATTTACATCAGGTTATAAACCAATTTCACGCTCAAAACAGTATGCTGTAGTTAAAATGGAGGGGATATCGGAGGCTTACCGAAATAAAACCTGAATAAAGGCCATAAGGGGACACAAATCTGTAGAACAGAGTCGCAAAAAGACAGTTTCGTACATAAATCCTATAAACGAAAAGAGGTTTACCCTACCACGAGAAAGAATATGGTTGAGCGACAGCAGGCAAGGCAGTACTGACCTCTCTGAAATGCCGAAGGTAATGATAGGTGGCGTCACAGGCGACTGAAACAAAATCGTCTACGTAGAAGGCGTGAAGTGTGGAAGGAAGTTGAACTTGTGCTGAGCTGCTTTAAAAATATGTATCACAGTACAGAAAAGACTGTGTCACATTTACAAATGAAGCCTACAGAGAGAGACAGAGAGAGATCAGGACACTGTTCTTCAGCATCAGAAGTTAGGGAACGTTTCATTGGTTAACTGCCTGAAGTGAAGGAGGGGACCAGCTTCTTAAGTCATCTTGTTTACTGGTTGGAACTCGGAATATCCATAGCTCAGCTAATCAGAATGAAGTAAAAAATGGAAAATGGGAAACCCTAAGACTTTCTTTTCGGAAACAGACGGGACAAAATGATGTAGCAGCAAACTTCTTCTTTGCCCATCACGTCTGCTGATCGTCTCTTCAGACAGGCATCTCATGGAGTAGATCTGGAGACTTAGAAATATCTCGGGCTGAGTTAGCAGGGCTGAGTTGAATTTAGCTGTAGACGGAAGTTGTTACTGTGATGCTGACTTTACAGCCCCTTCAACCTTCACGTGAAGATTAACAAGGCGATATCTAGCCGTTAGAGTGAGCCAGATGTTAGGAACTGTCATATCATTTCTACTTAGTTTCAGTGATTTTGAAGCTTCATTCTGAAGACTTGCTCGCATACTTTCGCAGTCAACATGCACTGATAAGCCTAAACATTATGACTGCTGCCTACCTGGTGGCGTTGTGGGATTGTGACGCAGTAACGAAAGTATGTAAGCAAAGCAGGAAAAGACGGGCCATCACCCTAGCGAAGATATGGGCCGCAAATGGAAAAATTCATTGAGATTGAGATAAGAGACTTTGACAAAGGGCAGTTTATTACTACGCAGAGCCTGTGAACGAGTATTTCGAAAACGGCGAAGTTGGTTGGATGTTCACGTGCTACTCTCGTAAGCGTCCACCCCTGGTTGCTGAGAGGTCAGCGCGACAGAATGTCAATCCTAAGGGCCTGGGTTCGATTCCCGGCTGGGGCGGAGAGTTTTCTCCGCTCAGGGACTGAGTGTTGTGTTGTTCGAATAATCATCATTTCATCCCCATCGACGCGCAAGTCGCCGAAGTGGCGTCAAATCGAAAGACTTGCACCCGGCGAACGGTCAACCCGATGGGAGGCCCTAGTCACACGACATTTACATTTACCGTCGTGAGCATCTACGGAAAGAAGTAGAACAGTGACATTACCATTAGGCGCTAAAAGGTTGGACGTGCACGACTCTTTACAGATCGTGGGGTTTGGAGACTTGTCAGCTTTCTGAGGTAGGGTCGGTGGTGATCTGTGGCATCTCTGCCGAAAGAGTACAATGCTGCTCCACACATAAGTGTTTCGGAGCACACCGTTCATCGCACACTGTTGAACATGGAGCTCAAATGCAGACCACCCCTACTTGTTCATATGTTGATCCAGCGACATCGTCAATTACGATTTCAGTGGGCAAGGACCATCGGGATTCGACCCTCGTTCAACAGAAACGTGTCGGTTCTTCGGATGGACCGCATTTTTTGCTACAGTAGGTCGATGGTTGCCCCATGCGGGGCGCTGTCAGGTGCTTTCACCACGTACGCAAATCAGCGATCCGTTATTTATGCGAATTACATGATTTGTGTGTAGCCATCTAATGCCACATAACACAACAAACCAATCAACAAACTGTCGGGTCCCTAACAATCAGATTCTGTGATATGTTTTGTTTCAAAGACGGACAAAAATGTATTACGCAGATGGTCATAATGTTTTGACTCATCAGCGTATTTTCAACGCCGGCCACAGATGCAAACACATAGCCTTCTATATTGCTGCCTTTTAATATTAACGTTTCAGCCGCCACAGTACAAATTCGTAAACATTATGGTTTTTTCCTGGATGCAGTTATTGGAATCATACTCCAGCAACTTTACCTAGATTTGGCAAGGTGATAGTTCGAGATCTTCAACATTTGTCGGATGATTTAATGCGCACTTTAATTCAGTCAATAAGAATTAACTGTGACTTTTTTTTAAATGTTGTAGCTAGCGAATTCCCAATTCATTATTTTGGAGGACCTAAGATTTATTTATGCCAGACACAATTTACGTAATTGAAAAGCATGCACCACAGCGTCCACTAGCATAGTGAAAGAAAAGCATTTTGTTCTGCTATAGTGTTGTCACTGCTGTTCCCTTTGATAATACACTTCTTTTTTGAAACATGGAGAATGTTGGAATATGGAAGCAGAGTAAATATTGGATCCCCTGATTTGATGCTTATTTTGCAAGACCACCTACATGCATGCATCTCTGAAGTAACAGACACTGCTGGTGATTTACAGCCGTGTTAAATACATTAAATGTGTTCGCAGTTTGTAAATACGATTATACATCAGCTGTACCATCTACTAGCAATACATGAAAATTTGTTTCGGACCTGGAATCGAACCCGGGTATCCCGCTTTTCGCGAGCTGTCACCTTAACTACGTCGGTTACCTGAGCACGCCTCTAGGACCTATCCAAATTTCCGTATGTTCTACTGCCTCGTCCCATACTGCTCGCACATCACGCGACTCCTGCACAGGTTGCACTGGGAGAGACAATGTTTTTTTTTCGTCAGTTCCTATGCTTCGGTACGAAACTCAGGTTTTGCGAGGTCTGTGTTGTGCAATGGCTGTGTAGTTCGATGCAAATTTGCTTTAGACGTATATGCATGTTGTACGTTCATTTGATTTGATTAGGACATTCTTAATTACATCGAGATAAATATCGAAAAGATGCAGTATTGTGACGATAAAGTTCAGCAAGATTTTTATTATGGGGTAGGCTTTGTTTACAACAAGGGACATGTGCAACTTTCGTAAACTTTTCCGTCTTGCAAACAAGCACACTGTTAAGTAGATGTACTCTTTCTCGATTCCTTATTGCTGTTTGATTTGGAGCACGACATTGTTCTGATGAGATCTTTTGATTTTGCAAATATTGATGGTGACTTTTTATTCGTCTCAAGTTAAATTCATCTAAAAAGACCGCTTGATATACCTGATATGTCGCTTTCCGATACGATAAGAGTTTAGTTAACAGTGAATGATTTTAGTTGATTTTTAAGCATCAACAACCATTTTCGATAAAGGGGACGTGTGCTGTTAGAGGGCAGTCGTATTCTAATGACTTTTTCTCCAAGTAATTACTCAATACACCTGTTAGGAGAGGGGGAATCCTTCTGCTTACTTCTGGTTACTGCAACAGCTGGTGACACATTAAAAGGAACATCTCTTCCCTGAATTTATAACGCTTTGGAAGTACTGCCTTCATAAAAATATGGTATTTAATAATTTCAGAAAAACTTATTCTGCCGTCCTAGTTGCCGTTAAGAATCTCAGTTAAAAACGAAATGAACTTAAGCCTCCTTCTTGTAAAGATAATACGAAACTTGATGCTACTGCAGTTCTGCGGTAACCGCCATCATCCGAGGGCGACCCTCAGCAAAATTAGGTAATTGGTAACTGGAGAGCCCCATTAGAGATTCTTGTAACAACTGGCCTCCAGGTAAGAGCCATCCATCTGGAGAGAATTTCGGCTAACATTTCTGGAGCATCTCTCACTCGTGCTCTCCGTGACAACTCACACTGAAACTGTTGATTAAAATCTAGAGGCATGTTTTAGGGGAATTGTCTTCGCAATTACAGTACACATGTAGCTGTGTAGTCTTCTGGAATCAATAAACAACTACGAAAATACAAACAAAATCAAAAGAAGTACAATAAAAGTTTCTCGAAAGGATATAACAAAAAGACACAGCTTGCAGGCGAAAGGGAACAAAAACACCTAAGAAAGGAGGCTGACGTAAAGACAGTAATGGCTAGAGGACAAATGCCAAGCTGTAAATGCATACATGGTATTGAGAAAGATAGATATCGTCTATAGGAAAATTAAAGAAACCTTCGGAGAAAAGAGAAGCAGCTATTAGAAATATCAACATTTCAGATGGAAAACTAGTACTAAACCAAGAAGGGAAGGCTGAAAACTGGAAGCAAATGTGTAGAAGGGCTATATAGCAGATTCAAATGTGATGTAGATTGCAGTATTTGTGCAGAAATAAGGCAATCTAGCGTAGAGAGCTGTTTCAAACCGGTCTTCGGACTAAAAATCACAACAATAACATTCCCCTTTCTTCAAATAAAATGTGCTAAACCCGCAATATTGATCCCTAACCAGATGAAAAATGTGCGGAGCACATTGCCGCAATAGACATTTCCATCAGTATACATACGAAAAGATTGATACGCAAATACTAGTTCAATGTGATTTTGCTGGTATGAAGTTGCCCTAGATTTCCCTCAAAATTAATTCCAGCCCCTCACCCAGTAACCGTCCCCGACCCCTGAGCCCCCCCCCCCCTTCAGACACAACTATGCCCATAAAAGGTTACATTCTACCTTTTTTTTATTCATATTCGATGAGACTGACTCAGCCTGCCTGCCACCAAGCAGCAGGGTGGCTGACGAATGACGAAATACCGAAGTCTGTTTCGCTTCGTAAGCTCTTTTCTGTTTATTTTGTTTTATTATTATTATTATTATTATTTGCGTAACAACGCATATACGAAAAGAGCCGCGAAATACCTTTTAGTAATGCTGTGCCATGAAGTTCTGTATAATCATTAATTCTCAACAAAACAGAATATATGGTATTCTTATTGTTCTGTATCTGGCTTTCTATTAAAGGAACATTTTTTATTACTGTAACTCACTATAAAACTCAACATCTCTTCCCTCCTTTATAGTTATTGAAAATGTTAATGAAAATTACTTTGTTATGAATACTGATGTTACAGTTCGCAATGATTGTTCAACAACAAAATTTTGCAGTGGATTTTTGTTATCAGTAAAACACCAACAAGTACCACGACTAGCACAAGAACATGAGACTATTATCGGAGAAAAATACGTTTTTTACTATAAGTTTAGCCAGACCAGAACTAAGCACAGCAAGATTCCTATTATATTACGAAGGTAAATTATCTTTTTTGTACTGTTAGTAATATATTATCAGCAGCCCGCGTAAACCTGCAAAACACATCATAAAATCTGCTGCTCTGCTCTGCAAGTTCGGAAGCTGAAAGAAATAATTTTATTTCACTATTACCTTCCCGCTTCTTTGCGGTATGATAGATTTCATTTAATGCAGTTTGAATACGCCGCGGCAGCGGCTCGTTCGTTCGTAGCGCAACTCTGCACCACGGATAATATTTAAATAACTGAAAATGTCTTAAAGGGATGGGATAATATGCCAAGCAAGCTACTACAAATAATAATGCAAGGTTTCATTAAATAGCTCTATTCAAAACATTTAAATATGTTAATTATTACACACCTTTAAAATGAGTACGTAATGGCGTACATCTCTCAGTCTCGACAAAAGAATGCGACGTTAGCATACAATACAACGTCACAGGCTATCCTACTCACGTAACTCCAAGAAGAAGACAGAGAAATTAATGTTCGTTCTGTATTATTTATACTAGTTGCATATTCTCATCTTTGTTTGATATTTATCGTCTGTGGCGGTTTCAGTACTCGCCGACACAGATATTATCTAAAATAAATAATAAAAAAAGTACATAATTCCATACAATAACAAAACATGATACACAATGTTTTCTCTTTATCACATAATATGTCTTTTGCTAAGAGACGTTACAATGCCCCCTGGCAGCAATTGACTAACGTTAAGAATGTTCGGCAATATGCTGCCACTAACGTCTGTTTTGTCATTGTCTGTCACCTTATTTGGAATATTCACTGTTCACTTCTTTGCTCTTTTGCACTATAGTTTTAATTGCACTCTTTATAGTTTTCTCACACGTTGCGAGGTGACCGTAAACCTAGTCCCAGGGTCATTACAGTTTTCTGGCTCCCCCATTCGGGCTACGTGCGGTCAGAAAACCCGGGAAAACTGCGCGGGAGCCATGGTCATCTCGCCTGGTTTGTCTTAACACACAGTTTGATTGTTCATCAAAAAAGGTTGGACTCTATCCAATGTTCACAGATAACAAAGGTTATTTATGACAAAATGTTAAACCTTTAGTCTCCTTGTTAAAAATGTACCTTCTACACTCTTTCACATTTGTGTTCTGTGTCACACTGAAAGTCAATCATTAAACAGTTTTACAGTAATGTAATGGATTGTCTCTACACTTACTCACGACAAATGTTCTACCATGGTATGGCATTCGTGTCAGTTTGCTTCACTAATGTGACGAAAACATATAACATATGTCACTGAACCAATGAATATTTTGAGTCTATACACAGTAACTAAAGAAAAAAAATGTTTGTCACGTAATTTCGTGTCCAATAAATCATTTTCATATTAGTAGATTAACAACGTAGTTGGTAATGTTTGGTTGAATGTCAATAATGTACGGAGCGGGCGGCGCGAAGCAATTGTTGCGTAGCGTCGTCTGGAACGCGGCGTGCCAACGACCGCTGGGGTCGACGACCTGCTCGCAGTAACAGCGACGGCGTGCTGGGATGGCGCCCGAGTAGTCGCGGACCGCGCCGAACCATTCACCAATGTCGGCGTGTTGCAGTGGTTTCCCGCGACCGGCTGGCTGGCGGCACGGCACCCGTCTCTGCTTCTCCGCATGGCCCCCCGTCGTAACGCATGAAACAAATATTCCACAACGGTGTGCTGTCTTTAAGGATATAAATTATTAGCTGTGGAAGAAAATGCACTTTGGTTAAAAGCGTTTATTGTTCATTACGCCGTCGCTTCGCTGGTATGCACAGTCTGTTTTGGCGTGATAACGGGTTTCTTGTGGCTTCACAAGTGAATCGCATTGTGACACTGGTATTCAAGGTTCGTCACACGCACGTTGTACTACACACTTTCACTTGTTCTCACGGTTGATACGCTGCCAGAGCGTCTCTCAACACGCGAAAATGTTTCGGTTCACACACACTAAATGTTTCCGTCGAGCGATGTTTGTTTGCATCGTCTCCGAACGGATCCCTAACTACCGTTTTTACACACAGTATATTGTTCGTTGAACACCGCACTATGACAGTTAGTCACTCAACACTTGACTTATACCGACGTATATATTGGTGCAGATACAACAGTCATTTTCTGTCCCTACTACACACAATATTCCGTCCTTTCCGAGATTGTTTACGCACACAGTTTATTTTAAATGCATATCAATGTTCTTAGCATAATCACTCTCATCTACATTGAGTCCATTGTGTTTACCTTGTCATTACACACTTTTAATACTATTACTAGGCATATATGGCTTTTTTGTAATTATTTAAAGGTGTGTGATTTTTGGTACATAGCTTTCTTTTCCTTTTTCAGTGTAGCTTGCCAGGTTATCACCCATCTAGCAAACAGATTTTACCATGTGCATGACAGCTTGACTTGGGCATATTGCTCAATAAATACTTCATTTAGGACTAGTATTATTTTTAATGATCTGTCCTACAGGACTACAGTGTAGTTTCCGCGTTGATTGACTTGATTCGCGTACTGCGTAATGAATATTCAAGGATGTGTACCAAGTACACAGGCTTCAATTGAAGCATCGATACATACAAAGCGTAGGTTACAAGGAACGGTTTTTTTTTTTTTTTTTTTTTTTTAATTCTGCTCCAGTGTCGTTCTCAGATCACTATTGGCAGTAACATTACATCACATAATTATTTCGTACTACAAAGTCAATTTTTGGCCAGTAGAGACTCTCTCTCAGGGTTCCTTAATTCTAACACAATTACATCTGTTACATTACTATATGAGATTTCATCATTAATTGGACTTACTTACTACAAATGAAAAATGATTCAAGAAATTAATCCTTATTTTATCAACAAAAAGATTGTTCATTGCTTGATGAGCATATAGTATTTTAATGACACTAATTGTCTGTAAACAAAGTCTTCCATTTGCATGCTGTTACTCAGTTTACTGATTCTACTTCCTAAAGGTTTAATTACACACAAATTCTTTCTTACAACTAACATACTTATCCTCTAAAACACAATTGAAATCTTCTCATAACTACTACTATTTACATCTGACACGTCACTGAATAAATAATTTTACATCTTTACGTGGATATAGTCCTTTTATTTTCCCCGTCTGGGGATGTGCTAACAAATAGCTACATTCGTGTGGCACCTTTATTACTTCAAAGGGCCCTGAATATACCAATTGCCACTTACTATTTTGCTTTAGGGTGGCTGAGGATTTGGGGTGGTTACGAACAAGCACCATGTCCCCTACATTGTATTTCTGTTTGTTAGTTACACCTCGGTCGTACTTCTTTTTTCTCTTTGCTGCACAGCTGGTTAGGTTGTCCCATATCTTTTTTATCTTTTCCTCTCTTGTTTCTGCCCTGGCTGGTAGTCTCGGTAAAGGCGTGAGCCATTCATTATGTGTCTCATTAACCCCTTTCAATATCTCTACCGGTGGGTATCCTGTACTTGAATGGGGTGTTAAATTGTGTATCTCTACAAATTTAGGGACCAACTCAGGCCATTTTGTGTGTAGGTTCCCTATGTAAATTCTAAGGAACTGATTCAATTCTCTGAATGTTCTTTCGACTAAACTTGCTTCTGGATGGAACCTGGATACCAGAATATGCTGTATACCTTGTTCTAATAGGTAAGTTTTCCAAGTGCGACCCGTGAAATAAGTGGCATTGTCAGTCGTTATGGCTTCAGGTTTCCCCACTTGAGGTAAGTATTCTTGATTGATCCGTCTGACTATGGTTTTGGCAGTAGCTGATTTTATACAATAAATTACCAAGTATTTGGAAAAAATATCGTACATGGCCAGTATATATTTCATACCTCCTCTGGCCATGGGATAGGGACCTGCTACATCCAAAGATACTAATTGAAGCGGCCGGAGTGGAACTATGGGATGAAGTTCAAATTTTGTGGACCTATTATAGTGTTTTGCTTTCTGGCATATAGCGCAAGTCCTAACTGTTACCTGAATTTGGTGTTTCATTCGGGGAAAGTAGCAGTATCTCGCCATGATTTCTGCGCACTTCCCGATCCGTGCATGGCCCCATGCCATGTGCGTGTGCCATATTATGACTTTTACGGACTGGTTAGGTATGCATACTGCCCAGCAGTCTTCTTTCGTTCTAAGTTTATGATACAAAATATTGTCCACAATTTTAAAACCCTGCTCATCTCCATTGTTGGCACCACTTTCAATATTGTTAATGATTTTTGCCCACATCGGGTCTGATCTCTGTAGTTCAAACATATTTTTACATATATATAGAAAATCCTTCCTGTAAGCATTGTCTCGTACTAAAAGCACTTTATACTCGGCGGATTGTTCTAACATTTCTGCTAACTCCGGTAATCCTACCGGCAGTCGCGACAAAGCATCCGCTACTATGTTATCTTGGCCTTTTATGTACATAATCTTTATTCGGTATTCTTGTAAGGTAAGCATCCATCTCCTTAGTCGGGTATGGAATAGCTTGCATATAGATAGTAATTGAACTTTTTTACCGCCCAGACTACGGCGAGCGCTTCCAGTTCGGTTGCCGAGTAGGCTCTCTCGCAGCTAGTTGAAGTCCTACTGGCAAAGCCGATAATCTTTATTGTTGCCGGGTCGTTGCCTTCCTCCCACTGGAACAGGCACGCTCCCAAGCCATAGGAACACGAGTCCGTCGCAAGACAAAATTTTTTTGATAGATCCGGGTGCTGCAAAATATTTGCATTCAGCAGGGCGGTTTTAATTGCTTCGAAAGCTTGCTGACATTTGTCAGTCCAAACCCACTGCACATTTTTTCGTAGTAGATTTAACAATGACGCGTCATTTAACAACTGATTAGGTACGAACCTTCTGAAAAAAGACGCAAGTCCAATAAACGCTTTCAATTGTCTCTTAGTTCGGGGGCTCGGAAATTCGCGGATCGCCTCTAGTTTTTTGTTATCTGGGCTGATACCAAGCGGCGTGATAAGGTGGCGTAGAAATTTAATTTTATTGCGTCTGAATTTTGACTTTTCTAAATTTGCTGTCACACCTGCTTGCTTAAATTTCTCTAATACTCTATGCAGCAATTCCATATGTTCGTCCCAAGTAGCAGTAGCGATTACAAGGTCATCAACATATACTGTGATTTTTTCTAACAAGTCTGGACCCAGTACCGTGTCTAGAGCAGTAATAAATACTCCAGCACTTACATTCAATCCGAAGGGAAGTACCTTGAATTGGTAACTTCGCCCTCCGAATATGAAGGCTGTGTACTTCCTTGATTCTGGTGTAAGTGGGATTTGCCAGTACGAACTTTTAAGATCGACCGAGGTCAAGTACTGCACTCCGTGGAATTTTTGTATCTGCTCATCTAAATTTTCTGGACGAGTTCTGACAGGTATAATAATTTTATTGATGTCCCGCGCATCTAACACTAGCCGGATTTTTCCGTTGGCTTTCGCCACTGCTACAAGAGGACTACTGTATGGAGAGAAAGAGGGCTCAATGATATCCCACTCTAACATCTTCCGAATCTCTTTAGCCACTACTTCCCTCCTCGACCAAGGGATGGAGTAAGATGCCCGACAGTATGTTTTGTGGGGAATCACCTCTATGTGATAGTGGTACCCTTTGACTATTCCTGGTCGGTCGGTAAATACCATTGTATATTCCGACAGCAGCTGCGTCAACTGTTGCTTTTGTATGTTGCTTAAACTGTCAGATTCCTGTACTTTGGTCTGAAATGCATGAACATTTGTTTCAAAATTTCTATCTTCTATACTCGGATAATAGAGATCTGTCACAGGTGAATAATCATTGACGTGTAGTACCCAGGGGTTCCTACATTTGATATTAATTCGGTTGCAACAAGGCACAAGTACCTCCTTCGATTTCATCATAGACAACTCAATCCTCCTACCTTTATTAACTATGCTTAGTTTTCCCGAGGAGAGGTCGATCACTGCGTCCCTCTCACGGAGAAAATCTACTCCCAGAATGCAGGCCACCTTTAACCCTTTAACAATGAGGAACGAGCTCACTATGGCTTCGCCCTCCTTACAAATCTCCACCTGCACCTGGTACTTAACTAATTGGCTCTGTGCACTTATAGCTCCAGACACCTTGCAATTATTAACCGGGAAAGTCGGTATGCTACGTCCCTTCCCCAGCGCTTTAAACAATTCTGTACTCATTACACTCACTGAGGCACCTGTGTCGATGATTATACTCACGGCAACATCATTGATTTTCCCTTCTATTATGGCTTGCACATTTTCGTTGCTATCTTTCTTACATTCATGCGGTTCGGTCAGTAGATCTCTATCCATACTGATACCGTCGTTGTATCGCAGCATATGTATTCCAGGGATATTATTGTCATTCGTGTTGCTCTCACTCCACCCCTCGGCCAGCGATGGAGAGCATATCGAGGCCGATTCTAGTTTGTTGGATTGCTTGCTTGCGAGGTACTTGGACGGCTATTGTCCGCGACCTCTACTATGTGTACGTTTTGTAGGCCGCCACGACTGCGCAATAGGCGCGTTTTGCAGTAGTGGTCTGTTGTCGTACCGGTCATTACCCTGCCGCTCTGGGCTTGGTCGCTGATTCTGATTCCAATTGCGATTACTGTCACTGTAATTGCTATGCCACTGACCTCGCGCATTTTTCCAGCGGTTGGTCCCTGGCAGTCCGGGACGGTTGACCATACCCGTTCTGACTTCTCCTATTATTACAATTTTGCGAATGCTCTTGCCGCTTATTACCACCCCCACCATTTCCATGGTTGTGGTTTTGTGCACTATTATTTCTGTCATGTTTACACCCTGATCCATTATTCCGCGAGTGATCACACGCTGCTTTCGCGTCTTCCTGGATTAAGTCTATTGAATCTAGAACAGACAGGAAATGTTCCATGTCGCTTTCTGGTACGTGTATTAATTTCTCTTTGATATGAATGGGTAAATGTGATTTTAGAAGTCTTATTATGTCTCTTGGTGAGATAGGCTCGTCCCAGTAGCGCGTTTTGTTTATATATTTCTCGAAATACCGTCTCAGATTCCCAAGACGGGGTGAGTACGGTTCGGGATTGTATACTTCTTTTCTTAGCCGCTCTTGTATACAAGGCGACCAGTATTTCGACAAAAACGCTCTTTCAAACTGTTCATACGTCATGCAGCTGTCTGCTACTTCCGTAGCCCACAACGCTGCATCGCCCTGAATGTATGACATTACGTATTGAATTTTCTGTGCTTCGTTCCACACACTAGGCAAGATATTTTTAAAGCTTTTTATGAATACTACTGGGTGTACTGACTTTCGTTCAGTAGTAAACGTTTGAGACTGCCTATTTTTGATCAAACTTTCTTCAACTAATATTTTTGGACTATACTGGTTTGCTCCTGGGACATAGGCTGTGTGCTCCGAACCGAATCTACAGCTCTTCGCATTATCGCCTAAAGATTCACCATTGTTGCGTCGCGTATAAGTTTGTGCGTTGCCAAAAACATTGGCTGTCGGCGACATAGTTTCATGTTCAAGAGGTTTGCTGCTCTGTGCTAAACCCTTTTCCAAGTCGGATATCCGTTTGTTAATATTCACTTGCCACTGCGGAATATCCTCACTGAGTATTTGTTTGATGGTTTGCACGTCGTTCTGTACCTGACTATTTACTGCGGTACTGAACGATTCGGAATCTCTATCTGCCATGGCTGCTTGTACCTTAGAATTAATATTTTTGTCGATCTCACTCTCCTTCGCTTCTAGCCATGAGTTGAATTCGGTTTCAATTTTAGTCGCTTGTTCGTTCCACTTCTGCTCTACAAGCTGGGCGGAATCTATTTCTAGCTTTTCTAATCGGTTGGCTAAGACACCTATCTCGTCTACCCCGTTAGTGTTTGCTACTTGCAGGTTGTTGACCTGTACAGTCAACTCCTGCACGGCCTTAGGTATCGACTCATAATTCTGTTTCATACAGGCAATCTCTTTTTTCATATTTTCTAACGATTGCACAAGTTGCTGGTCCCGCTCAGCTTGCTGGCGATCCCGCTCAGCCTGCTGGGCAAGAAACTTTTCCTCTAACCGGCGATCTCGCTCAGCTTGCTGGGCAAGGAAATTTTCTGTTAACTGGCGATCTCGCTCAGCTTGCTGTGCGGGAAAGATCTCAATTTTTTTGTCCTTTTCAGCTTGTTGTTGCGCAAATTTTGCCTGGTAATCCAGCACGCGCTCTAATATCGCCTGAAGTGAATATCCACCAGGCAGATTACCACTCTCTGGTTCCTGCTTTTCTGTAGGTGGTGCAATTTCTTTATCTACCTCTCCTTGAGCACTGGTGGGCGGTGGCATCACTTCCTGTGTTCCTGCCCCCACATTTTCGCATGGTATATCCTCAAAGAGAGTACTTGTACTGCTTAATGCACCCGTTTCTACATTTCCTGCACTAACTAATGGCTGTTCCTCAGTATCCATATTGCTCGGACGTTGACTACGCAATTTAACCATTATTCATAAATTACCTACTCGAACACAAGCTCTGACAGTTTTTCCACTTGCACACAAAATATGTTAATTTATCTACAATACACTGCACACTAAAAATTGCTATCTACCATCAACTTTGCCCTGTCATAAACACTAACGCCAAACTACGCACACCACTAGCGATATGAGATCACTTCACTGGAGTTAAGCTTCTACAAACAAGACAACTACACTGTAGTCTTACCTTTAGTTTATCTGATTTCGGGGTTCGGCTGCCCCCGGATTATGTAGTCGTTACTGTTTCTCAGTACTCTCAGGATCGTTTCCTCTGACTCGCTTGCAGTAGTGCGTTTTTTCATGAAAGAATGTTTGTACATTCATTAATACATGGCATTAATCATGATACACATACATACATTTATCACTAAATACATACATATATATAACAATAGACACTGAAAGAAAATACATAAAACAATTATTTTCGTGGCCACTGCAAATTCGGGCCCCGCGTTGGGCGCCAGTTTCGCTTCGTAAGCTCTTTTCTGTTTATTTTGTTTTATTATTATTATTTGCGTAACAACACATATACGAAAAGAGCCGCGAAATACCTTTTAGTAATGCTGTGCCATGAAGTTCTGTATAATCATTAATTCTCAACAAAATAGAATATATGGTATTCTTATTGTTCTGTATCTGGCTTTCTATTAAAGGAACATTTTTTATTACTGTAACTCACTATAAAACTCAACATCTCTTCCCTCCTTTATAGTTATTGAAAATGTTAATGAAAATTACTTTGTTATGAATACTGATGTTACAGTTCGCAATGATTGTTCAACAACAAAATTTTGCAGTGGATTTTGTTATCAGTAAAACACCAATAAGTACCACGACTAGCACAAGAACATAAGACTATTATCGGAGAAAAATACGTTTTTTACTATAAGTTTAGCCAGACCAGAACTAAGCACAGCAAGATTCCTATTATATTACGAAGGTAAATTATCTTTTTTGTACTGTTAGTAATATATTATCAGCAGCCCGCGTCAACCTGCAAAACACATCATAAAATCTGCTGCTCTGCTCTGCAAGTCCGGAAGCTGAAAGAAATAATTTTATTTCACTATTACCTTCCCGCTTCTTTGCGGTATGATAGATTTCATTTAATGCAGTTTGAATACGCCGCGGCAGCGGCTCGTTCGTTCGTAGCGCAACTCTGCACCACGGATAATATTTAAATAACTGAAAATGTCTTAAAGGGATGGGATAATATGCCAAGCAAGCTACTACAAATAATAATGCAAGGTTTCATTAAATAACTCTATTCAAAACATTTAAATATGTTAATTATTACACACCTTTAAAATGAGTACGTAATGGCGTACACCTCTCAGTCTCGACAAAAGAATGCGACGTTAGCATACAATACAACGTCACAGGCTATCCTACTCACGTAACTCCAAGAAGAAGACAGAGAAATTAATGTTCGTTCTGTATTATTTATACTAGTTGCATATTCTCATCTTTGTTTGATATTTATCGTCTGTGGCGGTTTCAGTACTCGCCGACACAGATATTATCTAAAATAAATAATAAAAAAGTACATAATTCCATATAATAACAAAACATGATACACAATGTTTTCTCTTTATCACATAATATGTCTTTTGCTAAGAGACGTTACATCTGCCAGCGCAAAGAAATGCAGTTGGGATGATGAGGGGATAAACTCTCACCGACGTAGACGTCACAGACAAATCGCAAACTGAGCTTAGTATGCGATGCTGGTAGTATCAGCCATTATCTTATTTGAAGAATGTCACAAGCGTTTAATGATACTTTTACTGGCGTCTGCAGCTTACTTAGCTGCATGTGCAGTAAGTTACTGAAAAACGTAGTTACCTTCCGAATTACTAAAGTATGTGATTTGTTTGTACACCAGAAGTGTCTCACCTTGTAGCCAAAAAGCTACTGAAATTCAACTAAATTCGCAAATACCTTTCTACGGCTATTTTAAATGTCTGCTACATACAATAAGAGGGTGGTGGGATCCACATGACTATGCCTATGGTAATGCCTTGGACTTCTCTGGTCAGTTAATGCATTCAGTTTGTAAGCGTGTCGGTTTAGTTTGCTGCTTATCAGAGGTGTTAACTCTTAAATGTGTGGGTCTTGGCACATGTCAGTTCTATGGAAGTTGGACTACATGGCAGGTATAAGCTGGGTCTATTCGAAATCAGTAGACTTCCTCCACTGATTCATTCACACGGGAAATATGTCTATGGTTTTCACGAACTTTACCCTCAGATTTATACAATAACCCAAACAGGGTGCCTTTAGTGATATCAGTGAGGACTAGAACAGTAAAATAACTCAACAATCCACTAATGGATAATTACATAAGATATAACTCTTCAGTAGAGTGAGAAAAACCTGTCGGCTTAGCGACGACACAACGCACTGTATCATTGGGGATGTGTACACAACCACGACCGTGCCGGCTGCTGAAGGGAAGTTCAGAGCCAGGTCTAACTCTAGCACACCACTTTTTTCCAATAATGCTGAGGTACTTAACAGATACATTCAAAGTGATTTTGTAGAATATAACCAAAGAGTGCTCATAGAGTCTCTCTGACACAATCTGGGAATGATGAAATCCTAAATCCTCCTGTAGAATTTAGTCAACACTGGGATGATGCAGGCGTCAAATGACTTCCGGTAGGTTCCACAACATAAGTGAGCGGACTGTGGCCGTTTGGTTGCTACTGTGCGTATCTCTGTGCGATACAAATGTGTTGGCAGTTTTCAGCCACAGACAGTATTCAACTGGCTGGAATGTCTTGAATACTTAAAATGCCATCATCCTCCGATAAACACTGGTAAACAAGGTGCCGTTGATATGAAATAATGTGCCGATATTTAGAGAAATGGCTTAATTATAAAATAAGGTGTATTCTTGACCACTGTCCTGCTGGAGTTCTCATGTTTCTCTACTTCTGTCTAGTCACTTGCCTGTTTTTGACTGTTCTATCAGTTTAATTAGCTATTCAGCTCTCTCACTAGCCAAGATCCTCATCCTTTTATGAAGCAGTTATCTCTTCAAAAGAAAACTTCGTATTCGTCAGTGTAAAAAATTATGTAACTTCATCTGGATTTATTCCGCTGGCAATGTGTTACTCACTCGATTGACTTCGCACAAAATAGTTCGGAGATGCGCAGATGCTGCACCGAGATCTCCTTACAAATGCTAATGGGATTTACTTCGCTTCAAATGGAAATCCACCAAGACGGCTGTTCATTTGCAAATTCAGATTAATGGAAATTCGTGTGTTTGGAGTAACTTGTGTCGCCTTGGGACGGTAGCTGCGGACTGTTTCCGGAACTACTTTTTTGCAGACTAAAGCCGCTGAGTAGCGACGTTTGCTGGTCGTTGAGCAGAATTCTTAAGGCAATAGTTCCGCCCACGCATACGATGAAAATTATTATTCAAACTTACGTGTTTTATTATGTTTCCTCAACGATGAGGGAGTAATATTTTACTTTTTCATAACACAGAACTCTCGGTGTGTGTGTGTTGGTAGTGTCGAGGTAAAAATAAAAGTGCAATCGCCAATCAATATTTTCAGGAATGTTCAAGAAGGTTTGGTATGTCGCAAATTTAATATATTCCTTGCACTTCTTTACGTACTCGTAAATTTTTGGCAGACCACAAAACAAAAGAAAGAAAGGGAGCTATTGAAATCTACGTCACTGGATAGACAAAGAATTATCTTGGGCATAAAATGAACCGCTCCAGCTGTATTTAGTCGTTCATTTTTAGATCAGTACCTGTTTCATAGTACTAAAACCCATTATCTTCTGACGAACATCTGCGAAATAATAAATCAGGAAGGAATAATTGCCCTGAGACATTTTCAGCTTTTCAACATTTTTTGAAATACTGTTAGAATTGTTTGTATGAAAATATTAAAATATTTGTTGTCATGTAATTAAAACATTAGAACTAAAAAGCTCGGAACTTCGTTAGTAACATTCATTGTCCGTCAGAAGAAAATGCTTCTAAAAGGCGTTATTTGAACTGAATAAAACAACCGGATGAATGGCTTCCAATCCACCATGGTGGATCGGACCTAAACAATATATGCCACTGTGATCAATGGGTAGGATGAAAATAAATGAAAAACTATTATCATCTAATTTGTGGCTATCATGAGAAACCAAGAGGTGGTTACAACAAAATGGAGGAATGTTCTTACTGGACAAAACACGCCAAGTAGCTATCGAGGGAAACTAGAACCTGAAAACCGTACCTACCGCTTCTCCGGTCTGTACACAATCGCGAACAGATAACGCGGCCGCGTGTTGTCTATTACTGACGGCAAGACAGTAAACGGCTGGCCTATAGACGCTCACGTTGCGCTGATGATGCGCGAGCTTAACCGAATGATCGATGGCTTTTTGGGGGACACACGAATGGTGAATGAGACCAAGGAATATTGGGCTAACAAGTACAGAATCGTTTTAGAAGTACAGCTGGAAAAATTTACTAATACCCAATACACTCTTAGCTGTGGTTGCCCTACCTATAAGATCGTCTGCAGACAATGAATTGTTTGCACTGTTGAATTTGTGGAGATGGAGGCGATACAGGCTCTGAATGTAATCAGCACATTGAGTACCATTGTGCATCGTTAACTGTTACATATCTCCGTATCTGAAGTGATTTTACTCCAAGCCATTACAATTACTCAATGCTACGAATGATGTGGTCGACTGGGCCAACCGGGGTGACCGAGCGGATCTACGCGCAACAGTCTGCAACCGCGCGACCGCTACGGTCGCAGGTTCGAATTCTGCCTCGGGCATGGATGTGTGTGATGTCCTTAGGTTAGTTAGGTTTAAGTAGTTCTAAGTTCTAGGGGACTGATGACCTCAGAATTTAAGTTCCATAGTGCTCAGAGCCATTTGAACCATTTGGTCGACTGGAATCACTTTCTGGAGAATACTTTCAGTGCAGTGTTTGAAGGAATTACACAAACATCTCCGGACAGGACTTGATCTAAACATCATTATCTCGTCACATAGTTCTTGCAATGAAACCTTAATCGCATTGTGCATTTCTAAATAAGTAGCAGAGTGTCACACTGACAAGTTATGAAAGAAGCATCCCAGACTGCACGTTCAGTTGTCACCTAGTTTACATAATGCAACACACGAACATAACTAACTCTTTGTTAGTGGTACCTCATAAGATGTCACTCATGGATGAGAAACCTTGCTTAGATGATGGGATGGAAGAGGAAGGAGCCTAACATATACTCATCGTCGAGGTAAACAGTGGCGTATAGTTGAAAATTGTGGTAAATACCTCCTGCACAAGCCACAATAGTATAGTGGGAATACATCGTGAAAATTAAAACATAGCATTCTTCAGCATTTACATGAAGGTGGAACACTGGTAGATGCCCCAGTCATCAAATTCTAATATTTCTACGAGGAGAGACATTTTTCTATGCTGCGTCACACAGAAATTTATGATCTCCCGTTCACTATTTTCAGACTTTCAGCTTGATCTCAGGAATCATTGCAGATTGAAGATAATCTCTAAATGGTGATTAGACAGCCAAGGAAAACTTACTTATTAGAAACACTCATCTGAGGTAATATAATATGTCTATATTTCGAGTTTTAGCATACCCAGGCAATAACGCAGTCACTTTATTCAAACTGAAATAAGATCTTTTACTCTACACGAAGTTTGTGAGCCTCTGAAACACTTGCCCAGCGAATAATTAAACTTCTCCAAGTAACCCGTTAATATACATTATCTACTAATGTGTGTGCGGTTTACAATTAAATGAACATTTTGTGGACGCAAGTTTATCAACAAACTGTTTCTCGAACAAACTATTTAATGCAGCAACTTACTGACGTTTTAATCAATTTGGAGCACAAGTGTGAAAAATAATAAAATAGTGTTGTATATTAGCTTCTTTCTTTGATCGGATCACCACGAAATAGCGCGGTACCATCAGGTGAAACGTATCTAGCTTGACAAATATTTTCGAGGTTAATAATGGAGGTTATTTCAACTCTGTATACTGTTAATCAGTCTGTTTGTAATACATGTTCTCATAATGTAATTGATTAGTTGAGCAATGTTCCTCACATGTAATTGAAATTACTGATATTGCATTGTGTGTAGCAGTGTTGTCGTAGCAAATTATATCATAATATTGGGGATGGACAATAGCCCTGTTATCAAACCATACAGACCAGCATTAACAATGTATTACTACCATCGCATCATGTCTCATTACCTTAGATGTTTCCTCTGGGAAAATCCCAGGACTTTTCATTTAACAAATGTAGCAAGCTATAACATCTGCAGCTGTGCTGTCGAATCCTGAAACAAAAATAACAACTAAAATGTGAGTCCATCTGTCGACAAGATCAGCTTCGTACACATCCGCGTCCTATTTCTCATAGATTTATAGGCTTTTGACACCGTGTATCACATGCACTTCTAATAAAATAGCGTGCCTACGGAGTATCGACTCAGTTATGCGACTGGATTCGTGATTTCCTGTCAGAAAAACCACCGTTCGCCGTAACTGACCGGAAGTCATCGAGTAAGATAGAAGTAATATCTGGCGTTCCCCAAGGAAGTGTTATATTCCCTCTTCTGCTCCTGATCTATATAAACTATTTAGAAGCCAGTCTTAGCAGCCCTCTGCGACTGTTTGTGGATGCCTTCATTTACTGTCTTGTAAAGCCCTTAGATGATCAAAACCAATAACAAAATGACGCAGACAAGGTATCCGTGTGGTGAGAAGAGTGGCCATTGACTCTAAAAAATGAAAAGTGTGAAGTCATCCATATGAGCACTAAAAGCGCTAAATTTCAGTTACTCGATAAATCACACAAAGCTAAATGGCTATGAATTCAACTAATAACTTCGGGATTGCAATTACAAATAACTTAGCTTGGAACGATCACATAGATGATGTTGTGTGGAAAGTGAACCATTAGACTGCGATTTATTGGCAAAACGCTTAGAAAACGCAACATGTCTGCTTAAAGCGACTGCTTCCACTCCGCTTGTCCGCCCTCTTTTGGAGTATCGCTGCACGTTGTGCGATCCGCATCAGATAGGACTGACCGAGTACATCAAAAAAGTTCAAAGAAGGGAAGCTCGTTTTATATTACCTCGAAATACGGGAGTGAGTGCCATGGATATGATACCCGAGTTTGGGGGGGGGGGGGGGGGGGCAATCTTCGAAACAAGGCCTTTATCGTTGCGGTAGGATCTTCTCATGAAATTTCCAACACCAACTATCTCCTTCTTCTGTGAAAATATTTCATTGACTATCACGTGCACAATGTGTTTCAGAAGTAATGGTCAATAATTCACACATGGAAAGTACAGGCCAAATGGAGGTAAAAAGCTCCAATAAGCATGGTTCCGCAAATCAACCGTTGCCGAGGTATCGCATTAATTCGAGTTGTGAAGCAGCTGTAAACGCCCCTGTTTACCACGGTATTTACGATGGTGTCTCAAGGTTGCATTCGCAGCTACTTCCCTCTCCCTGTCCGTGCACTGTGTCGTACCGGCCTCACAATCAGTTACGAACGCCAATGAAAAGTGCGCTAACATGCACTTCATGTACGGCAAAGCGAATGGCACAGCTGTTGAGGCTGCACGATTCTATGAAGAAGCTTTTCCTCTCCGCACGCAGCCCGACAGGCGTATGTCTAGCCGGTTACATCAGCACCTTAGAGAAACCAGGAGTTTCGCACACCATGTACGAGAAGGTCGACCCAGATACATAAAACCCGATGTTGAGGAAAGAGTGTTACGAATTGCACATGGATGTCTGAATACTTCAACAATGGGGATTGCTACACAGAAGCGTGTCCTGAGTCATAGCAGTGTGTGGCGGATTTTACAGAGGCGAGTACTCCAGCCATTTCATCTCGAGCGAGAGCAAGCCCTCAGCAATGGAGACGTCCCTCCTAGAGAGAATATCTGCCAGTTTGTGCAACAACAGTGCACCCTGAATCCCCTGTTTGCTGAGACCGGATTTATACTTGATGTCATTTTTAAGTACCATAAGTGTCACATTTGCGCCGATGTCAATCTTAAAGCAACAGACTAACCACGACATCAGCAGCGTTATTCGTTGAAAGGATTGCTCGAGGACTGCATAACTGGACCACACTTCCTACCACACAGAGACAAACCGGACAGCAGTACATGCGGTCTATGTGGACGGTACTTCCAGAGGCATAGGATGATGCCCTGATGAACGTGTGGGTCATACATGATGGTAGTCCAGGACATTTCCATTTACGAGTGCACTGACTTCTAACTCAGACGTATCGTCAACATTGGACGGGTAGAGGAGAGCACGTGCCGTGGCCTCCAAGGTCTCCAGATTTAAATCCCATGGATTTCTGTGTGTGGGGTCATGTCAAAAGCCTGGTCTACGCTGCCGATGTCAATTCTCTTGAGGAATTACGATTGCAGATTGAAGCAGTGAACCAGCATTTACAGAATTCCCCAGGACTGCCTGAGAGGATTCGCAGCTCATTTCAGAGATGACTTCAATGTTGCACTCAGACGCATCTGCAACATTTCGGACACCTACATTAACGCTTATGGGTGCTATGTGTGTTCCTAGACACTGATGAACCGCAACGGAAAATGTGTTGTATCTCCACAACGGTTGATTTATAGACCCATTTTTACTGGAGCTTTCTAGCTACTTTTGGCCTGTACTTTTTATGTGTGAATTATTGACCATCATTTCTGAAACATTCTGCATAGAGACAAATGACCATTATAATAAAATCAGCGAAATCAGAATTTGCAGGAATAGATTATAGTCTTCATTTATCCCGTGCACTTTTTGAGAGAGTCGAATGGTAAAGAAATAGCTCAGGTGGTTCGAGAACCCTCTGCCAGGCACTTAACTTTGAATTGCAGAGTATTCATGTAGATGTAGACGACAGGCAGTAAACTGGACTACCAGAGGTGAATACAATTACAAAATATATTCTAGCCTTGTTTTTCATTTGTGGCTAATTAATTATTTGTCCATAGATCATTTACAAAGATATATCAGAATGTCACCTAAACTAACAAAGAAAACAATCTATACAAGGTTATCTAATCATAGCGTAGTGTAATCGCATCTCATGTATATGTAGATAAACATGTTGTGTTGTTATTATTGATATGTTGTGTGCTGTATACTTTTATATATCTTTGCAAAGAGTTGTCGCTGGTCATTGCCCACACCACAAAGAAACATAGACTACACTACACTGCGCAACACTTCATCTACATGCACACACACACACACACACACACACACACACACACACACACACACACACAATTTTGGCTAGCATCAGGAGTTTGACAATACTATTGCTGTTCTACTGAATTCTTCGTGTTGTACCCCTGGCTCTTCTGAAAAAAATGAAAAACTGAGTCAGCATTTCACCACAATAAATGAGATGCTGATCTCAATAAAATAGAAAGAGTTTGAACTTAGGCATCACAGATCATGGACAACGCACTTCACAGTAATATTCATTAACTATGGCAGTTTACTCTAGAATGATAGTTGCTTAAACACAATTTTTAATTTTACCATTTCTCAATCTGTGCTATGTAAATGATGGTTGATTTTTTATTGTGAATTATGTAAGAGGTAGTTTTAACTGACTTTTGAAAATTCTACATTTTAGCTGTCGTTTTAATCTCCTTCGACATTTTAATGTACAGTTTTATTACCTTGCAGAAAACTATGTTTGTGTTTTTTGTTTGTTTACTCTTGGTAAAGATAAATTTGTTCTGGCTTTTTTTCTATGTTGATTAATGCTGCCGTTAGTGAGATAACTGATGATGTTCTTCTTGAAGTGCATAACTGATTAGTAAATATAATGAAGTAGTGTGGTTAGGATCCTAGGCCGGTTAAAGAGATATTTATGGCTATCTCGATAACTTTTTTTAGTTGTTATTTTAACGGTCATTTTCTGTAGTTTAAAGGCTGTTAGTAATTTGTGTACAGGACCCCCAAAACAAGATTCCATAGCTACAGATGGATTGCATCTAGGAACAGTATCACCATAAGGTATCGTCTCTTACATACTGATGATGGGACCTAAGGGCAGAGTATGCTGATGACATTTTCTTTGCTAGTGCATTCGAGCGTTTGTTCCCCTTCAGGTGATAATAATATTAGGAATGCAGTGTTGGCTATATAGTCTATTAAATTTTCATTCACATTCGATTAAATCGAGGTCTACACGTGGGTAACGAATGTTATATTTTCCTAAGAGTTAGAAGATCATCATTTTGCAAATGTAAAACGACAGTTTCACAATACAGAGTTCTTTTAATAACATCAGGCTTCAGTGATGCAAATGACATATTGTATGAGAAAACACATCTTAATAATGTAGTGTCATGTAAGGAGTAGGAAACAGAAAATATTTACATAAACATGTAGTTAATTACAACAACGTTTTCAAATTAACGCACCTTGTAACTACCTACATTGCATGTCTTTTAATATTTGAAAAGGAAAGCAACACAGAGGTTAAGCGAATTATGGCTGACACTGGTTTAGGGTAAGAAAATGTTTCTACCAACGTGGACACAAAAATGGCGCGTCATTTTTAAGCAGACATATACTAATCAGGAGAGGAACCTAAGTTCAAAATGGCTCTGAGCACCATGGGACTTAACTTCTGAGGTCATCAGTCCCCTAGAACGTAGAACTACTTAAAACTAACTAACCTAAGGACATCACATACATCCATTCCCCGAGGCAGGATTCGAACCTGCGACCGTAGCGGTCGCGCGGTTCGAGACTGTAGCGCCTAGAATCGTTCGGCCATTCCGGCCGGAGGAACCTAAGTGTACATTGATTGTATTAATCCTGGTTGTGAGCTACCCTTACGAATAGGTTATATATGTGGCCAACGTATTCGTTTTTTTTGTGTGTGTGTGGCATTTCTTCCACATTTTCTGATAAAAAATTTCTGGACACTTATCACGGGACCTCAGTGTACAGTATGTCCACTCTTCGCCTCCATGATGGTTCTGACTCTGCTGGCGAATGAGATTTCTGAATATCTGTGGAGAAATGGTAGCCTATGTTTCCCCAAGACCCTAAACCAGAGGAGGTGGAACGCTAGGATCTGGAGTGAAGTCGGCGTTCTAATTAATTCTACATGTATGTGTTCAGTTGGGTTCATGTAGGTACTGTGGGCAGACCGGTTCATTTCGGACTGTTATTGTCCACAAATCATGACCTCACATATGCTGCTTTATGGCTAAGTGCAGTGTCACTATGTTTAAAAAAACGTCATCGTCTCTGGACGGGCGGCCTACTGTACGCAGCAGACAATGCTGTAAAATGTGTCCTTAAACAAGGCGGCCAACCTTATCCACTAAAAGCATCCCCACACCATAACACCACCCCTCACATACTTTTGGCACTACACATGATGACAGGTAACGTTCTTCAGGCTTTCGCCAAACCCAAAACCTTCCATCGGACTGCCACAGGTTCATCACTCTAAGTGACCCATTTCCAGTCACCCACTGTCCCCTGGCGTCGCCATTTACACCCCTCAAGTGCCGCTTAGCAATGACTGTAGAACTGCGGCGCTTATGAGGAGCTGCTCCACCATTGTACCCCATTATTTGTAACTCCTTGTTTGACTACTTGTAGCACTTCGGAACTAATGAGTGATTCCTTCTGCTGATTTCGTGCTATTTTTTACAGCCACCTACCGCAATACTCGACGGTCCCAGCCTGTCATCACATGAGGTCAACCTGGTATTGGGTTAGCTGTGATTGTTCTTACACTTTTCAACTTCACAGTCACATCACCAACAGTCGATTTGGGCAGTTTTAGAACGGTTGAAAGTACCCTGA
The DNA here is from genome assembly GCF_023898315.1 of Schistocerca nitens. NCBI lineage: Eukaryota > Metazoa > Arthropoda > Insecta > Orthoptera > Acrididae > Schistocerca > Schistocerca nitens. The sequence continues at coordinate 403,432,684 of NC_064614.1, read as the reverse complement.
TGGATTTACTGTTAAGATGACATCCAGTGATTACTCCACGTTTGAAATCACTGATCTCTCCTGACCAGTCCATCCTGCAGTTACTGCTTGTCTACTGGCGATCCTGTACTGCCAGCATCCTTCCATACTGGCTGGTCGTTCTCTCGTGACATCTAGTGGCCAATTCCACATTACGTACGGGTGTCTGGATACTTTTTATCACATAGGTATATTGCGAAACTACTAAGAGTGAATACTATATTTTAAGCCTTTATTCAGAAGTCGAGATTGTTTTTCAACGAATGTAAGTTGGGTGAGATTAATCACTCTTTTAGCGAAAGTAAAGGCATTTCTAGGAGTAATATTCGGCTGTGAAATAGCAGTTGGACATCGCAACCTAAGTATTTCAAATTTACGAGCATGCTTCTGCAGGATGAGTTGCACCTCTTCCGATATGACGGCATTTGTGAGATGCATACACTTCGTCAAAATTTTAGGATAAGTTATAGCACAGGTGTTGCTCCTAGTAATTCCATCTTATTAATGTTGTATGTGCATTACATTTATAAAGTTTTAGCGGGTATGTATATCTAGTTTACGATCCCTCATTGTTACCAGCCACTGCGTGGCAGCGCCAACTATTGAGGTGATTCTGTATTAGGCGTCAGTACCAGCAGACGAAGCTGTGGTGTATTATGCCTACTACCTGAGCTCCATCTTATTTTGTTACTCGCTCCTGTAAACGGGAACGCGTTATGCAGATCCTGGAATCACTTCTGTCCATCTAGAAAAGGTAAGGCCTTATCATAAAGCTTCGGCAATATGATTACATTTCTTACAAGGGAACCTCCCCATCGCACCCCCCTCAGATTTAGTTATAAGGTGGCACAGTGGATAGCCCTTGAAAAACCGAACACAGATCAATCGAGAAAACAGGAAGAGGTTGTGTGAAACTATGAAAGCCGGCAGCGGTGGTCTAGCGGTTCTAGGCGCTCAGTCCGGAACCGCGCGACTGCTACGGTCGCAGGTTCGAATCCTGCCTCGGGCATGGATGTGTCTGATGTACTTAGGTTAGTTAGGTTTAAGTAGTTCTAAGTTCTAGGGGACTGATGACCACAGATGTTAAGTCCCATAGTGCTCAGAGCCACTTGAACCATTTTTGGAACTATGAAAAAAAAGCAAAATATGAAATCTAAGTAGTCTATGTGCAAATAGGCAACGTCAAGGAGAGTGTGAGCGCAGGAGCGACGTGGTCCTGTGGTTAGCGTGAGCAGCTATGGAACGTGAGGTCCTTGGTTCAAGTCTTCCCTCGAGTGAAATTTTATATTTTCGGACAATTATCGAAGTTCAGGCACTCACACATAATCAACTTCGCTCTCCAAAATTCCAGGACATGTTTAGATTTGCTTGGACATATGCAGGATTTGACGGTCTACACACGGAAAAATTTGAAAACGTTAAAAACATATGTTTTGACAGAGCACAGGGAAATATGTGCGACTGTGAAACTGTTGCATTCATTTTCTGCAGTTTATGTGACAAAATCTTATGTTTTCCTCACTTTTTTGGGAGTGATTATCACACCCACAAGAAAACCTAAATCGGGCAAGGTAGAAGAATCTTTTTACCCATTCGCCAAGTGTGGGTCGACAGCATATTCCTGTTATGTGACGCACATGCCGTCACCAGTGTCGTATAGAATATATCAGACGTGTTTTCCTGTGGAGGAATCGGTTGACCTATGACCTTGCGATCAAATGTTTTAGGTTCCCATTGGAGAGGCGCGTCCTTTCGTCTACTAATCGCACGGTTTTGCGGTGCGGTTGCAAAACACAGACACTAAACTTATTACAGTGAACAGAAACGTCAATGAACGAACGGACAGATTATAACTTTGCGAAAATAAACTTTTCTCCCGAGGACCTCTTGTCCCGCAGCTGCTCACGCTAACCACGGGGCCACGGCGCTCCTGAGCACATACTCTCCTTGATGTTGCTTATATTGCGCATGGACTACTCAGTTTGTATATTTTGCTTATTTTTTTCATAGTTCCACACATCTTCTTCCTGTTTTCTCAATTGATCTGTGTTCAGTTTTTCAAGGCCTACCCACTGTGCCAACTTATAACTAAAGCTGAGGGGGGTGCCATGGGGAGGTTCCCTCGTTAGTGTCAGATCACTGGTGAATTTTCTTATTTTTTTTTATTATTTTATATTTGTAATTTTTAATAAGTTTAACGAAGGCGATGTTGGTCTGGCGTATTCGACGATGCCCTTTGGCTACACTGTCTAAAGGATCGTTTCAAGAAATACCAAATTAAGGTGTTTGCTCTTTCAGTATTTGATTTGTTTATACATGCTTTTAGGTTATCCAGGTCTGCAAAACGCGATCGCGATCCTTAAATAGATGTATTTGTTCTCTGTTTTCTATGTAGATCAACCTGAAGATGCCTAAATAAGGCGAAACGCGTAGTTGAAAAATTATAAAAAAGTAAAATTGCAACCAAGACTGTTTTTTAACCAATGCTACTAAGAGTAATTACTGCAGTGACCTAATAAAAACGTGTAGTCAGATTGCTCTAAGAATGAAGCCTCAGTGGTTCAGTTCGTAATGAAGTCATACACTGTGTCTCAATCGTGAGTGAAGACGCGACGTGCGCTTCGCTGTTGTCCGTGGTTGTGAAATAACGTTGAACCCTCTAAGAGCGCGATGCGAGAATGGAAACGGCTGAATATGTGAAGATACACTGCATATAAACGTATCAAATCGAGACGAATGGTGGCAACAGGGAAAAGTTCCCTTTCCTCGGCACCTGGCAGAATTATGTGTTACATTCGCGTTCGCCGACGTATCGGAAAAACATATATCGTTCTGAGGTGGGATCGTTTCTCACGCGTCTAGACCTACCCACATTTTATCGGTTTTCCTTCACGGAAGCTCCTCTACTAACAATAAATCTAAATAAATAAATAAAAACATTTTGAGGAAAGCACCAGATAATGAGTGAGTAGAGGGCGGTGCTACTCTTTTCAGAGAGTAATAAGACCTCACTTGTTCCCAGTTAGGAATTATGATCAGTCAGTTGCTAATTTCAAGCAGAACACATAAACAAACGACTGTTCAGACGCTCAGCAACTTCCGACTTCAAAAAAGGAGAATGTAAAGTCAGCGTGTCAGCTGCATCTGGATAGAAGTCACCATAAGTGAAACTTACCGTCCGTGTGTAAGTCGGATTAAAGGTTAACAGATTAGAAGAATTTTTCAGTGTATTAATTAACTGCTAGATGGAAACCATTTGACAGGAAGGTTAAAGTCATGGTACAATATTCAGTTATGTTTAATTTAGTAAAAGAAGTTAGTTCTAGTGATTGAAATTCATTCCGCTTACTTTGTAACGAAAGACAGTCAATAATAATTTTTTTTCATAATGCGGGGCCACGGTCATAATATATTTCTTTAAAGATAGTACCGCCATAAGACTGTTGTTTATTTACAGTGTTACATTTACACTTACACAATCATGATTACGGCTTAAAAGTGGCATTATCAAGTGTTTTAAGTGTTATAAATTGCCTAAGATGGCACACGTCGTATTAAAATAGACTATTAGACACATTGTCTAAGAGTCGATATTTCTGGCAGAGCCTATTGCTTTGTTTCATTACTGAGTACACCATCTTCACTCATAGCCGAAATCATGATGGTGTATGTGAAAATGTAATACTGTAAATAAACAACAGTGTAATGGCGGTACTGACTCTAAAGAAATATATTCAATAATTTAGCACCTTCCAGTATTAAAGACGAAATTAAACCACTTTTCTTGTTTTCTGGGAAACTTTGCTATTTAGTGGAAATTTCTCACTACGATAAATTTATTTGTGAATTAATTCCTCATACTATGTTCTCTAAAATTTCTGTACCCTACAGAGCAAGAGCCTAAAACAGCATGTACCTTTTCCTTACTTTGACAACTCCCATCACGACGCATTTAGTTTCGTCAATAGCTACATTTTAAATAGTTATTTTTTGTGCAAAAATAATTACTAAACTGAGGAGATGACTAAACAACATACCTGTGTCCTTAATGTGCGTAATATGCAACAATACGTTCGCTTCCATCAGAAAATCTTAATGATAACAACATATTTTCTGGCTTCATAGATTCCTCTACGAAGTAGACCATAACGTGAATGTGCCAATCATACAGAAGCTGTGAACCCACAGAGATGTATAAACCTGTAACCTAACTTTTATAGTTATAAAATTGGAAGACTAAAGGTTCGTCGTTTAACAGTATACCACTGTCTAACAGCTAATCATAGTCCGGAAATTAAAAACTGGAAATAGGAGAGATGAAATATCTCTTCAAATGATTGTAAAGACCTTCCCACATACTTGGAATTGTGCTATCAATATCTGAAAGTGTTGATCGCTTCTTTGAACTGATACTGGAGTAGAAGACATAGAGAAGCAGTGCGTTACCCCATAATGTCTCAGTCGTGTTTGCAGCATATAGTGCGTGGGGTGTGTGTAGTCTCTAGGTTATATTGAAATCGCAATGCCAGAAGGGTGCTGCTTGCACCCAGTTTTGAACACTAGTGTCGTCATCCGTCTCCAAGCGCGTCAGGCTAAACCACCGTCTCAGCATTGAGTAGCGATCCACAGAGTGACGACATCTTAGGTTATTTGGTGGCGGTTCCGAGACACAGGAAATGTTATTCGTGCGCCAATACAGGTTCGAATAACGGTAACCATTGGACAATAGCATCCAAATCTCGCCTGAACTGCACGAAAAGAACCAATAATATTTGTAAGGTAATTGTTTGGAGAGCTTAAAGAACACCAACATCTTTAGTTTCATCACAGTAGCTTTTCCATGTTATCTAAAACTCTTGACACGAAGTGTTTTAAATCTGCAATTTATATGTATCAGTGAAAACTGTATTATATTCTAAGCATCTATTAACGCTACCATTCGTTTACAAAACGAAATGTGCTGTAGAGGCCGCAGTTGGCCATTTCCTACGGTGGGTGGTGGAACTGGGTTGCCAGAGGTCCGGGAACCAGTAGCTGAGTACCATGTGCGAGGTTGCGGTGGAGCGGCGACCGAATGCCTGATTGTCGTCCGACGCTTTGTCATGAAAAGGTCATTGTTAAAACACACATGTATTATTCGACAAACTGCAACATTTATAACGATGTCGAAGGAGAAAACGCATCCAAAGAGTAAGCTGTACACAGTTGACCCCGAAAGGTGCTGCGATCAGCGAGCGGTTTGTTGTCTCTGGCTGCCCACATACACCATGGCGGCTGAGTGATTTCACAGCCCAAGACTCGAACAGTGGACCACCAGTATAGGGGATCGGCAGGGGCTGAAGTAGGTCCACAGGTGGTCCTCCGGTTGGAGGACGCCATGCCAGCGGCACCAGCAGGGCGCCAGTTAGCAGGGCAAAGTCCAGAGGTGGAACTCAGTTGAGCTATGGAGACTCGTAAACTGGCTTAGGTCTCTCCTCGGAGCTGCTGACTGTCCGACAGCACACTTCAGTCTAGAAATGGGCAGTATATGTTTGGGCTTGGCCCATCTTTGTTTCGCCAAGCCAATGGTTCCTGCCGCATAACTCACAATAGAATCACGGCTCGAATATGAAGCAGTCGGGCCACCCACGCCACAATGGCTCCGCCTTTCTGCTGCGACGGTGATATTACAACTGTGGTTCCTTGCTGGTCGGGCTATGCTCTAACTGCTGAGTGCTGTGACGCCAGCACATGTTGCGACAGCGGTCTGACTCGGATCCATGAGCCTGTTGCAGCTCGTGGCAGCATCTTTATCCCATTCAGCCGTGATAATAAAATTACTTTTGGCGCAGTAGTGCCAGTATACAATGAAAGGGTATGGTGTTACCCGCCACATATCTATTCGTTGTTATTCTCAGAATAGGATATAATCTAACATATTTATTCAGTTCACTCTTACTAGCAGCCGAAGTGGGAAAGAATCACAATTTGAATTCTTTCTCAGTAAGTGCACTTTCTGGTACAATAGAGCACCATGTCCATATTTGTACTGTTGTAAGTTTTGTTTTGCATGGACAATGTGTGAGTGTGTCGTCTGCGTGGAAGAGACTGCAGATAGTACATTAGAGCCACTAATTATTTTTGAGCAGCTTTCAAAGTAGTGAGTAGAATGTCTGGACGAGTGCTGACCGACATGGTAACAGGGCAGTCCTCCACCACTGACGAGGTGGAAGATTCCTTTGTGGGGAGCCACGTTCCGTCACTCTGTAGTGTAATGCGTTGTGTGTTCCGCAACTTCCTCTCGAGAAATTCATGCAAGTGAGATATTTAAGGTAGTAGTTATAAATAATGATTGTTCTTTTGAAGTCATCACCAATGAATAGCATGTGGTGGAGATGTTTAATTATTCTATGAAATATTTTTGGCAGGTAAGTTTTGGGAACGTCAAGTTTCATTGTTCCAGGCCCATAGTCATGACGATGCTGTGTGTGTCACTTTCTAAGCTGAATTACATCTTTTATTAATTTTAAGTTGAGAATATTTAAGTATTCTGTGTCCAGTTTTTGATTAAATCAAACACTTCCATCCGGTGAGTAAACTATGCTATAGGCTTTGTCTCGGGGTACTGTGCGGACAAAGGAGAACGAAAGTGCTTAACCAAATCTGAATCATTTCGGTTCGTTAAAATTTCTTGCTGCAAAGGACAACAGAAGTGCTTGATTAAATTGGAGTTAGTAATAATTTTTTATGTAAATCGTTTTGGTTAGTTAAGATTTCTTGCTGCACAGGAGAAATGCTAGATAAAATTTGAATCAAAAATCATTTCTTATTTAAAGCATTTTGGTTAGTTAAAATATCCTGTTTTAAATGGTAAGAAAGATGGGTTTGTCTGCGTCACACACGTGGTGAGGTCACAACGGCCTAACACTCATTGCTGTAGCGTCAACAGAAAGATTTCCTGTGGTAATGAATTTCATCATCATCATCATCATCATCATCATCATTTACGACTGATTATGCCTTTCAGCGTTCAGTCTGGAGCATAGTCCCCCTTATAAAATTCCTCCATGATCCCCTACTCAGTGCTAACATTGGTGCCTCTTCTGATGTTAAGCCTATTACTTCAAAATCATTCATAACCGAATCCAGGTACCTTCTCCTTGGTCTACCCCGACTCCTACCCTCTACTGCTGAACCCATGAGTCTCTTGGGTAACCTTGCTTCTCCCATGCGTGTAACATGACCCCACCATCTAAGCCTGTTCGCCCTGACTGCTGCATCTATAGAGTTCATTCCCAGTTTTTCTTTGATTTCTTCATTGTGGACATCCTCCTGCCATTGTTCCCATCTACTAGTACTTGCAATCATCCTAGCTACTTTCATATCCGTAACCTCAACCTTGTTGACAAGGTAACCTGAATCCACCCAGCTTTCGCTCCCATACAACAAAGTTGGTCGAAAGATTGAATGGTGCACAGATAACTTAGTCTTGGTACTGACTTCTTTCTTGCAGAAGAGAGTAGATCGTAGCTGAGCGCTCGCTGCATTAGCCTTGCTACACCTCGCTTCCAGTTCTTTCACTATGTTGCCATCCTGTGAGAATATGCATCCTAAGTACTTGAAACCATCCACCTGTTCTAGTTTTGTTCCTCCTATTTGGCACTCAATCCGTTTATATCTCTTTCCCACTGACATTACTTTCGTTTTGGAGATGCTAATCTTCATACCACAGTCCTTACATTTCTGATCTAGCTCTGAAATATTACTTTGCAAACTTTCAATCGAATCTACCATCACAACTAAGTCATCGGCATATCCAAGACTGCTTATTTTGTGTTCACATATCTTAATCTCACCCAGCCAGTCTATTGTTTTCAACATATGATCCATAAATAATATGAACAACAGTGGAGACAGGTTGCAGCCTTATCTTACCCCTGAAACTACTCTGAACCATGAACTCAATTTATTGTCAACTCTAACTGCTGCCTGACTATCCATGTAAAGACCTTTAATTGCTTGCAAAAGTTTGCCTCCTATTCCATAATCTTCTAGAACAGACAATAACTTCCTCCTAGGAACCCGGTCATATGCCTTTTCTAGATCTATAAAGCATAGATACAGTTCCCTGTTCCACTCATAGCACTTCTCCATTATTTGCCGTAAGCTAAAGATCTGGTCCTGACAACCTCTAAGAGGCCTAAACCCACACTGATTTTCATCCAATTGGACCTCAACTAATACTCGCACTTTCCTTTCAACAATACCTGAGAAGATTTTACCCACAACGCTGATTAAAGAAATACCTCTGTAGTTGTTAAAATCTTTTCTGTTTCCATGTTTAAAGATTGGTGTGGTTACTGCTTTTGTCCAGTCTGATGGAACCTGTCCCGACTCCCAGGCCATTTCAATTATCCTGTGTAGCCATTTAAGACCTGACATTCCACTGTATTTGATGAGTTCCGACTTAATTTCATCCACCCCAGCTGCTTTATTGCACTGCAACCTATTGACCATTTTCTCCACTTCCTCAAATGTTATCCTATTTCCATTATCATTCCTATCACATTATACCTCGAAATCTGAAACATTATTGATCGTATTTTCACCTACATTGAGCAACTCTTCAAAATATTCCCTCCATCTGGCCAAGCAATCCACAGGATTCACCAGCAGTTTTCCTGACCTGTCCAAAATACTTGTCATTTCCTTCTTACCTCCCTTTCGAAGACTGCTAATTACACTCCAGAATTGTTTTCCAGCAGCTTGACCCAAAGTCTCCAACCTGTTTCCAAAGTCTTCTCAAGATTTCTTCTTGGATGCTGCAATTATCTGTTTGGCTTTGTTTCTTTCTTCAACATAACTTTCTCTGTCTACCTGAGTTCTATTATGTAGCCATTATTGATACGCCTTCTTTTTCCTTTTACAGGCTGCCTTGACTGTGTCATTCCACCAAGCTGTTTGCTTCGTCCTACCCATACACACTACTGTTCCAAGACATTCTTTAGCCACTTCTAGTACTGTGTCCCTGTACCTTGTCCATTCCTTTTCCAATGACTGTAATTGACTACATTCAACTAACTGGTACCTTTCTGAGATCATTGTTATGTACTTGTGCCTGATTTCCTTATCCTGAAGTTTCTCCACTCTTATCCTCCTACATATGGACCTGACCTCCTGCACTTTCGGCCTGACAATCCCTATTTCACTGCAGATTAAATAATGATCAGTGTCATCAAAGAATCCCCTAAATACACGTGTGTCCCTCACAGCCTTCCTGAATTCCTGATCTGTTATTATATAGTCAATGACAGATCTGGTTCCCTTGCCTTCCCAAGTATACCGGTGAACGTTCTTATGTTTAAAAAAGGAGTTTGTGATTACTAAGCCCATACTGCCACAGAAATCCAAGAGTTGTTTCCCGTTTCTGTTGGCCTCCATATCCTCTCCAAATTTACCCATAACCTTTTCATAGCCTTCTGTTCGATTTCCAATCCTGGCATTAAAATCACCCATGAGCAGAACACTGTCCTTGTCCTTTACTCTAACAACTACATCACTGAGTGCCTCATAAAAACTATCCATCTTAACTTGATCTGTCCCTTGACAGTGCGAATATGCTGACTCAATCCTAATTTTCTTGCTAGACACTGTCAAATCTATCCACATCAGTCGTTCGTTTACATACCTTATTGCAACTACGATGGGTTCCATTTCTTTCCTGGTGTAAAGCCCTACACCCCATTGTGCTATTCCTGCTTTGACTCCTGACAGGTAGACCTTGTATTCTCCCACTTCCTCTTCTTTCCCACCCCTTACCCGAATGTCACTAACAGCTAAAACGTCCAGCCCCATCTTACTTGCAGCCTCTGCCAACTCTACCTTCTTCCCAGAGTAGCCCCCATTGACATTAATAGCTCCCCATCTCATTACCATTTGTTTGCCAAGTCGTATCTTAGGAGTCCCTGGTTTGTCAGTTAGAGGTGGGACTCCGTCATCTCCAAAGGTCCGAGGCATTTTGCTCTGATTGTTGCCAGCATCATATTTAAAGTACCAGGGAAGCAGGTTGCTAGCCTTACTTGCCCCGAGTCCCATTGAGTTTTATCCCTAACGATTGAGGGACTAACCGGTGGATTTGGTAGTCTTTGCCGTGTGAGCTTAAAGGTGACCACGCCTCAGCATATGTCCGAGATGCCCAGCCTTATTCCAAAGTAACTGGTATCCCGACTGTCGGGACCACTTACTTGGCCACTCATACGTTGCCCGTGGTTCATGAACTAGAACATGACTACAGGAACCCACACCATGAACCATATTACTAAATTTCAATATAGTAATATTTCGTCTGAGGTTCTTTTGATTTTTGGTGCTCCGAGGGAGAGTAAAGGTGTGTTATCAGCCATTTGCAGACACTCCATGTTGGTTGCATAGCACTGGGAAGTGAGCTTGAATCCTCCAGAGTTTAGGATCGATCTGATTGGAAAAGTTGCGCGTGTGAAATATGAAAGAAAATATTACTATCGTGTGAAACAAACTTGTTCACGGCTTATGATGCTCAGTTATATTAATATCAGGGGAAAAATGGTACACAATAAGAAGCATGTGACGTGTAAAGCTGGGTTAAAATTTAAATTGTGGGAAAAAACAAGTGACAGTTAAATGAATAATCCTGGTGTACTTCGTTTGTGTGAAAGTGATATATATATATATATATATATATATATATATATATATATATATATATATATATATATTCAGATTTATTTTCTGTTATTTGTAAGTGGGTCGTCAGTGGGTCTGCAAACAAGATATTGAACTAAAACGATTTCATGTATGACAGTTCGTCAGTATTTCAACGATCCTACGGTGGAATCTTATCGGTGAGCGAAAGTGTGTGAATTTTGCAATCGATATCCTCGAACTACTGACAGCCTTGGGAAAGCCAGTCCTGACAAAACTCTACCATCTGGTGAGCAAGATATATGAGACAGGCGAAATACCCTCAGACTTCAAGAAGAATATAATAATTCCAATCCCAAAGAAAGCAGCTGTTGACAGATGTGAAAATTACCGAACTATCAGTTTAATAAGTCACATCTGCAAAATACTAACACAAATTCTTTACAGAAGAATGGAAAAACTAGTAGAAGCCGACCTCGGGGAAGATCAGTTTGGATTCCGTAGAAATATCGGAACACGTGAGGCAATACTGACCCTACGACTTATCTTAGAAGAAAGATTAAGGAAAGGCAAACCTACGTTTCTAGCATTTGTCGACTTAGAGAAAGCTTTTGACAATTTTGACTGGAATACTCTCTTTCAAATTCTGAAGGTGGCAGGGGTAAAATACAGGGAGCGAAAGGCTATTTACAATTTGTACAGAAACCAGATGGCAGTTATAAGAGTCGAGGGACATGAAAGGGAAGCAGTGATTGGGAAGGGAGTGAGAGAGGGTTGTACCCTCTCCCCGACGCTATTCAATCTGTATATTGAGCAAGCAGTAAAGGAAACAAAAGAAAAGTTCGGAGTAGGTATTAAAATCCATGGAGAAGAAATAAAAACTTTGAGTTTCGCTGATGACATTGTAATTCTGTCAGAGACAGCAAAGGACTTGGAAGAGCAGTTGAACGGAATGGACAATGTCTTGAAAGGAGGGTATAAGATGAACATCAACAAAATCAAAACGAGGATAATGGAATGTAGTCGAAATAAGTCGGGTGATGCTGAGAGAATTATATTAGGAAACGAGACACTTAAAGTAATAAAGGAGTTTTGCTATTTGGGGAGCAAAATAACAGATGATGGTCGAAGTAGAGAGGATATAAAATGTAGACTGGCAATGGAAAGGAAAGCGTTTTTGAAGAAGAGAAATTTGTTAACATCGGGTATTGATTTAAGTGTCAGGAAGTCGTTTCTGAAAGTATTTGTATGGAATGTAGCCATGTATGGAAGTGAAATGTGGACGATAAATAGTTTGGACAAGAAGAGAATAGAAGCTTTCGAAATGTGGTGCTACAGAAGAATGCTGAAGATTAGATGGGTAGATCACATAACTAATGAGGAGGTATTGAATAGAACTGGGGAGAAGAGGAGTCTGTGGCACAACTTGACTAGAAGAAGGGATCGGTTGGTAGGACATGTCCTGAGGCATCAAGGGATCACCAATTTAGTACTGAAGGGCAGGGTGGAGGGTAAAAATCGTAGAGGGAGACCAAGAGATGAATACATTAAGCAGATTCAGAAGGATGTAGGCTGCAGTAGGTACTGGGAGATGAAGAAGCTTGCACAGGATAGAGTGGCATGGAGAGCTACATCAAACCAGTCTCAGGATTGAAGACCACAACAACAACAACAACAACATCCTGATCCTCACCACAACCGTGCAAAGAGGACCAGAGCTTTACGAGGCCATAGAAATTTTATAATTTTAACGAAATAGCACGCCTTCTGGGTAAAGTTATATATTGTGATAAATATTTTGTTTAATTGTTTTGGAACCGGGAACACCGAGGATAAATATCAATCAGTGACACAAGACGCTAGACATAGTTAATTATTAGACGGCAGAAACTTTTCTTTCGGCTACCTGTCACTTGTTCCTTGTGCGCTCAGAATCCCAATGATTCGCAGTACTTAGACAAATGATGAAGTAAGAGTACGTGAGTAAACTGCACTGTGATTTGGATAGAGAAGAATCACTGCTGCGGTAACGTTACGTAACTGTTTAATACTGATAGTTTGTCAGATAGAAAATTCAGCTTCGCAAATTTAAAACAAGTTAAATCATGTTACAACAATAATATCAGGTGCTTAGGACATAACTATCGATTTGATTGGTTGTCAATGACGTTACGATTAAAAGAACTCATTACAACGTACCATTAAGAATACAACGTTAACTTGCTCGCCGTATCACGTATCTAGTGGGCCTGACTTCTAGATACGCAGGAAGAGTAGTGCAGCATGCAAAGGCATTTTTTGATAAAGGAATGTTTGTGTAGCTGCTGTGGAAAATGGTGACTCCAATAACTTCAGTTCATTTTTAAAAACTGGAGTCTCACTTCTGGTTCCTTTGCCGCTTGTAATGTTTTTTCGTATCTTCTTGTTTACAGCACCTGCATTTGCATGTCCTTCCTGCTCTCTTTCGATGTAATACACAGCGTCTACTGAATGTAATTGTGTTCTGTCAAATTACCTTACACTGCATGCATCTTATTCCACGTGTACCGTAGCGACCATGTACACAAGTAACGGGTAAGGCGAACCATAGATTGCGGTTTATTGGTAGAATCCTGAAGCGATGCAGTCCTTCAAAAAAGGAAATAGCTTACAATACGTTAGTTCGTCCAGTCATAGAGTATTGTTCGTCTGTATGGGACCCTTACCAGTTGGGTCTGATTCAAGAGATTGAGAAGGTCCAAAGAAGAGCGGCAAGATTCGTGACTGGTACATTTAGCCATCGCGAGAGCGTTACCGATCTCATAGAAAGTTTGAAGTGGGACATACTTGCAGGTAGACGGCGCGCTAAACAGAAGGGGCTGCTCACTAAATTCCGAAATCCGACCTTCACCGAGGATTTAGAGCATTTATTATTACCACCAACTTCCAAAGCGCGCAATGATCACGATTCAAAGATAAGGGAAATAAGAGCTCGTACTGAGGCGTTCAGACAGTCGTTTTTCCCTCGCGCGATCCGCGAGTGGAACAGAGAGAGAGAGAGAGAGAGGGGGGGGGGATATGATTTTGGAGCGAATTGTGCCCTTCGCCACACACCGCTTGGTGGCTAGCGGAGTGTAGATGTAGATATAGGCATATTACTGAAGGCCTGAGCGGTTTATTGCAGCAGCGCTGACGGCGAACGAGCGCGGTGTGTCACGGTAATAACTCAACGAGGCGTGCGCAATGTTGTGAGGCAGGTTAGCTTGCTGAAACAGCGGACTCAGCGGTACTGCACCGACTAGTGCAGCAAGGGGCAGGCATATTTCCCCACTGACAGTGGCAGTAGTGTCTTAAGATACGTACGCACAACAAGGGAGCCGTTGCCGACAACTGGTCATTTTTGTGACAGAATTATTGTGTGTCTCGCATCTCAACCAGAGCGACGCGGTTGCGCCGGACGAGGCTGCAACTTGGATCTGTCAGCAGAGGTCACTGGTTCCAGGCCACGATAGGGCAACAGTTCTGCACACTGTGCCCCTTCCCGGAGTTAGTGCAACGGTGCAGATGGCCACACCAGGTCATCTCCAGCAGCATTGCCTACTTCTGCCCAGGAGGCAGCGGGTCGCTTCCCGAGCATACCAGCCACCATCCGTCACTGCTGGATGAGTGTCTCATTACAGTGGCCATCCTCCGCCACGACGCCACGGGCCGTAGTGGCCACAGCAGCGTCGAGTTTGCGCGCCACTGGCAACGGGTCCACGCCGCTAGCGTGCTGTTGTACCGTGTCAGCAACGGAGGGTTTGCGGGTAACCAGCCCAGCAGAATTCAGCAGCTTGCCGGCCATTGACTAAGTGTATCAAGCAACGCATTATTACATTTGCAGCCGCCCTTCTCTGGCGCCCCCTGGACTCCACCACCCAATCGTATCACCCTGCCTCATTCCTCCCCACACTGCGCCAGGGGGCGCTATACGTAGAACTCACAGACAGTCAGCAATAGGGTATGGAAAGCACTGGAGGAGGCACATATTATTAGGGTACAGTGTAATAAAATGAGTTCCCTTTCTGAAACTGTGTAGTGTAACAAGGCTAATACGATTAGGCCTTAATATATTAGTTGAAAAGAGTTTACACAAATATGTGTTCAGGGAAATAAATTGAACTAAATTGGTGAAAAAGAGAATTTATTAAGTTTACAGTTCACTAAACTGTCCACAAAACATTAACTACATCATGGCATATTGTTAGAAACGTGAGTCTACATGTGTCTGGCCCGTGTTATACTCTTATTAAATTCATTAGAAAGTTTCGGTTTTGTTCTGGTATTATATTCATCCTATGCATGATGTTGAGCAAACAGAAAAACTGGTAAGTTATGTTCTGTGAAACATAAATACGAAGGTTTCTGATGCTAGCTCCTATACCAACCCCAAAATTATATCTTCTGTTTTTAATTTTTGGCGTCTTGGAAGACGAAATTCAACTGTAACTCCTCTGGCAGTAAACCTGTAAAGTGGACGGGTGTGACCTGTTGGGCAATGCGCTGTTGTGCAAGCAGTGTGCATTCTCACGCCAATGTTCAATAGCATTCTGAGGAACTACAGGTACTCTTGTGTACGGAATCACGAATAATGGTGGCAGCAATAGAGAAGGCCGGAAAGGAGACACACACGGGTCCAAGGCCTCGTTCTGGGGTGTGGGGCACCTTTCTTATTGCCTTTCTCTGCCTTCCCCGCCTCCACCCCCTCCTCTCTATCATTTACCTTCATCCCCTCTTTGAACGCACCACAGACGCCTACGATTTTAATAATAATAATAATAAAAAATACAATATTTAATGTAATAATAATTAACTGTTTAATTACAATAAAATGTTTTACATAATAATTTGTTTACATCAGTGCTTAGTTCAACGTGTTGGCACAATGTCTAAGAAATTGTGAAATATAGCCTTTCAAAATATGCGTTTGCAAATTTGAGAAGTATATGCGCGTGATGCACAAATTTGATTTTACCCAATATGAAACAGAAGCGTGCATCCACCGTATCACTGGGCCACTAAGCACTACGATTTTGAACAGAGGTCTACAGGGCAAGCTTTTAAATGACAGAAGTGCTGTTTCTTGCGGTCGTTTCCACCTAAGTTAGGTAGAAATTAACAGGTAAGTCACTCCTGAAAATTCAAATAATTGTCCCAGAAATGAATCCGAATTTCCTGTTTCGGCCAAGGTTTTCGAGAAGTTTTCCTTGGCCATCAAGCGAAAACCGGCACCGCAAGTCCTCTCTCAGATAATCAAAAATGGTTCAAATGGCTCTGAGCACTCTGGGACTTAACATCTATGCTCATCAGTCCGCTAGAACTTAGAACTACTTAAACCTAACTAACCTAAGGACAGCACACAACACCCAGTCATCACGAGGCAGAGAAAATCCCTAACCCCGCCGGGAATCGTACCTCGTACCTGGAGAACGCTACCGCACGACCACGAGCTGCGGACTCAGATATTCCATACGGGTCCACCAACATGTTGCCAAAGCTGTTTCGAATACACTGCAGAAGTTTCGCTGGAGAGCCTTTATACGTCCCCTGTCGGCCCCGATCTCTTCCCAAGCGATTTTCATATTTCTCATATTTCGGAGCCTTCAAGAAACACATTCGTCTCCGTCTATTCATTTTGGACGAAGAGGTGCATGCCTGGGTAAAATCGCGGATCCGTAGGCAACCGCAAACATTTCTCCATGAAGGTCTTGATCGTTTTGTCTCACAGTAAATAAGTTTAGTAAAAGTTACGGTGATTACTTTTGGTACAATAAAAAGTTTACTTACTTTTTTTCATTTTTCTCATTTTTATTTGACTGCCCATTATAGCAATTTAGTCAGCCTTTCAGGTGATCGACATGTGAGACATCCTCTATAATTCATAGTAATTCACTTTTAATCCACGATTTCTTTTGCAGACGGCTGATAATTTACTGTGTGCCCGGCCATTGTAATGTTAACGTTGTTACAATGTGCCACATTTGCTGTGAAACTTGCTGAAATGTTGAAATCAATATTTAGAACCTAGCTCTCTTCGCTCGCTTCTATTTCTGCATTTACAGGGTAACTCAAAAAAATGGACACAAGCTCAGTTGGCCATACTGTAAATTATATTTGGTTATACATACATGGAAGTCCACAGATGTGCAGTTCGCCCCCTTCCGGCTGCACGGATGACGTATAGACAGTACCTGAATTCATCTCACGCTCGATGACGAATGTCTTTCGCCAGTGAGTTCACAGTAGACATGGTAGCTAAACTGAGCCTTCCACGAACCCCCACATAAGAAGTCGCAGGGACCTCGCTGGCTGGAAGTAAAGTGTTAAGTCTTCATTCCCAAATTTGTGTAGCTATCGTTCAGGTAGAGACCATTCAGAAAATGTTGGACAATGAGATGACAATGAGGTGGCGTTCCGTCCTGCTGGAATATGTAATCCCATGGATTTTCATGCATTTGAGGAACAAGTCAGTTTTGCAGCATTCTGAGATACGTTACTCCAGTAACCTTATTGTCGTCGAAAGAAATAGGTCCATAAATCTATGTCAACGATTCGGTGCAAAACGAATCAAGTTTGCGACTGTCCCGCTCATCTTCCAGGGTTACATGGGGATTTTGTAGCCCTCCTGTCGTAACGTTCTGCCAGTTGACTTGTCCGTTTAGGAAAAAAAATGAATTGATCGTATGACATTGATAGCCAGGACACCACATATGGGGAAGTTTAAGCGCCGAGTTGCAAGTATTTTCAGTTGACGCCGCACTGGGTGTCTCGCGTGTCGATGATAATAAAGTCATGATAAGGACAACACAGCGCCCAGTGCCCGAACGGAAAAAGTCTCCGACCCAGCAGGAAATCGAGTCCGGGCCCACTACACGGCAAACAGACGCGCTCACGCTCCGCTGATCCCACTTATCGTAGCTTCGTCACTCTAAATTAGAACAGTTCATCTTCTTTCATGTTGCGAAGCACACGGTCACAAAAATTTACACGCTCTATCTTACAGTTCTCGCAAAGAACTGGAACCAGTTGTAGATGGTATGGTTTGTACACTAACAGGCGCCTCAATACACGCCAGACAGTTGTTTCCGGTAGTCCAAGTTTCAAAATGGTTTAAATGGCTCTGAGCACTATGGGACGTAACATCTGTGGTCATCAGTCCCCTAGAACTTAGAACTACTTAAACCTAACTAACCTAAGGACATCACAAACATCCATGCCCGAGGCAGGATTCGAACCTGCGACCGTAGCGGTCACGCGGTTCCAGACTGAAGCGCCTAGAACCGCACGGCCACACAGGCCGGCAGTCCAAGTTTCCTACTCGCTCTACGGCTTGGTTTCAATGGAATGAACGCGGTCAGCCTGGCCTTTTACCTTTACACAGAAAGTCACCTTCGTTAAATTGTTTATTCCAACGATCGACCCTCTTCCTCGTTGGATAATCGACGTTAAACTTGTGCCGAAAGCAGAGTTACCTGAATGTTAATGGACGCGTATGCCAAAGTTTGAGAATAACTGCACAGTAACTTTTACGTTGCACAGCGCAGTCTGCAAAATATACGCTGAAGAAAACGAAGTTATTTTTATTGAAACAGTAAACTACACATATTAAACAAACTCAAGATATCCCAAAGATGAGAAGAATTCCCTGCAAACAGTCTCAATTTAAAAAATGAAAGCATCTTTTAAGAATTTCGGAACTTCGTTTGAAAGTGAATGTGGCAACACGAGCAACGCTTCATGTACTTTAAAAACGTAATTTGATATGAGATTTCAATTTCGGAAATATATCATTGGTTACTGTGATATTTGCTTCAATATAAAGAGTTTTCAAAACAAAAATTGTAGGCAGCTATAAACCGGAACTTTCTTGTTCGTCTACTTTTCCACCATACAGCACAGAACACCTTGCGGCACGTGGCACAGGGTACCCCGTGTCACTACTAGTCATTTCCCTTCCTGTTCCACTAGTAAACAGAATGAGGGGAAAATGACTATACGTATGCCTCCGTGCGAGCCCTAATTTCTCGTATCTTATCTTCGTGATCCTTAGGCGCAATGTATGTTGGACGTAACAGAACCGTTCTGCAGTCAACTTCAAATCCGGTTACTGTATTTTCTCAATAGCGTTCCTCGAAAAGAACGCCGCCTTCTCTCGAGGGATTCACATTTGGAAGCATCTCCGTAACACTAGCGTGTTATTTGAAGCTGCAAGTAACAAATCCAGCAGCCCACCTCTGAATTTCTTCGATGTGTTCTTTTAATGCGACCTGGTACGGATCCCAAACTCTCGAGCACCGCTCAAGAATAGATCGCACTAGCGTCCTATATGCGGTTGCCTTTACAGATGAACCACGCTTTCCTACAGTTCTCCCAATAAACCGTAGTCGATCATTCGCTTTTCCTACCACAATCCTCACATGCTCGTTGCATTTTATATCGTGTTGCAATGTTACGCGCAGATATTTAAAGGGCGTGGGAGTCAAGCAGGTTATTACTAATGCTGTATCCGAACACAGTGGATTTATTCTTCTTACTCATCCCCATTAACATACATTTTTCTACGTTTACAGTTAGTTTCATTCATAATACCAACTAGAATTTTTTACTAAGTCATCCTGTATCCTCCTACCGTCACTCAACTTCGAAATCTTACCGTACACCACAGCATCATCAGCAGACTGCCGCAGATTGGTGGCCACTCCGCCCGCCAAATCATTTTTGTACAGCGTACAGCGGTCCTACAACACTCCCCTGGGGCATTCCTGACGATACCCTTGTCTCTAGTGTACACTTGCCATGGAGGACAACATACTGGTTATAAAACTTAATAAGTTTTCCAGCCACTCACATTTCTGTCAACCTATTCCATATGCATGTACCTTCTTTAATAGCCTGCAATGGGCACCGTGTCAAACACTTTCCGGAAATCTGTAAATATGCAATCTGCCTGTTGCTCTTCATCCACAGTTCGCAGCACGTCATACGAGAAAAGGTCAAGTTGAATTTCGCTCTAGCGATGCTTTCTGAAACCATGTTGGCTCGAGAACATAAGCTTCTCGATCCCAAGAAAAATATGTTCAAGGATTCTGCAGCAAATCGACGTTAGAGATATTGGTCTGTAATTTTGCTAATCCGTTCTTTTGTCCTTCTTATAAACAGGAGTCACCAGCGCTTTTTTCGCTGGGTGAGGGATTCGCAATAAATGCAATCAAAGTATGGGTCAATGTCGTAGAGTACTCTTTGGAAAACCGAACTGCGGTTTCATCTGGACCTGGTGACTTATTTGTTTTCAACTCGTTCAGTTGTTCCTCTACCCGAGGGATGCTTATTATTACGTCGTCCAAACGGGAGGGAGTCTGTTGGATGGTCAAATGACTCTCCTGCGTGAACGATTTCTTGATGTGAAATTTAAAACTTCAGTTTTTGTGACTGCATGGAGGCCTTAGATCCACCTAGTCATTTTACATCGGATCAGAATTTTCTCCCGTTCTCTGCCCCATCTTTTACTAAAGGTATGACAGTGGTAGTAGTTGTATGTTTCGCTCATAGATCTTTCCACAGAAACACGAATCTGTATTAATCTTTGCTTGCCGTCATTTGCGCGTTCTCTTTTGAACCGAGGGTGCAACAGTCACTGCTTCCCCGCTATTAAACCATGGTCGATCTTTCCCATCCTTAATCCACTTACTAGGCACATAATTCTCCAGGTCACGATTTACAGACTGCTTAAATTATGCAGTCTGCATAATTCCTCCTACGTCCATCTTACTAGAACTAAGTAATGTCAGTTGACTGTCTATGTGAGATTCTAACAATTGCTTATCTTCTCTTTCTAGCAGAAATACTCTCCTACACTTCTTAACTGATTTATTGATGTAAATAGTCATAGTTGCTGTGAAGACATAAAGGTCGCTAATCCCGGTTTCTATGCTGACGTTGTTTAAGGAATATAGAACCGTTAAGACATTTTTCCGCACGGATCTCATATCTGAGTAATGCTCAGCGATAACCTACAAGTAAAAATGAATGACAAAGATCGCTTATGAATTCTCAGTAATATGTCATCGATAATATTTACGAACACGAGGTATTTAATGTCCACGAAAAACACAGACATAAAGATCAGCCCGCATCTCGTGGTCGTGCGGTAGCGTTCTCGCTTCCCACGCCCGGGTTCCCGGGTTCGATTCCCGGCGGGGTCAGGGATTTTCTCTGCCTCGTGATGGCTGGGTGTTGTGTGATGTCCTTAGGTTAGTTAGGTTTAAGTAGTTCTAAGTTCTAGGGGACTGATGACCATAGATGTTAAGTCCCATAGTGCTCAGAGCCATAAAGATCAAAAAGAAGAGGTATTTAACTTAGGAAAGTGTTTGTTAATGTCCTTGAAACGCAAGAAAAAAATTAATTCATTGCCTTATCTCCTGTACTGGTATAATCTTGTACAACAATTTGAGCGTTATCCCCCAGTTTCAAATTTTCTGAGAAAAGACAGTGTTCACTTGGTGTGACTTATTCTTAGGTAGACCTGACACTGCACATTTCTATCCCACGTGTAATCCTCAGGGAGGAAATGTTTTGAGCATACCTCTGCACTGTTGTTGTCGTGGTCTTCAGTCCAGAGACTGGTTTGATGCAGCTCTCCATGCTACTCTATCCTGTGCAAGCATCTTCATCTCCGAACAACTACTGAACCTACATACTTCTAAATCTGCTTAGTGTGTTCATCTATTGGTCTCTGTCTACGATTTTTACCCTCCATGCCTCCTTCCAATACTAAATTGGTGGTCCGTTGAAGCCTCAGAACGTGTCCTACCAATCGATCCCGTCTTCTAGTCAAGTTGTGCCACCAATTCCTCTTCTCCCCTATTATATTCAATACCTTCTTATTAGTTACGTGATCTACCCATCTGATCTTCAGTATTATTCTGGAGCACCACATTTCGAAAGCTTCTAGTCTCTTCTTGTCCAAATTATTTGTCGTCCATGTTTCCATACATGGCTACACTCCATACAAATACTTTCAGAAACATTTCCTGACACTTAAGACTACACTCGATGTCAACAAATTTCTCTGCTTCAGAAACACCTTCCTTGCCATTAACAGTCTGCATTTTATATCCTCACTACTTCGATCATCATTTGTTATTTTGCTTCCCAAATAGCAAAACTCATCTACTGCTTCAAGTGTCTCATTTCCTAATTCCCTCAGGATCACTTGATTTAATTGGACTAAATTCCATTATTATGGTTTTGTTTTTGTTGATGTTCATCTTATATTCTGCTTTCAAGATACTGTCCATTCCGTTCAGCTGCTTTTGTAGGTCGTTTGCTATCAATGTCGTCGGGAAACCTGAAGGTTTTTATTTTTCTCCATGGATTTTAATACCTACTCCTAATTTTTCTTTTGTTCCCTATCGTTGCATTACGAACCTTTATTTTATCCATTCATTTGCACAGAGCTACCCACATGCTCTGGACAATAAAGATTTTTGGAAACAATGGAGCGTAACATCTAAACTTTTTTTGGAAATGTGTTGTAATGAGCAACGTCACAGTTACTGCCTCTCTTACGTATTTCACCGCCAATACAATCCAAGGTAATCACTACACAAAACACAGCACTACCCGTATACGAAAGGCAACCAGTACCAATTTAAGAATGCAGCTATCGACCACGGCCGGTTTGCCGACGTGTCTCCCCAGTGTCGTCACATCATGAGGCCCTAGCTGACAAAGTCTTGCTCGGGAAGCCGGAATACACCCCCTTTAGTTTCGACCTAGATTCAGTAACTCAACAACCGTGTCGAATTTGTTGTTGGCAGCAGGTACAGTCGGCCCACGACTGTGTGTTATTACTAAGCTCGCTTGCTACAGTCAAGTAGTAGGAACAATCACGTGGTGAGGTACTCACTTGGAAGCAGCTGAAAATTATTCTTTGTTAAATGTTGCTTGTAATTCTATGAGTTCCTGCTTCAAGACTCTTACTTTTCATTCTACTTTATTCTCCGAAAGTTTGAAGTTTTCATTGGTGGGTTATGACCCCCCCCCCCCCCCCCACGACCCGTATCCCCCAACTCACCATGGACCAGCACTTAACAGTGGAACACTCCAGGCCAGTGCACAACTACCGGCACATAAGCCTCAGAAAAGAAGGCTTAGTGCCTAATGATTACTGTTGTTTTAGTGGACACCGCTCGACAGAGTTCTAAATTCTGCAGCTGGTGGAACTGGCGATGGAAGTAATTGAGCGTTGCCATTAACTTGTAGCGATACTGTTTAATGTCTAGAAAGCCTTCCCTAACGTATAGTAAGACGGCCTTCTTTAGAAGCTACCTATAATGGGGATGTCTGGTCGTACTTCCACCTGCTCCAGTCGTACAGTGGCAGCAGAACATTCAACGTGCCTGCTGAAGACCGCCTACCTGTAGCACGTCAGATTAGAGCTAGAATGCAGCAGGGGTCTGTGCTGGGCCCTTACATGCAAGTCGCCGAAGTGGCGTCAGCTAAAATGACTTGCAATACGGCGGCTGAACCCCGAAGGGGATATCCCGGCCAATAAATGCCATACGATCATTTTTGTACTGATTATACACTGTGTAGCGGGACTTTGAATTTCGCCGCGCGGCACTCGTTCCCTCAGATATAAATTATACCGTGGCAGCTGTATGAGCACTCGACGGCAGAGAAAATATTTATAAGAAAATGACGGTACAAAACTTTTAACTCTTTTGTTTTCTACCCGCTCTTGTCTCTTGAGAGCGGAAGCTTAACTTCACTTATTCGCTAGTCTTGGTATGATTCAGACGTAAAAACTTATTCGTTAGTCTTGGTCTGATTAAGACGTAAAAACTTATTGCTGTGCATACATATTGTATTGTGGAAGCTTGTATGAAATTTGGAGGATGGAAACAGCCGTAAAATACATTGCATTCAAGATCAAGATGGTTTTAATTTGTAGACATTAGTAATTCCTGGACGATGAAATTTACTGCAAGTTTTTGGAGCAGCTACGACTTTTTCATGCAGAAATGAAGCAGGAGATTGTTGGAGAGCAAGAACTGGACGCCTCACGAGAGAAGACATATTACCTTGGTAATGGATGAGCTCTTATCTACGCCATTTCCTCCTGTTAATCACATTTTGTTAGTCTCTGTTCTCTTTCAAATAATTTTTGTAGTGGAAATTGGTTTGACGTTTGCTCAGAAACGCTACAAGGACCACACCAACAATAGCTTTTTCGAATCACGAAGTCCGATAGCTTCTCTGTAATACGAAGTCCGATTTGCATTTCATTCTTTCCCTTTTTCACGGTAATTAACGATTTTAAAACCCCTTTTTATTCACCATTTCTTCCCACATTTTCAACCTTTTCTTTTCTTCTCTTTTTTCTTTTTTATGAACCACTACAACTGTGAGCGTGCAAAAGATGAAAAAGTGCAATTGGCCTTGTATGCCAGTGAAACTGCGCTATGGGTGCGACGCGGCTGCCTCCATGCGAAATACGTGAATGGGCCACATAGTGCCGGCTCAAATTCAGTCCAGCCAAAAACTAACCCGTTGTAATAGCTTGCAAGATGCTGCCAGTAGACCTGCAACTACTACAGATCATGAGAGGCCATATCCCGTGGTCGAGCACTGCCAGGTATCTTGGTGTCACATTGGACTGACGCCTCAAATGGGAGCAGCACATCTGAGATGTATGGAGTAAAGCCCTTGGGGGGAACCACTTAACTTACCCCTTGCTAAATCACGCGTCTACGCTGCTCTCACAGTGCGGTGCCACTCTCTCTCTAACGGTTGTAGAACCAGCGTTAGAGCTGTGCGGGGAAACGCCACCATCACGCATGTAAAGCTGCTTCAGTCGGAGCAGAACAAAGACCCCAGGCTTGCTCTGAATCTTCCACGCCACATACTCACGCGGCAGCTGCGTAAGATGACTGGAATCCGGATACTTCCGCAGAGATTCCATCGGATTGGTCGTCGATTATACACTTGAAGCAAGAATCCGAGAATCAACTCATCAGTAGTCTGGGAGACTAGGTATAAGCCGTGCGAAATAATGTGGCCCCTGCGCAGAAACGTACTATCGTCGTGGAGTCAGGGCGAGTCCCTTACTTTTTTCTCGAGGGGCAGCCACCTCACTCGTGCGTCGGCTGTCGAGCTGTGCACCCCGTCTGTAAGCGGTGGCCACCTCAATTGTTAGCTTTCTGTCGCCTCCGTTCCACGTATTTCGACTGTTTTCGTTATTATCTCCATTTTACACAATATGGCATCGCAATCACCACACACCACAGATGCAGAGAAAGTGCTTCACATCCATGCGTAAGGTATGTTCACAGCCTCTTAAAAGTTATGTCGGGACAGGCACATGAGGGAGTAAAACTTCCATTAAAAATATCAGAGAGGATGGCAGCAGCCACTACATTATTACTTGAAGTACGACCCTTAGGATAAAAGGGTTGAAACGAATAACTGAATTTATGTTAACAGCGCAACATTTATACGTTTATCGATAACAAAAGTTACACTTATTAAACTGATATAAATTGAATAGCATGCTTCCTGCGCTAAACATTACTTTGTAAGTGGTAAAAATGAATAATAAGACAATATACAATGTAATTTAGCGCCATGTTCAGTATCATGTAGCCTATGTCAGTAAGTGGGGGTACAGTGCCCAAATAAATCAAAAATTTACAGTTCATACATTTAAACCATTTAATAACAATAAGGAGATAAATAAAATTTTAAAAAAGATTGAGGCTTCCCTTTTGAAGGAGCCTGGATGTTTGGCATCTGAATATTGCCGTTGCATACTCACTGGTGCTCAAACCTCAGCCCACTGGCACATACAAGGCACAAGGAATAGCTCCGAAGCTAACCTGAAATGCAGGGTGTACATAAAGTCCTGGAACACATTCAAGTATTTACTGCACAAGAACTAAACATTGTACAGATGTCATACATATTGCATTTTGAAGAGAAACTCTGAAATTTTTGTTTAGAAACATTCGATATGCGAACCATGAGTGACCCGACAGACAGCAACATGGTAATCGAATTCTTGCCACACCTGTCCCAGCATGGCATCGTCGACTGTAGCAGTCACGTCCCTTATTCTCTCACAGAGCTCTGCTACATCACGTGGTAGAGGCGGTGCACACACCAGATCTTTCTGTGTCCCCACAGAAAAAAGTCAGGCGGAGTGAGATCTGGCGATCGGGGAGGCCATTTCATGAAACAGCTGTACCCTTCTGTAGCACAGCCGATCCATCGATGCGGCAGGTCCGTGTTCAGGTACCCACAAACTTCACGAAGAAAATGGGGTGGAGCCCCATCCTGCTGAAAGATGAACGGAGAGTCTAATTGCATTTGAGGCATCAGCCATTACTGCAACATGTCCGAGTAGAATTATCCAATGACAGTGCTCTCGGCGAAGAAGAATGGCCCGTACAGTTTTCGACGTGACAAGACACAAACAAAAATTACCTTTGGGGAATCACGCTCAAATTCAATGCATTCATGTGGATGCTTTGTACCGCAGATTCGAAATTATGCCTGTTCACTTTCCCATTAGTGTGAAAAGTGGCTTCGTAGCTCAAAATTCAAAATGGTTCAAAAAATGCCATCCCCAACCTCACTCAATTGTTGCAACTGCGAACAAAACTCAAAACGCTTGTTTTTATCGTCATCATTCAGCTTCTGCATTAGCTCCAATTTGAATTGTTTCATAGAGCTTCTGTCGCAGGACTTTGCACAGTGTCATTGGGGCCATTTCGAGTTCACGGGATGGATGACGCACCGATTTCTTTGGATCCTTATAAATGTCTCTCGTACGCGCTCCACGTTCACTTCATTCTGGGATGTCCACTTCTCTTTGCCGGGCACAAGCAACCCGTGGTTACGAATTTGTTGTGCCAGTGGTAAATGGCCTTCCTTGTTGGTGGCTTCTTACCGTACTTGGTTATAAACATCCGCTGAACAGCTGCAGCACACTTGTTTTTGTCGAACTCCAACACAGAAAGCTCGCTACGCACCAGCGCTCACTACCGGCAAAATACCAAACTACGCTATGGCGGTAGACATGAAAAAAAAAAGCCTTTCAGCCTTTCTCTTCAAAATGACATATGTATGATATCTGTACAATTTTCGGTTCCTGTGCAATAAATAATTGAAAGTGTTCCCGGACTTTATGTACACCCTACAGCTCAGTGTTAGGAACAGAAAATCACCATGATTCCTCTTAGTAAAGGGAGTTACAGCTGGTGTACCTGGCCAGTACAACGGTAGCGTTTATCATAACATAAAAAATCGAGTAAGCCAATTGCTGACAACGTACACTCGTTCAAGATCTGCAGAATCATACAGAAACATAACCCATTGTGTGCAACCAGTTCAGTACAGTCTATTATTAACACATTCTGTCGCTACACTGCATGTTGATAAGTGTTAGATAATGTTGACAGTTGGTCGTACTGCATGTAGGCAGATGTTAGATAATTTTGACTGTAGGTGGCAGGTGTGACAGACGGACACACTAAAGCGCTCTGATGTAAGCAACAGCAGTGGCGTGTCGTTGCAAGTTGTTTTGAACACGTACAGTGCATTCCATAGTTTCTGGATTGTGTCTGTTTAATACTATAGTTACAAGTATCGTGCTTTTTAGAGTTTTCATTCGTTTCGTGTCTTCCGTTATGTAAAACCTACGTAATGTGAATATCGTTGGTGTGTTTACAAGCTAGTTTTAACTTCTGCTCGCCGTGTAATCTATAATGCCTTGGATCCATTACAATGCTTTAAATAATTTCCTGATAGCGTCAGTTTAAGAGTGTTGTTAGAAAACATGGTGCTTTTATAGTTTCCATTCACTCTGTGTCTGGCACTACCTGTGTTCAACGAACTTCGACTGTCTTATTGTACGTCCGCCCGACGCTTGGAAGTTGGCTGCACAACTTACCCAGAGATAAATTTTTACTGATTATTACTTTGTTATAGTTTAGGCATGCTGTAGTGCTTTTTAATTTACTGTAAGAGTAGCGTCATATGTGACAATTGTTTATGTTGCCGTAAGTTAATTGGTATGGGAGAAACATACTCGGACTGTGAGTTGGTATTTCTCTGGAGAGAATGCAGCGAGGAAGCTAAAAAGTATCAGATGGTTCTCTCCCATGGAACTGTAGAATACGTAGTCGAGACAAGAAAATCGTGGAACAGGGAAGAAATACACTCCTGGAAATTGAAATAAGAACACCGTGAATTCATTGTCCCAGGAAGGGGAAACTTTATTGACACATTCCTGGGGTCAGATACATCACATGATCACACTGACAGAACCACAGGCACATAGACACAGGCAACAGAGCATGCACAATGTCGGCACTAGTACAGTGTATATCCACCTTTCGCAGCAATGCAGGCTGCTATTCTCCCATGGAGACGATCGTAGAGATGCTGGATGTAGTCCTGTGGAACGGCTTGCCATGCCATTTCCACCTGGCGCCTCAGTTGGATCAGCGTTCGTGCTGGACGTGCAGACCGCGTGAGACGACGCTTCATCCAGTCCCAAACATGCTCAATGGGGGACAGATCCGGAGATCTTGCTGGCCAGGGTAGTTGACTTACACCTTCTAGAGCACGTTGGGTGGCACGGGATACATGCGGACGTGCATTGTCCTGTTGGAACAGCAAGTTCCCTTGCCGGTCTAGGAATGGTAGAACGATGGGTTCGATGACGGTTTGGATGTACCGTGCACTATTCAGTGTCCCCTCGACGATCACCAGTGGTGTACGGCCAGTGTAGGAGATCGCTCCCCACACCATGATGCCGGGTGTTGGCCCTGTGTGCCTCGGTCGTATGCAGTCCTGATTGTGGCGCTCACCTGCACGGCGCCAAACACGCATACGACCATCATTGGCACCAAGGCAGAAGCGACTCTCATCGCTGAAGACGACACGTCTCCATTCGTCCCTCCATTCACGCCTGTCGCGACACCACTGGAGGCGGGCTGCACGATGTTGGGGCGTGAGCGGAAGACGGCCTAACGGTGTGCGGGACCGTA
The DNA here is from genome assembly GCF_023898315.1 of Schistocerca nitens. Classification (NCBI taxonomy): domain Eukaryota; kingdom Metazoa; phylum Arthropoda; class Insecta; order Orthoptera; family Acrididae; genus Schistocerca; species Schistocerca nitens. The sequence goes on along the minus strand of NC_064614.1, from coordinate 403,403,933 downwards.
GCCCAGCTTCATGGAGACGGTTGCGAATGGTCCTCGCCGATACCCCAGGAGCAACAGTGTCCCTAATTTGCTGGGAAGTGGCGGTGCGGTCCCCTACGGCACTGCGTAGGATCCTACGGTCTTGGCGTGCATCCGTGCGTCGCTGCGGTCCGGTCCCAGGTCGACGGGCACGTGCACCTTCCGCCGACCACTGGCGACAACATCGATGTACTGTGGAGACCTCACGCCCCACGTGTTGAGCAATTCGGCGGTACGTCCACCCGGCCTCCCGCATGCCCACTATACGCCCTCGCTCAAAGTCCGTCATCTGCACATACGGTTCACGTCCACGCTGTCGCGGCATGCTACCAGTGTTAAAGACTGCGATGGAGCTCCGTATGCCACGGCAAACTGGCTGACACTGACGGCGGCGGTGCACAAATGCTGCGCAGCTAGCGCCATTCGACGGCCAACACCGCGGTTCCTGGTGTGTCCGCTGTGCCGTGCGTGTGATCATTGCTTGTACAGCCCTCTCGCAGTGTCCGGAGCAAGTATGGTGGGTCTGACATACCGGTGTCAATGTGTTCTTTTTTCCATTTCCAGGAGTGTATTTGCGCCCCCCCCACGAAGTACTGGAATTGGCATCTTTAGAATTAGATAGGTTGAAGGGATAAAGAGACAGTGGGAGCTGGGAGAAGGTGGCAAGTAACAGGCAAAAGGAGAAAACCTCAGCAATCATATTTCAGATTCCAGTTAGCAATAAGTTTGAATTGTTACCTGAAGCAGGGGAAGAGCCTCAAAGAGTTTTTGAGTTTAATAGGGTGCAGCAGCCTCGTAGACTTTACGGCTAGGCAGAAAATTCACGTAGAAAGGAAGTCTTCCGATCAGGAACCGGTCACAGGAGAGGTTTAGACCAATTGCTACAGGAAAATCTAGGCGCCAAATGCGAAGTCGTAAGCTAAGTGAAACGTAGCGCCAAGCTTAGCTAGCTGACGAGAACGCAGGAGCCTTGTTTAGCGATTTTGATGGCGAATATAAGATTCTTATAGTAAGAGGAGCAGGCAACAACCTAGCTACCAGCTTAGAACATAGCAATAAAGGTGACCGCGAGTAAATACGAGCAGCCACCACAGATATTCTTGTGGGATTTGTCAAACTTTTGCAGCGACGTGACCAGCCCCGGGTTAACACGGCTGTTAGCCATGTGAACGAAGTCCTGGGTGAATTGCTTTTCACTGAAACGAAGTCGCATATCTGTGTTGTGCCCGTTGCTGCGATCGGGAGATGGCGATACAGTAATCATGACCTGCAACCGAAGAGGAGTGGGAAGGCAAGATTAGCTGAGCACCTTGTAGAGCGTGTAAGGGGGGCCACATGCACCAAGACAAAATCCCTCTTACTGGAATCAATGAAGCACATTTTTTAGGCTGGAGTCATGTTACAGCCAGAGAGTATTGACGAATTTAGAGCAGTACAAAACCATGATACGAGTAACATTTCCAGAAAAAATTAATTAGGTTCATCAGAACATTAGAGGGTTGAAAAAGAAGATAAATGTCTTATTCTGTGCCTAGAATATGTGGATTATTCTGAAGTGATACATGTTTTGTGCCTCTCTGGATACCATGTGATCACAGGAATCAAGAGGATAAATGTCGGGGATTATAGACTTGCATCATTTTCGTATAGAGTTCACATGGAAAAAGGAGGAGTTGCAACTTATGCAAAGTTGAATACCAATTCAAAACTATTGAAACAAATAATTTTAATGTTGATCAGAACCTAGAAGCGGGTACTTGTGAGTTGTTGCTACAGAATACATCTCTGATAATTGTAACAGTACGCTCTAGGAAACTTGCAGCTATTTATGAGAAATCTTGATGTACACTCCTGGAAATGGAAAAAAGAACACATTGACACCGGTGTGTCAGACCCACCATACTTGCTCCGGACACTGCGAGAGGGCTGTACAAGCAATGATCACACGCACGGCACAGCGGACACACCAGGAACCGCGGTGTTGGCCGTCGAATGGCGCTAGCTGCGCAGCATTTGTGCACCGCCGCCGTCAGTGTCAGCCAGTTTGCCGTGGCATACGGAGCTCCATCGCAGTCTTTAACACTGGTAGCATGCCGCGACAGCGTGGACGTGAACCGTATGTGCAGTTGACGGACTTTGAGCGAGGGCGTATAGTGGGCATGCGGGAGGCCGGGTGGACGTACCGCCGAATTGCTCAACACGTGGGGCGTGAGGTCTCCACAGTACATCGATGTTGTCGCCAGTGGTCGGCGGAAGGTGCACGTGCCCGTCGACCTGGGACCGGACCGCAGCGACGCACGGATGCACGCCAAGACCGTAGGATCCTACGCAGTGCCGTAGGGGACCGCACCGCCACTTCCCAGCAAATTAGGGACACTGTTGCTCCTGGGGTATCGGCGAGGACCATTCGCAACCGTCTCCATGAAGCTGGGCTACGGTCCCGCACACCGTTAGGCCGTCTTCCGCTCACGCCCCAACATCGTGCAGCCCGCCTCCAGTGGTGTCGCGACAGGCGTGAATGGAGGGACGAATGGAGACGTGTCGTCTTCAGCGATGAGAGTCGCTTCTGCCTTGGTGCCAATGATGGTCGTATGCGTGTTTGGCGCCGTGCAGGTGAGCGCCACAATCAGGACTGCATACGACCGAGGCACACAGGGCCAACACCCGGCATCATGGTGTGGGGAGCGATCTCCTACACTGGCCGTACACCACTGGTGATCGTCGAGGGGACACTGAATAGTGCACGGTACATCCAAACCGTCATCGAACCCATCGTTCTACCATTCCTAGACCGGCAAGGGAACTTGCTGTTCCAACAGGACAATGCACGTCCGCATGTATCCCGTGCCACCCAACGTGCTCTAGAAGGTGTAAGTCAACTACCCTGGCCAGCAAGATCTCCGGATCTGTCCCCCATTGAGCATGTTTGGGACTGGATGAAGCGTCGTCTCACGCGGTCTGCACGTCCAGCACGAACGCTGGTCCAACTGAGGCGCCAGGTGGAAATGGCATGGCAAGCCGTTCCACAGGACTACATCCAGCATCTCTACGATCGTCTCCATGGGAGAATAGCAGCCTGCATTGCTGCGAAAGGTGGATATACACTGTACTAGTGCCGACATTGTTCGTGCTCTGTTGCCTGTGTCTATGTGCCTGTGGTTCTGTCAGTGTGATCATGTGATGTATCTGACCCCAGGAATGTGTCAATAAAGTTTCCCCTTCCTGGGACAATGAATTCACGGTGTTCTTATTTCAATTTCCAGGAGTGTATTACTGAGCTATCTGTCAAACAAGAAGAAAGAGTTAGTAGTTTGTGGAGGTTTCAGTGTAGATTTCTTAAAAGATAGAGACAGGAAAAATGAACTAGATTTATTATTTGTGTGTTCCAGTGTAATTTCAGTAGTCACTATTGTAACTCATATCCAGCAAAATAGTGGAACACTGATTGATAACATTTCTGTAGACAGTGTCCAGGCTAAAACAATTAATATGTACAGTATTACTATTGAACTATCTAGTCATGTCGCACAATTAATGGAAACAAACAGTATGGCACCTTCATAAAAAACAGTGGGGCTAATTAGTGAGAAAAGGATACAGTTTTTTATGAGTAAGCTAAAAGGGGTGGTATGGGCTGTGGTGTATGTAAAAAGAAAGGCTAACATCGAATTCAGTTTATTCCAAAAACTTCCACATGTCTTCGTTCCTGTATCCTGTATCACAAGCTGTACCTCTACGTGCATTATATAATTCCTATACAGGGAAGGATATTGTAATTGAAAGCTGCTGCCTGGTATCGGTGGTTAAGTACGATACTGTAGTGCCTGTGTTGCTAAAAACAACGATGCAATGGTTGTTTGCTCTTGCATGCATGTCTGGCCGCCCGTAGCGGCTAAGGCGGCCGTCCTCATAAAATGGTGAATCCAGGCTCGAGTCCTGGTCGGGCACAATGTTCAATGTCGTCGTTCCTTACACAGCAGATGGTTCTTCACATTCGCAACAGCGAATACATTTCATCTATTTCATGACGGCGATAGTCACCACAGTGCATGTTCCTTAGGAAACGCATGGTTGTCCAAAGGACCATTGCATCATTTTTCAAACAAGAAGAAAGAGTTAGAAGTTTATGGAGGTTTCAGTGTAGTAATGCACTGAAGAGTAGTCGCACACTTAAGTGGAAACAATTTACTCAGCATATAACTGTTTGGAGTCTAGAAAGGTTTTTCGACTGAGAATGCTATTTATACATTCACTCATCAAATATTACAAGCTTTAAACAATAATACATCACCAGTTGGTAGTTTCTGTGGTCTTTCCTACTTGTTTGACTGTGTTGACTCTGACAATCTCTTAAAAACTGAGTCTTATGGAATTGATGGCGTTAAACAGAGCTGGTTTGAATCGTACTTGATCAACATAAGGCAAAATATTGTGCTGAATAATTCAGACAATGTTGGAAAGGTAGGAAACTTTAGTGGCTAGAGAAAAATCACAAACATAACCCTACAGGGTTTGATTTCAGAGCCACTCTTATTCCTTTTAAATGTGAATGATCTTCCACTTAACATTCAACAAGAAAAATTAGTAATTTTGGGAGACTACATAAGTATTATAACAATTCCCAAGATAGAGAAAGCAACAGAAAAGTTGGTAAATGACATTTTCCAAAGAATTGTTAAGTGGTTCTCTGAAAAGGGACTCTTCCTAATTTTTGTAAAAAACACAGTACATTCAGTTCTGTACAACAAATAGAGTCATACCAGCAATTGACGTATCACATGAGCAAGAGGTAGTAAGTGGTGTAGAATGCTCAAAATTTTTGGATATACGCTTGGATGAACCAGATTACGGAGCCTCTCAAACAATTAAGTTGAGTTACTTTTGTTCTTTGCATAATTGCTTATCTTGGAAAAAACAATATACATATTTTGCATATTTCCACTTAATAATGCTGTATGGGACAATTTTCTGTGGTAACTGATCACTTAGAAGGAATATGCTGGACGCTGGACATGATCAGCAGATAATCTGAACGATTCTTTTATACATCCTAAATCACAGGTTGCAGTGCATCAAGACTGCTCAACTTCACATGTGCCGCGTAACTCCTTGCGTGTGGATGGCCGGCCACATATCAAGAAGGCTACTCTCAACTCCGGGCCAGCCGACGAGCAACCGCCTCTGTCCCTGTGGCTCCACTCTCTCTCCATCTCTCTCCACAGCACACAGCGCCCAGCCAGACGAACACTCCCAAACCTGACATACAAGCCACACTCGCCAGCGACAAGCTACAGGATGTTGTGACAACCTAGGAGACTAAATCAAAATAATGCCACCCTGGTCAAACCGTTTCTATCGCGCAGTAAATAGAACAAAGAACATGAGGAGAAACGCAGCAATAGTTACTTCGCAAGGATTCTCTACTCCAGGAAGGACGCAGAAGATGGACTAGAGTTTTGATGAACCGGTTGAAAGGGGACCAACACATAATCTCTCCATGACATATAAACAGCACCGGAAATTAAAGACACAACTTCCACTACACTAGTTCCATAAAGCAGAGAAAACACATCTTTTGAAGACTCCATTGCATCATTACGACCTTTACTACACAAGCTAGTTTACAGATATGACAGTTTCTGTTTATTGTTCTTACTTCATTTGTATGTTTAAATGAGTTAATTCAGATTATATAATTTTTACTAGGTAGAGAAAATCATCAGATAACAGGAAGGTGCTAGCTGAGCGCTTAGACATTCGAAGCAATCAAATTGTCTTTTTGATTAACGTGAGAATTCACCATAAAAAGTCATATCCATCACATATGTCTAAGAAAGATTTATTCATAGCTTTCACATTAATGGTCAGATGGATCAAGTGAAAAACTAGAAACGGTTCTTTTAAAACGCTCCGTTGTAGTACACAGGAGACAAAACTTTATCTCATGTGGATGAATAGTTGTGCAGAATACCGGAGATATCTTCATGTCTTGAAGATAAGTGGGTGATTCCCCCTATAGGAGGAAAATCTGATTTTGTGTCAGATGCCCTTTTAATGTTCAAATCAATGAGTAACACACAGATTAGCATCAAAATCCGAATGTTGTGAAATTTTCGTGCTCGTTATTTATGCTAGTACTATTCCCTTGCAGTATTGCAGCTCGACTCTTATTGACCTTCTTGAATCACTTGGCTGGAACAAAAAATCAGTAGTCAAATTTCGCAGTAGCTCCGCTATTGTGACTGATGATGCTATTCTGAATTTTTGTATTTGCCGAATTTTGGTCGTACTGACATGATGATGATGAAGCCCCATACTCCATAACAGATCGTAGGGGTCGATGCGGGAGACCCGCACCGCCGTAGTAGGCAAGGTCCTAGTCGAGGCGGTTTGCCATTGCATTCCTCCGACCGTAATGGGGATGAATGATGATGATGAAGGCGACACAACAACACCCAGTCATCTCGAGGAGGGTGAAAATCCCTGACCCGCCGGGAATCGAACCCGGGACGCCGTGCTCGGAAAGCGAGAACAACCTATCAATGTGATAGTTTGCATACTCGCTAGC